>NW_026575140.1:9520481-10167981 GCF_905146905.1 Nyctereutes procyonoides | reverse complement strand
TTAGAAATAAAATAATGCACTCATTATATGTTAACACAAATCACATATTTTCATAAAAACAATTACATGTCCCAAGCCAAAATAATTTGATGAGAGGAGTGGCGGTGCATCACATTTTGTAAATCTCTAGCATCTAGTCTTAAGAGAAGATAGCTAGTTTCTCAGATCTGCTTCTGAGTTTAATCTGCTGCAATATAATATGTTAATGTAGCTTCTGGAGAGCTCCAATGTACATTTGTGAGAGAATGAGTGAAAAAGATGATGTCTTTCTATAAATATGTAAATAATTTGACCTCAGAGACAACAGGAAACCCAGTGGTTCTCAGACCACACTTCGAGAACTGTTGTTCTAGAGCAACAATTCATGGCCATTTCAGGGCCATGGTTCCCCCAGGAACCATGCATGTTGTCCCTTCTCCAAGAAAGAAGCATGCACACGCACGCATGTACACACACATACACACGTTTGTGAATAACTCTGCAACTTCACCAATACCCTGTCTATGGACACCCAGATTAAGAATACTTCGCCTGGAAGGAAAGAAATGTTCTGACTACACATTTGCTTTTTGAAGTACCCCAGGTCAAGACCATGCCTGGTGAAGCTGCTTGATAAATACTGGCACATGACAAGAAATGAATTTTTCTCAGCAAAACTAGAGAAATATCTAAAATCGCCGAAAGACTGAATGAAATTAAATGGTAAATAGCTGTTGGATCTGGTGAGCTCTGCCCTAACACTGAATCAGCAAAATGCTTCCCTGTACAAATGGGAAGGAGTAAATGCAAATTCCATCTTTCATGTCTCTCCCGAACTTATCCTTTTCAAAGAACCTAACTGGCTGCAATTCAAAGGCATGTTGAAAAATATATAAATATATATTTGGGGGGTAAAAAAAATCCATTAAATTTTTTTATTGCATTGAGTTGCTTATCAAGGGTGTGTGAATAATGCCAGGAAAAGATACTTTTCTAAAAAATCAATAAGTTGAAAGTGCTGTTTTAGGGTTGCTAGAGTTGTTGGTTGTGTTTCAGAGTTATTCCTATTGACCTGAATTCAAAAACAAGATATTGATTTATAAAGTACCTTCAGTAAATAAATGCACATTCTTTCAGCTAACCCTAATAACCTGTAGCATACAGAACAAGATTTCGACTCAGCTCAGTAGAGTTGAGCTTATAGTGTCACAATTAATCCTTTCTAAGAGTCACGAGGCTACTCTGATGTTGAGGAACAGAGATGGCAGACATGAAAACCCTGGAAAGAGGAAAGACGTAGGAATTCATAGGCTTTTTTTTTTCAGAAAGATTTTTTTTCAAATATTATTTTGGTTTCCTGAACGGTTGGGAGGCAAATTTAACAAAAACTATAGCTCTCCAATGACTGAATGATCATGGACCTGTTATGGATCATTCAGCTTTCTTCTTGAGAATGAATAGTAAATACAAGCAGAAAGTTACCTCTTCGGTTGACTGTTGGGTCCTTTCTAGAGAAACACAAGATGAGGTCAACAGCCCTGAATTTAGATTCAAAGTCTACATCAGGGCAGTGTTGTGGCTTGGTTCTGTTTTGTCGCACCCTGCCATGATTGGTCAGCCACAAATGCTGGTTGTTGGGGACCATACTGTATTAAAAAAAACAACCACCCAGTTTTCTTTAAAATAACTTTCCACCAACTGCAATTGATTTGCCCCTTGAAAAGGCAGGTAATTACCATAAATGCAAACTTAAACAAGGTGTGAGAAAGTAGAGTATCTGGGCCATTGGGCTTCTTTCTGGACTTTTCTTGAGGTTCAGTGACACTTAAGGACAAGAGAGCAATGAACAGAAATCAAGCAGTAGTAGTAAATATACAAAGCAGGGTAACTTGTATTCATGTGGAGGCATTGTGCTAGGTACAAGGAAGCTGCCATATGGATAAACTACTGGGTTGTCTCTATTTACTATCCATAGAACAGGGTTTGGTAAATGCCTGCATTTAAATTTAAGTCCTAAAGAATCTTCTTTTTTAATAAACAAGTTTTCTATTATTTCTCTCAGTTATAATGATTTTGATGATTGAGATGGACTTACTCCTCCAAAGCATGTTTTTTTGGGCCACAAATATTCTCCTGTAATGGTCCAGGGCAGCATTCCGTGGACCGGGCCCAACTGGAAATGGAATGGTGAGGAAGGAGGGTGGTAAGTGGCCGGTAGGCTCTGGGCTTCACACCTGGCTTCAATCAGAGAAGCTCCATTTGGTTTGTTTTTATATATTGAGGCTGCGAGTAAGATTTTATTAGAAAAAGAATTCTGCTGCTAGAAACGATGACAATGAAAGGTTGAAAGTCACTGGTCTGGGGAAACTACATTTAGAGTGAAGTGGAACCTGTACATTCATAGTTCCTCTGTAGGAATTAAGCAGATGAATCCCCCCCTTTTTAAAAACTTTTAAGTTATCCATGTTCATTATGGAAAAAGGATAGGGTAAACAGATATACAAGATATGCATATACCTATGTTCTTTTTTAAAAAATGAAAACGAGGGCAGCCCTGGTGGCTCAACGGTTTGGTGCCGCCTTCAGCCCAGGGTGTGATCCTGGAGACCCAGGATCAAGTCCCATGTCAGGCTCCCTGCACGGAGCCTGCTTCTCCCTCTGCCTGTGTCTCTGCCTCTATCTCTCTCTTTCTATGTCACTCATGAATAAATAAATAAAATATTTAAAAAAGTGAAAATGAGGTCAAACTCTATTTACTATTTTGTCACTTGATTTTCTTTTTTACCATAATGTGTTATGAACATCTTTCTGAGCCAACAAATATACCTCTACATCAAACTTTATGAAATCTTAGGGAGATTTGCATGTTAGCATATGGACTTTACCCATTTTCAACAGGCAGCAAGTCTATTGAATGCCTTGTTGGGAGGCATTTGTTTGCTGCTATATATAACCCTGCTGTGAACATTCTAGATACTTGTACAGGGCAGAATGTCCAAACTCGTATGCCATGGCACATGGGTATAGTATAGTGCTAGAGGGTTCTGGTGTGGGCTATGCAGCCGCTCAGCTCACCTACCACTCTGGCCCCAGCCCTATGCCTGGGGCGGTGAGGGGTCTCCAGTATTTACTTCAATATGCTCTACAGAAGGTCTTTTCTATGTGATCCATCACTCAAAAATTCTTGGAAAGTGCTGTTACAGAGTGGGAGTGACAAATACGGCTAGCCTGGGCTAGCCAAACCAGCTGGCTTAGAACCCCAGTGCTACCACTTACCAGCTGGGGGATTTTAGGGAAGTGACTTTATTTTTGTGTCCCTTTTTGTGTCACGTTCGTTCCTCACCTTCTTACGTGGAGGTAATGATAATATCCAGGTCATAGTTATTGTGTTGTTGAAGTTAGTAAATGTAAACACTTAGAACAATGTCAAACACATGGGAAGCAATATAAATGTTAATTATTGTAATCGTTGTATATACACCTGCACACTTTCTGACTGCTTCATATCTGGGATGGCTTCTGATCTGAAGGACAGAACATTACTCTTAGTGTCTGGAAGCTCCAGTGTCTCTGTCTGGTATAGGACATAGCTTCCCAAACTGTGTCGAGAAAATGATTCATTTTGCCCTCAAGATGGTATGGCAAGGCCTGAGGTATCAGAGTCCCTGGGCCAATAGCAACCAGCCTTTGATTATTCCAGTCTGCCAAACAAACAATCATTTTCGTTGTGTGCAAAGAGTTGAGAAAGGTTGGGAAGCGTGACCATGAGCCTTGTCTTTATTTCAGAATTCATTCTGAGACACCCACCCTTTGCAAATTTTGCTTTTCCCCTTTTCTCCCTCCACTGGAAGCACCAATTATTTGGCAAACAATCACGCTCATCCAGGCTCTTAGCCTGACCTGTGTGTGCAAGGAGAAAGAGATCAGTTTTCAATAGTAGTTTGCTGATGTAACTTCGATAGCATATTGCAATATAATATGATAATTACCACTTTTTAGAGAAAGAAAAACAATAATCCTTTACCTACATATCATGTGACTCTTTTGTTTTCTAATACTTGGCTAGGCCCTGCAGCCTGGGGAAACTCAAGGGGTGAACGTGTGATGGTGAGAATCGTGTACTGCTAAAACCTGAAGATATATTTCAAACATTGGTGACATTTTTGTGAGCTTTTTCTCTGTCTTTAATTTTAGTTGCTATTTCTCCTAGTCTTTAGGTTTCAAAGTTGATAGTCTCCTCCTTAATGGGCCGGGGTCCCATTTTTGCTCTAGTTGAGCACAGATACATGTATCAAATTCTGGCTGAGAATCAGCTGTCTTCTCAGTTTTCAGAAGATGGCTCTCCTATTCCTTCCATAAGCTCCTTTAGTCTTTGTTCTTTGGTCCAATCTGCAAACCATCTGCACCCTTTATTATTAAGAACATATTTACTGAGATTTCACAACTGTTTAATAGATATGTATCTTATTACATGTTTGATACACCTCATTAAACATACGATTCAATTGGTATTTATTTAACATTCAGTAAACACTGAGACCCCGCAGCCTAGATGTGAGCAGGGGCAGGGGGAGGACCCCAGCTCAGTATCAATGCCTCCTTTGTCCTGTAGGAGCTGCTCCTGCTGCGGTCTGCTCCTTCATCTTTAACCCTTCAACACTCCAGCCCAAATGGGCTTGGGCAAAGGATCAAAGCCAGGATGGAAGCCTAAACTATAGCTTACAGCTCAAGCTACCATGGGGGCTACCAGTCTGGAGAGAGTCCATGTTCCTCCGTGCCATCTCAGCAACCATGCTGAGTGTGAGCTATGGGGCATCTGGTCTTTTCAGATCCATAAGTGTGACTGTGATTTTTATTTTTTTAAGTGACTTATGGTGGGGCCATCAATACAACTCAACAGGAGGAAGATGCCAAAAACCTCCCAGCTGCTCTCCCAAAGCAGACTGGAGGCAGACCAGATGTCTTCTGAGCCTACCAGGCTGCTCTGTCCTTCACTCACCTAAACCTCCAAGACCCTTGGTTAACAGCACAGATTTCTTCTCACACACCCCAGCTCTTTGAGTTCACTTCTCATACGCTCAGCATTCCTTCGTTGTTTCAGGAAGATAATGATATGCCTGAGTACTGCATAGGGGGCGGCCAGAGACAGAAAATGCCACCAAACACAGGAGCTTTTCTTTCAATGGAACTTTTCTGGCATGAATTTCTCCACCCTGCCAGCTCCACTTTCTCTTAAAGCAGCGCTTTAGAGAAACATTACTCCATTTAACCATTTGAGGCTTTTTTTTTTTTTCCTGGTTTTCCAGGACTCAAACATGAAGAAATGCAAAGAAGCCACAGCAACTCCTCTGTGAGAAAAGTTTTCCTTTAAGGAGGCCACATGTCTTAACCAGATAACTGATACCAAACTGTGGGATTGAAATGCTTTCTGTGAGGGGGGCAGGAGGCAATTTAGTTCTTAGTTCTTTGCCATAAATAACGGATTAAAAAGCTTAGCTGATGCTATAAATTAAAAATGTGAAACTAATTATACCAGCCCCATAAAAGCGAAACAATCAATTCATAACCCAAGTATGCAATGTGACAGCATCTATTGGGTATGACAGCTCAGGAGAAGCAGAGGGGACCCAGTAATCCTACAAGAGTCTGTCCTCCAGTCCAGAACCACAGGCCCACTTCCATGCTGCTGAGCAAAACAGTAGTAGCTCTGTTGTTCTCTCTACCCATTTTTCATGACAACAGCCTCATCCTTCTCTTTCCTTTCTCCACCCCTTCCATGCAGGCCCATTACTCAAAAGAAAGGCTTACCCGTACCAACAAGCACAGCTGCAGTTTTGCCAATTCAAACCAGATGGATCTGGAAGGCAGCTGCTGCCAAGACTATAATTCAACCGGGAATTCCTAAATGTTTCAACCAACCATTTAATAATGTTCTAGCTAGCGTTTTCTCCCTGTTCTAAATATATGGGTGAGGCCAACTTGGTTGGACTCTGTAGTTTCAGAAAAGTTCTCTGTGTCACTCAGTGAATTGCTTCCTTCTGTTTTACATGGACCATACTCAACATACCATAAGCTGTCGATGGTTCTCCACCCCCCGCTTGTCCTCCTCCTGGTACGGTGGAGGAAATTGCTGTTTGCGGTGCTTCCTGACCTCTGGGTATTAGAACTGCACGGCTATACCCTTTGCTTTGTGACCGTGCAGTTCCTCCCGCTACAAGTGGACTATGTTTCCTCATTGAATCACTGTGCGAATCAACCGTGTGATTCCATTTGGCTAATGGGGTGTGTGAGCATGCTCCCTCTGGATTGAGGCTCAAGAGGTACTGCATCCTTCTGTTCTTGCTCTTATGCTCTGATTATCTGCATAAGAATAATAAGCACTGGATAACAAGCGGTCCAAGAAGAAAGACAAGAAACTTGGAGCTGACTTGAGCCTACCGCACAGCCTGGAGCCAAGCTCAGCTGATCAGACAAGCAGAGCAGAGCCACAGCCAGCTTAGGCAAGGGAAAAATAAATGTTTGCTGTTTCAAGATGCCATGTTTTGGGAAGGTTTGTTACATAGCAGTGTTGTGGTGATGGCTGACTGGTACAATTGCCACCTGAATTATCTTTCTGAGACCATCATGTGATTGTATTAGTCCCTGGCTTCATGGCTCCTTGCTGCTCATAGGACAAGTCCAAATTCTCTACCACGGCACTCAATGCCTCTTTCAGTCCATTTCTACCCTGAGTGTCAGTCTCTCTGCAAAACCTTCCCGACCTGATTGGTTCCCCTCCTTTGGGGTTTCTATAGCACTTCTGCTATCTGCTACAACACTTCTTATCCTACTGGATATCACTAGTATTGTATCTATCTTCGGGGAAGACTGAACTCCAGAGTCAAGAGTCAGTCCATTCACCTTTGAAGTGTCAACACCAGCCTATCATAAACAAATTGAATTTACTTCATAATGATTATAACCTGCTGGTTTTGATTGGGAACATCAATAAGACCATTTGCTTACAGACTCAAATGTTGTCTGAACATTTTTAAGAAAGTAACTTAGATCCCCCAGTTTCCCAGTTCAGGAGTCTAGGTTTACACAATGATCTGGGCTTCCGTAGGAGACAGAGAGTGGTGCAAATATCACTGAAGGTCATGAAGATATGTTCTGAAAGCAAGGCCATGGCCCACTTAAGTTCTCCCTTGGGCTTTTAGCCTGATCCTTGCTCTAATGTTGACCCATGGCCACTGCCCAAATAGAGGGAGCTGAAAGCAGGCCGGAGTTTGATTTTCCCAGTTGATTTGGTCACAGTTTTGCCCGTAATAATGTTGCTATTTTCCTTGGACTGACTGTTGCAGACGAGTCAGATGGAACAGGGCTGTAGCCCTGGGATAGATCGATGCTATCGATCCTCAAGGCTCTGTGTCATTTCCAGGGGATTTGCTAAAGAAGCTACTTATGTTCCTTTTTCATTTTCACCAACTCATTACCAGCTGCTGCTGCCTTCATACATCTCAGCAACACCTGGAGGAGTGGAACATGACCATCCGGCTGGGGTTTGGACACCTTGCTTCAAAATTAAACACAAGACAACGTGCAGCCCACCAAAACCTGAGCCACATGAGGAAGTCAGGTCACACTGGCCCACAGGGGTTTGGTATTTTTTGTTTTGTTTTAAAAAGGGCAGCCTGGCCCTACACTAAGCAATTGATCCCCTGGCTTAACTTTTAAATTAAGACCATTGTAAATTTGGGAACTTGAGAGGACATAGAGAGGACACCCATAATACTTTGCAAATGTCAAGTGCCTCTCGATGTTGGTTACTTTTCAAAGGTAGCTAGGTTACAATGTACCGTGGTAATGAAAAAACCCTGTCAGGCCCACTCTACAGGGTTTTAGTCAATATACATAATATTATTGGGCTTTGCAAGGATTAAAGGTTGTTTCTCTCACAGCCTCACAATAGGGCTATTTTTTTCTACTGAAGGCACAAAAGAAACCCCCTGTTTACAGAGGAGCCCAGGACATTTTGGGGCCCCAAGGCAGTTCTGACATCCCTTTGTGTGCTTCCCCCTGCTGGTGGCTTTGTACTTAACCTAAAAAAAAAAAATCCAATTTCTTTTAACCTATAGACGCCAAGACTAAAAAAAAGAAAAAAAAAAAGGACTAAGGAAAAATTGATTGGTGATTTATATTTATATTATGAGATTTAGATTGTCCATGAGCCTTTTCTAGAGTACAGAAGTTATGGTTTCCTTCAGTTTGATTCTAAGAGGGAAAGCTTTTATGTCACTCCATCCTTTCCCTGCCCCTCCCCCACAACCCTCACATCTCCTCAGTTAAGCCATATTTAGCGTAGCTTTGGAATCTCTCATCTTGCAGTATGGGGTACCCAGAATGGAGCATAATACAGTATGGTCTTACCTAGAGTTATACATATTAGGAGGCTAGAGATAGCAAATGGGAAAATTCTATAATGTTTCATAACCATGCCCAAATAAGAAAAAGGAAACTACTCAGTATTGTTTGGTCTACACAATGAAAAGGAATTCCAATCTGAAAAATCTCACAATAGAGAAGTAGTGATTAACCTGTCCAATGAAATTTTATGGGTGAGGATTATGGAAAATAATCCTGAGCTGGCTCTAGGGAATGACCAACTAATTCTTGTAAGCATCTTTACAGTGTTCTGTTGTGGTAAACATACATAACATAAAAGTTACCATCTTAACCATCCTAAAGTGTACAATGGAGCAGCATTAGGTCACTCACACGGTTGTACAACCAACCATTCATCACTACTCTCTAGCTCCAGAACTTTTTCATCATTCCTGTACCTATTAGCAGTCTCTTCCCATTTCCTCTTCCCCCTCCTTCCTGGCAACTGCAAGTCTGCTTTATGTATTTATGGATTTGCCTTTTCTGGCTATTTCATAAAAAATGGCATCACATAATATGTGGTCTTTTTGGTCTGGCTTGTTGTACTAAACATAACAATGTCTTCAAAGCTGCATCCATGTTGTGGCATTTGTCAGCATTCCATTCTTTTTTATAACTGAATAATACTTCATTGCATGGATATACTACCTTTTGTTTATGTATTCATCTGTTGATGGACATTTGGGTTCTTGGACCTGACTTGAGTCTCTCTCTCTCTTTTTAAAGATTTACTTATTCATTTTAGAGAAAGAGAGTAAGAGTGAGCATGAGCAGGAGGGGCAGAAGGAGAGGAAGAGAGAATCTCAAGCAGACTCTGTGCTGAGTATGGAGCCTAATGCAGGGCTTGATTGCATGACCCTGAGATCATGACCTGAGCTGAAACCGAGAATCTGATGCTTCTCTGACTGTGCCATCTAGGTGCCCCTTAGTTTATTTTCATTATAACAGAAATTCATATAAACAACATGCAGCTCAAATGTTGTTGTTGTTGCAGTTTTTAATGGTCATGTTATCAATATGTTTTAATCCTAGTAGACTGTCAACAGGTACTGTACAAGAGACACTCAATAAAATTGCTTGATAAGTTCATGTCTTTGCCTCTAAGGGCTGTGTTTGGGTGACTTGAAATGATGAAAGAATTATATGGAATAATTAAGGAATAATGTAGGTGATCCATGAATAAGTCATACTATGGAACCAAAAGGGAGTTAAGCCTTGGGGAAATCCATTGACTGGGACACAATAGGTATCCAAATGTGCCCAGTTGACAGCTAAGGCCCTTTTGGACCTGTGAGGTCATTTGTCTGAGGGATATTACAATTTTCTATCACTGTTTCAAAAAATGGTTAGTGATAAGAAAGCATGAAATGAAGGGAATGGCCCATAGGACAGAGAGTAGGGAGTGCTGTGATCGCTGCTTCTGGACTGGTCCTATACAGGAGTCGAGGTTGGTGAGTGCTTGAAGGCTATTTTCTCCAGTTAGCCGGGTCCAAGGAAAATACATTTGAGGGAAAGCTAGGTGAAATGTAAATCATTAAAAAAAAGGAGTGGGCTTTACTGACAGGCAAGTCTGAGAGGTGAAACCAAAGGCTAGGTTCAAGGAAGTTAAACAGGTCTTGGTATACAGGTCTTTGCAGAGCCTTTTAATATAACCATGTGCATCCTGAACCTCCAAGAGGCCCGATACACTATATGGTATTTTATGAAATTCTTTGACTGTGGAATCCCTCATTGCTGCTGTTTATTGTATAGTGTTTGTGTTACACAAAGGTATCTACCTGCTGGAGCTGTTGGGAGCTGAAATGTATCTTTGCCATATAAAGGGACTGTGCAGCTGTGTTTACCCAGGGGGGTTTGGTTTTGTTTGTTTGTCTGTCTTCTAAGGATGGTCTCCATCTTCTAATTTTCATAAGATGCTCTGTAGGTAGCAAGGTCCCTATACCCTTTATGGTGGAATACTGTGAATGGATGTGTTTGTGTGTGAGAAGGAGGATGTGTGTATGGAACAAGAATGTTCTAGAGAATTGCTGGGCATATCCTAATGGATACAACAAGGCTGTGGTCCAGAAGCACTGTTGCAACAGCAGTGTAATTACTATAGACCAGATGTTTGTGTCTCCCCCAAATTTATATGTTGAAACCTAATCCCCAATGTGATGGTATGAGATCCTTTGTAAGGTGTTAGGTCAGGAGAGTAGAATCCTCCTGAGTGGGATTAGCGCCCTTATAAAAGAGATCTCAGAGTGAGGACACAGTGAGAAAGGACCATCTCTGAACCAGGAGGCAGGCCCCAACCAGATGCTGAATCTACTGATGCCTTGATCCTAGACTTCCCAGCCTCTAGAACTATGAAAAATAAGTCACTCAGTCTATGGTACTTTTGTTACAGCCACCCCAATGGACTAATACAGGAATGCAAAGGTTGATCCCTCGGGCCACTGCACCTTGGAATTCATTAGGGACCAAGGAAGCAGAGCAGAACCCCATTGTTGTAATTGAGCCACCTTATCTGAGGTCCTGGACATGCCTTCATTCTGACTTTCCTAGAAGATTGAGCTTGAGGCTAAGCTTTCCTTCTTGGTCAGGATATGGGGCCTTAGGGAGTCCAGGATGAGGGTCTGGGAGACCAGAGGCAGGGAAAGAGCTGACTGAATGCTATAGGATGAGGTATACACTAAAAACCCAAGACCACAGAGAGAGATGGGATGACATCACCTCAGTGTGATGGACGGGCCAGGAAGTCTTTAGGGAGATGCTAAGCTGGGCACTGAACTGGACACATTAATTCTCACCTCTGTGCTTCCTCCACTCAGAGGTCACTGATGTTCCAAATGAAAAGAATATCGGAGCACTAAGGGATTATGAGATTCCTTCTGAATCAACTCAGAATGATTAAATTATTTTTGATATTGCCTAGTTTTGTCGTATTTATATTTGAATTCTCTGAAAACTGGTACTCCATGTGGGATACTTCTGAGAAGATCTGACTAATCACAACATCCCAACCCATGGCCATGATCATAATGGAAAACAGGGTTTACTAGATAAACATGCTTCTAGGATTACAAAATTGGTAGCGTTAAAGCCAAATGCCTCATAAATAAAAGTAATTCTGTATGTCAGTTTGCTATCTGTGTCTTGTCTTATAATTTATAACTATATATTTGTATCTGTGATTTTTTTTCACATAAAAGATATGTGATCATCATAGACAATTTGGAAAAAAAAAGAAGAAAATAAAAACCCCTGAAATATTTTTATTCATGGTTACAATCTTGATGTCTATATTTTATATGCTTTTATATGTAAGTATTTATTTTCTTTTTACAGATTGTTCACATATGAGTATACATTTTATACATTTTACTTTTGGGTTGCACTTTTATAGATTGAAAAATAAAATTGGGATCTCTTATCTATGCTATTTTTTTAACTTAAAAAAAATCACTTTATGTATTGTATATACTTTCCAGGTCTTTAAATATCACTTCACAACATGGCTGTGCAGTATATGATGGTGTGGACAGACTAAATTGTATTTGATAGAACCCCTATTTTTGGATTTTCAGGTTATTTAAAATTTTTCTCTATTATATGAAACTCAGTGATGAACCTTCTTCTCCCCCACGTCTGATTGTCTCCCAGAAACCTCTCACATCTTTTTCTTATGCTCCTCAACACTGAACACTCTGAAGTCATCACTGATGGTTATAATTATTTTCTATAGATGAACAAGATACTTACTAGGTATGAATAATCTCTCCTCATAGGAGTGTCATACACTAAGATTGACAATACAAAAAGGCATGTTGAAAATACAGGGCTTTAAAGTATTACTTTCTCTTACAATGTAAGAAAATGCAAAATAAAAGGTGGGTTTAGCAGCACAACATGTATACAAAATGCCCAGAAATTTTTCTTGTTCAAATCAGCCACATATTGAGCTTTGAGGTCGCTTCTCTGTGGTTGTATCAATTTTCTTGAACATGGAAATTTCCAAGGACAGAGTCATGGAGAGCAGGTCGACCTCACCTAAGCAAGACAAGTCAACTCAAATAAGTAATATTCCTCAAGTGTTGTTTCTAAGTGCCTTGCATTGTATCTCTAGGTGTGGCCTGTGAAAAAAGAAGAGCTTTTGTAGAACTGTAGCCAACAGAATCTTGTTTACAAGAAAAAGGACTCCATGTTGGCAGACTCATGAAAGGCTGTACCAACCACCTAGAATTTTTTGCTAACGAGAAGTCTCTTGGGTATCTTTAAAGTGCAAGCCAGTGAGTGCAAGCCCAAATATTTCAATCAAATGGATATAGGTGGTAAGGCACAGAAAATAGGCACAAAAATAAGGAAGATGATTGCTTCACATGAATACAGACTACCTATGATGTCCAGAGCCTTCAGTTGGAGAAGTCTGAATGGTGGAGGGGCTGAACTGTACAATACTTGAACTTGGAGGTTTCTCTTCCAGCTTACGCTAGCTCTTCGTAACTTCAGTCATTTGACTGTCACCTTCATGATTCTGTCCTATTCCTGTATCACCTTCACTGTGTCTTCACCCTTTTCTTTCAAAAGACTCACAATTCTCCTTAAGTGGACTTAGCCTCATCCTGAGACACCATCCATGAAAACATGAGATTGTGCAGTTATATTTTTATTATGCATAAATGTTAATTTTCTGACATATTGTTAGTGTTCTTCCAAACATGGCCTTTCATCCCTCAGGTATGCATTCCACACTTGGAGAAGTACTGGTGTAAGGAAAGCCCTTTTCGGACAGATACAGAAAATATGACTATTTACAATAGAGAGCAAACATTTGAGACCTGTTCTTCTGAATATCCTCATAGGGTATAAATGAAGCCAGGTGTAAGGAGATTTGAATATATGACTGGAAGTCAGAGTCACAACAAGCTGTTCAATTATGGGTATTAAAGATACTAACTCGGCTTCCTGATATCAGGTGGACCATTAACATTGTGTTATACAATACATCATATGATCCTAGCAGAGATTGACTACTGGCCCATGTGGTCTGTGATCTGACCCAACATTGTATTCTTTATCTCTGGGCTCACCTTTCTGTTTATGGGATAGAAACTCCTGAAGCAACACCCACTTTGCTGACTACTTGAACTGGCAGTCACTCTCCATTCCCCAGGCAAGCCCCACTGACAGATGCCCACAGCACCCCATGGCATCCCAGAGAATAATCTACCCCCTGATGCACCTGAGCAGTCCTTCACCAGCTGAGTTGTACCCTTCTTAAGAGTCAGTTGTGTTTGTACCCAGCCTTTTTTATTAAAGTCATTCTTGTTAATGAAATTCATAATTAAATAAAATATAAGCCAGAGATATATGGATACAAGAAGAGTTGTTTCTCTGACGGCTAAGCTAACTCTATGAAAACGCTCAGGTAAGTCACTGACAACTGCCATATAGGTAGGACAAGTGTAATGGAAGGATTCTTCATTCTGATGGCCTCTTGGATGCCTTAAATTCTCCCTTCACTTCAAAGACTGGAAACTGTAGACAAGCAATAGCACAGTGGTTTATGCAAAAAAGATGTATGTGGTTTACATTTAAAATGCTTAAAGTACATATTACATGCACATATAATCTGCCTACTTTAGCCAACTTTTACAATTTACAAGCCAACTACTGGTTCATTAGAGCCTTCCTACAGGTGAACATGACAGTCATTTTCACAGCTGAGCCTGAAATACTGTTGGGTCGTATGTGTCCTGGCCTTGGCCTGTCTCATAAGATGTGAGCTCCTCAAGGACAGGGCTTCTATCTTAGCCATCTGTGCTGATTACATGGAGCTAAGGCCTTGTAGCTGCTGATCAATATTCTTCAAGTTGAGCCAAAACGTCTTTGTTCTCATTAATTTGAATTCCTTCAAGTCGACCATACTTCCCCACCCTGATCCACAGTCATTTTTCCCAATGGCCACATAACTCAGCGTGTCTGGGATAAAGAAATGCCTGTCACTGTGCTGTCCACTCTGCCAGGATTGGCTAGTAAGAGGAAAAGCAGAGGAGGGGACTTCTGGCGGCCTTAGCATGACTGAGGTATGGCTTGGCCAATTAAGTACTTCATACTAGAATATTCCACGAATGCTATAGGATGGAGAAGTAATTCATCACATATATTTAAAGTTGAATTTACCGATATTTTATGGAATTGGATATTATTTCTATTAACATTTTATGCTGAAATTACAGAATGATTCGTGAGTACTGAATTTTTGATTGCTTTTACACTTTCTGGGACACTATTAAACTTGATTTACGTTAATAGCACTGTAAGAAGATATTAACAATGA
Source organism: Nyctereutes procyonoides (assembly GCF_905146905.1). NCBI lineage: Eukaryota > Metazoa > Chordata > Mammalia > Carnivora > Canidae > Nyctereutes > Nyctereutes procyonoides. Next base: position 10,153,256 of record NW_026575140.1, on the reverse strand, counting down.
AATTTCCAAAAGCACTTAGCATCTCATAATTGGAGTTAAATGACAAAAAAAATGAAGGGATAATAAAGTAAAGAGAAAAAAGGAGAGAGAAAGTTTTGACAATATTCTTTTTAACCTGTGGTTCTTAATAAGATTTTTGCAGGAATTGTTTTAGGTTAGGAAAGAATCAAATCTCCGATCAAGACAGATGACACTGACTTATTAGAAGAGTTTTATAATACAGAATAAAGACCTGGCTCCAGGTAGAGAGTACAGAATTTACTACTTCTAAGAGAGGAAAATTTCCTGATTTCCAGAATAGGGAAGAAACTTCAATTACCACCTTTTTCTTCTTTCTGTCCACGGTGACTAGGAGATAATCTGTTTTTGTTTTTTTTTTTTTAAAGGAACTGATTTAGTCATAGCTGCTGGATTACAGAGAGGCAGACAATGAAGGTAAAGACATCAGAGTTAGAACAATAACAATTACTATAACAAATTTGTTGAGCTCTTATTACGCATAGGCTCTGTGCTAAGCAATTTATACATATGATCTCATTTAACCTCCTCAGCCTCCCTATGCATTAGATAATATCATTGTCTCCACTTCACAGCTAAGGAGAGATTCAGAGAAGTTGAATGACTCTAGCAAAGCAACAACACTAGGATTTGAACCCAGGCAGTTTGGTTCCGGAGTAGGTCCTGGCTGGCTTGAGCATAACTAAGTTAAAAGTGATCTGGTGAACATCAAAGCCACATCATGTGTAGCTTTTGTTAGTGCTGGGTGTTTTTGCCTTCATGGGCTCTTTCCTACCTAAACAATTATTCAAACTTCTATTTTATGACTGCACTGACATTAAGATAAATATATTAACAGTAGATATTAAAGCATTTTCTTTGAGTGGGGTGCCTGGTTGGCTCAGTCAGTAGAGCATGTGACTCTTGATCTCAGGGTTTTGAGTTCCAGCCCCAGGTTGGGTATAGAGATTACTTAAAAAACTTGGAAAGAGTCCATCTTCTTTGACCAAAACCTTTACCATTTTAATGACTTTAGAAGAAATTAAGACATTTCTGTGGGCCCCTAAAAGTGTTGTGGGCCTTGGGGGCTGTGTCTCCTGAGCCTCAAGGAGAAATTGGCCCTGGTTAGCCTGGCAAAAAAATCAAGACTTGAACATGGAAGCATGTAACTTCATTTCTGATTACAATGGGATACAGCAAGCTATGGTGATGGGACATATGGAAATAACATGAAAAGAATGAAGTGATTTCCATCCACCTCGGTTTTTTGGAGGATACATGGCTCAGGTCCTTGTCTGCTCTTTGAGAAGTGTAACTCCAGAACCACTGATGTCTCTATTGGCTTTATCCTAAAGAATACACTTCAATTTAGTTAAACACACACAGGCAGACAAACAGCCAAACTTGGATCCTTAATTTATAATATTGGCTACAAATTAACAGAATATTAGAGATGGCTAGTGCCAAAGACAATAACATTGACTACTCTTCAGATTCTGACCCAGGCTGTTGTTTGGGAAGTGATTCCCTGCAAACACAGAGAAAAGTCCACCAAATGCCTTAGTCCTCACTCACAGCAACAAATGGCAGTTTCTGCCCCAAACAGAAATGAGATTCATCCATTAACATTTTTCGCCAACCCAATAATGCTTCACTGACCCATTTTCTTGGATGCTAACAAACTAAGGGTCATTCTGAGAAGACGCTGAATCTCCAGTTTTGGTCCAGACCTGACTGCCTTTTGAATAAAAGTAATAAGGAAGAAAAATCTATTTTTACTTCCCAAATTGCTGCTCGGACCGCCAACCTGGATACAAGGTAAGTCCAAGCAAGTATGACCACATTACCACCTTAGGGTTTAGTGTCTGTTTTGCTTTATGATAAAAAATAATCCCAAGTTAACTGGTTGAATTGGGTCACTTGCATGAAGTTCTCTCAGTGGTAGACACAACATCCTGAATGAGATTTATGTGTAAGACATTATCTGAAATTTCCCTCTTTTAAAGCCATGGTTTAAAAGGGAGTAGAAATGCATACTTCTATTAAGCAAAGAAAATATCCCAGGAATTCAAGATAAAATATTTTCCTTGCAGTTTTTAACTCATTTAAAATCATGCGATTTTACTAACTTCTTTAATTTATGACTCTTAAGCCAGAGAACAGATAATGAAGTGCAAAGCATTTATAGACTTCATTAGGAAATTGGGCAGTATTTACCTTAAAAATGATTGAGAATGTGAATCTGGGATTCTGTTAAGATCATAGCCAACAAAAGGCACAAAGTAAAAGGTAACCGATAAGCAAATGATAGATGATTGAACGGATAGATACATGAATAGATTAATGAATAGATAGAAAAACAGATGGATAATACAGATGAATGAATTAATAGAGACACAAAGGATAGGCAAGTAGATGACAGATAATAGAAAGATATTCATAGATCAATACCTGGTTAGAAAATGGATAGCTAGACGCACACAGATGAACAGACGACTGGGAAGCAGAATAAAGAGTTGATATATAAATGAATATAGTTAGATGAATGGAGAGATAGATGCTCAAGATTGATGAATGCAAGGATAAATTTGGAACGAAGTTGCAGATAGATATAAGAGTACAATATCACGATTGTCCCCAACTAGAATGGAATACCAATGAAGATAATGACATTTCTCTTCATGGAGCCATTTTAAATAATTTAACTATTTTGGGGGAAGTATAGGCTGGAAGCAGGAAATCAGCCAGTCTCTAGGAGCCCTGAAGTTTCACAATAAACGTCTCAAAGACAGGAAGAAAATACATGGGTGTGCCATGATTGAGCCATTCCTGCATAATGCTCAATTCTGGTCCACTTGGCCTCTTGGATGCACATTGCAACAATGAGGGATGCATATAGCGGAGGGTGCACAGAGCAGCCTTCGTGCATCCTTGGTAAGGCACAAAAGTCCTGCCTTTTTGCCTCTTTTTCAATTCTGATGTTCACATATACCTTCAGTGGTCGACCCACTCAGGAAGGTCTGATGTTGTAATTAATCCATGTCCCAAGAGGATGTAGTATCTGCAGAATTTATGAGTGGGTTTGGGCTGCTGTGATGAGTAGGGGCACCTCAGCCCGTGTGATATAAATTCCTCTGCTAATTGGATTGCTGGAGCTAATCAGAAGCCAGAATGGGGATAAAAAAACAAAAACAAAAACAAAAAACAACCCATGTTCCTCCTCCTGCTGCTGCTGCTGGCTGATAAAGCATACAGCTCCTTTCAGGACAGGGGGTGCTGGAATTGAATCCTCTTGCGGAGGTTCCCCCTGTAGATGGCTATCTCAAAGGTGACACACCCGTTCTGTCGCCAGGCCAGCAGGAGATAGAGCAATGAGAGAAAGGAATAGAATGATCCCAAAGAGATTTTACCACTGAACCACAAAAACAGAGTGGGGGAGAGATGAAAGAGTAAGAAATCAAAGGGGGACATCCACATGGGCTGAGAGAGCTAGAAGCTTTTTTTCTGAAATGAAGTGCCACTCCCTGGGACACGTGAGCCTGCCCGGCATCCACTTGGGAGTATAGCTTCAGGAGGCCTCGTCTCCACGGCCAAAGCCAAGGGGAGGGTGCGCATGGCTCTCACTACTAGAGCTGATGATGCAATGCAGGAGGCTCAGTGGAAGGGATGAGGCTGTGGGATAAAAGCCCAAGGTCCCAAACTCCTTGCCTGCTGGAAAACCATTGGCGTAGAGCGCTCCGAGGGAATGCTTCCTCTGCTCCTGCTCTTTCTAGGTTTCGGATGAGGGCAGGACAAAGCAAGTTTGTGTTCAATGGCCCGTGTACCTTTCCCACCAAGAACAAATGGTCCATTCCAGCCGCCGCAGTGGAGCCTGTGTCCTGCAGGGCGCTGGTTAGACCTTGGCGCCCTTTCTTCTTTGCTTGTCTAAGGCTCTACCCCTTCTCCACGGACGAAAATGCATCCCTAACATTTGGTTCCACCAAGCTGAGCGCCCTGCAGTTCTCTTTAAAGTCCTCTTTTTGTCTCTCCTGCATTCTTTCCTCCCTGTGATTGCTACTTCTTTGGCCGCATTTCTTCTGGAGCCCTCGACACACACTAAATCCTTAGCCATGATGAGTAGGCGGCAAGCCCCTCTTGCACACAACAAAGACTTCTATTTTTTTCTCTCTCTCTCTATCTTTTGGGCGACACGATAAAAAATAACCCTGTATTTATGCAAATTGCAAAGTAGCGTGTGATAATGAAAACAAAACAGTGCTGGCCCGCAGCCAAGACATGGCACTGACGGGGGCTCCCGACCATTTGGCTCTTGATTCTTCGGGGAGAGCAGCTGTAGAGAAAGGAGACTGCACAACAGCCTCGGCACACGCGCACTCACACGCGCACACCCTCGTTCGCACGCATTCCGGTACCGTCACCTCGGAGCCTGCAAGACCTGGGATCCAAATGAAGTTCTGCTTGCTACCGCCACGAGCACTCCAGCGTCGTCCCCCACGAGCCTCCCTGCCCCCTGCTCCTGATTCCCTTTCAGGAATTTACAAACATTTTCCGCAGATCAATATCTGTATTGATTATTCATTGTGAGTGAGTCGTGTGTCTTTGGTGATCCAGCTTGCAGAGGTAGCAGCCAAAGCCTGCTGCAGGGGAAAAAAAAAAATAACAGGAGGCGAGAGGGACCCAGCTCTTGCTGGGTGTGCGGCTGACGGCAACACAGAAAGGAAGAGAAAAAGAGGAAGGCGCTCGAAGGCGAAGGAAGGGACCCGGGGTGGAAGAGCAAGAGGGAGCAATAGCAAGAAACACCAAGTGGCGATGGGCGTCTGGGTCCCGGGATCTCGGTGGCTTGGAGGAGAGCCTCATCCTGGTGTGCTGCTCTGTGCCACACGCAGCGGACTCCCTCTGCTCGGGGACTGAGACGTGACTCACGGTTTTGGTATCTCCTACGTAAGAGCTTTGGGGGGATTCCTTGGCTTGCTGACAACGGAAGGAAGAAAGCAGCACCAGGGAGGTAAAACACGATTGCTTCCAACTGCCTTGCGGAGGATACGCAGTCGCTTGGTTTGGCTGGAACAGCTTGCTGCTCTCTGATGGCACGCGGAGGGAGAATAATTAAAAAAGCCAGCATCACTTACTAAGTGAGTAAACACAAAGCCGTTCCAAACGTGCTCTCCAGCTAATGAGAAGCTGTAATTTCTTATACTTCAAGGCAAAACAAGACAGTGATGGGGCTTAGTGGAGTGTGTGTTTGCGTGGATATGGAGGTGGGGGTGGTGGTGGTGGTGGTGGAGATAAATCGACTAATTGTTGGCAATGTTTAAAAAAGGGATTACAGGAAAAGACAGTGAAATGATGACAGGAAAACATCTTGGACCAGAGCCAAAAAAAAAAAAAATCGAGGCAAATCAAGTCTGCAGCTCAGAGGAAACACCCCTTACTCCTGTCGGAGGCTCCGATAGGAATTGCCCGGGGTTCCTCGGCCAAATATGGAATATTGTGCGGGCACCAGGGGACAGGACCAGGGACCACCGGTGTCCCCAGGAAGGAGCCATGGCATGCCAGGTTACACAGCTATGCCACACTTTAAGGAAACAAAACAGTAAAAAAACAAAAAACAAAAAACAAAACCAACCTGTCCTTTCCTTTTAATTGGAGCTCCTGCTTGTTCAAAATTGCTCCAGTTTATTAAAAGCAACCCCTAAATGTGCCTTCTGATAATAGGAGCTGCTGATTCTCTGTGTGTCTCCAGGAAGCTGCTGCAAGGTTACAAAAATATTCTGGAAAAAAGGAGGTTGAGGAAATCCAGTTTTCCGTAGACTGGGCTTCTGGCAATCGTGCCAGGCGATTGTCTTTGCCATTTGAACCACCATGTGAATGGGGGAGATAGTTTGGGGTTCCTCTTCTGTTGTCACCCGGCCGTGGCTTGGTGAATCCCAAACCGGTCACCAATAGGACTCTTTTAATACAGGTTTCCAAACACACATGACAAGGTGGAGACCTCAAGGAATAAAGTGATGAGCTGGATCTTCTTTCTTTCTGGGTATTCAGTTAACCGAGCTATCTGGTCCTTTTTCACATGAATGGAGTTGGGGCTTTTTTTTTTTTTAAGGATTTCTGGGACTGGAAGGTCAATAGATAAGATGTCCTCCTTCTGGTTGGGGTTTGATTCTTCATGTTGCTTTTTAAATGTGGACTCCCCAATACATGGCGAATTTCTGGAGCAGGAGAAATCTATCCTGCAGAAGTGTGCCTTGGACACCCAAAGTAGGAGGAATTAAGCCAGTCGTGGATGACTCAGGCACCTTGCATGGCATTTCTTCAGCATTCATAGAGACCTTGTATCTACAGTGTTTGTGTGTGTGTGTGCACCTATGCTTGTGTGTGTGTGTGTGTGTGTGTGTGTGCGCGCGTGTGGATGGTGGCACTATGCGTGGTGTGTGCTTACCTATGTGTGGCTCTGTGTCTGTGTGTCCCTCCGAGAGGAAGGGAAAAAGAGAACGAAGTCGGAGCGAGAGAGAATGCTTGGGCATTTCTGTAATTCATGCCGAGAATGCTCAACGCTGTGAGGCAGACAGCCACCCATGCCTGGGCTCTGCGGCTCTGGAGGGCCTGTACAGACCTGATCTGAATGTTAAATGCAAGAGAAGAAATTAGCATACTAACCAAGGATGTCAACCCCTCCTTGCGATCAGTAAATGGCCGTCTACTCTCTTTAAAGCCGGCGTCGCCATGCGCGCCAGCCACTTAACCATGTCCTCTGTTAGGTCCTTTTTTTGTGTTTGTTTTTTTGTTTTTGTTTTTGATGAAAGACTGGAAATTCATTAATGAGGAGGGAAGGAAGGGCTTCAAGGGGCTGTAATGAAAACAAATGATCCTCTTTAAACCTCATGACGGCCAAAGCCGGGGTGGGGTGGGGGTTGATTTCTGCTCTGGGGCTGGAGAATAGGAAATTCCACAGACAACAGACCACTTGATGAGAGCCCAAGAATGCACTGCTTGGGAATTTCTTCTCTGTGGCAAAGACCAGCCATGGCCAGTACGTCTGTATTAATAAAACTTAGAGATGAGCTTTATCTTCCTAACTCTAAGTGTGGTCTACCAGATGTCTTTCCATTCCATCAGCGGTTATCAAATTTTCTTGACCTTGTGAGGATAGGAAGAGCCTTTTGGGATCTTCTGGCAAATTGCCTCAGCTTCTGAAGTAATACAAATTTTTCTTTTGGGCTATGCATTAGACTCTTCCCAGAGGAAGTAGCTGCTTTTATTTTAATCTCTATCATACGCTCACAAGGAAGATTTGACTTGTACTTCTGCAGAGCCCCATAGTAATACAGATAGAATGCTGTTTAAGAGCTAAGAATTGGGCGGGCACTCGCCACCAGTATTTGGGCTGGGAAAAGTTTGTTTCCTTTTTCTTTCTCTTAGCCAATCTATCCTTGGAAACAAACTTCTTCTTTTCCTTTGTATTGTGCTTTGTACTGGTTTGCCTTATACCAGGGGTCATACTGTCCGACACGCTTCAGGGACCTGCGGGCACCAGCCTGAGGAGGCAATAGGGAGGAGTAGAGCTTGGGATGAAGTGGGGACAGAGCCACTCACTTCTGTTAAGGGGAAGAAAAGCTGTACTTTGTGTTGCCTCATCTTCCAATGTTTTAAGGGGCGGTAGGTATTGGTATGTTTAAATATAACTATATTGATTTTGAAATACTGGCTCAAAGTGTGTTTTGTTTTTTCTCTCAATGATCTTTGGGTCAAATAAAATATATTTTTGAAGGTGGTCTTGGTCTACAGCATGCCACTTTGCAATCTTTGCTTTGGTTCAAAATACCTAGCACCTAAGTATGTTCGTTTTGTTTTATATTTTCTTGATGCCCAGTCTTTCTATGAAATATTTTAGTTTGTTTCAGTTAAAAATATATAGATATTAGCAACTACAAGGCGAATATCAATGGGACTGTATATTTTGTTAGACCAAGAGGGAAGTGCTAATTTAAAACAATAAAGAGGGGATGGTGTACTTGCCCTGTGGTCACTGGGATCTTAGCTGGCATGATGAACTGCCATCTTTTTCTAAGGTAGTGATCTCTACAAAGATATCTTTTTAAAGATTTTTTTTATAAAGGCCATAATTAGGAAGATTAAATACCTAGAAATGTATTTGCAAATTTTCATATGTATCTCCATCTATTGTTAACATTAGTGATTAGTGCTATGCTAACATTTAAAGGAAATTAAAATATCTTTTTCTTCTTATTCATCCACAGAACTCTACATCTCAAGTGGGTAGGAAAAAAAGATAGAAATCCCCAGAAGAGAGATCCTGCATATAGTTTGGAAGTTTTCCCATGGCACCTGAAATAACCTCAGCAGGAAGAGACACCTCAGCAAATGGTAAAGGGCAGCAAGAAGGGCCCCCTCTTCTCATACAATTTTAACAGGGTCTTGCAATTTCCAAAGTGCTCTCCATGCATATTATCCCAGTTAATTCTCACTAGAGCCTGGCAAGGCAGATAGTATTGAGCTTATTTTACAGATGAAGATACTCAGGCTCTGGGAGGTGATAAAACTGCATAAGGTTGAAAACTAGTAAGAGGCATTCATGGATCTTCTGAGTCTTAATCTGATGCCATTTTATTATTCTTTGTAGGTTCTCCTAGGAATGTCCTCTTCAGAACCTCTCACCCGAGGCTTCTTCTGTTCTCCATCCTCTCTCATCCCCCTACCGGACACCCTTACTACACGGTTTTCATCTTGGAATCTGTGTAATTGGTAGTCACGTGCAATTTGAAAGTGCTCCTTACATCCTGCCAGCAATTAAAAGCCACTGCTCAGTTCCAACTGGCATTCGCAGAAACCATCTTTAGCTTTCCATTCCTGTTATCTGTGCCTATCTCTCTCCTTCCCTCGAAAGTCAAGTTTACCCACAGACTGGCCTACATTTGCCGTTTTTAGTGCTTCACTTTCTTTTGCATCTCTCACAAAGCACTCTGCTTTCATTTCTACTCATTCAACTGTGCTTTCCTTCCCTGCAGTTAAATTCTGTTGATCACCCCCTTCTGCATGATACTCTTCTCCTCTTTCCTATCTGACACTATTCTATGCTGGATTTCCTCCTTCATGTATGCCTGCTTCATCTCAGACTTAGTGTCTTTTTTAACCCCTTTAATATCAGTACTACCCAAAAAGTGTTTCTTTGGTCCTCTTCTATTCTCAACTGGACATACTTTGCCTTGTGTAAACGTAAACCCTTGATTTTGACACTCATCTATAAACTGATCATCTCCTGGAATTCTCATCTCCAGGTCAAACCACTCTCGTGAGCTCGGCTCTGGGGATCTGGCTGCTGACATCAGCTTGGGCAGTCCTAACTCAATACACTCCTAACTCCTCATCATCCCCAAACCCTCTCTTCCTTAAGCAGCCCTTCTCCCGCACACCTTTCATTGCAACACACTCTTCAGGTTTTTCCAATTCAGCTTTCCTAATTCCTCTCTAACCATTCTCTTTTACCACATTCTGACCACTCCTTTTTGGTTTATTTCTCCATTGGCTTTTCTACCAGCACAGCTGTTCTCTTCATTCTCAGAGGAGCCCAGCCCACAATGCATTCTCTGTATGACTTCTAATTGATCTACAAAAAGTGCAAATAGAACTATTTCGCTTGCCTCTATGAACCTTCAGTGGATTTGAGCTTTCTAACTTGGCCTTCAAGGCTCCTCATGATTAAGATCTTGCATCTTCCCAGCCCTCTTTCCTAAAATTCTTCCATTTCCTACCTTGTGCTACAGGTCACGGAATACCCATGACTATCTTATGCCTCGAGGGTTTCATACAACGTTCCCACCTCTTGGATGTTCACCTCTACTTCTGTCATTTGGTCAACTCTTTCACCTTCAAGATTCTGTTCCAGCAAGAAGCATTACCCTCTGCCCCAAACCCCCACAATAGGTTATGTGCTGTCACAAACCCCCTACCCCGGCCTCCTGTCTCACAGCATTTTTTCCACTGGCACAATAATCAGGTTCTTCTCTTTGGACTATGAGACCCTGGAAGGTAGAGACCACGACTTTTATTTCTGTGTTCCCAGAACACAGCACAGGTTCTACTATATACTGGGTGTCTAATAAATTAATGTTACTATTTTTATTCTGAGTATCATAAATGCTATTTTTTTTTTTGCTATAAGATTACGGGTCCCCCAAATCATCAAAATGAGGGAAATACAGCAACCGTTTCCCATGGTGAAAAAAAGATTTCCTAGGGTGCAATTCTCACTTACATCAGTTTTTTGACTTCTGTCAGGTGAGAAATGAACACTGGGGTGGTCTTTAGGTGTTTGCTGATGTGGTAGAGACTTTGGAGTTAATTAGAAGCTTTGGCTAAAGCTGAACTTCCTTTGCAGAGTTCCTGGAGGAAACGCTAAATTAACAGTTCAAGGTTACTATTAGAAAAATAGTCTGTTTCCCTTAGGTTATGCGTCAGGGAGCTTGTTCTTCTCCCTGCCATTTCTAAGATGTTTCCACTTTGCTTTGGACCTGGCTATATCTGCCACATTAAACCTGGTCTTTCTAACAAAGGTAAAAATCCCTTGAGGTCAGACTGCTAAATGCTTCTTTTGCATATCTTCCAATAGCACTAGGTTTTGGCACACTCAATTAATACTGGTTGAATTGAATAGGGATGAAAGCTGCCTACCATAGGAGGAAGAATAAGGATGGCTTTGTAAATTCCCATCTTCCATGAAGCAGAGAATGGCATGAAATCGTTAGGTCCACAGTCCCCTGATAGTTCCAAGAAATAGCTCAAGACATTATTAAGAATTCCTAAAGTTGTAAATACAGCCAGTTCTCATTTTTCATGGTAGTTATGTTCTATAAAGTCCACAGAGACTCTGAATTAGTAAATACTGAACTGTTGCTCCTAGCAGAAGTACAGGGTTAGGTTCCTTTGAGCCTCTGGTTGTCATATTTTTGTCAAGTGATCAATGCATAGTCTTGTTTTATGTGTGTTTCTGTTTAAAGACACCTTATTTAAAAATTCTTTTTTCTTAAAAAAAATTTTTTTTAAGTAGGCTCCATGCCCAGTGTGGACCCCAGTGCGGCACTTGAACTCACAAACTTGAGAGTAAGACCTGAGCTGAGATCAAGTGTTGGACACTTAACCAAGTCAGCCATCCAGGCACCCCTAAAGATATCTTATTTAATATATATTGTTAGTTCATTAGTATTGAACTCATGGCTAATAGCACTATAACTCTTGCCTGGTGGAAGCTTATCTAATACATGTGCTTTCTCGGTAAGTCACATCACAGCCTGCTCTCACTTAATAACACTATACCACACTTCTGCCTTTATGATTAGGAGTCATTTTATACAGTAAACCAAAAGCAAAAAGCACAAGGTGTGAAATATGTAGCACTAAATACACAGGGAATAAAACACCTGTCTACAGTATGAAAATTCAAACAGGAAAGCAGAGTGTTGCCTCATTCAACCTCGGCTGGGAATGTGCATGGAGGGGGACTCAAAATTTTTGCTTCTCTGTACATATCCACGAATGACCATGAAAGCACTGCAAGTATTTCTGTGTGGGTTACAAATAAATTGAAGTGAAGAGGTGAATTTGTAAGTATAGAATCTGTGGATGAAGATTGACTGTACTACCAGAGTATATTGATAGAACATTAGAGCTTTTGCTTATTTCCAAGTAGAGACTATGATGACCTTGTTCCAAGCACAATTCTGACTTTGGAGTTCATTCCTTAATTTTACAAAACTTCTTTCTGGCAAAGGATCACCTTCGTTTTCTTGTAACTCTTCACATAAGGAATAAGAACTCACTAGAAGTTGTCAGATTGTTGGGGGTGGGATGGCACATTTTATCCAAAGAAACAGAACCGGTTTACTCTGATAACATGTGAAGGCTGGGCAATTATTTAGACCTCATTGCCAGCTAGGTGAAATCTCCCACTGCCACCCCACCCCCACCCGGTGTTTATGATTTAAAGGTGGCCTCAGCAAAATTACAATTGACTCATGTTAGGTATCTTTGCCTATATGAAGAGGATTTTATATGACTGTCTTAAAACGCCATTCTTTTGAGCTAAGTCTTGCCCTCTTTGGGTCATATCTTCACTTATATTTCATCTTGCAAGCAGCTGTTCAGAAGTTCTATTTTTGCTGTTTTCTTATTGATTCCCATCTGGTTGCAAAGAATGGATGAAGAACTCTATGTTACCCTTTCACACAAGCCAGAGGCACAGACACATAAGCGTTTTAGAAGTCAGGAGAAGGGGTAAATCAGGAATTTAGAGTGTAGAGGGAAGGGAAAGCTTGGCAAGATTTCAGATCTTGAGTGATGAGAAGAGGTTCTGGAACTTCTTACGGTGTCTCACTACAAGTGAGCTTGGAGGTGGTTCTAACAGGACTGGAATCTCAGCTCTGTTATGTATTCTTGCTGCCATCCTAATGGAATTGGATAATTGCACTGAGAGCAGTTCCCTCTTCTGGGAAATGGGGACCATGAGACAAACCTCCAGGAATGTCTGTGAGGACTAAACGAGATAATGTTATGTAAAGTGCTGAGCTTGAAGTCTGGCAGAAAATACTATGAAAATGAGAATTGGTAATTGTTGCTTTTGTTACAATTTTCTAGATTCCTAACTAGCCATCTGCCCTGACATCTGGATAGTACATAGTCGTGGAAACATGGAAGACCAGAGTTGAAAGACCTGCTCTAGGGCAACTTCCATTTGTGCAGAAGCTACACAGGATTAATCACTGTACAGGCTGAACAGGATTAGCCAGTGTAGCATTCCACAGCTAGTTAGGGCAGAATCAAAAGTGGAACACAGCTCTCTGAAGTCCAGTTCACAACTATTCAGTGAAGTCCTTTGTGCCCACGTTTCCCTTCTAGAACCTCTTTTTACAAATATCATCTGTCTCCCACCTTTTCTTCCTTATCCAATAGACTGGCAACCATTGCTCCATGGATTATTATCTTCTTTGGCAGACTTGCTGCTAGTAGCAGCAGCAAATAGAGTATTTTAGAGCAGGAATTGCTGAGCATAATCTCTTCATATTTTTTGACTGTATATAAAAATATAAATATCTATCTATCTATATATAGCTATGAACAAATCATATTCCCAGTATAATAATGTAATACGAAGCAAAAAGAATCACAGAAGCTATGGAAGGAATGCTCTTTTAAAAAGGGTTTGGTTATTTTGTAGTTCTCTGCAGTAATTTGCAAGATGCTCCTTTGGAAGAGCCCACAGGGAAATGCCACCTGAGGTATAAACCTCAAACTTATAAGTGATCCTGCAATGATGGGACAAGAGAACTGGTCTGGACAAAATGGATGGGACTGTTTAATTTCCACCAAGCCTGTCTTACTGAGTGGAGGTACAAAGTGGGCTGTTTCAGGAGCCAGAACACTTCCATTGGTGTGGAGGTGTAGGATGGGAGATGAGGGAAGCTAATCCTCTAGGAGCTCTTGAAGGTACTGGGTAGTGCCACAGAATGATAAATTATGTGGCATTTAAGTAAGATGTTATATCCAGCAGGACAAGGTAATTATAAAAAAAAAAGCCATGTACAAGGCATGATGTGCATTTGAGTCCTAGAGGTGAAGATGAGGTCATAGTCTGGAGTGTGTGACAGTCACAGGAGGGAGGGGTCTGCTGTTGTGGGGTTTCAGCTAAGGGAACCGGGTACCCCACATGGCTGCAGAAGCACTAAGGCAGAGCCAGTTTCACAGGTCAGGCTGGGCCCACCTCTGTTCAGCTGAATTGGGTTACGTAAACAAGCAAGTATCAAAATTTGGAAGTGGTTAGGCAAGTCTGGTAGGATTGGTGCACCCTCACCTATTTTATCACGTGACAGATTAATCTTTGCTACAAATTATTCATAATTATTCATAATTAATCTTGAGCAAATAACAGTATTTCTTTGTGGGTGTTGGAAGTTCTGTGGGGCAGATCCTCCTATTTCTCTATGGCTGTATCCCACTCTTATTTTGTCCTCTTTCTACTTATATGCAACTGAACTGATAAGCCACAAAAGCTGGTATAAGATGTAACTTCATCAGAATATCCTTTTTGCAAAAGATCTGGAACTGTATTTAATCCACCAAGGTAATAGGTTTAAGTGAAACACCGCTAACTTATCCAGCCTACCAAGCTATTATATTTGCATTTTATATTAAACATGTCTCTAATATTTCTTTTGTTAGGTGAAACTGACATTTCCATATGATGGTGAATGCTAAATTGTGAATAGCTTTCAATGGATTTTGCTTCAGCAGTTTCACCATTCTCCAGGAATAGAAAAAGATCACAATGAATACATATAAGCATTCAACACAATGCTTTTTTTTTTTTTTTGGTATAGTCTGTTCAGTGACTTACCTTGGCTTTATGCAGCATCTCACTTATCCAGAATCCAACTATTTAGCAGCTATTTACTTACTGTATTTAAATGAAAATAAAAGCCCTATAACAGATAGGAAAGTTGCTGAAGTGACATGTATGGAAGTTCAGGAATGTCAGTCTCTCCAACATTTAGTCTCTATTGGATGGGAAGCCACCTTCCAGTTCAGGTTTGAATGGTACACTGGCAGGAGCTCTTGGAGGTAATGGCATCATGCAAGGCTGCCCTCTCTTGAAAGAAAAAGTTGCATAAGCAGGATATGGGCTCTTACATATTTTTTAGCATGCGATACTCATGAAGGCTATCTTGGGTATGTTGGCCTCTGGGAGGGATGGGAAATGGCACTGCTTGTCCAATAGTATTTGATGCTTCTAGATCTGAAATTCTTCTTGGTTTCTAGGATATCTCCTTAATTCAGCTGCCACTATTGTAGAGGGTACCTGAGAATATCTGAATTGAGAAATGAAGGATAGAGAGCTCCTCCACTTGCCTGTCATTCACAATTAACAGGAAACCTTGCCTGTCATACCAACAGAGATCTAAAATTTAATAGCAGCATCCACAGGGAATTCCACACGCCTGGGTGTGGCTGGAGAGTTATGGAAAGATCTGCTGGCAGCATATTTGAGTAGCAGATGAAGAAATCATCCAGAAAAATATTTGTCCTGAGGAGAAGGTCAGGCATATAAACTTGACTCAAGAAGAATGACAGGGTAATAAATAGGGTGGGCAGATTTGGGGCACAGGATATCTTCCCGAGAAGACGATCCTTCATTCTTCTTTCTTCCAGGCCAAAGCCCAGACACAGGTCTGAGTCTTGGTGACAAGTTAAAAGCTCATGAGCGAGTTTCACATAGAGCCATTTTGAGTGTGTGACACGGGAGCCAGGAGCACTTGGGGACCAAGATAACTGAATGTAGAACAAAAGTGAGAAATTTCAACCTGAAGTGGACGTGGGTTCTCATGCCATATCAGTGCAAGCTTCAACAGATTCTCCTTGGTGACTGGCACAGTGATATGGGATATCTCCAGTTTTGGCAGTGGGGAAAAGCTGGCAGACAGCAATGCCTCTAGTGTTGGGAATGACTGGAGGCAGTGCTTTTGCTTGGACAGCAGCCATGTACCCTCAGAGCAGCTGTGACAGTGGCAGAATGAGGCACATTCAGAGGCTGTTATGTGGTAGAGGACTCAGAGATCAGGGACAGAGAGGACGTATGTAAATACACGTGACATAGTCCCTGTGGGTTATTTCCTAGAGTGCCTGAGGGAGATTTTGAGTGAGAATGGAAGTTCTACAATTGTAGGTGGATGTCACAGCCACGCACATCAACATGATCCTAGTTCCACGCGGGCATGACCTGAAATTGGTTATTCTCAGCAACCTATGCCTGGAGACCCTGTGAAAAAAGGATGGGTGCCAGAAGTGGTCAAACTGTTTTCTCTTGGACATGATAACTGATTTAGAAGCTTCTGTCTCTGTTTTCCCCAAAGCTAACAGCGGTTACTATATTGTTCTTTAACTGTTAATTCATTCATCTGTCTCCCATGGTGAGCTGTAAGTTCATCGAGGAAAGGGACTATATTTTATTCATCTGTAGATTTCCACTACTCAAAATTGTCAGCCAAATAGGAAACACCGACCAAATCAATGTTTGTTGGATGAATAAATACACGAATAAATCAAGAGATGTCACAAATGAGACGGTCATCTGAGATAAGGTTATGAAAATAAATGAGGATTGTATCCCAGGACATTGTGTGGAAAGAAATGGAAGACCCCATTTAGGGCCCTACAAGGGCTGAAGGGAGCTCAAGGGAATATGTAGAGTCTAAAGCTGGCTCCTCTATGGGCTCTTTCAGCACCTCCAAAAACCTCATTATTTTGTAGTCCCTAATGTTGATCTAACTATTCCAAAACCAGTCACCACAACTCTGCAATGATCAGAGATACTTTAAAGTCTTGATAATTACAGAGGTCAAATAGAAAGAAAAGTAAGGGCCCTATAAGGTATGAAGGAATGGCAGATGCACTTATGCTGCCATTAGATCCATGGACTTCAAGAAGTTTTGACCCTTGGTCTTGGACCGTAATTGCACATACTCCAGTGGGATATGGACCTCAGGTAGCTGTGGGTGGCAGATACTGTGTCACAACACAAAGCATTCCCTGTCTCCTTCTCTGAGAACGTAGTGAGAAGATCCACTCCCCTCTGAGCAGTCCTAGGGTGTTCAGCCAACGTTCTATGGTAAGGGGGTGGGCATGGCCAGGTACCCTTCAATGGCTGATAGGTGGCCCTTTGTCTCTTGATTCCAAGCCCCAGAGTTGTGACATTCTAGGAGGGAGCTGATCCACATTGGTCCATGGAGGTCCCAGAAATGAAGTGTCCTGAATACCAGGGCCTGATGGTGATCACTGGGCCCAGGCTTCCTCCTCATGGCCAGGGGCTTGGAGGAAGAAGGCTTAACCAATGATGGGCTCTTAAGTCACAGATTTATGAATCTGTATTTACAAACAGAACTTCCCCACCCAGGTTTGGAGCTATGATCATGAACAGGGATCAGGAAGCTGGAGGCAAATGGATTGGGACTACAGAATCTAGGCTGACTGGCTCAAGTAGTCAGCTGGGTCACTGCCCCCCACTGAGCCCTGAGCTGCTTGGGTAGGGGAAGGGCTTTAGGAAGCAGCTTGATTACGCTTCCTATGGGGGCAGGGGAGGATGTTTCCCAGCTATAAAGATCCCAAACTCTTGATTTATCTATACTTACTGTTAGTTCTACCTTATTTATTTAAGGGAGTGAGAGCCAGAGAGTGAGAGGGAGCCATAGCAACATGTTTTCCTTCTAAATGTTTGCATTTTTAAAAGTTTATTTATTAAAGTAATTTTTTAAGTTATCTCTACATCCAACGTGGGGCTCAAACCCAGATCAAGAGTCACACACTCTTCTGTGAGCCAGTCAGGTGCCCCTAAATGCTTTTATTTTAAAGCAAGCCTATATATTCTTTAGATATGACATTCCTAAAATAAGCTACAGTTTTCCACTCTTAGAACTTTCAAATGCCTTCAGTTCCTAGATAATTAAGTTTTACCTAAACTAGTAATTCTAAAATGGTTCCTTTGTTCTTGACTGGTTAAGAAACTGAGGGTTACAGATATTTTCACTATATAATACATAGTGTTTTCAGAATGGAAAAATCCTTTTATATTAAGTTGACATATATGCATATTTGCTTCAAGTTTTTGTCCACAAAGTATGTGTGTGCGCATATATACATGTGTATTTAATAGTCTGTGTATATACGTGCATGTGTGTTTGTGTGTGTATACACATATGAATGTTTACTGTATATATAAGGTGTCTGTGTGTATATTTATATGTGGAGTGTGTGTGGCTATAATAGGCATCTACTCCATGTGAAGTATGCACTAGAATGAAGTATCTGCTTTTCTGGACCACCTAAGGGTAAAGATCTTACATTCCACTCTTACATTGAAATGAAGTTTTTTTAAAAAAATGAAAGCCATGTTTTTATTCCAAAAGCTTGAGTAGAATGGTACTTTAGAAATAATTTTAGTCATTTAAATTTAAGGCCCTGAAAAAATTCCCATCCATGGTTCGAATCTATTCTCTGGCCCAGAGCCCAAAGCATTTTCATTAGATTGAGAATTGGATACAATTTCATTTACTTTAAGCTTTGGCTGCTCAGAATTTTGTTCTTCAGAGACAAGCTAACAAGTGTCGATGGTCATGTTGGCCTCAATAATAGTTCTCCTTTCCTTGAATGATCTATTTCAGTGGCATTATTATCATTTAAAGATGGCCTTGTGCTTATAGCCACAGTCTCAGTGAACGTATCAAGAATGCTGATATTTCCTCTCTGCGGCTTTGCCTTTCCAGTTTGGAGAAAATTTGTTTGGAGCAAACTTCCTTAACTTATTTTCCATGAATCCATCTGCAAAAAAGAGGCTATCTAATGACTTCTTTCATACTGCATTCTTGCTATTACTAAAGGAGATTTTGTCATATAAACTATACTGAGACTTTTTAAAAAGTTTTAAGCATTAATGAGATTTTTTTTGTGTTTTTTTTCAATAAATATAACTGACATACTGGTAAGAAAAAGACAGATAACCCACCAAAAAATGGGCAGATGACTGAATAGAGACTTCACACACACACACACACACAAAATCCAAATGGCCAGTCAGTGCTCAAATTCATTGGAATTAAGGAAATGCAAAATAAGCTACAATGAGAGGCCACTTCTACACCCCCTGACTTGGCAAAAATTGAATTCTGGCAATAACAAGTGTTGGTATGGGTGTGACACAACAATGGGATACTCATATACTATATTGATACTATTTTGGAAAGCGGATTTTCATTAATTAGTATGAATAGATGCATGCTCCTTGACCCCCCCCCCCCAATCCCTCCTAATAACTTAAATCAGTGGCTCTCAAAGTGTGGTCCCTATTCCTGGCTGATAGCATGAGCAACACCTGGGAACTTCTTAGAAATGTGAACTCTCAAATGCTACCCGTGTTCCATCTAATCAGATACTCTGAGGGTGGAGCCTCATCATCTGTGAACCTGCGGGGTAATGGTGATGATTTCTCAAGTAGAAGTACCACCTGAGAGAAATCTGTGAGCATGGGCACAGGACACAGGACAAAAATGTCACAGCAGCAACCACGTATGCATCAACAGCAATACTTTGCATCCTACTTACATAACAGAATATTAGACTAAAGAAAATGAATGCATTCCATGTTGAAGAACATTCCTTATAGTCATCATGTTGAAGAAAAGAAGAAAAGAAGCAAGACACAAATGACAACAACAACAACAAAAACCCTGAAGAAAAGCAAGGAAGTGATGACCATAAAATTCAGGAAAATGGTTATCAATACTGGAGAAGGAGGTATGATCAAGAAGGAATTTACAGTGGGGGCTGGAATTTCTGAAGGGATGTCAATGTCCCATGCTTTGACCTGGGAGACAGTTACATACTCATTTGCTTTATGATTATACATTAAACTATATGTATGTGCTCTTTCTAATATATATTACATTTTACAGTAAAAATAAACTTTTGTGTCTACCAAAGCTTTAAATGTTGCTACCAAAATCAAATTTAAGCAAAGTATAACCTGCCTACCTTTGGTAAGTCTGCTTGATTCTCCTTCCTATTATAAGAAGCTCTTCCATAAACATCACTACACCTGTTCTTATTCCTTTCTTATTCCCTTTTTTTTTTCCTCTTCCAGCTAGGGAAACAGAGTTGGGGACAGACTCTAAGATGATCATTTATATCAGACAGAGTCATTATCCCTTTCCTCTCCCTAAATATGCAGAGGAGTCCAAAAGCAACCAAGCTTCTAAATGAGGGTGATATCACCTATGTGATCTAAGGATCTTATAAGTATATAGATGCTGGTTGGCTCATACTTGAGTTAAGTTTAAAGCAGAAGGTTCTTTTCAAGCAATGTTGAAGTCAAGTCCTTATCTTTCTTGTGCTTCAATAAAGACAAGTGTACTTTGCCCATAGGTCTATGATGATTGCATTGATAGACATTTACCCTTTCATGGGTAATATAATTCTGTCATCAACAGTAATGATCATGTGAGTCTAAAAAAATATATAGCTACATACCATGATACAACATACCAAACACAGTGCTTGTACGTAGTAGATGCCCAATGAACACTATGCTGACATAAGCAGATGTGTCATATAAAAAACATATCTGAAATAAAACCATTATTATAAATTGCTATATATTTTAGCTGTCTCATTTTTCTGGTGTGTGTACTTACTTTTTTATTGTGTGACTATATATAACATAAAAAGTGACACTTTTAGTCTACAATTCAGTGACATTAATTATATTTGCTATGTCGTACAATCGTCTAGCTGCCCAGTTTTCACCCTCATTTTAATGTCTTTGTTAGAATTGACTTGCTTCAAATTGCTTTTTTAAAACTTCCTCTAATATAGCCCCTCCCTCTTTCTACATTTTATCTTTTGCCATCTTTGCCAGGTCCTTGGTTTCATTTACAGCCTTAACCATTTGTGTTATCTCATATGTGGGGGAACAGATTTCTGTGTCAATAGGACTTTCTTTCCTTCTTCAGCTCTGCTTACAGTTGTCCAGTACTGGAAGCTGTTACATTAAACTATGGAAAGCTAAAAGTTACAAAAAAAATCCATTCTTACTGGGAAAAATGTAGACTCTTGGTTTCAGGATCCTCTGGGACCCATCATAGGTTATCTAAAGTACCAAAAATTATTAGCCTGATGTCTTAGTGGAAGTACTCAGGATATTAATTCACCAGTTGTGTATAATTCCCAAGTTAGTCTCTTGTGCCAAACAGTGACTAATTAAGCTGTGGATAATGTCATGCTGCAAGCGTGATAAAACAATAATGATGATGGTAATAACAATAGCTAACACTGAGCGCCGTTAGGTGCCAAGCATGGTTCTAAGGCTGTTAACGTGCATTACTTTAGGTAGTCATCGTAATAATCCTATGGCACTACACAGTTATTAGCCTATTTTATAGATGAAGAAACTAAGACTCAGAGGGAAATTATATGTGCAAAGATTATAGGATTTGAACCCAGGCAAGTGGATCCCAGAGCTTTGCTCCTAGTCACTACATTATTTAAGAGTAGAACCCAACAGAATGCTTTACTCCTGTGTCCTTTCTAGGAAGCTGGTTGCTCCAGGTAAAAACATACAGAAATAGGTTAGGAATAAGAAGAACACACACACGCACACACACACACACACACACACACACACACCTTTATTTCTTTGGAGATCAGTGAGGGGTGGGGCACAGAACTGGGAGAATTAGTCTGTTAGTAATCAGTTAATAATAAGCGCTAAAAGAAGGCATTCAGAAAAAAATATGGCAGTTTAGTTGGGAGGAGATTATTTTTAGCTACCAGGCAGGAGGGAGTGGAATACACAATGTAAAGCCATCAAAGGTTTTTCAGCACAAAAGGAATGTAATGAAAACTATGCTTTTAGGAAAATGAAACAGTGACTATTATGGCCTGGAAGGAGGAAGACTCAAGTGGAAAGGCCACTTTGGAGATGTCTCCAGGAGCCTGAAGGACAGGTAGTGAGGGCTGGAAGGAGGGCAGTGACCATGGGCATGGAGAGGCTGGGAGAGGCTCTGTGGAGGAAGGCCAGAGGGATGGATGTCAAGGGTTAAGATGACTACAAGAAACCAATCCGGATGAGTGACAGAATGGAGTCTCACGAGGAGAAACAGGAAGGCTGGGAGGAGAAGAGCATGTGGGAGGGCATTTGAAGCTCTGGCAAGATGCTTCGGAATACTGTTGGGAAACAGGAGTTTGAGAGGGAAGCTAGAGGGGTATCTAGAGCTTCTGCAGAGCATGGAGAGTCAAAGTCACGGAAATAGAGGAGAATGTAGAGTCAGATATAGAGTGATAAAGACAGAATCCTGGGGGTGGGGGACATTTACATTTAGAGGCAATTAGGAGTCAGAAAGGATGAAGTCAGACAGAGGAAGAGAGATGAGAGCAGCATGGCCTAGAAGCCAAAGGCGGAGAACATCTGGAGAGGAAGGAGGTGAGAGATAAGGTGAAAGGTCATGGAAGGCACAGTACAAGATGAAGTGTTGGGGGAGAAGGGCCTTTCTTCCTCCAACACTTAAAGAAAGGAGAAGAGGATGAAGAAATCTATAGATGTGGAGATGGTGAGAGGAGCACTTAGGGAGCGCATGGGGGTAGGCCATCCAGCAAACAGCCACAGTGTGGGCCACATGGTGTACTCCATCCAAGTGCAGCAGGGTTGCAATCAACACAGTGAGAAGCGTGACATGGAGTCAACAGGAGGAGGACGGTGAAAGATACTGGGGGGGAATGAGGGCTACCTGATGTTGGATGACACATATGGTGGATCAACTGGCTCACTGTATGACTTTTTAAAAACTACGTGTGGGCAGGAGGCAGATACGTAGAAGCAGCAGATGGTGGAGTTCACTCTGGTTTGGGAGTTAGAGTATGTGTCCAACTGAGGGACAAGGGGTCAAGGTTACTAAGGACCAGATAGAACAGCCAGAGAACTGAGAGAAAAACATTGCCTGATATGATGGCCTTGGAGGCTCAGCTCTCCCTTTAAAGTAACCTGCTCTGGAAGCATAGCTGACCGACAGCCTCCTGAAGTGTTTGCACCTTTGGATTTACCCAATATGTGTCCCAGGCTGCTTCCGGGCTGCTCCAGTGAGGACTAACCTTAGTGGAGGTACTTAAATGAGCCACCCTTCCCCCATGTGGGACTCCTCTCAGAGTTAAGCTTGCTCAGGGACTCCTCATCGGCTTGGGTGAATTCTTTCTCTGACCTTTCTCTGCAGTCTGAGGCTCTTCCTCCCCAATCCCTCCTCCCTCTCTCCTTTTACAGGTATTAGAACTGCCTGGCAGTTTGAAGATTCTTCCTGCCTGACTCCCTCTCACTTTATGCTTCCCAGGCATTTTTCCCAATAAATCTCTCACATGTCTAAATCTATTTTAGCTTCTGCTTTTTTGGAAGTCCTGAATGGACATACTTGGGCTGCTATTATTAGTGGAAGGCCTAGTGAATGGAAGATGTAGGCAAAGAGGTAGCTACAAAGACGTGTAGATGATGTTCAGACTCACAGGAGGATGCAAAAATAGTATAGAGATTTCCCCTAAACCCTTCACCCTGCTTTCTCCAGTGGTAACATCTTATATAATTAAAACCAAGAAATTGATATTGATATAATATTGTTAACAAGTTCACATGATTTGGGGTAATCTGTTTCTCATTATGTTTCTGTCCACATCATAGATATATTGATTTCATCTCCAATGCAAAAGGCCACTTAAGTGACAGTTCCAAGTCAACCAGGTCTATAACCACAAGGTTTGTAAATGCATAAATAAAGCCATTAGGTGGAGGGACAAATAGGAAATGACATATATCCACTGAAGAGAGAGCCCCCCCCCCCATCCATCCATCCATCCATCCACATTTGCTAAGCTTTTCCTTAGTGTCAGGAACTATATGATGCCTCCACTGTATCAAGATACTGCTAACAAAATGGTAGCAGCAGCTACCCCTCCTCTGGATTAGGATGCAGTGAGGAACCCAGATATATAGTTGTTTTCTGGGCAAAGGATATCCAGATCTGTCCTGTGATCATTTTCACCTAGGCAGTAATTCAACTGATAGCAACCGTATGCTCAACAACCAGGATCATGCCTTTTTATGAGTCATTGTAAAGCGCCAAGTGCATTGACATATACTTCATAAATGCTAAATAATAACAAGTCAGTGAACCTAGAAATATTGGATTCAGTATTTGAGACATTAAATCCAAGTTATGCTGTTCTAGAAGCAAAGCAAACAAATCAATCAATCCCAAATCAAATAAAGCCCACATCCATCCCCAGCCAGCAGTGGGTGTCGTCTGGAACGCTCTTTATGGGCGAGAGGTTCTCTCATGAAGGGGCACTTGTTAGTTCCTTACCTGACATATCACATCCAATGTCTTGCGTGATTTGGGAGAAGAGTTTTATGCCTGACCCACAGCAGACAGCAGCAGCACTATGTTCTTAAAGCTCCACTTCCCTTTATTTGATGCCAGAAAATAGTATCTGGTGAAGCTCTGGAGAAGAACAACAGTCACCCCACTGAGCAAGTATACTAGTCCTCATAGGAAGTCTCTGCAGGCAGTACTGAGAGACCTTGTTTGTATTTCAAAGCCAGGCTTTAGCTTTCCTTTAAGATATAAGTCTCTTCAGGGCTGCCTATAACTCCTTGAGGGTTTAGGCACACAACCTAGAAAGCCTGAAATGCCAAGGATGCTGTACTGGCCACTGAACCAGATTATAGCGCAGTTGAATGCTTTTCCGACTCACAGTCCAGAGCTCTGAGCATGGTCTGGTGCTGTCTGATTTGGGATCTCAGGGCACAGCCCCTTCTCTCTAGAAGTCTGCCATCTTGGTTCCACACAAACATGATTAATCTCTGTCCACATCCCCTTAGTTATTTCATAGGGATGACATCCTTGGGAGCAAAGCCCAACCCTCCATAGCAAAAAACTGATGGCAAAGCCATTGTAAGATGAGGAGGCAATAACTACGACATCTCTGGGAGTGACACACACAAACAGGATCACATTTTGAATAGAGTCTAGAAGAGATGCCATCCTTTAATGGTAATTTCCAAAAGGATTTTACTCTCATTCAACTGCAGCCAAGGGGAGGAGATCCAAGGAGCCCATGCAAGACACCTAGATCTGGCCAAAGTAGTGTTGAGGAGAGGACTGAGCCAAAGGGGAAAGTACAGAGCCAAGAAACAAAAGGTAAAACAGCCATCAATGCCGACCTTGTTAATTCTTTTATGAATACAAGTGATTCCAGCCAGTTGCTGCCTGGCCCAGACCTAGCTCATCACATCCCACAGAACTAAATGACATGTAAACAGAAGGACGCTTAAGTGGTTAAGACAGTGGTTCTCAAATGTCACTGTGCATTCAGTTTATCTGAGGAGTCTTTCAAAAAGGCAGATTTCTGCTATTTAGCCTTCAGAGATTCTGACTTGGTAGGTCTGGCATGGAACTTGAGAAATGTCCATGTTTAGCAAGCACTCCAGTGATAGAAGCAGATGTACTGCCCATTATATTTTGAAAGTCACTGCTTTAAATCATTGCCTTTCAATCTTCCTGAGGGTGTGATATTAAGAGGTTGAGAGAAATACTTTCTAAATAATCCAACCCAAACCTTTCATTTGGCAGATGAAGAAATTGAGGGCTTAGGTAACCTTCTCAAAGTCACTCAGCCAGTTAAAGGTGGAAAGTCAAGACTAGAAGCAAAATCTAGTTACTGTGCCTTTTGCATTTACTATACCGTATGGTTTGCGGAAACCAAAACACGAGTCCAGTTGGATACATACACACATAAGTAGAAATTAGAATATGGCTGAGTTGTTTTTAAAAGTTTTATACCCTTTGAGGTAATTGGTGAGATCTTCAGTATTGTCAAAGCAAACATTCAGAAAGAAATGGTACTTACCCTCTCTAAAATCCATGGTGAAGAAGATGATAGAAGGGATTCATAGTTGTCCTTTGAACAACCACAATGTCCAGGTTCCCCCAAATCAGTGCCTGAGATAAAACAAAGAGCAAACAATTGCAAGAAATTGTATTTATTCCTGATGCTGCAGTAAAATAATAAGCACTCTTCATAAGCTATGCTAGAACCAAATCAGATTTAAATGTCAATTATACTCTTCATCTTTAGGTTAATTTCTCATTTTACTTTGTGTGGCCATGGCAAATTGAAGCTGAAGGGTTCTTTGTTTTAGCAAATTCCAGATGTGCCTTGACAAGGGCCGCTGGAAGGTTAGTTCATAGTTAGACCCCTCTTCATAGTTCATAGAAGACCCCTCTGACCAGGCTCTGAGAACTTCTCATTCACTTGTTCTTCTCTTTATATATTAAACTGAAAACTGAGTAGACTCCTCATTTTAAATGAATGGACAATCAGAGAAGTTATGCCAAGGATAGTGATTAGATCTTCACAATTTAAGAGGCTGCACTATTCATTGACTTGTTCATTCATTCATTCATTCATTCATTCAATATTTATGAAGATTTTTATTATGCCAGGCAGTTGTTCTGCTCTGTAGTGTATTTTACCCATTCGGAAGCTGATTGGTTAGAATGAGGGTGAATACCCATCACCAGTTATGTAAGTCATTTAATAGAAAGCCTGTGCTCTTATAGCATCATGTGTTGTAGCGGCAACTGGGAATCAAGAGGTCCAGTTCAAATTCTGGACCACTTTGAAAGAGCAGAATTTCTGAATCCTGACACTACTGAGATGTGGAGCCAAATAATTCTTTGCTGTGAGGAGAACTATCCTGTGCATCACAAGATGTTTAGCATCGTCTCTGGCCTCTACTTATTAGAATGCCATGAGTGTCTCCTAGTTGTGGCAATCAGACATGTCTCTAGACATTGCCACGGCCAAATGTCCCCTGTAGGGGAGGCAAAATTGTCCCTGGTTGAGAATTACTGGATATAGTAATACCTACTAGTTTTGAGCATCTATTAGCATGTCATGGTAGAGCTTTATATACATCACATTCAGTCTTGAAACCAGCATTTCAAAGTAAGCAATACTACACACATTTTACACAGGGTGAAATTGAAGTCCACAGATGTCAGGAAAACACCCTATGTATACAATTGGTAAGTGTTGGAGATTTGAACCCAGGATTTTGGACATGAAGGCGCATGTTCATTGTTCCCCACTTTTTTCTTTTGCTATATTTTAAACATTCAAAAAAGCAAAGAGAATAATCTAAGAATACCTATGTACTTAGTACTCTGAATTTAACAAATGTTAATATTTTTGTCATATTTACTTTGCATCTTTTTTTTTTTTTGGCAATAAAGTGCTACAGATACAGATGAATCTCCCCCTTTCATTCTGTTCCTCTCACTTCCTTACCTAAATAACCATTCTATTGAAGCTGGTACTATAAATTCCCTGGGAAAGATTTTATACACCTTCCATGTGTATGTATGTTCACAAACCATATATAGCACTCCAGAGAATGCACAGAAAGGGGACACTTGCTTCTGCAATTTGCTTTCTTTACTCAACCTTATATTTAGAGTTTTCTTCTATGCTGAAACTATTTCACTAATACCTTTATTTTAATTACAGTATTGTATGGAACAGGCCACAATATGTTCAACCATTCCCCTCTTGGTGGGCATTTAGTTTGTCTCCCATTTTTACTATCCTCAGTTGCATGGCTGGGAATACAGCTGCATGTGTGTAAGAGTTTCTCTAGGACACACATCTCAAAATGGGATTGCTGGGTTGCAGGCTGTGCACATCGTCAACTGTATTAAATATTGCCAAATCACTCCACACAATGATTGCACTAAATTACACTCCCTCCAACAGACTGTAAGAGTTTTCATTTCTTTACATCCCTGCCAATGTTCAGTATTTTCAAACTTTATGTTTGCCAGCCTGATTAGGGCGAAATAGCATATAATTATTATTTCAAAACCTTGTGTTCTTAACCACTCCTCTTACTGTCTACACTGCTGGAAGCTTCAGTTATGTAAAATGGAGAAAATACCTTTGCGTATTCGTATGAGTAGTAATAAATTCTTCTGGCGTAGTGCGTGAGTATATTTTGTAAATATCAAGTGCCACTTTCGTGCATGGCTGGTGGGGGGAGAGAGTCTTTGCAGCTTCTATAGCAGGCAATTTGACAAAATCTATCAAAATTTCAAATGCACATGTATTTCTTTTATTTATTTTTTTAAATTTTTATTTATTTATGATAGTCACACACACACACACACAGAGAGAGAGGCAGAGACATGTATTTCTTTTAACTTAAAAAATCTCACAATTACAGAAAACTCACAAATATAGTGAAAAGAATTCTTAGTGTGACCCAAATTGCCAAAACGTTAGTGTTTTATAATATTTGCATTATAATTCTCAATCTCTCCTTCTCTTCCCTCCTCCTCTCTTTCATTTGTACGTATCTATATCTATAAGCATCATAAAGGTACACACACATATATTATCTTTCCAAAATGATTTTACCTCTGAAAATTTTCTACAAAGACATTGCATTATTAACCATTGAAAAGTTATAAAAAACCAAGAAATTAGCATCAACAAAATACTATTATATAACCCACATATCTTATTCAAATTTAATCCACTCCCCAGTAAATGTCCTTCATAAAAGAAAGTATTTTCTCCCTCTTCCAAGATCCAATCCAGAGTCATGTGTTACTCTTAGTTGTCCTGTCTCTTTAGTCCCATTTAACAGGGACGAATTTTTCAGTCTTTTTTGTCTTGCTGGAGGTTTTGAAGAGTATTGATTAGTTATTTTGTAGAATATCCCTCACTTTTGGCTTGTCTGATGTTTCTTCATAATTAGATGGAAAGTATGCATTTTTGGAACAGAAGTCATGTTGTCTCCTCAGGAAGTACACGCTTGATGTCACTTTGTCCCACTACTGGCCATGTTATTTTGATCACTTGGTTATGGTGGCATCTGCCAAGTTACTGCTTTTTTCTTTGTAAGTTAGTATTTTGGGGAGATATTTTGTGACTATGGCGATATTCTATTTATATAGGTCAGACTCAGATTGGGTTACTGTCCTTAGTTATCATGACCAAATTGCTTCACGCCTGGTCAGTGAACACTCATTCAAGCTGACTTCTGCGTCCTTTTGATATACCCTCCATTATTCTTTAGCACTTCCTTACTTTCTGGCACTGTAAGATGCCCTAGGTTCATCTCATGCCTGCCCAGCTCCTATTCTGGAACTGACCATTTTCTAAGAAGCCTTCGGTTTTTTTTGAGGGGAGAATGGTATTTAGAAACCAAGATACAAGTGCTAGGTGTGTTCTTTATAATGGGTGACCTAACTTTTAACTTAGTGGTTTCTCCTTCAGAAGTTTCTGCAACAGGGGATCCCTGGGTGGCGCAGCGGTTTGGCGCCTGCCTTTGGCCCAGGGCGCGATCCTGGAGACCCGGGATCGAATCCCACGTCAGGCTCCCGGTGCATGGAGCCTGCCTCTCCCTCTGCCTATGTCTCTGCCTCTCTCTCTCTCTCTGTGTGTGACTATCATAAAAAAAAAAAAGTTTCTGCAACAGATATACCTATACATTTAAACAAGATTTATGTAGAAATAATTAATTGCAGCATTATATAGAATAGCAAAGGGCTAGATACAACCTGAAGGTTCAAGAGGGTTAAATAATTTAGGTCCATGTAATTGAATACTATGTATCCATAAAAGATTGAGAAATTATTTCCAAAGTAGACTGTTACATTAAAAAAATCAATTTATAGAATTATGTATTCAGTTTGTTACTATTTATATGCTAAAAGGGGAAAACATATACACATATTATGTGTATATGCTTGCTGATAAATGCATAAAATAGCACTGGAAAAGCTTACAAAACCCCAAAAATATTGACCTCAGGTAGAAGATTTGGGCCATTTGGGTACAACAGAGGGAAGAAAGCTTTCATCATAAACTTCCTTGTACCATTTAAATTTGGAATCATATGAAGCCTTAAAAAATACTATAAAACAGGGCAGCCTGGGTGGCTCAGTGGTTTAGTGCCACCTTCGGCCCAGAGCGTGATCCTGGAAACCTGGGATCGAGTCCCACGTGGGGCTCCCTTCATGGAGCCTGCTTCTCCCTCTGCCTGTGTCTCTGCCACTCTCTCTGTGTCTCTCATTTATTCATTAAATAAAATATTTAAAAAAATACTATAAAACATAAAATGAAGTATTATTTTAATATAAAGTATTACGAACTCAAATATCAAAAGAGGAAATCTGTTTTCTGGGACAACAGGTGAGCTAAACGCATAACTACAATTGGATAAGTATCTCTTAGTATAAATATAAACAGTCTTATGATACTTTTATGATTTAACTTCTCCATCTGTTATATGGTTATAATATCATCAACCCAGAAGCCAGAGGAAAGGAAATTGAAGCAAGAGTGAAGACACAAAGTGTCAAGCTAATATGACTGCCAGTCATGACACATTCTCATATATATGTGAATTTGAGAACTATCTGTTGAATGAAAAAATGGGGAGAAGGATGGATAAACTTATAAGAGAAGGAAGTTGAGAGGAAAATTATGTTTTATACTTGAGTTTCAGGAAACGAACCTTTAAAAGCACAGGAGCACATTAAGGAGCAGTCCTGGGATCCCTGGGTGGTGCAGCGGTTTGGCGCCTGCCTTTGGCCCAGGGCGCGATCCTGGAGACCCAGGATTGAATCCCACATCGGGCTCCTGGTGCATGGAGCCTGCTTCTCCCTCTGCCTATGTCTCTGCGCCTCTCTCTCTCCCTCTCTCTCTCTCTGTGACTATCATAAATAAATAAAAATTTAAAAAAAAAAGGAGCAGTCCTTAAGTAGATCATCTTTAATGCATTGTTGTTATTCAATGCTTCAGGTAAGAATGGTGATGCTTTAGGCAGGCCACACAACCTAGCAGTTAAGACCACAGGTTTCGGAGTCAGGGAACTGTGTTCATATTCTGGTTCTGCCACTCTAGCTCTGTGACAGGGCAAGTTATTTAACTGGTTTGTGCCTCAGTTTCCTATCCTGTAAAATGGGGCTACTAGGATAGCTGTGAGGATTACAGGTCATGAGTTATTACCTGTGAAGCACTTAAAACCATGCTGACACATGGTAATCACTTGATAGATATAAGCTATAATTTGTTTTTATCTTAATTTTATTATGGTAAGACCATTTCATATGTGATACATGCTCTTAACAAAATTTTAAGTGTACAATAAATACAGTATTGTTAACTATAGCTACAACATTGTATGTACAATGGATCTCCAGAACTTATTCATCTTGTATGAGTGAAACTTTACACCCACTGATTTGTAAGTCCTCATGGCAACCAACCATTACATTCTCTGCTACCATGAATTTAACTATTTCAGAAACCTCATGTAAGTGGAATCATGCAGTATTTATCCTTTTGTGACTGGCTTATTTCACTTAGCATCATGACTTCTACATTTATCCATGTTGCTGCATTTGAAATTACTGCAGAATTTCTTTTTAAGGCTGAATAATGCTCCATTGTGTGTAGAAACCACATTTTCTTTATCTATTCATCCATAAAAGTACATTTAGGTTGTTTCTACATCTTGACTATTGTGATTAGTGTTGCAATGAATATGGGAGTGCTAATATATTTTTAGGATCCTGATTTCAATTCTTTTCAATAAATATCCAGAAGTAGGATTGCTAGATCATATGGAAGTTCTATTTTTAATTTTTTTGAGAAACATCACTGTTTTCTTTCTTTCTTTCTCTCTCTCTCTCTCTTTCTCTTTTTTTTAAGATTTTATTTTTAAGTAATCTCTGTCCCCAGTGTGGGACTTGAAGTCATAACCCTGAGATCAAGAGTCACATGCTCTACTGCCTGAGCCAGCCAGGCACCCCTCTACTGTTTTCCACAGGGGCTGTAACATTTTACCTTCCCATCAACAATGTACAAGTTTTCCAATTTCTCTACATCTTCCCCAATACTTGTTAAGTTATAATTCTTTATCATCATGAAATTTTAGAGCTAGAAGGGCCCTCAAAGATAATCTAATTCATGTCTCTTATTTTCCAGGTGATGAAGAGATAAAGATGGGACTCAAGGAGGAAAAGTGGTGGTCCAACGAGGCATAGTCAACGAAAGTAGATACAACCCTAGAACATCAGTGGTGGGATTGCCAGCTGTGTTACACTGTAAATGACTACACACCTTGTAGCTCCTCCCATCAAGGAGATAAATTTATTTCCCCACTCTTCAAATATAGCGGAATTGAGGTTGTGTGAGATCTGAGCCTCCGCCTCAAGGGGTCTTGCAGCTTCTGCTCTCACTCTCTTGGACACTGCTGCCCTAGGATAAGGCTTAGGTTAGCCTGTGGGAGGATGAGAGACCACATAGAGTGCAGACAAGAAGTCCCAGTGGAGGTCCTCTTAGACCAACAACCAGCTGGCCAACTGCCAGACATGTGAGTGAAATGCCCCCTCCCTAGATCATCCAACTCCAGCCAAGCCACCAGCAGACCACAAAAATCAATCGAGTTGGTCCAGACCAGCAGAGCTACCCTAGCTGTCCAGCCAGCCCAGGCATCCCATGGAACTTGAGCTGAACAACAGCAAGAGGGATTGGCACAGGACCCAGGAAACTGCTGGCTGGAGAGCCCTCCTATCCCACCTCTTCTTTCACAGACTCTAGACTGGTATGCAAATATGTTGTTAGATTATTCCTGTAGGAATAAAAGGGAGGGGGCTTCATGGGCACTGCCTGGGAGGTGCTGTGCAAACAGAGGAGAACATCCTATGAAAATGAAAGCCAGGGAATGATTTCCTTGAGTCATATGATCCCAAATTTTCATTTATCATCTCCCTTTCCTCCCTCATTTCCCTTTTACTTGGCTTTCATTAACAACACCCACTCCCACCCCTGTTCTTTCAAGGTGCTCATTTCCATTTCTAGAAATCAATTAAGGGTTTCCGGTTCCCATTAAATTTCATACCTGTAGCCTACACCCACTCCCCATCCCTCTGAGTTCAGGCTTTTTTTTTTTTTTTTTTTTTCATTTTTCTCTTTTAAGACTTTCTAACTGCTCTCATATAGTTGTAAAGATACTAGGCTCCCGATTAAAGTCCCAAGATTCTTCTCATCACAGTCTTAGGAAGTTCTGGCTCCTCCATTACCAGGAGGCCAGGTGCACAAGGCAAAGGAAAAACGGGCTCAGGAGACAAGAGTGGAGTCAGCTGGGGACCCAGAAATCATGAGGGGAGGAGAGGCCCGGCGGAGAGTGGGCTGGGGTCACAATGGCGGCTGTTCCTTCTCACTGGAGTCATTCCCTGGCTTCTCACTTGGTGCTGGACACAGCGTTCAGAACTCCATCATTCTTGAATTGCACATTGGTTTTGTGTGAATGGCAGGTTTCTTCACAGGACTCTTGTACTGAACTGAGGTGCTTTGATCACTCAGGTTGGAGGAAAGTGGTTTTGACCACTCCCATCGGCCTGTGGGGTATTTGGTACTTTTGAAAGGTGCTTCAAAGGAGGAACGAGGAAATCTCTGTGTTGTCACCCTGGAAACTCTGGTTCGTGACCTTATCGGCCCTTTTGGAATTTCCCTGGTTGGTTTTCTGTCCCACATGGAGATCTTCCACTTTAAATGGAAGTTTCTGGGCATTTGTATAAAAATGGTTGCAGTGATCTGACAAGAGACATCAGAAAGTGGTTCAGCTTCTAGTCCTCATGGGAGTTGAGGTCTGCTGGCCAAAGCACAAATGTCCCCAAAGGGAAAAACAAGATTTCCCAAGGACAGTAATATAAATGTAAACAGCCTCTGGGCGTGGGCGTCACATGAGCTACTTCATCTTCAGCAGGAATTTCCCAAACCTGACCACTCTCAACTGCTAACGGAGAATGGAGGAAACGTGGCAGTTGGGGCAGTCAGTTTGGAGAACAAACCTCCTACTCTTTACTGTGAGGGAACTCAGGTTTTTCAAGAGAACTGGCTGCTCTTCAATTTATCAAAAACGTGACAGGGCAGTGATTACAAATGCAAATGTAACCTTTAGGTGCTACAAGCAAAACAACACTCACAGCTAAGCTTGTTTGCCTGTTGCCAGCGGCACCCAGTAGGCAGTTCAGGCTGGATTCCTTTCTGGGTGCCAGTGTTTCTATAAACCTAGCATTACAAATTCTGCTCTGTTGGGGGTGGGGGCATGAACTACTACACACTTTCAAGAATGACTATTCAGCTCCCTTTTAAAAAAAGATTTATTTATTTTTGAGAGAGAGACAGATACACAGACAGAAAGAGAGAGAGAGAGAGAGAGAGAGAGAGCAGGGGGAGGGGAAGAGGGAGAGAATCTCAAGCAGAGTCCCATGTGGGGCTCTATCTCGTGATCCTGAGATCCTGACCTGAGCCGAAATCAAGAGTCAGACGCTTAACCTACTGAGCCACCCAGGTGCCCCTATATAGTTCCCTTTCTGAAGCAAACTTAAATACAAGATAATATCTACACTTTCCCCATTGCGATTCAAGAAATACCTGAATAGCTATTAGGTGCTAGCCACCATGAGAGGTGTTGTTATCACCTAGAATTTTCACGAGGCTTTTGTGAAGGAGAAATATTCACCATTATGTCCCCATTTTACAGATGCAAAGACACACTCTAAGCGCATAAGGGGTTAGGCCATGACCGCTTCGTTTTTGAGACCCAGAAAAGAGATGTGAACTCAGGTACCCTAAGCCGAATGCCAGTACACCTCCAGGATAGCCCTGCAGTTGAGTGCTTGGTAATGAAAAAGCAAAAACATGATTTGTGGCTTGGTCACATTTTTGTGGGGGTGTGGTGTAGTTGAAATGGGGGAAAAACTATCTAAGGCAGAGGAACTTGACTGGGAATCGGAGCAAGGCAAGAAGTGAGCTCTGATCCATTTTCAATTGCATCAAGCAAACACTTTAATTAACCATCTTTCCCTTCGGTTTCTTGTGGAATACCCATTCCTTCTATCTGCAGTTGGGGAATGTCCACTGCAGTCCAGGGTTCAGGGTCTTGGGGGGTTATCTGGTTTAATCAGGAGACACATGGCTTCAACATGATCACCCCAAACTGCAATGGGCAGCCAGGCTTCAATGCTGAGGTTTGGGAGAAGTAGAATTTGGGCATACAAAGTAGTCCCTGGTGATTACTAACCAGGCTCAGATCTGTATTTATCTTGTTAAATAATAAACATTCAGCCAAGTAAATTTTAAAGATCTAATTAGCTTTATGAAATGATTCCAGAATGGGGCAGCATCCCATCTGCAACCCCCATCTAGAGGGGGCTCTGACGTGAAGCCCAGGGGAGGTACTAAATCAAAGGGTTTTATAGAAGGAAGGTGGGTCTAGAAAGTTATTGGCAGAAGGAAAGGATTACTTTAGGTGGCTTTCCCTTAGGGGGAAAAGCAAAGTGTCTCGTCATGCAGATGGTCTCAGTGTTTTTGCTGGAATGGGGATGGGGGGTAGGTATGGATGGAGAGAATCCAAGTGGCAGGCTCATTGGCCTGACTGAGAAAGTTCTGATTGGTTAAGACTACATTTCTGGGGTAGGCTGAAACTGCAGTTAGATTATGTACAAAGCTCTGCTTTGGGAACTCTGAGTGATACCATATTGGGCCTATGGTGGTGGTGGTGGTGGTTGTTGTTGAACAACACAGAATCCCCTCCTTGAAAATGGGACAGTCACTAAAATATGGAGCTTCTTTATACAAAGGATGTTACAGGAAGCATTTTCCCTTGTGAGCCATGACAACCTGTCATGATGCCTTTGGTCCAGTCTTCTTTCTGCCTGAGAAAGGGCTCCATCAGCAGGCCTGGTCCAGCCTGCGGTAGCCTTGAGGGGCAGCTGGACTAGACTCTTAGGAGCAGACCCAGTTGACTCCAGAAGAATCTAAAAGACTCAGCACTGATTCCGTTCACCTTGAAGGTGAAGAGCTACCCTTCATTAAGTGAATTTTTTCCCATTTTATTTTTCCCAGAGTTTTATTTTTAAATTCTAGGAAAAGTGTTTAAGAACCATAAAGAAGGATATTTTATTTTTCAATTCATGAGGTCCCGTCATCACCACCTCTGGGAATATCTGCTGATAAAATTGGACAGCGATATTAACTCTATGATTGGCCTCTATGACTATATTTGGGAGATTTTAGAAGATCTGGTTCTCCCAGATCAGGTTCATACCTAGTAAGGTATGTCTATCTCCACATGTCTTTGGTGATTTGGAGGAAGACAAGAAAAAAAAAATGAAGAAGTAGGATATGCACAGGCTTTTTTCCACAGTAAATGACACTGAATCTGTCATTTCTCTTACATTTGCATTTTTGAAGAAGTCTGGTAGATGAGTTAAACTTCACCTACGACTGGCTTTGCTTGAGCACAATTGCTCCCTTCCAGAGGAAATTCCATATCCTGTGGAGTTTAGGGGGAGATGCTTTAGAATGTGCACATTATTTTCCTAACTCTACATGAATATAAAGAACAGCAGTGAACGCAAGTGTTGACTGTATCAGAGGGGAGGAAGGAGGGTGTGCGGTTGCCCAGTTACCCAACCAGAATCATGTTGGCTTCCAGCCTTGCCTCCCCACACCCTACCCACAGGAGACTGACATTTAGACAAACGTGTTCTCAGCCACCGGCGCAGCGCCCAATGCAGGGTATGGCTCTGAATGGCTTTGGCATCTGTTTTGTCTTGCCTCATGCCCACATACTGGGGCTGCTTGTTTTCATCCAATAGCAATTAGCACCGTGGTAAATGCCTTGTGCCCTGTGCTAATTCAGAAGAATAAGCATGTCACACTCTGCCAAGAATTACAGCTAATCACAGAGGGCTCCGGGCACACCTGCCCTTTCATTAGGCTTTTGTTTTAAAATGAGGGGTTGGTGCAACACGAAACATTACATTCTCCTCTTGGCGGGGGATAACCATGGAGACCCAGGGGAGGCCTGGAGTGTGGGTGGGAGTGCCAGTCCTGAACACACGCTTCCTCCGTACGAGAACAGACAGCAGCAGGGGACTCAGGCCACTATTACTGGTGGGGCAACTGCTGACAGGGAGGCCCAGGGAATGCCCCATGACTGTGCAGAAGCTCGGCTTTGAGCAGTGCCCGATGCTAGGTACCGTTCAGCAACCACTGCGGACATAGCGTATGGCAATAAAGACCTGAGCCAACTTGCAGAGTGGAAAGCTCCTTGGTTACTGTTTCCTCTAAGTGTCATCCTCTAACCTGACAGCCGTCCTTATTCTAAGAATGCACTGTTTATCCTAATTGATATTTATCATTTATTTTAATTTTTAAGAAGTCAGGCTTATTAAGGTATAATTTACATTCAGAGAAATTCATCTTTTTAATGTGTACCATGCTGAGTTTTGACAAATGTGAACGGTCATGTAACCATTACCACAATCAAGATATAGAATAATTCCACTGCCCCTAAAAATTCTTTCTTGCTCTTTTCTTGTTACTCTTTCTTTCCAGCCCCCAGACCCCCCAATTTATATATTTAACTTTATGAGAAATTGCCCAAGGGACACCTGGGTGGCTTAATGGTTGAGTGTCTGCCTTCGGCTCAGGTCATGATCCTGGGGTCCTGGGATCGAGTTCTGCATTGGGCTCTCCAAAGGGAGCCTTCTTCTCCCTCTGCCTGTGTCTTTGCCTCTCTGTGTTCCTCATGAATAAATAAATAAAATCTTAAAAAAAAAAAAAAAGGAAATTGCCCAAATATTTTCCAGAGTGGATGTGCCATTTTGCATTCCTATCAGCAGTGTATGTGGGTTACAGTGCTCCCGGCCAGCATTTTATATTAGTCATTCTAGTAGGCATCTGCAAGTATCTCATTGTGATTTTAAATTATATTTTCCTAATAACTAATGATTCTGAGATACCTTTCATGTTATAATTTACTTTAAAAAGTCACCTCAAATCCACTCTACCCAAATTCTTGTTGAAGCAAGTTCTCATGCACCTCATTTTAGGTGAGATTTGTCAAAACCCTCCCAAGGGCCTAAAAAAAATTGCATCCCAGGAAAGGCAAAACAAAGTAATGACCCAGCAATGAGGTCACTGACAGCAACACTGTTCTAAGTTAACTTTTCCTACATATTGAGCTCATCTCAGGATAGGATCTGGGTCTTTTCATCTCCCTCCCACCCCAAAGCATCCAGCTCAGGGTCAAGTGGATGGCAGGTGCTTCAATAAATATCTGATGATTGACTGAGGCAAGATGGTGGCTCATGTTCCCAGTGGACATGACTAGGATGTGTGCATATGTTCTGGGAGAGGTTAGGTCCCAGAGGGTGGACTGGCCACTTAGTGAGAGGTTCTTCTGTCCTGCGGAGAGCATGAATGCTATATAGAGATCAGAGGTCCTTTATCAGGCTGCTCTTTAGAATCAGGTAGGGTTTTTTTCTTTTTTTTTTTTTAAAGATGCCTAGGGCCAGGCACAGATTTCCCTTGAAGCTAGGAAGGACCCCTCACTTGCATGGTACCCTGTGAATGCTGGGCTATGCTAGGAGTTATAGAATATTCTGGGAGGGCAGGGAAGAAGCCAGGTTGTTATCAGGAAGCAAGGGACCTGAAACTCAGTAATCTGTATGATTTCTGCACTCATTTTTATTTTTTTTAAGATTTTATTTTATTCATTCATGAGAGACACAGAGAGAGGCAGAGGGAGAAGCAGTCCCCATGCAGGGAGCCCGATGCGGGACTGGATCCAGGGACCCCAGGATCACGCCCTGAGCCAAAGGCAGATGCTCAACCACTGAGCCACCCAGGAGCCCCTTTGCACTCATTTTAAAGAAATGTTAAGCATTGGATTTTGGTGTTGTTGGTGGTGGTGATTTTGTTTTCTTTTTTCAAGAAGCTTCATGAAACCTAATCTTTCCCTTCGGGCTTCACTCCAGAGGCTGGTATTTAATTTTTCTGGGTGTGGCCCAGGTACAGACATTTTTTAGAGCTTGGCAGAGAGTGGAATGTGCCTCAGGGTTGAGCCACGCAGTTACATACTGTCCACTAATGACCAAGTCTAGGCTACAAGCCATGAGGGAAGATTCTGGGCACACAGTGCTCATTCTAAGCATCAACCACTTCAACAAAATGGGCCCTCTTAGTTTCCCTCTAAAGCAGTCTACTTGCTTGTAGTCTTCTCTATTTTATTGTATCACCTATAGCAGCCCTGTGCGTAGGTCATGGCCCTGTTTACTCCTCCATGGCTCCTGCTGACTAAAGCCTACACTGCTCTTAGGGACAGCATGGCACTGCCAAGAGCACAGGACAGATGCCTTGGTCTACACCACAGCCCGGCTTTCAAGTGTGAGAAAACTGGATCAAAATCCTACCTCACTTACTGACTAGCTTTGTGAGTTCACACCTCAGTTTCCTTACCTGGAAAATGGGAATGACAAAAGGAAGAGCCACACAGCTTTGACCCGGGATAAAATGAGTTGATTGTAAAGCACCCGATACACACCTGGTGGTGGGGAGCATGGTAAGCGCCTGAGAAAGGGCAGCAACCCACCCCAGCTGATTCAGACCTGGCACCTCGTCCCATCTGGTGTACCGCCTCCCTCCCCTGACCACACCTCCATGCCTCTCTCATCATCCACATCACTCGTTGGGCCCTTTCCTACCATCTGTTTCTCTTCCCTGTTAGATGCTAAGTTCTCAGCAGAAACAAGGTCTGTTTTCCTCTTAGTCTTGGTCCCAAGACAACCACATCATCCACAAGGATAATAATAGCTGATATTTACTGAATGCTTACTACGTGCCTGGCAATGGTATGTGGTTTACATGCATTACCTCCTTCAATCCCCGTAATAACCCTAGAGCTGGGTGCTGTTATTGCCCTGTTTTACAGCCTAACAACTTGAACCTCAGGAAGGCCCAGTACTTGGCTAAGGTCACACAGTCCATGAGATAACATTCATCCCTGACAGCATTTTCATCACTTAGAGGCGAAAATGAGATGAAAGAAGGAACACTAACTATAGTTAACGAACTAGCTTTTATTCTGAGATTATAGGTTCCTATTCTTCCCTCCTTTTCTCTCTCCCCCTCCCTCCCTCCCACTTCCTCTCCCTTCCTTCCTTCCCTTCCTTCCTTCCTTCCTTCCCTTCCCTTCCTTCTTTCCTTCCTGTGTTGAAATCTTTTTCACACTTTTAAATGCATGGTAGTGATAATAGATTGTAGTGGATGTTTTCAAATGACTTTGCATTGCAAAATAAAATACTGGGTATCCTATATTTGTCTCTCTCAGTTGTTTTTGTGAAATGTTAGTGGTCTGTGAAGAAGTCTGAGATCTGTTACTCTAAAGAATAGCTATGTTTAAAAAGATGCACAATATACATTTGTTAAATTGATGCATATGACATTTATCTTCCAGGGCAAACACGTGGCCAATAGAAGAAAGGAAGGGAAAGCTTCTCATTTAATTTTCTTCCATCAATAGTTACTGAGCATCTGCTTTGTCCTAAGCACTGTGCTCAAGTCTGAGGGAGGACATAAAACAAACAGAGCACAGTCGCTGCCCTCAGTAAGCCCAATGCCATTTCTAACAGTTTGGGGAAAGTAGAAGAAATTTGGCTCTTAGAACTATCAATATTATCAGTATTATTGGTGTATTGCCAAAATATTAAATCAATATTTGTTATACTTTTGACCCCCAGGGGGTAAAAATCCCATTAGAACAAAATTCTATTCCTGCTGTACCAGATCAGCCCCCGTGAGATTAACTGGGAAGGGTATCCTAACTCTCTCTTAGTCATATTCTTGATGTTTACCCACTACAAGGAGGTAGTGAAGAGAGCAAGGCATATAATGGTTATAGATTACTTAAATAAAAAAAAACCATTTAAAATCTGAAGAATATAAATGGTCCATACAACTACTATCTGAATAACCCCTGTCAGATATGAAAATTAGAAGTATTTTATCCACGTGGTTAGAAGATTCAACTTAAAATTAGGAAGACATAAACAACTAAGTCCTCACTCTCCCCAGCAGGCCACTTCCATTTATCTTTTCAGAAACATTTTCCACGTGTATATAATAAAACTTTATATGTAAAGTATACATAATGCAATATATAATTTTTTTTAAAAAAGTGGGGGGAATCCCTGGGCGGCTCAGCCGTTGAGCGTCTGCCTTCAGCTCAGGGTGTGATTCAGGGTTTGGGGCTCAAGTTCCACATCGGGCTCCCTGTGGGGAGCCTGCTTCTCCCTCTGCCTATGTCTCTGCCTCTTGCTCTGTGTCTCTCATGAATAGATGAATAAAATCTTTAAAAAACCATAATATATATAATCCTTTTTTTTTTTACCTCAGTAGACTCCTACTAATCCATATTTGTCTATACTTTGTATTTTTCACTTGATGGTATATTTTAGGAATGTTTCCATATCAGTCTATTCAGATCTGTCCCCTTCTTTTTAAAGGCCACATAGTATTCCATCATAGGTTATACCTACCAGCCTTATTTTAATCAATACCCCCATTTGTTAGATATTGAGTGTTTTTTCTCCTTAGTTGAACATAATGCTTCAATGAGTATGTCTGTATATACATTTTGGTGTACTTTTGAGGCATATCTGCAAATTCCTGTGAGCAGAATACTGTATAAAGTAATACATATTTAAATTTTTTATAGTTTTTGCCAAGTTGCTCTCCAGATAGTTACACAAATTTAGATTCCTACAAAGAATGGTGGTTTATTACCAAACTGCTGCATTTTTGCAAATTTGATAGTTGACTTTTACTATCACATTGATGTTTCTTCATTGCTTATTTTTGCATTGGGTTCAGCTTCTCTTTTTGGGTTCATATAGCCAATTTATCATTCTTTTCCTTGAGGGCTTCTGGTTTTTTATCTTCCTCTTAGAAAGTGTTCCCACTTCAGGACAGTAAGTTCACCTATGCCGTCTTCTACAACTTTTATGCTTTTATTTGTCACTTTAAAGCCTTTGATCGATTTGGAATTTATTGGGTTTATTGATGTCACTTCTTTTCTCCTCAAATGACTAGTCAGGTATTCCACATTATTTATCAACATTTGTCTATTCTTTACTGACTTGATATCCTATCTTTACTTCATACTTAGGTCTATTTCTGGATTCCAGAAATTTCTTTACCAACATCAAATTGGCTTAATTATTGTTGCTTATTTTGTTTTGATAATCTGATAGTGATAAATCACTCCATCACTCTTCCCTACCTCCTCCCTGCAATATCCTAGCCAGTATAGGCATACGTATACATTTACATATATATATATGTGAATATACATACATACTCACAATAATTACTAGCCAGCATCTATATTTATTTATTTAAATAACTACCAATATTATTTTCTTAATTTCCTCTATGGTCCCCAAGGATAATGACATGAGTGGGGATACTATTAAGTATGATATTTGCTGCATATTTTTGGTAGATACCCTTTACTGGGTTCAAAACTTTCTTATGACTAGGTTTCTAAGAATTTTTATATTGAACATAAATTTATTTAGTTTGATGATTTTTCTCTATCAGTTGAAGTGATCATAT
The DNA here is from genome assembly GCF_905146905.1 of Nyctereutes procyonoides. Taxonomy (NCBI): domain Eukaryota; kingdom Metazoa; phylum Chordata; class Mammalia; order Carnivora; family Canidae; genus Nyctereutes; species Nyctereutes procyonoides. The sequence goes on along the minus strand of NW_026575140.1, from coordinate 10,111,124 downwards.
GATGTTATTCCTTTCATCTGGTAATATGGTAGCTTGTATAATTTGTTTTCCTGAGTTTGAACCATTTTACTTTCCTGAAATTAACTCTTCTTCATTGATATGAATTTTTATATTTTATAAACTGCAAAATTAGATTTGTTAGTTTTTTGTTTATTTGTTTGCTTATTTAGGACTTTTGCATCTAGGTTCACAGATGAGTTTGATTTCTAATTTTCTTTTCTTGTTTTGGTTTTTCCAGAATTGGGGATTATACTAGCCTCGTAATATAAATTGGGCAACATTCCTCTTTTAAAAAAATTCCCTGAAATAGATTAAGGTAGGGATTTTTCAGTTTCTTAAAGTTTGGCACAGATTTGTAAAACTTTCTTTTCTTTCTTTTTTTACAAATTTTATTTAAATAGTATTTTGTTTAGTTAACATATAGTGTAATATTGGTTTCAGGAGTACAATTCAGTGGTTCATTGCTTATCTACAACTCCCAGTGTTCATCATAACAAGTGCCCTCCTTAATACCCATCACTCAGCTAGCCCAGCCTCCAACCATCTCCCTCCATCAACCCTCAGTTTGTTCTCTGTAATTAGGAGTCTCTTATGCTTTGCTTCCTTCTCTCTCTTTTTCCTCTCCCATATGTTCTTCTATTTTGTTTCTTAAATTCCACATGAGTGAAATCATAATGTATTTGCCTTTCTCGGACTGATTTTGTCTAGGATAATACATCCATTCTAGCTCCATCTGTTATTGCAAATGGCAAGATTTCATTCTTTTTGATGGCTGAGTATTATTCCAATATATATATATATATATATATATATATATATATATATATATATATATATATGATATAGCACATCTTCTTTATCCATTTATCAGTTGATGGGCATTCGAGCTCTTTCCATAGTTTGGATGTTGTTGATAATGCTGCTATAAACATTGGGGTGCATGTATCCTTTTGAATCTGTATTTTTGTATCCTTTGGATAAATACCTAGTAGTGCAACTCCTGGGTCATAGGGCAGTTCTATTTTTAACTTTTTGAGGAACCTCCATACTGTTTATCCTAGTGGCTGCACCAGTTTGTATTTCCATCAAGGGGGCAAGAGGCTTTCCCTTTCTCTGCATCCTCACCAACATCCATTGTTTTTTGTGTTGTTAATTTTAGCCATTCTGAGAGGTTAAAAGTTTCTGAATTCACTGTCTTCTTTGGTGGGAAATTTGTTTATATATTCAATTTTTAAATTGCTATTATTTCTGTTCCCTCTGGAGATTATGTGCTTTATATTTGTCTCTTGATGACTTTAAGGGTTTTTTGTATGTTTGTTTCAAAGTGATTGACATAAAATTATAACTATTAAAGTTTTCAATCTGTCTGTACTTACCATCCCTTTTCCTTTCCTAATATTTGGGAGTTTTTGAGTTTTATTTATTTTCTTTATCAAATCAGTAAGCAAAAAAAGAAGGAAAAAAGGACAAGAAGTAAAATATGTCAATAAATTAAACTTCTCATTTGCTTAGCAATATACTGAGACTTTTGAAGAATTCAACCTACAGATACCATTTTTTTGCTCTACCCTAAAGTCAGCAGCAATAAAGAGCGATGAAGAGGGACAGGGAAGGATAGTATTGAGGTCTTATTGGATGATGATACTTCATGTCCCACTTTTTAATGCTCTTTTTTTCTTAACATGGTGGATTGAAGAATATGGATTCTCTCTCTCATAGTTGGTTGTGCTGTTTGATTTAGGAAGCTGTTTGATTAGGCATTGGAGTAGTCATTGTTTTCCAATGGCTGTATTTCTTACATATTATTACTTACATGGTATAGGTTTGCATAATATTGAAATCCATAAAATGTGAGGAAATTATACCCCTCCCTTATTTCTTTGGCTCTCAAATATAAAACCATCTTGTCATAAATTCTGCTCTGGTTGTTTATTTTGTTCAAAAGTATTGTAATAGCAGCCTGACAGGGTAACCACTTAAGCCAAATTTTCCAGGAATGAGGGGCGTTTTTGTTTCCATGGGGAGAAAGCATGTTTTGGGGTAAGCACAAACATTCCATCATATGAGCTAAATCAAAGCTCTTCAGAAACTTAAAAATTGGGGCACCTGGGTGGTTCAGTGGTTGCGCCTTTGGCTCAGGTCATGGTCCTGGTGTCCTGGGACTGAGTCTCACATTGGGCTCCCTACAGGCTCCCCACAGCCTGCTTCTCCCTCTGCCTATCTCTCTGCATCTCTCTGTCTCTCATGAATAAATAAATAAATCTTAAAAAAAAAAACAACTGAAAAGTCAGTCCTTTCTATCATCCAAAGTGTAGGAGGAACTTCTGATGATTAGGTCAAATATGAACAAAACACTAAGTTTCTCTCAAATCTACAAAGAGTTTGTAGAAACTGAGAAATTGGTGAAATTATATATGTATTTTTTGGTATCCTGAATTGTTTTCATTAAACATAAGCTGGATCTTTAAGTGATTAAGTCTCACCCTTTTTTTTCCCCTCTAAAGAACTTGCTAAGGGTTTGACAAATACTTGTTAAGGTGACTTAGGAGAAGCATTGTGGGTACGATTGCAGCATTTTAATCATGGTAAATCTCAGGGCTGACAAACTGCATGTTCATGTCCTTGTTTTCCGTCTAATGAAAATATTTAATTTTCAGAATGAACTGAAAGTCACCCCAGATTTACTTAATATCAACCCTGCCTAAGATGATGAATCATTCTCAAGGGCAGCACCGTGCCTCCAGAGTCCCAGAGCAAGGCCACTCTCTGTGGCTTTTAGCTCTAGGTGGTATCCTATTTGTCATTCTTACTGGGTGCATGAAATCTTTATTAAAATCCAAAAGTACGATAGCATTTTCCTTAGGGCCTACCATTTATAGAGGAGAATAACTCCCAAAATTGTAGAATAAATTAAATTTTCATGACTTTATTCACTTTGTAGTTGTCACCAATGAAAGAATTTCTGTTTGTAGGACACCAATGTGCCTAATAAAAGCTGGGAGAGCCATCACTGAAGATTTTTCTGATTCATTCTACTTTAATTCATCTTCCATGCATTGGTAGAAAGAGAGATGTGTCTTTTCAATTTTTTATGTCCAAAAGGAAATACTCTTGGGCGCTTTTTTGTTTCTTTTCCATTCATTTGATAAATGATCATTTAAACCCAAGAAAGAAGTTTCTCAAACTGAATCAAGGTAAAAATACACATCTTAATATCTACTCAGTTAACATAAGGTATGTATTGTCATTGGAAGTCTCCTGTCATGCAACTTCATTGTTACCACGTTGTAATTATAGTCCCAGACAGCCAAAATACTAAGGCAATCCCAGCAGGCGATTTTTTGGAATAATCATCATACTGATGGAGGAAGAAAGTGGTGACTGCTTGCTCCAGAGGGCAGCTTCAAAGAATTTTCATCTCTCTGCTGTTTCTTCCTACCTTCTCAGTTGATTCTAATACAACTTCTCTTGTAGTCTTAATCTCCCTGTCTATAGAGCCCATTCCTAATCTTTGCAAATTAAGATGCAAATCATTTTATCCGACATATTTTTTTTGCCCACCTTACAGTTAATTTATTTTGCACAAATTTTAAACTAGGACAGGAATTGTAACCCCAAAGAACCAGTCAACAGTATTGGTTTTTCCCTTCAAGAAGTTTTCGGAGAACTGAGTACCAGAGAGTGATCATGTTCTTGTTATCCATCAAAAAGATGCATATATCTGCCATAAATAAGCCTATTGGGTATTTTATTCTACTTGGAGTCAGCAGTATGCAATGTATTTATAGTTTATCACATATTAGTGATTTGAAAGTGATATATACTATGTTATAGTTACAAGGAAGGAAAGGAAGAGCTCATATGCAATGGAACGTTGTGTCTTACATTGGGAAGATGATTTCAGGACAAAGGTAATGAGGATCCCAGTGGAAATTGTAACTGAACTCTCTAAAATATCAATACCGAGTAATTCTTTTGTTGCTACACCATTCAAGGTCTTACAAAATGTAGTAAGGGCAGTCAGATCTTTTCATTCATGTGGTTTTTGGATCTTCTTAACAATGGCATTATTCCTTGTAGTTAGAAACTTGGCAGGCAATGGAAGTCATTTCTCAGCAGAACAGGCTCAAGGCATGAGGACATATAGCTGAAGCTTAAAGGAGATTGCATGAAATATTAACCCTGCTCCTCTCAGAACAGAGTTCGGGGGTAGATCCAAAGAAGCAATCACCAGCTCCAAAAATAAGATACTGCAAGTAATTAAAAAGTATCTAAAATGCTCCTATAATCTGCTGATAATAATTATACTGTTACAAAGGCTTAGTGGAACACACTAATCAGACAAAATTAATAGCAGGACATTGGGGAATTGGAGAGGCAGCCTACCTGATTAGCTGGCCAGATTTAGGGCTGTACTTTGGAGAAGCCAGCTTTAGAGACAATCAAATGAGAATCCACTGGACTCCCAACACAATGATGCCTCAAATAAATTTAGCAGATAGGCCAAAATGAAACACAATATGAAAAAACCTAATTGCAAATCTAAAGAAAATTTCTGAAGTCTATGGATTGTCTGCATCTTTTATTTTTCTAGATATGTTGGTAAACCAGATAAACTTTTACCTTCTATTTTTTTCCCCATCCTGGAATCATACTGGTTCCTCCAGTATTTAATAGACATTATTCCCCATCTCTGTTAATGGGTGTTGCTTTGGCAAGGGCAAAAGGCTGTCAGATTCTACTACATCCTCTTTGGTGGAGACTTGTATTTTAGATTTGAGAAAAAGTTGGATAGTTTTTCTTCATTCTTAGGTTAAAAATTTTAACCAGAATATAGTTAGGGTTATTTCTTTACCAGTCTGTAATGAATTTATTTTCTCTTTGCAATATCCTTATTCTCTCATTTTAGAGAGCTCTCTTGGTCACTCTATCTTTGAAAGAAATTGCATTTGTGGGCTTTCTATTTGAGGAACATCTTTATGTTGAATCACTTTCAGACTGCACACTGATGACAATTTCTCTTTTTTTTCTTCTGTACTCACCATGATTAATTTAAGCATTCTTTATATCAGAATTTTATTTTAGTTAGCAATATTTTAGTCTTTGCTCTCCTAATTTATCTATGAGCTCCATAATAGTGTTTTTTCCCCTCAATTTCTTTAACTTTGTGGTCTCTTTCTTTTCCTGGTCTCCCTTAAAAATATGTTTGTATGACATTCTTTTAACAGCATGGTACAACTGCATAGTATCGTCCTCTCTTCCCTGGCTTCTGTTTTTCTCCAGATTAAGTCCCTCATTTGTCATTTTTATGCTAAATTTCATTCACTTGATGTTGATTTATTGAGTATCTACTATGTGTAAGGCACTATTCTTTATGCTAGGGAGAGAACCATGGGGGAAAACAAATTCCCTGCTGTCACAGATACTACATCTTAGACAGAGGAGACAGACAAAAACCTCCAAATATATAATGAAACATTAAGTAAAACTTTCTCTGTAAAGGGCCAGATAGAAAATAATTTTGGCTTTGTGGGCCATAGGTCATCTACTCAATTCTGCACTGTAGCCTAAAAGCAGCCATAGACAATAGATAAACTCAATTCTGCACTGTAGCCTAAAAGCAGCCATAGACAATAGATAAACCAATAGTGTTGCTGTGTTACAATAATACTTTTCAGACACCTGGTTTAGGATAACTCTTTACCAACATTATTCTTATGCTTTCTTTGGCATTGCTTCCTTGAGGGCACTCTACCTATTTTATATGCCTGTACTGCAATGTGGTATAAGTTCCTGGTTTGGAGTGAGTGAACAGAACAAAGACCACCCAGCAAGGAGGGAGTGAAGACGAGCTATGATGGATTCTATGCGTTGAGTCCCATCCCCTTTACTGATAAGTATTTCAAGGCCAAGAGTAAAAGGGTCATTTGGGTCACTTGGCCAGAGCCCATTTCCAACTGCCAATGTGAAAGACTTAAAGTTTGGAACCTGATGTTAACTTCTCCCTGTAGCTCTACAGCCTTGGTCCTGGGGTGACTGCCCACTAATGGGGGCCCAGAACGAAGCAAACAAGGGAGCCACCAGTGCAACTTTCCTAAAGGAGCATGGGGTCAGAGGTGTTCTGCAATGACACTGGCTGACTCAGGCTTCTACTGCTAGATTTCTACTTTATATGTATAGACTTTATACGTTTAACCCTTGGCTTATTTTCCTAGGCCACCAAAATGCTCTTTAAAATACATCTTTTGGGACACCTGGGTGGCTCAGTGGTTGAGTGCCTGCCTTCGGCCCAGGGCGTGATCCCAGAGTTCTAGGACTGAGTCCCACGTCGGGCTCCCTGCATGGAGCCTGCTTCTCCCTCTGCCTCTCTCTCTCTCTCTGTGTGTGTCTCTCATGAATAAATAAATAAAATCTTAAAAAAAAAATAAAATATATCTTTTATTCCTATTAAAAACAGTTTTTATTCACTGCAGAAACAATTGCAGATAGGCAAAGAGAAGAAAAAAGAAATGATATCAAATGCCCCCTCTGGAGATAACTAGTATTAACATTCTCAGGTACGTTCTTCCAAATATGTTTCTACAAATGTAAATCTATATTGGGTATTAATATAGACTAAATGTATAATTTTATATTATCATATATGAAAACATTTAAAAGGGCTCATAGTGACTATCTAGCACTCTGTCCATAGCCTTCAAAAAGTACTACATGATGGTAAGAACATACGTGGTAGAACAGAGTGCTCTTAAACGGATCTGTTTTGTAACCTGCCTTTTGCATTTCCTATTATATCATGAAACTTTTCCAAGACTCTAAATGTTCTTTTTATAATGGTAGCAAAGTATTCCCCTGCACATATGTACCATCATTTATTTAAAGAACTCACATTGTTGGAAAGTTACTTTGCTTCTGTTTTTGCAGTATTATAAACAACACTGGAATAAATATCATTTTGTCTAAATAAACACATATATTCTTTTTTTCCCAGTGTGCACTTTACAATTGAATTTTTCTTCATAAATATGCTTCACCTGGTCTGAGCATTGTCTCATTTTTGTGCTAGAAATTTGGCTGTTACACTTAGGAAATTTTGTCCCTTTTGTCAGTTTTGGTCGGTCGGGTTTGTGGAGATGGAGGCAGATCGGAGAAGCACGTGAAGTTCACTGCTTGCCCACCCACCCTGGCTTAGGGCCCGGATGCTGATGCCCTGTGAGGCAGTACCCACAAGGAGACGAGACCCACGTAGCTACTTGAAGAGATTAAGGAGATCCAGCGGAGAGTAATTGTGAGAGCCAGAAATCTCACTGTGACCATTGCTACCTAACACCAGGAGAGCTCCATTAAACCATTAAATACTAGAAATGGGCCTGAAAAAAATCCAAAGGGTGTCTCTAGCCGACAAAGGGCACAAAAATCCATAGTCTGGGTTGACATTTAGTCCTTAACACACCATGGCAGCGCAAGGCTCCATGGGGTATGTCAGAGTGGGGGCTCCAAAGAACTCTCCTCTTGCTGTCTGTGCCTCCACCTCATGCAATAATGTTACAGAAACCTTTGCATCAGGATCACAAAGTGCTTGTTTTTTTGACATATGAAGCCTGGGCTGCTCAAGTCCATCAGGAAAATATATCCTGAGTTGGGTGGAGCTTTCTTGTTTTATTTATATTTATACCTTTTATTTAAACCCCCCACTTATTTTCCTGAGAGTCTAGGATACAGCAGGCTCCTGGGAAATAAGTACTGTAGAGTTGGCAGGTAGAAGGGGTTTTTGGCTGTTGTTTTTCAAACATATTACACATATTTTTACATTATTAAAAACACACGCACACACACAACACCATTTCCCCAGAAACCTCTTCGGCTGACTAGTGTCAAGCCTAGTGATTTATAAGATTATTTGCATATATTATATTTTAAAACACATACTGCTTTTGTAAAATGTGTATTTATTATACATTTTGGAATTCATAATATGTGCTGGAAACTGCCTCTGCCCGGCTGGATCTGGGACAGTCTGTCATGCGCAAACATTTCTGGAAGGCACTACCATACAAATGCTTTAGACTGAGCCAACCAATCCTTCCCTTTGCAGCTCCCGTGGTCTGTCTGTCTCTCACATGTGTGCACACGCATGCGCACACACACCTTCTCCCTCTCCTCCTGAAGTAACCTCGTGAAAAGCAGCAATTCAGAACCCTATAGATCAAGCTGCAACAAATTTGGGAAATGGCTGCAGGTACCCCTGTGAAGCATGTTCCCCAGATTTACCAAGCTGTGACTCAGAGGATAAAAGCTGAATCTGAACTCAAGTGGTGCAGCTGATGTACAGGAGGAGTGCCCCAAACCCCCATCACCTTGAAATGTCCGTGTGTGGGTGCAGAAGTGTGCAAGTGTGTGTGTGTGTATAAGAGACAGAGAGGAGGGGAGAGAGGGGGTTAGGGAGGAGAGAGAGGTGAGAGAAAGAGCAAGCACACCCCCCCCCCCATCAGGCTTATTCAAACCCTGGGAAAACAAACATCTACATTCACATTCCCCAGGAGCCTTGCTCAGCGGGGTCCTGCTGCGCTGTCCCCGTTGCTGTCCCCTCACACACAGGATTGAGAACATTGCACTGACCACCTGGGCCAGCAGGGATGCAATGCCTGTGTCCCCATTAATCCTCTGACCCTGTCTGTTTGCTCTCAGATGTTCGGTCTCAGAGGGGAGCCCAGGAGGAGCAAGGGGGGCTGGCTCCTCCTCAGCTGGGCTGCCCACATCTCCTGCCTGCCATCCCGCAGAGGGACAGGGGAGAAGGTCAGCCACCATGGTGCTGCGGGTGGGCAGATAAGAAGGAGACAGAGGAGCAGGCTCTGAAAGCACCCAAATGTGAATCCAACCAGGGAATCAGAGCTCCTGGCCCCAGATGGAAGCAGGATTCAGCACCCCTCCATGTGATTCTGTTTCTGGATCCTTCCTATTAGCATGAAAGGGAAAAACGAGTCCAGAGGCTGAGCCCTCTGTGCTGATACACGCTTCCAGCTCTTCAATGACAACGCCCAAGGGACGGAATCCCATGGGTCTGCTCCTTCACGGAGGGCGGAAGATGCTTTTCTTTACCTTTGGAAAATGGGAACCAGCTTGAAAAACCACCAAGGCACTTGCTTGTGCGGGGAGGCTCTGTGACTCAGTCCTGGCTAAAGCTGCTGGCCAGATGTGCCTACTTAGCTAGTCCGCCTACTGTCCACAGCAGAGATGGATTTCTTGAGGCTTCGTGTTATCAAACCCCCATACTTTGTCACCCACTAACTCAGTTTCCCCACCAAGGCCTAGGTCCCCTTCATCTGAGGCTTGCGGCAGCTGCTACCACGGCAGCTACACACAAAAAAGGCAGCTCTGAGAGCCAGGATTATGTCTTCAGTGCATTATGGGCCCATGCAGTGCGTATATCTTCGGTAAATAACCGTCCGTTTTCACATGGATTATTTAGAATTTCTGATGAAACTGCAGAAATGTCAATGCGGGGTGGAAGGCACCAATCAGCGAGCAGCTCCATGACCTCTCTCTTCTTCAGTCTGACTGCTATTATCTTCAAGGGGGGAAGAAAACCTCTTCGTCTCTTGTTATACCTTTTTTATGATCTAGGATGCTGTTAATAACGACTTTGTGTTACATAAAACAGATCCATTAATGTCACCAAGTCCCAAAAGTACTGAATCAACCTGCTTCTTCAAAGGGGAAGGCATGCAGTGGAGGAGCTCAAGACCCGAATGAGGAGAGGCCCCTCCACCCAAGGGCTGGCCCCATCCAGCATGCGATGGACTATTTACAGGGCCGGATGACTGAGGAAGAGGAAGGTGCCTGCGCCTGGTCAAACATCCTCCAAACACAACAGATCAAGCTTGGGGCTTGGGTTGATGATTTAAAACGCCCCTAACACTCCTCCATGCGTGCTCCTGTTCCAGCTACACCTAGCGAAGGGGAGAAGGAGGCATGGGCTTCCCTCATCAGCAATTACACCACCCTTTAGGTGGGAATGTCAGTGGGAGGTTCAAAACCACATCTTCAGGGGAGCCCAGCTGTTTGCTTTCAGTGCAGAGGAAAGCACCACCTGGCTTGGCACCCCATGGGATGGGCTCCAGGGACTCGTGTCTAACAAGAAAGGGATGGGGCACACGAAGCAGTTCTTGCAGCTCTGAGGCAGCACTCTGATCCCCACTGAGATCCCTGGCTGACCTGCCAGCCCCTGTCACCACAGGCACCATTTCCAGGCTACTGGCCACACACGTGGGAGCCCCACCCTTTCCTGTATGCTCTAAGTCTCAGCCCTATGGGTTAATGGGGGCTAAAGACACACCCAGCCACTTAGGTGCCATTTGGGAGGGAAAGAACTTAGCAGGTGAACCAAGATGTGAACATAAACCAAGATTAGGGAGGGAATGTGACAGAGAAGGGCTTTGCAGGCAGGCTTGCGGCGGGGGAGGCGGGGTGGGCGTGGGGAGAGGGGGTAGGCATCCACACCAGGCCCCATGCAAAATTACACAGGATGCTTTGGGATGGCTCCTTCTTTGGTTCAGGACTGCCGAGCAAAGGTAGTTTCTGAGTATCAATTGCAGTATAAAGATTATTCAGGAGAAGCTACAGTCATTAGAGTATAAGTCACATATGCACATAGACACATATGGATAAACTAAGAAAGCTCATATCTGCAAATCACAAAGTTTCAAGAAGTATTTATTGAGTGCCTACTGTAAATCAGGTGCTGGGCCTACAACTGAGGGACTTAGTGATGAGCCCAAACAGACCCTGTACTTTCCTTCATCGAGGTTATAGTTAAATAAAGGAGAGAGCCTCTAACCAACATGATGAAGTGAGTATAAAATGCAGAGTGTTTACCACCATGAAAACCTGAAAAGGAGACGACTTCATCTGAGTAGTCAGAGATTTCTCTAAGAAATGTGGAAAAACTGAGATGCGAAAGACAAGTCAGCATGAAGCAGGTGAAAAGGCATTCCAGCCAGAAAGAAGAGCCTATGCAAAGGCCCTGTGATAGGCAGGAACATGAAGAATACAAGCGAGCTGTGCTTGGGGCTCAGAAAATGAGCCTAATGGTGAGGCTGAGTTTCTTCTCTAATGTTATACATTACACAGTGGTGCCCCAACTTTCACTGAGGATCTGCCCCATTGCTTTAGTGCAGTCTCCTCACCCCTGTGCTCTGTAAATATCGAGTAGATGGTGAGGAAGAAGCAACAAATGGGTTTCGAAGAGCCACAAGCCTCTTAGCCTCTGTTTTCTCAAGTTCCTAGATGCTTGGGAGGAGAGTTAAGCACCTGGTTAGTAGAGTAAAATCATATTCAAAGCAAGCCATGGGACGCCTGGGTGGCTCAGTGGTTAAGCGTCTGCCTTCGGCCCAGGGCATGATCCTGGAGTCCTGAGATCAAGTCCTACATCAGGCTCCCTGCATGGAGCTTGTTTCTCCCTCTGCCTGTGTCTCTGCCTCTCTCTCTCTCTCTGTGTGTGTGTGTGTGTGTCTCTCATGAATAAATAAATAAAATCTTAAAAAAATAAAAGCAAAACCAGAAGAGCATCATGAATGAGCAAATGGGAAATCTAGAATATGAAGAGCAAGAAGAAAATACATGGCATGTGGGAATGGCCCCAGAAGAACTTTCTGACCAGGGCTGAGTGACCTCCACAGTTGACCAGGAGAGGCTAGAAGATGTAAAGCCACTAGAGAGATGCTCCAGGAGATCAGCTGATTTTTCTGGCCACAATGTACCAACCCCCATAGCCCTACCATGCAGTTCATTAAGCTAAAGTCCAACTGCTCTCCAGGGCGTCCACTCCCTCTGACAGTGCCCAAGGTTGGCACTTGCCAACATTCTGATCCCATGCCTGCTTGGGATACGTTTGCCTAAACCTGGGTTCTACCCCATTTTCCTCCTCACTGGTATCACAGGCTGCCTCGTGCAACCTTGGCTCATGACCTCCATCAAAGGACAGGCAGGAGACCACAGGCTGGTGAGAAAGACCTACACCTGGATGGGCTCCCTGACACAGGCAGCGGAGTTTGGCCAGCTGCCAGCGAAAGCAAGGTCTCTGAATTTTTTTGAGAGTTAAATTTTCCCCTGAATGAAGGTTTATTGGCTCCTTGCTGGTTAGGAGATTATACCCCAGTCCTCCAGGGATATGTGTGAGGGATCATGTAAATCCTGTATTCTGGCAGAAAGAGAAAAAAACTAATTTTTACATTAGTGACATCTCAACATGGAGTTGTTCAGGAGAGCATCTGCTCGGCCCTGATTAGAAAGCCTGAAATGTGGATAGCATCTGTTCGCCTCACCTCTCCCTTTCTCTCCCATGGATAGCTGCCCTAAGAGTCCTGAGCACCTGGTGACCAGGTGTGTTGACCCTGAAGTACTGGGTTTGTGCTTTTGACTGTTTGCATTTTGGAACCAGAATCCATCAAGACCATCATGGTCATTTCAAGAAAGCTTGACATGCTTTTGTGAAAATACTTTTCATCATTCCACATGAGAGCTCTGTATGACCTTGCCAAGATTAACTGGGCTAGCCTTAGAGCTGGCTTTGAGCATTCCATATATTTGGGGAAGAACTTTCAGTTGCTAGTCATTTGTTAAGCTTCTTGCTTTTCCCCTTTTTTTGACGTTTTATCTGCATTTGCAGAAAAAGTCTTGATAGGGTCCTCTGAATGTCCCCTCTGATGAGGAGTAAGCATGCTCAGAATTGCGGTTGCTAAGTATTGATACAAGGGAGGTTCTGAAATGCTCTTTAAGTCTCAGGTTGAAGTTCAATATGTTACTCACCCACAAATAATTGTAGAGATTCAGAAGAAAATTATAAACAAAAATAAAACAAAAGTAAGCATTGCTCATTGCCATTTGTAAATCTAGAGGAAAAGGAAATCTGTAGTTGACAGCAGAAAAGGGTGGAACCAGGGCAGGGAATAACCTTATCTGGTGATCAGTATATCTTACTGAGTACAGAATAGGGTGTGGCCTTGGGGATGCAGAATTTTTTTGAGGGAGATGGTCTTGTCAGACCTATTAATAATGGGATTCAGAGGCTGCAAAGAAGTTCCAGCTTTCCCTAGTCCTGCGTGATGGGGCATTGAAGTGTCTGCAGCTTTAATATCCAGCTCAAATCTAGAACATTCTGACATTTAAGAGTTACAGATTTGCCAGGCTTCATTTAATTTATTTTATTTTTTATTTTTTAAATATTTTATTTATTCATGAGAGACACACACACAGAGAGGCAGAGACAGAGCTAGAGGGAGAAGCAGGCTCCATGCAGGGAGCCCAATGTGGCACTTGATCTCAGGACTCCAGGATCATGCCCTGAGCTGAAAGCAGATGCCCAACCGCTGAGCCATCCAGGCATCCCAGGCTTCATTTTAATAGAACACTTCTAAGAGTCCAAAATAAGAACTCACAATATTTAAATTCTGGAGGGAACTGGGCAATAATCAAAAACCAATTGTTGCCATCAGTTCTTTCCAAGTCTTCCTGAAGCATCTAAGCAGAATTGTTTGACTCTTGATGCTTTATTGCGTGCTTGTGTATCTCTGTGTGGTACAGAGAAGAAAAGTGTGGCACCTGGTAGGTCACCAATAAGACTGTGTATGGTTGGGGCTGGCTACATGAGCCTGGAAAACTTTGATCCCAAGACATCTTAGTCTGTGTATAGGTTGAAAATGGAAAGTATTCCTCAGGCTGAAAGTCGGGACTTTTTGGTATGTTTAGTAGGGGATCTGAATTTTAAAAACGGAAGACAGAGTATTCACTGAGAATTTTAGAAGGAGACAAGACAACACTGCTGGAATCCAAGGATGGTGTCTCCCTTGGAAGCATGTGGCCTCCAGAGAGAAGTCATTCTTACTATTCTGTAACAAAAAGGGACAGATACCACACTGTGTCCAAAGGTAGCATAAAACAAAACAAAACAAAACAAAAAGGTAGCATCAGCCTTAAAAACCAGCTGGTATGTGTCATAGGCAAATCTTCAGAGAGGAAGAACACAGGTTTGAGGTGGGGAGATGGGGCAGAGAAAGGAGCCATAGGCAGGTGTGATAAACCATTATAAGGTTAGGATTTTTGAGAACTCTTGCATAATACCAAGAGTCACAGTTGATGAGAAATTTAGGAAACAAGGTTATGAAAGAGGCTTTGAATCCTATTAAAGCTGAAACCAACTCATAGCACCGTTAAGTAAGGATCCAACACCAACAGGGTAAAGGTGGACTGACTTTCAGGGAGATCATTGAAATTTCTGGGAAGGGGAGTATGAGTTTAGATGAAAGCCAGGAATGACTATAAATAGTACATATGAGATTTCAGTATCTGTAATGTCCCTGTGGTTTAGCCGTATTTTATTCTACTCTATTTTCTGCTATTGGTACATGAAAGCAATAGTGAGAAGATTCCCTAGAAAACCTTTGGATTATTCCTTGGTTGTCTAAGTAGAAATTCCCATAAGAATGGGCTCAGCATTACAACTCTGTGAATTTTGGTCTTGGGACAGCTGCCTCTTACTACAAAATAACACATTTATATATAGATAATATATAAATATATTTATGATTATTTATTAGAGAGAGAGTCAGGGCGAGTGCATGGAGAGGGCTGGGGAGAGGGAGAAAGAATCTCAAGCAGACTCTGGGCTTGATCTCATGACCCTGAGATTATGATCCGAGCTAAAAAGTCAAGGGTCAGACACTTGGGTAGCCTGGGTGGCTCAGCAGTTTAGTGCCGCCTTCGGCCCAGGGCCTGATCCTGGAGACCTGGGATCGAGTACCACATCGGGCTCCCTGCACGGAGCCTGCTTCCCCCTCTGCCTAGGTCTCCGCCTCTCTCTCTCTCTCTCTCTCTCATAAATAAACAAAATCTTAAAAAAAAAAAGAGTCAGACGCTTAACTGACTGAGCCACCTAGGTGCTCCTAAAACATTTATATTTTGATGATGACTTGGGTTCCCAGGTACTTTTATTTTTAGTGACAAAAACAGCTGGATGTGTTTGAATATTTATTATAATGGATTATATTTTTTATTGTAAGATTGTAAACTGCCCTTGTTTTATTTCACACATTTGTTTAAGAGTGTTTGTCCCTGAGAAGAGGAGGGCTTATCCCTAGAACATGGGTAACATCAGTTTCCTAGCCCATAAGGTTGAGAATCACATCTTCCCAGAAAGGGATAAAATTGCCCAAGTGATGGATGCCACACTGTGAGTCTCAAAGTCTCTCCCTAGATAAGCAATCCCTCCGCCTACAGTGGTGATAGGTCGATCATCCTTATGTTTTCTACAAACATCAGCCCAAATTCTTAAAACGAGAAAGTAGGTGGCTGGATCCTATACTTTTTTTGGAGACAGGAGAACACAAGAGATCATTAGGTAGTGTGCTGATTTGCAACAGGCTTGGGAGCAAGGAACCCAAATGGGAGAGCTGTGTTAGCCATGGAAGAGGCAAAAGTGCGGATCATCTCATTTTTTTTGGTGGATGAATATTAGTCTTAACACGCACAGCCATACTTTTCTAAGAGCAACGAGCCTTGACTGTCTAGGGATTGAGCCAGGTGGGGGACCACTCAAAATCTTTGCTTCTCTCTTTTTCTGTGTCCAGTACCTCACTGGCACTTACACTAGAGAATGATTGGCAAATTGCTAGGAAACACAACTCACCCGTGTCTAGGCTTTGGTATCAACTGGAGGAAGAAGTCTGCAGGAAGTATCTAAAGAAAAGTGTGAATTTTCTGAAGGCTTAATTGCTGTGCTTATTAAACCTCTCTCGCCGGCTCTAAGAATGAAGCTCCAACTATATGACTGGGTTTCAGCACATTTTCTGGAATTCCACAACCTTTTTGTGTGATGTTTGAAATCCCCTCAGAATAATGTGCCATGTCCTTAGGGTTGCTCGTTTTCTATTTCCGGAGCTAGGTAACAACATTTAGGATGTCAGCAAAGCCATCTGCCTTTCAGTTAATGGCAGAGGCAGGAGGCTGCTGCGAAGCGGCTGACGAGGGGTTAGTGAGAGCAGGGGTGGAGTGGGACTGGGTGGGACAGGGGCCTGGGATAACAAGGCAGTGGTTGCCCTTTCACATCTGGCCAAGGGACTGGGAGAGCAGGGGATTGTGGTGGGGCAGGAGATGCAGGGGCAAGAAGGGTGGTGGCAGAGGGAGCCAAAAGCCCTGCCTGGCTGGCCTTCGCCTGTTAGGGACCTCTTGCAGGAAGTGGCTTTCTCCCACTCCCAACAATGTGGGGCAGCTGCCTGTGGCTCCTTGCCCCTTTCCTATTGCAGTGACACCAGGAATGGTGTCCCAGCCACTGTTGTGACTCCCCAAATGGGCTCCCCTGGTTTAGCCTCTATTCATACTTTATCCTCAGAGAGGCTCACAGTCTTAGGCCTTTCATTACAATCCTGTGTGTGTGTGTGTGTGTGTGTGTGTGCGTGTTTCAAACCATAGTATCCTGACCTCTGTATACTGTGTTTGGAAATAACTCAGGCAATTGGTTCATATTACCAGCTAAATGCTTATGAAATTTCATTTTAAGAGACATAACTGAAAAAGCATAAAAATGTCCAAATTCTCTCATTTAAAAACATCACTACAAGCCAAGACCTTGTATGATAATTTGTAAGTGCAATGTTACAACTGAATTATGAAGATTGCGGAAATAAAGTCCGGGAAGGAAGCATGAGAGAACTTTAATGGGCCTTCCATACCCTCGATGTGGGAAATTAACACAAACAGCCACATTTCTAGGGCTCACTCTGCAAATATATCTGAGAACAGACAGTGCCGTTCTAATGTGGAGATAATATATATCAGCACAATTAGAAAATTATTCTTTTAGCATGTTCAGGATTGACTCATACATTAAAAAATCTAACAAATTTATCAGACAACAATTCTGTTAATGGTTTCCTTCTTGCTTCCTACCCCCTCTGTTTCTCAGTCCCTTATTCAATGAGATGACTAAATAGAATCCATGCCCTTGATCAGTTATCCAAGACAAGCTGTTATGTACTGGGTCTTAGTTCTGCATAGATTCTTTGCACTGATTTGCCTAGGACTAAATACTAGTACTAATGATTTCAACCATGGTAAAATGGTAATATGATAATAAATGTCTCGTGAGCATCTACCATGGGCCGTGGCACAATTCAAAATGCTTTATATATGCACCATCTCATTAACTTTGTCATAGTCATGTGAAGCAGAAAGGACTATTACCCCCCCCCTTTTTTTTAGACATGGGAACTGAGGTTGGGAAGGGGTAAGTAATTGCCCTGGGTCACTGAGCTAGCAAGCTGTGGAGAGGCAAACTCAGGTCTCAAAGCCCAAGTGCTTAGTGATGTAGGTGCTAGTTCTAGGGCAAACTCACGTGAGTGTGGAGAGGCACTGCCACTCCTGAGACAACTCCTGGTCATCCTGTCCTTTTACATCGACATGAGAGGCTTGCTACAGATATGTATGCCTACAACATATACATGATCCTTGTTTTTGCCCTTAGGTATAATGGGACTTGAGTAAGTAGTACGAGGTAAATGAAAACTAAACTATTACAGGTGGAACTTCCAGCTGCAACTCACTTTCTTTAGCATGCGGAAGTCAAAGAGGACAGATGTGGATCTGATGCAAGGTGAACTTTTCATTTTAAGAGAGAAACAAGAAGCAGTAGAGGGAGAATGAACATAGGCTTTGAAGACAGGGCAGGAGAGGTTCCAAACCTTTCTTTTATTATGTGACCTTGGCCAAGTTACAGAACCTCTCTGAGCCTCTGTTCCTTCCTTTGAAAATTGTGTGATAATAACTTTACCATGTGGGGTTGTGGGGCAGGATAAATAAGATGAGATAGCACTTAGCATAATGCCTGGCACATAGTGAGAACTTAATTAATATTAGACCTTACTTAGGTCTACTCCTTCAATCAACCATTTCTGTTGCTGATTGTTATAGAGGGCAATTAGGTAGAAAGCTCACAGGGCATATTTTAGGCTTCTGGGCCTTACCATGTGATTGAAATGGCCAGCTGGGATGCTATTAGGATACAAGCCAGGCCAGCAGACAAGTTTTTACTGAGGATCATCACTCTAAAGGCATGGGCGGAGGGCGGGGGGGGGTGTGTGTGCGAGGGTAGATGCAGTAGGTGGAGGAGAAAGTAATGTTTGGCAAGTATCTACCATATGCCAGTTCCAGAGTGAAAATTCATTTTATTACTTTGTAACGATGCCCAAAATAAACTCCGGACTTTGCAGTGCTTCAAGTATGCCTGGGACAACTTAACTTTAGTGCATACATGCATACATGCACAAAGATCAAAACTGTGTGTATTTTTGATATCTTGAACCATACCAACATCTGGGTACCCACAGAGAGCTACAAGGAGATAGAGATCCAAAAAAGGGTGCTATTTCTTTCTCATGTCAGAAAGTCTTGAAAGTGACTAATTTCCTCTCTGAATTCAAATTATGATGATTATTATTTTACAGGCTGGGATCCCTTAGCTGGCCCGAGGGTCTCATAGAGCATCTGGACCCAAATACTCCAGTCCTTAGACAATCTGGTATGATCTATAGATCCAGAGTGAGATATATCCTCCTTAATATCTTATTCCAACCAGGAAACAAAATAAATTCCAGCAGCAGAATGTGCTGTTGAGTCCCTCGCAAAGCCAGAATGTCTTCTGAGGACCTGCTGCTTGGAGCCCCTGAGAGGGAGAGGTAACGTAACAATAGCATCTCCTCCCCCAGCCACCTCCTGACTAGGCAGTTCTACCTCCAACATCAAAGCTGCCGCATGAAAATTTAATTTGAATTTAAAATCCCTGACAGGGCCCAGCACTGGGGAGGCAGGGGTTAACCACGGAGATAATGAGGCCGCTGCTGCCACTGCTGATTCTGTTGACAGTATTGTATCACCTAATGAATGTGGCGATATAAATCTTGATGAGGGGCAGGCTCGAGTCTCGGAAAGGTAATGATAATGAGGAGGGGCAAGAGCCCATGCTGCAGATGAAGAGGGAAACCAATAAAACGATTCAGCCTAGGAGGGGCGGACTGAGGCTGGCCCGGCAAGGGTCGACCATTTGGCCCTATGTATGCAAGCTGCCCTGTATTCCACTGTGCACATTCTAGGGACCACCAGGTTTGCAGGAGTTAAGGAAGCAAAGGGAAAGTGATGGGAAGCATTCTGTGCTTCCAAGTCAGCTCTCCACAGGCCCAGCAAGCACAGGACTATGACAAGTATCACTAACAACTGGAGTAATCTCCTAATCTCTCTCTCTCTCTCCTTCCTCTCAGTGGCAGAAATGGATTTTATAAATCTTACAGATCCATGGTATCATCTGAAGTCTCCGCTCTATTTTGACTATCATATACGACCATGAATTGCTCTGCCTTTTTTCTGTTAATGAGCTTGGTATGATTCCTTTGCTATTGTTCCTTCCCAAATATATTCCTAGAGCCACTTGGTAGGACAAAGGACCCCTCCAAAAGCCCCACACTAGAAGACAAAGACACGAGGAGGCCATTTCAGAGGCTGGGTCTGATGTGGTCCAAATAGCTTGTGAAAATTTGAACAGACTCCTCTAAATTCTACCTGGAGAGCCCTGACAACGAAGGTAATCTTGGCATAGCCTGCAGGTGGCTCTGGGACCCAGCACACAGGGGCTCTAATGGCCAAGAGTTCTCGGGTTTTGCAGACCAATGTCCAGGTGTTTCCAGCTCAGGAAGGCAAGATGCTGGGAAGAGTCCGAAACACTCATGCTGGAGCAGACTATGATTCTTAGGTAGTGAAATGAGACTTAATGCTAGAGCATCCATAAGATGGAGCTGCATTGTTCTGGGCTGTGTCAGGCTGGTCAACCTTCCTCCGATTCTAGAACTCAGGAAATAGATTTCTGATTGAAAAGCAATCTGGACATGTGCTCTCACACTCGACAGCCTCTTGAAAGGGCTACCTATCTTTTTCTAGGATCCTCAGATCTGGTTGTAAGAATCACATGGATGACTTTTCAAAGTATAGATTCCTGGGCCTTATCCCCAGAGAGGTTTGATAAGTGTGGCCTGGACAGAAAAGCATCTTTGTCTTTCCTTCTTTTTTCTTTTTCCTTTTTTTAATTCCCTAGAGGTAGCTATCATATACTACTGGCTGAGGAAACGTCTTAGGTAGAAGTGGGAAGCAAATAAGGCAGAAAAAAAATGGGAAATCATATTTTTTTCAGAGCTGAGGCAGGGTTCCTTAACGTTGGCTGTAATGGCATTTCAAACTGCACCATTCTTTGTCATGGGCGGTGGGGGTGGGGGCTCTCCTGTGCATTGTAGGGTGTTTAACAGCTTTCCTGGCCTCTACCCACTAAATGCCAGTAGCATGCGCCAATCATGACAATGGAAAATGTCTCCAGACATTGCCAAATGTCCTTTGGAGAGGGAGGGGCAGGGAGGTGCGAAATTGCCCCCAGTTGAGAACTTAGACTGACCTAGAGGCTTTACAACCTAGGTATGTTAAAGAAGCGAATGACATTCTTACTGAATGACAGTGGAAAATCATTGCCAAGTCTCTGATGCCTTATTGCAGTGAGCCAGTCTTCCACTTTGAGATTATAATTCCTGCAATGAAATCATATTCCAGTGCTTTTGTTGTTGTTCTTGTTATGAGAAGCACTCATCTTTCAAGCATGTGGTAACCCTGAAGAGAACCCTGCGTTTCGCATCAACCTTTCTCCAGACTTCAGATCGCCGGCAGGTGCATGATGCGGTCACACCCTCCCTATTTACATAGAAGCCACAAGGCCACGCCCTCGGCAATTCCCCTTTTGCCTGCACCAGCCACACATGTGGACACCCTCTCATTTCATTTGGAGCTGATCAGAAAATGAAAAGCGCTTTTTTATTAACAAAGGGAGAGTTGTGATGGAAAGGAGCAGAAAAGATGAAAATCCTTTAAGATTCCTATTAGCGGGGACAGAGTCCCCTTTCTCTTTCTTCTCCCTCCCTTCGTTCCTTTCTTCCCTCTCCCCTCCTATTTCTCTCATTTCTCTTTCTCTTTCCTCTTTCTCTTTTTTCCCCTCTTCTCTTCCCTCTCATCCTCTCCATCCCCTCTCTTTCTCATTTTATTCAATTGGCTTGCCCAGCAACCTTACAGAAACTTCTCTTAAGAGCGGGCCTATTGCGCCTCGCTCTCAAATTGCCCCCAGAGCCCACTGGATATTCCTTCAGATGTCTAACAAGCGTTGAACACAACTGAGGTTTAGAGAGACACAGAAATCAATACTGCGGCTTCCACCAGTCACGCTGAGGGATTAGTTGTCCCAAGGAAAAGCACAGACAGTTGAATAAGAGAATCATGACTCCGAATACCCTAACAGGTTTATGAACTAGAAAGCAGCCTCTGGCCTTGATAACCTCCAGGTGGCCTGCAGAAAAAGGCGACTGTGAAAACATTCACTTAGCTTTCTCCCCTTTTGTATTAATGAGGTCAAGCGTTGGACCTCAGGAGGTCAACAGTGGTGCTCGGAGGAGCGACTGTTTAGGCCAATGGGCAAGGATGACCATCTGAGCAGTGGTGCTCAGAGTCTCTGAGTGGTCTCCTGGATTTGACGAAGTCAGTGGTCACATCCCTCAGGACAGAGCCTGCAAGGACGCTAGAGCTGGAATCCAAGTAGAAAAATAACAGTGTCTGGGACTATCTGCTGTGAGCAGGCAACATTAAAGAGTGGGAGGGATTTCCATCTTAAAAACCATGGATGAGAGATGGGAGATTGGCAGGGGATGCAAATTATGGGGAGTCTCGAAATGGGTTCTGAAGGAGCAAAAAGCAATAGATATATTTTAAGAGGTTCTCCATCTTAGTAAGTTTAACAATTTTTAGGCTCCCACTCCCACAGTTCACACTCCAGAGGCCAACCTCACGAACCAAGATGGATGGCCCAAATGCCTCACATAGAAGACAGAAGAGAGACTTGGTGGAGGGTAGGAAGCTGAAGACAGGCAGATGCAAAAATCTAAATGATGTCGGTTTCAACAAAGGAAGAAAGAGTCACTTTTCAACTGGACTTACAGGATTGAGTGAAGTGAAGAATTAAGGCTATTATCTGTATAATTCAAACCAAAACCTACCTTTCTGTGAATTTATAGGACAATTTAGGTCCTAGCTGAATAATTCAGAAAAAGATAATCACCTCAATTATTTAGATGGCCATCTCTTCCCCTTGTACAGGCCATCTCTCTAACTCAGATGTGGAAAGTTGACAGCAATTAAGTCTCTTAACCAAGCTGCCCACAGAAGACCAAGGATTTGGGTTACAAATGTGGTGGCTCTGAAATACTACCAGTAGACACTGACCCGGATAAACAAATTCATCCAGAAGACGCTCGCCTGGAATCAGTAAGTGGTGCTCACCCATCTGATTGAAATTCTAAAACCCCAGATTTGGGAAAAGGCACGGAAGTCATTCCTTCACGGCCTCTTGGCTTGACCGGATGTCACTCTTTCAAGAAAAGAGGAATCAGTGCCCTTCTCCGGCAGTCGCTGGAGCACCAATCTGGGCTCCACTGAGCTTGTCCAAGCAGCTCATTGCTGGGCTGTGTCTCGGTGACGGATGTGGATGGGGAATTTGCGCATCTAAGGCTGGTTAGTGAGCAGCGTGGGGAATGACACCATTTCAAGAGGGCTGATGGAGAGCCTGGGAGACCCTTGATCTAGTTGGGAAGGGTCATGGGGAATGCAGTCCCCTCCCCCTGGTGACTCCAGGACAATGGGGAGTCTGGGTGGTACCTCCGGGTCCCTGCATGTCTCCATGTGTTTGTGCGCATGTGGCTTTCTGTGGACAGAGGCAGGGTGTCTGATGTGTCCAGGCTGGTGGCTTCAGCTTTCCTTTGTGCGAACATTAATCCGCCCGGTCCCATCCCCCATCCTCTTCCCGCACATTAACCTAAAATATGAACGCATGCTCGGGTCTTGCCTGTGCTGGCTGCATCCCTGCCCCCTTCCTCCAGCCCTCTTATCTAAAGCAGCGTGTCACTGCAATTTTATGGTCAACATTACAGACTCAAGCCCTCCTTTGAACCAATCAAACTGCACTGAATATGTTAAGGGAATCCAGGCTTTCTGGAAGGAGCCGCGTCCTGAGCCGCACCGCCTGACCTCTCTAAGAGCAGCCCCCATAAATCTGCCTCACGTGATGGGAGATGGGCTTTTCAGGATCTCTCAGGGTGCTTTGAGGTAGCACTTCTATGAACTCCTTGCCACAATAAATAATGCTACCTGCAATATGTCTTTGGGAGTGTGTCAGCAGCTGCTGTCCTGCCATGAATTTTTATTCTTGTGCCGTCTGGAAGATAGATTCCAGATTCAGCATTTCCCCGCACTTAGTGTCAGATCTCTTTACCCCCTTGCCCCGGCAGAATGACAGAGACCACAAATAAAATAAAAATAAAATAAAATTAAAAAAAAAAGGCAGCCTAGGAAAAATGGCCCAAGAGTGGAGGGAAGGAGCTTACCTCACAATTGTGGAGGAGCCGCCAGTGTGACCACAGTGACTAGGTGGGAGGAAGGAGGAATAAGCCAGGCAATTCAGAGTCCTCAAGAAGGAAGCAATTCGCCTGGGGTGGTTGGAGAAAGGGGTTTCTACCAGGCAAAGCTGTTGGAGGAGAGGAAAGCCCATCCTGAGTCAATAATTCATGGCAAGGGAGGGCAATGGAAATTAGTTTTGAGGCTCAGCTAGGTTGTTGCTGCCCTGGTCAGATTCTAGGCAGCCGGTCCACGAAAAGAGGACAATGGAATCAGAACTAGTCTAGAGATGACATCTAAGATGAGTTGCCGCAATCTGAAAACTAAAGATGAGGAAGAAAGATGCTACTATAGCTTAGGAATTATAATCAGCCGACTCCCAGATTTCACTGACTCGCATGTCTCTGCCCAGCTAGAAATGAGCGCCCACATGGCCGGGTATGTTTTATCATCTCTGCAACTTGAGACCTTCTGGCAGTGCTGAAGCCAAAATTCACCACCGCAATGCCCAGGAATTTCCGCCCCTTTGAAAAGTCCCATGTCCCAGGAAGCTTCTGCATTACTAACGTGCCAGCCGTATCCATTACAGTGGAAGAGAGCACAGGAAAGGAAGAAAGAAAATATGACTTTGATATGTTAACATCTCACAATGGTAGATTATTTCATTTTGTATGCTGCTTCCTCTTCAGAGAGGGGAAAATGTAGTTAGTATCCTGACAGGAACAATATATAGTCCTAGCTACTATCTATGCACGTTGAAATCCACATAATCCTAGTCTGATGACCAAACCCAAACTTTGGTGCTTTCTAGATCAGAGTTTCACCAACTGCAAAGTGCATAGGAATTACCTAGAGATCTTAAAATGCAGATTCGGTAAGTCTGGGGGTCCTGAGAGTCTGCATTTCTAACAGGCTCTCAGATGCTGCTGACACTGCTGGACCATACATTGAACAAGGTTTTAGGTTCAAACAAGTTTTTATGTGCACAGTACTGCTCTCCTTCTCTAACATGTATATGCAGGCTCCAAACCCAGGGGGAGGGTCCATGTGTTCCTTTGTTCCCATATATTTTGTTCTTGGGTCTCCATATGATTTTTTTTCCCAAAATTAATATCAAGATGGAGCTTCAAAAATTGTGGTAGTTTGAATATTCACATTTAATACTTTAATACTTCTAATTCTCCAAAATGAAATGATCATCTCATTTAGGGATGATGACAAGAGTGCCTCACTGAGACTCTCTTTTAGGGTCAGATCTGGGGCCATTGACTTTTGGGGTCCAGCAGTGATAGGCTGCAAGGCCTCATCCAAATGGACTCTGACCGTTTATGCAGAATACTGGCCTGGAGTGGTGACCTCCTAAATAATGTCCTACCCAGCCAGAGTCAAGGCCACATTATCATCTCTAGCTTCCAAGGCAGTGAGATCAATTTCCCAGTTTAGGGCAAAATGGAGAGAAGGGTGTGGAGTGAGGTGGAAACCATATTGAAACCTTTGCTGGTTAAGTTACTCATGACCAACTGGTAAGTGGGACTGTGGGTTCCCTCAACATAACCCGTTTCTCTCCAATTCAACAGGAGCAGCAAGATCACAAAACTGGCAAAACCTAAAATGAAGGTGCTTAATAAAGGTCAGTGAAAAATACATTTTTTGATGGGAAAGTAAAGTTTATTATGGTTAATATAGTCTTTGATGTAATAATTGTGGAAGTTTCTCATATATCCCAACACGTCACTGAGAATATAGCAGTCCCTGTCAGTCAAGTCAACTGAGGCCAAACATGATCACTCATTTGTAAACTGGGCTTTCTGCCTGCTGAATACCTTTCAAAAACAGATGCTCTCTCCTAATTGCCTGGGTTGACCTATATTTAGAAACCTGAAATGAGGTGGTGTAGTGGAGAAGCCAGAAAAATGTTGGAGTTAATCACTAAATCAATCTGGGCTGACCCCAAGAGGACAGTGAGTGTGGAAGGTTGTTGGTCAAGGAGCTTTTGGAGGCTGGACTTAAAAGAACTCTCTTGTTTCTCTGAAACTGGAAAATCTGCTTCTTTCTACAAAAACATATCCTCAGAATAGAATTTGGTCTCTTCTAGGACAGCCCTTTGAATCTCTTGGGCCAGTAACCAAGTCAAGGTTAACTTTATTTTGTTCCGGTATGCTCTCTGGGCACCCTGTGACTGGCAATGGCAGTATGGCAACAGGACCTACAGATGGAGACGCAAAAGCAGTATGCTGACTATCAAGTGAAACCTAGATGCAAGATCCTCTCTTCTTCCCTTCTCACCTTGGCCATCTTTTCTCCTCCTATGGCATTTTTTTGATTTCTTGGTATTCTGGGTTGTTAAAAATTCAACTTTAAACTTTCTCTCATTTCCTCCCCCCCATAATGCAATGATGATAATTTCTTAAAAGTTCAGAGTTTGAAAAATTGGGGGAAATGACAAGAAGTATTAGGTATTATTTTCATGTAAAATGAACTGTGGGATGACATTTGGAAATGGGTACCAGGTACCCAGAAGGTTAGTAATTACCTTTATGGGAACATTAAGCAGAAAATTTAGGAAGTTTCTTGATTCTGTAGAGCCAGCACTCTAGCCAGCAAAGTTGCTAGCTCCCATGATTTCTGCAAGCTGTGCTAAATGGTGGTTTGGCTTTGAAAGCTGAAGGATATAAACAACCAAAGGGGCCAGCGGATGGGTGCTAGAACTGTTAGAGATAGTTATGGGTCATTTGATGCCTGCAGAAAATACTTACCAGATACATAAGTGATGGAAAACTCTGGGAATTTTTTGGAAATTTAAGTTTGGATGTCTAGCTTGTTAATTTTAATTTTAAATTTAAGTTTAAAAATTTAATTTTAAGGTTAAATTAAGATATTTGAATAACTCAAACACATATTTTTAATTCTTGCACTGAATTTTATAGAGCTAAGCTAGGAAATGAGGAAGTTAAGTAATGTTGGAACAGAGCGAATTGTACATCATTAGCAGCTATTTATTGAATATTTACAGACTTGTTTTTGAGAAGATTTTCAAGGGTAAGACATTCTAATTGTTGAGATAAGACTAAGTTACTGGGGCACCCAGGTGGCTCAGTGGTTGAGCGTCTGCCTTTGGCTTAGGTCATGATCCCAGGGTCTTGGGATTGAGTCCTACATCAGGCTTCCTACAGAGAGCCTGCTTCTCCCTCTGCCTATGTCTCTCCATCTCTCTCTGTGTTTCCCATGGACCAATAAATAAAATCTTAAAAAAAAAAAACTAAAATGGGAACAATTTCATGAGTTACTTCTGACCACTGAAGTTCAGCAGCAGCTTAGTGAGAGAGAGATTGGAAATGAACACCAGGAAACTAGTGTGCATAATTCACAGTTTAAAAAAGGAAAAAGAAAAAAAAAAGACTAAGTTACTAAAATAATTAGAAATACATAGATAGGCAAGCTAAGTGCCAAGGGATACTAAATGATATAATAAGATACAAATCACTTAAGAAAGAGCTTAGAGAAGCAGAATATCAATGAGAGATTTAGAGCCCAAGAAAGGTTTCCTGTGTGTAGGATTTGTGTAGGAAACAGGAAGGGCATTCCAAGGAAGTGAAACAACATAGGTGAAGCCACCAAGTCTAGTGTCTGCTCTTGGAGCAGCACAGAGACTGGTTCTATGCAACAGACGTGGCCTGTCAGGGGATTGTGGGAAATTCAGTTTGATGGTCTGGGAGGGGGCAGGTTAAAGCAGTATTCACACTTGATTGGCAGGAAATAAAGGCACTGAAAATAATTTTTAAACAGAGGAGTATTTTATAATGAAAGCATATTTTAGCAAACTAGGGAAGTGCCCCCAAACACTCAGGCATATGTTTCCAAGAACCAGAGAGAGAACACACCCGAAGAGAAGAGGGAGTAAGGCTCCTTGAACTTGGTCCAGTAAGAAAACAGTACCCAACAGAGGGACGAGACGACTGTGAGTAGAGCAAGTATCTCCTAGCTTTGTCCCCAGTGGGTCTGAAATCTGCGACAAGAGAGCTATAAGCAAAAACATAGGCAAAATTCACCCAGAAAGCTGTGTTGTTAAAATTCTCTAACTTTGGCGGAACATAAACAGTGTGCTTTGGGACTTTTTTTTTTTAAAAAAAGGGACAATGGTGAAACCATTGAGGGTGGTGGTGATGGAAGAGAAACAGAAGCATTCTACCCTAGTAGGAAGGAAATTTTCATTGTTGACATTATTGGGACACGATGATGATAAAACAAATGGGTAAATTTTCAGTTGGTTTTATTAATTGTTTTTAAATTCATTAAAAATGTAGTCCTTACTCTTTGCAGTTGGGATAGGCTGTGTGCACTGTCCTCCTTCCCCTGCATTCAGCTGAAGAGACAGGGACCAGTAGTTCTCTCTTGGGAGGGGGAGCAATTTTAACCCCTAAGATAATCTTAGCAATGTCTGGAGTCATGTTTGATCATTACAGCTTGGTGGGCAGGTGTATGTACCTGACCCCTAGTAGGTAGGGGCCAGAGATACTGTTAAATATCTTACAAAGCACAGAATAGCACCTACAACAACAAAGAATTACTCAGCCCCAAATGTCAATGGTGCTGAGGTTGAGAAATCCTCATATAGACAAAGATGCTCATTGAAGCATTATTTCTAATACCAAAATCTTGGAAATAATCTATTCCCAACAACAGCAATGGTCAAATACATTATGGAATATCCAAATGTCCACAGGATGTACTTTGAGTTCAGATTTCCAAATATAATTTCATTATGTAAGAAATTTCTGGTTAATATTAAATGAAAAAAAGGGATCTAAACTCTATATATGATGTGACCCCAAGTTTGTAATGACAAGTGCACACACATACCCAACACAAGAAACAGGTCTGGGAAGTCACCAAAACGCCAACAATAGTTATTTCTAGATGGTGAGAAATAAATGATATTTATTTTCATCTTTGTGCTTATCTGTATCCCCAAATATCTTGCAGTAAGCACAAAATCATTTTCTAATAAAAATATAATAATTGTCTGTCAAACATCTCAGTAGTTTGAAATACTGGCTACTCTTAACAAGATCAAATATAACTGGACTGTGAGACATGCACACATAGGTTCAAAGCTTCAATTATCAAAGGCAGGAGGAGGACAGTCTTGCTTATGACCAGTCCATGTATAAATGGTGTCAGTCAGTTAAAGCTTAAAATAAAACAGGAGAGGCCAGAAGGGATTGCTAAAAGAACTATGGCAAACCTATGACATCTTAATAAATTAAGGTTGTACCAGGATGAGGTAGGTAGCAGTCCTCTGTAGGGCAAGTGTGCTCATCGGGAGGGCTGAATACAGTCCACATGACATATTTTAGGGTGACCACTGAAAGCCTGGAGTAGGTCCAGATGAGAGCAATCAATAAAGTGAGGAGCTTGGGAATTGTGTTATGTGACAAAAGGGTGAAAGAGATAGAGATGTTTAGTCTGATGACAAAAACGTTTAGGAGAGAAGTGAGTGCTGTCTTCAAATATTTGGCGGGCTGTCACACGGAGAGGGACAAATGCGCTCTGCATGGGCCCAGACCACAGAGCTAGCACTAACCACTGATATTAACTGATAACTTATCTTCTTTCACATAATTTCCAAACAAGAAAAGAAAACTCTTCTAAATCTAAGAGTTATACGAAAATAGGGTGGCTAACTTGGGACATCATGTGGTCCCCGCCACTGACTTTGTGGCAGTGCATCAGGGTTGCTATAGAGTGAACAGAGAGCTGAGAAAATGAGATGGTAGTGCTGCTATGAATGTGTTCCCAGGACCTGGTGCTTGATGCATGAAGAAATGCACAGCAGCCAACTTTCACTGAATGCTTTCCATGGGCCATGGGCCAGGAATGGGGCCAGGAATGGGGCCAAGTGCTTACCCACGCTCTAACTTGTTCCTTTCAACTTAACGCCCTTTCCCAGGTGAGAAAATGCAGACTGGGGTAAGTTTAGGACCCTGTCCAAAGCAACACCTAATAAATGTATCAAGTTCTACAGCAATGTTAATTATAGCAATGCTCATTATCATCATCATAGATGTAGTAGCAAACACCCCTATAATGCTTACTAAAATCAAATATAGTTCAAAATGCTATGCCTGTATCCCCATTTTATAGATGAGCCTTGGGCAGGGGAGAGGGTTTGAGGATCTTGTCCGAGGCCAGAAATGTGTCAGATTCTGGTGCACTGCTAATCGTGGTGATATTCATCAACATCGTTATATTAACTGCAGTGGCAAACACTGTGTAGTGCTTACCATGTGTCAAACACAATTCCAAATGCTGTACCTACATAAACTCGTTTAATACACCTTCTTCTTTTTATCCTCATTTTACAGATGAGGGAGTGCAGACTTGGGAAGGTTGAAGCCCCTGCTCAGATCACAAACTCTCACATGGTATATCTGGGTTTTGAAACCTGGTATATTAGACTCCACAGTGGTATCAGTAACAGCTACTAATAATTCTCATTGTCATCACAGTCATAGTGGTAATGGCACAAACACTTATATAGCACATACTTTGTGTCAGGGACACATAACAGCCCTATGAAGCAGTGTGCTGATTAATTTTATGTGTCAACTCCGAGGGTGATTTTGGATGAGATCAACAAATGTAATCAGTAGACTCTGAATAAGGCAGATTGCTCTCCATAATGTGAATGGGCCTCACCAAATCAGTTGATGGTCTGAACAGAACCAAAAAAAAAACTAGCCTCTTCAGGAAAGAGGGGATTCTCAAGCAGACTGTGGTTGGACTTTATCGATACCATCAGCTCTTCTGGGGATCCACCTGCTGGCCTTTGGACTGGAACTATATTCTTGGCTCTCCTGGTGTCAAGCCTGCTGGCCCACACTGCAGATTTCAGACTCATTAGCTTTTATAATCATGTGAGCCGGTTCCTTATAATAAACCTCTTTCTACACACACACACATACACACACACACACACCACATTGGTTCTGTTTCTCTGAAGAACCCTGACCAATGCAGGTAGGTACAATCATTATCTTCATTTTTAACATGAGAAAAACAGAGACTCAGACATCAAAGGGCTTGCTCAAAGCCACTCAACTAATAGATGGCCAAGCCAGCATGGAAACTGACCAGCCGGCTATATAGTCTGAGTTTCTATGTGAAGTTCTCTGGAGCTGTTTGTTCTATCAGTTGTGGCATGTTTGCCTGACTGGGTGACATGACATTAGGAGACTAGTAGAGGTAACCTCCTGAAGCAGGAAAAGGAAGAGCTGGCTGGAGAGAAAGGATGTCACGTCTGGACTCCTCCCTCTACCAAGTGGCCTTTTTACCCCTTCCAGATAGCCTCCATCACTTTAGGACATTTCTCAATAATCAACAGATTAAAGACAAAAAGATCCAATGCCTTTGCTTCCTCCTGCTACCATTTGATTCAAGTGAAAAAGAAGTCACTGAATATTTAATGCTTTTCAATAAGAGGAGACTGTATTGCTACCCCTACCCTCCACACTCTTTGGATAATTTGTGTTTGAATGATGGCTGAACACCACCCAGATGTTCCAAATAATCCAACTACATGAAATTTCCTCTTGGTCTCTACTTGATGAAAAAGCAGAAGCATGTGCATGCACTGTTCTTTTTCCAAAGCTTTTTGAGTCTTCCCTGGTTTCAGCAATTCCTGTGATAACATTTCTACCTTTTGGTTTACTAAAGCCTTTGCTGAGAGAAAAAAAAAAACCCTCTTGATATTCTCAGTTTAAATTTCACTTTTGCCAGATTTTCATTAATACTAGTCTCTCTTTGGACCATCCAGAGTGTGTTCTCTTTTGGTGGCTCATCTTTTGCGTAATTTCCAAACAAAAAGACAAAATAGACAAAAGCAGCACAAAAACATGCCATGGGACCAGGTATCGGGCTAAAAAAAAAAAAAAAAAAAAAAAAAAAGCATTGAAACAGACCCAAACAGAAATACAATGGTTTTATTATATGAGCCTTCAGCAGTAAAGAAAAAAGAAAAAAGCAAGGTTAGCAAAAGAAGGAAGGAAAGCAAAATGACTAACAAACGCAAAGTGCCTAAGGAAATGGTATTTTCTTTGTATGCACCAACATATGCTCAAAGAATATTTCCCTATGAGGATGTCATTGCCCGCTCACTTCCCGTTTACAGTTATATGTAAGAGAAGCTTTTAAATCCATTTGCAGCCCCCGTGGGAGTTGCAAGGAGGAAGGTGTTGCGCTAAAGGAGGAGATGCTAAAGCCTGAAAGTCAAAGATAGGTGAGACACAACCTCATCCACCGCCCAGAGCTGCTGCCCAGGCCACCCCTGCCAGGTCCAGCCTCAGGCGGCCATGAACAGCTGACCCACCCTGGCCTGTCCACCGTGAGAGGCTCTTGGGCCCTGGTCTCTACTGTTCTCGGATGCTTCATCACAAAGAAAGTAGATATGAAGAAGCAAACAAATTTAGGAGCTTCTAGACCAACGCAAGCCCTAGGTGTTCTATCAGAGACAGTAGGTTTCTCACCCCAGGGGAAGGTTCCCAGTGTGCACCTTATTCCCACTGCAGTGTAACCTCAAGCATCAGTGAGTGCCATTTAGCAAAGCCAAACTGGATATGTAGAAAGTGTGGGGTCTTAAGCAATAAAGTCTAAAGGCAACAGGACACTGGGCTTTTTTTTTTTTTCAAAGATTTTAAAAGATTTATTTATTCATGAGAGACACAGAGAGACACACACACACACACAGAGAAAGAGAGAGAGAGAGAGAGAGAGAGGCAGAGACACAGGCAGAGGGAGAAGCAGGCTTCATGCACGAAGCCTGATGTAGGACTCAATCCTGGGTCTCCAGGATCACGCCCTGGGCTGAAGGCAGGCGCTAAACCGGCTGAGCCACCCAGGGATCCCCGACACTGGGCTTTTTATACAGATACCTGCTGCCTCTCTTTCTGGCCTCTCCTTTCGTCCCTCCCTGTATCCACTCTCATGCCCTAACTTCCACCCACCTCAAGGGTCACCACGTGGGCACTGTTGTCCCCCAACACACAATGACCTATTCCGCCTCTGACCTCAGGTGACTTATGTCATCGCTATCCTTTAATTTGATACTCAGGAGATGCTTTTGGGATTGTTCTCAAATGGTCCCATGTGTATAGAATCTTTTTTTTTACCAAATAACACTCTATGTGCCTTGAAAGAAAGGACCTTGTCATATACTTGCTAGAGATTCTCCACCCTCACTAAATCTAATACTTTGGTGACCTCAGTAAATTCTTGGTGATAAACTGTTCCATTTGCATCCTCTCCATGTCTGTATTTCCAAATAGTGCAACGCGTAGGTCTCTACTTTCATGTTGCCTTCCCGACCAGTAGCTGCAAACAACCACGTCATCATCTCACATAGAAATTATGGTATGGGTGGGGAAAGGAAGTGCCATCGGTGAAGATTCTTTGTTTGTGTTTTGGGCTAAGAATAGGGAAAAGCTTGCAGGAATCTCCCGACCGGTTTTGGTATCAGGCTCTTGGTCCTTTCAACAGAAGAGCACAGACGTTTCACTCCATCTGTGAGAATCTTTGACACAGAAAGAGGAACCTTGAGACAAACCAGGCCTCTTTTTAATAAACACAGGAGTTGTGAGATGAGCGGGTCCAGGGTCAGGGAAGAGGTGATATTGAATTTCATTTCTCAGCTCTGTGCTAGGGAATGAAGAGTATTCTTGTCGGCAAGGCGGGGTGGGGGTGGTAGTGGTGATGGTGGTGGTGGGAGGGCTCTGGAAACAATACCCAACCACGATATTGATGGCGGGGAGGGGGGTGGGGGGGGGAGTCTGATTGTTTAACTACTGCTGAGGTTCAGTAAGATCTCAAGGTGAGATTTCGAGTTTTCGGGGTTGTTTTTCCTTTAAATAGAAGCTGGGATGGGGTGCTGGGGGGGTGGATGCTGTTCTGGTTTCAGCATTAATCCTTTCTCCCCACTTGCACCTGCCTGTGCTACCTGGCCGAACCCCTCCCCCCCTCCAGGTTTATTTATTGTGGCTATTTTACCAGCTATTGGCTCAACACACTCCACTCAAATATTCATCATTTAGCTCTCTGGGTAAATCGTATTTAATCAGCACAGGAGAGAAAATAGCATAATTATAGATGCCGGATGCCATTACACTCAGAAGAAATTAAACCCTGTCTCAAGCCGACCAGTGGTTGCTGTGATTGCATCACCACTGGGGTTACGGAGAGGTTAGTGGCCATCCGGGGCCAGGGTACCTCGCAGGGTGCCTGACCCAGAAGGGCCGTCAGGAGACACACCCACGTGCGCACGGATTCGCAGCATCAAAAACTCATCAAGCGGAGGCCAGTGAATTAATCTTTTATTGTTCTGAGAATGTGGTGAATGAGAGAGAGTAATAAAGCAAGGCCTGCACACAGAGAGTGGGGACGGTAGATACACAGGCCCAGAGAATGCCGGCCCTTAAAGCTGGGCCAGGCCGCCAGTCCCAGTCTTCTCCAGGGCACTGTCTGCCAATAGGCAGAGCGATACCGACAGTGAGGGAAAATGAGGCAGGAAACCCTCCCACGGAGCAAAAGCATCCGTTTGGGGCAAGTGGGTCCGTAGAGGAAATCCCACCCCCTCATCCCCGGATGAGGTAATAGGAAAGGCTCAACCAGAGCCGCCTTAGCCCTAGTCCCAACCATAAGCAGACCTGTCTTTTCTCACATGCAGAAGTTTTCATGTCAGCATTGCTAATGCAGTATGTTGTCGGGGGAAACCAGTAAGGGGAAGGCTGTCAAAGGAAAGCCCGATGATAATAGTAACATCAGAGCCCTACCTGCTTTCTGCCTCCTGAATCGGGTTCCTGGACAAGGCCTTGGGGTCAGCTTCCAGCCATTTACGCCCAGCTTCCTCCCATACGTGCCCAGGGCCACCTGCCCTCGTCCCCGCCACAGAGTAACAGTCACCTCGAATCTCCCAACAATGCTTCTTCTCCCCTGGACCTAGACCCGGGGTCAGCAGCCCTGTCTACCACGGAGCGCTGTTTGTAAAAATTCAAAAATGTCCAAAGATGCAATTAGGCTTTACTAATTACTATTGGGAGACTGTTTTTTGCCCCCCCCCCCATTCTTTTTTCTTTTGGCTAATAATGCTTCTGAGGTTTGGATAAGTAACTAAGAGGAAGGAGATCTCCTTCTAGTCCATCCTGCTGCCGACAATTAAGAAACCTCAAAGTAATTTTTGAAAATGTCAGCGTCTCATTTAGCAAAAGGATAAATAATAAATGAAGCGTAATCACTGTCCTGTGCTGGTGGTACAGCTTCGCGGTGTCATTAGTAAACTAACGGTATAATATCTTTGTGTCACAGTTTAATTATATCTTGTAATTAGTTTCAGCAATGGATTGCATGGAGTCAGGCCCCCTGAGCTAAACAAAAGGTAATAGAACTTTCAGCGCCCCTGCATAAATCAATTATGAAAGTGTCCCGCGTTATTTGAAGCTTGTTTGCTGTAATTTTATGCACAAAGCTGAACTGGTCCTTCTTGCCCGCGGAGGGCAGTTCACTGCACCCTCTGGCCGAGGCTGGCCTGCAGCTGAGCCTGCGGTCGGGCCCACACGCAGCCTGGATGCCCGGTGCATCTGTCAGCACAGGCGCGGCAGTAAATGCCACGGAAGGGGCGAGGAGCCGAAGGGGAGGGGAGCCGAGTCGGGGTGGGGGATGGCGGGGGAGAGATGTGCGGGGACCGAGCGGGTAATAGATGCACCACGCACAAGAGAGCAGGGGATAAAATGGGAAAAGATGTGAGGCCCTGGGAGAATGATTCTTTATGCTTCCCCGAACAAAGCCGAGAAGGTTAGGAGCATCAGAGGCCAAGCAACGTTGATGAATATGGGCAGGCGGACACGACACATGTCCCTTTATCATTTGTCCTTTCAACATCCCTGCTCTCCCCACGCGGTTGGAATTGGAGCCAGCACAGGTTACTTGGCAATAGGGAACGGGGAAGGAGAATCCACATCTTTAATTGGGTCTAATTCGGGTCCTACCGAGCTCAGAAACTGTAAAGGGCTTCCGAGCGTAGTTGAGGGCTTAGCTATGGTCACCGGGCCTGTGCGGGAGAGTCACGGAGTCCCTGCTGGGGGAAGCTAAGAAGAAACTCAGGGGCGGGGGGTTGGTTAAGTCCAAATGCCACCAATACGTGTGATCGTCCCTTTTTTGATCAAACTGCAAGGCATGGCAGAGAGTGGGGGTGGGGTCCACATTCAAAGTCCTCATCAAGTCGTCTTTGAAAGTAAGTCTAGTGCCACGCTGGCCTTTCTGTTTATACAACAATTTACAGGTTTAAACGAAACCCTGCTTGAAAAAGCAGACCGAATCTTCCTATTGTGAGCACTTCAGCAAATTTAACAAAAGAAAGAGCCCAGGCGAGGAAGAGAAAGAGAGAGAGAGGGGGGGGGAAAAAAGGTCCAGTCCTCAGACTGGTGTGCAGCAATCTGGCTGGTTGCTATGGTGACGTGATGGCTTGTTCACATGGCAACATACCTTAGGTCCACTATTAAAATGATGAGAGTGAACTCGGTTGCATTAAGGAGAGCGCGCTGTATGCTAAAGCGAGTCTTTATCTCCAGAGAGAGCTGGACAGAGACTAGCAACCAGTACAAATGAGGGAGAAGAGAAGGAGGAGGAAAAGGTTGGAGGTCTGGAAGAGGGAAAAACCACAGGGATACAATAACTGAAAAGAAAGATCCTTAGCTCTGTGTCTAAATTGAGGGCCTGAGATTCAGAAGACAGACACCGAGTCTTGTTTGATGCGGAATTTGTCATCCAAATCAGCCCATTGGGCTAATGACTCCTTATTTAAAAAACACATGCCAAATGAACCTGCAGTACCCCGGCTCCGGCAAACATTAACAGCGCACGAGCTGCCCACGTAGGCAATAGCTCAGCTACCGCCGCTTAAATAAAATACTCTAATAACAACGAAGGTGGCAAATTACACAGCATTTATTTATTGAATGTAAAAGTCCATTGACAGCCACCGATCCACATCATATCACTTCGGAGTTAGTGGGGAGCATTTCCTTTGGAAAGCGGGTTTCATGTCTCCTTTAATGTGGGGACAATTTTTCCCCCTGCTGACGTCGAGGGGTGGCGATAATTCTGCAGATATTATCCCAACAACCCTTCCTACCTACCCGAGTGTGATTTCTGTCCGCTGTTGAACAAGCCCAGCTACGGCCCACAGAAGAGAAAGGCGGGGATGACAGGGCTGTGTAAGCCCATGGCGGGGTCCCAGTGATGCCATAAACTGTCTGTAGACGCCCGAACCCTCCAAATTCGCGCTCCTTTCACTCACGCTGCCCCCTTCCCATCTCTCAGTGGCTACGGCTGGCCGCGCTTTATTTAAAAATCTCATTATCATAAAGTCTGTGGCCTCACAAGCCACAAAAGTCTCCTGTTTTGGAAATACAACACGGCAGAAAGATGAGCTTGGCAGTGTCACTGGTGTTTCTTTTTAATGACAATTGCCCTATACCCAGAGGATTGGGTTCTACATGTCAGCCACTGACCTGGCGCCTGCTTTACGCTGGGGCTCTAGGTGCACGGGGACCAGGTACCAGCAGTGGGGACCTGGGCCCTGGGAGCTCGTGTTGTGGCCCAGGAGGGGGGACATGAAGATGCGACGCCAGCAGGCGGGGATGAGTACAAGGACAGAGGCAAAGCCAAACACCACTTGAACATTCTGTCTCTCCACTCCCAACACCAGCTTTTCCGGAGTCTCAGGCTGAAAAACATCACTCCTTCATATTTCTCAGAGTCCTAGAACATTCTCTGGCTTCCTCATAAAGCTATATAAACAAATCCAGCTCAGGGAGGCAGGACAGCTCAGGGGGGAGGCCATGCTTTGTCACTGGGTAGCTGGGTGACCTCTCTGAGCCTCAGTTTTCTGATCTGAAAAGTGGGAGCAGAAAAGTCCCCAAAGTCCTCAGATTGCTGGCAGGATTAAATGAGGTAATAGTTGTAAGTGGACGCGCTCAATCCAGGGCATTTACATTTTACTAATTGTTCTTACTCTCTGTTGACCTAGGCAGTCTGTGGCCGGCAGCATTCATTCCAGTGCTACCTTAGCGACAGAGAAAAGCCTAATTTTCAGATGACGAGCTCTTAACCAACAGACCAAAAATTTTTTCACCTATTTTGGAAGGGTCCAGCGCAGAACACAGCTTGGATGTATTTGTTCCAGAACTTTCTTTCCTGGATGCCTCCAGGGAGGCAGGCTTAGCAGGCAACTCCATGTGCCTTCCTCTGCTACTCTGCTAGACACCTTTCATTTTGTTTTGTATTTTGACTACTGACAAAATATCAGTTTTGTCCCTCTCCCCAAAACGGTGGGTAAGGATCTCCTCATAAGCATGGTAAACTGTATGCAAAAAAAAAAAAAAAAGAAAAGAAAAGGGAAACCTTCTGGTGTCTATCAACTTTCCATGACAGCTACACTCACGTTCCCTCCTGAGGACCAAAATAACTACAAAGTGTACGAAATCGTTAAGCACATAAAAATCCCAGAGGTAGAGGCTGGAAATAAAACTCGTGATTTCCCAACCAAAAGGCATCAAAGTCCAGCCCTCACAGTTCATTTGTTTCCCTTCACTCGGTGCCGGCAGATTTGCCTCTGCTCAGTAAGCAGGCGGCACTGGTCGTGTGCACCCAGCTCCAAGAGGGAGGGCAGCCCCGAGACCTGCCCGGGGACCAGTCTGGTGCGCAGTATAAAGACACAGAGGTATAGGGGGAGCCTGGACACAGATGAAATCAGTCGGAAAGCACTGAAAAAAGAGAAGACATCTGAATCTTCGTGACTGTTTTTTGCAGCCTATGATATACTTTTCACACATTTAATGGCAAGGCAGCTTGGTTTAAAGAAACTCCCCCATTTAAATGTGCCATAACAGAATAATAAGGTTATGTAGCATGTCTTGATGTACAGTTCCATCAGGTTGAAGAGTGATAGGAAAACGCTGTGATACTGAAATGTGACAAGGAAATTTAGAGATGTCCCACCGTGACTGCAGAGCAAACCCGGGGATGTCACAGGGCTTCTGGGTGTGCAGGCAGACTTGCTTTTGGTTTCCAATCTTCTTTGACAGGCCTTGATTTGGGAACTGTTTTTTAGAAAGAATTGCAACAGAAAATACCGAACTCCCAATGCGTTTGGGGAGCTCTGCTGGGTGCTCCAACCACAGAGCATCCAACTGTCTCCCCATCATAAGGCCTGTCTCTACACTCATTCACTCCCTTTCCCGAATACCTACAACTGCTTATAGAGTCTTACTAAATATATTTCAACATACTTTTAGTATGAAAAAGAGTTTCTACCTCCAGGGACTTTATAATTGAGTTGGAAGATAAAGTGATCATATGGGCAGAGTAAAATGCTATTTAAAAAAGTTAAGGCAGGATCCCTGGGTGGCTCAGTGGCTTAGTGCCACCTTCAGTCCAGGGCCTGATCCTGGAGTCCTGGGATCAAGTCCCATGTCGGGCTCCCTGCATGGAGCCTGCTTCTCCCTTTGCCAGTGTCTCTGCCTCTCTCTCTCTCTCTCTCTCTGTCTCTCGTGAATAAATAAATACAATCTTAAAAAAAAAGTTAAGGCTAAAAATTCAAGTTAGATCAGGGGTTGGCAGATTACTGCCTGTGAGTCCAAACCAGACTGCTACTTGTGCATAAATAAAGTTTTATTAGAACATAGTTATGCCCTTTTATTTACATTTTGTCTGTGGATGCTTTCTCCCAAGATGGCAGAGATGAATAGTTTCTCCTATATGGTCCATCTAAGATATTCACCATCTGGTCTTTTACCAAAAGAGTTGGTTAATGCCTGGTTGAGATGTTCTAGGTTTAGAAGAGGAGTGATCACAGTAGCTGAGAGTAAAGGGTTAATGGAAAGGATGGCCCTTCATAGGGCCTGGTGAGACCTGAAAAGAGTGAGAGAAACCAGAAAGGAGTGGAGAAGCCATTCTTGGTGGGGGGAAGAATAAGGGCAAAGATGTAGAGATTAAGAATAGCATTGTTGTTTGAGGGACAGAAGGAGAGCCATCTGCTTAGAGTGGCCAGATTTGTTCCAGAGCACCAGGCAGAAAAGATGGTCAGAGAGGTGGGGGGGCGGGGTGAGCCAGCAAAATGTGGGATTCCCAAAGGCAAGGAGAAAGTAGATTTGCAGGAAGTGAGGGAGGAGGAGGGCCCTGGCTATCTTTCATCAGAATAGGAGTGGGAAAGGTAGAGCAATAACAAGAAAATAAATAACTGGAAGGAGTATGGGTCACCTGCTCGGGAAGTTTGACTAAGAAATGAAGGTGGGATGCAGGTTGGTAATTTGAGTGAAAGGCAAAATTGAGTGCATAATTTGTCACGTTAGGGGAGGCTGTGTATGTCTAATGGTAACTCAGGAAGCAGCACACAGAAGGATCTGAGGAGCTTCAAAGCTGGGAAATGAGGAGTGTGGAGAAAGTGGGAGGAGAGTGGGGTGGATAAGCTGGGCAATGCTCCCTGACGTCAGCAGATAGCAGAGATGGGCTGGCCTGGGGCTAAGAAGCTGGGACAAGGGAATTCAAGATCTTTTCAGGAGCTACAAAGTCTCCTTGAAGTATCACACAGTATCATACAGCATTTCTCCATGGGAGGCCACATCCACTTGCTTTGATGACTTCCCTCAGCAGGTGTCTATGGCTTGGGTCCAAGTGTATGGTTGAATGGTTCAGGCTGAGATTAGTCCAGGAGAAAGTACAATGGATGGGAACATCTCTGACATGAGTGAAGAGGGACTAGAGTGGCTGACAAGAACATTTGGATTGGGCAGGCAGTCAAATGTAGCGAGACTAGACCTAATGGACTGGGTTGACAGGAGGTGACTAATATGCATGGCAGCAATTGAGTTGGAAGGTTCTGAAATTCACTGAGAAATCAGGACTTGATATTATTAGATTGATTTTTCCTGAAACATCAATGTCATTCTTGGAAGGCAAAAGGCGCAGCCCATTTTTAATCATCATGGACAAGTTGACAGTGTTCTGTTTTCTGCTGTAGGTTGGAGGACTGATCTTTGAGTGTGGTAGGCATTACTACCATTCACCAATATCCATTCTCCTCTTTTTCTGGGCACTTAAAGGTTTGTATTTTCTGTCTTCCTTGAAGTAAGGCATGGCAATGTGATAATGATGTGGCCAGTGAAATTGGAATAGATGTGAATCATATTACTGTTTGGCTGGATCATTTAATTTTCAGTGTGTGATACTCTAGAACTTTTTTCTTTTTTAAGATTTACTTATTTATCTGAGAGAGAGAGAGAGAGAGAGAGAGAGCGCGTGCAAGCACACAAGTAGGGTGAGGGACAAAGGGAGAAGAGGTAAAGCAGACCCCTCAACTAAGTGCAGAGCCGGATGTGTGGCTAGCCTCATGACCCTGAGATCATGGCTTGAGCCAAAATCAAGAGTTGGATGCTTAACCTACTGAGCCACACAGCCACCTCAATACTCTAGAACTTTTTAACCCTACTGTGGCAACCAAGGAAGAGGCCTTGTGTTGCTTATATTGAAATGGTAGGAGCAAAAACAACAACAACAACAACAACAACAACAACAACAAAACCCAGTAAAAAACACAAACCAGGTAGCCTGGGTGGCTCAGTGGTTTAGCGTCGCCTTTGGCCCAGGGCCTGATCCTGGAGACCCGGGATCGATTCCCACGTCAGGCTCCCTGCATGGAGCCTGCTTCTCCCTCTGTCTGTGTCTCTACCTCTCTCTCTCTGTGTGTGTGTGTGTCTGTGTCTCTCATGAATAAATAAATATTTTAAAAAAGGGTTTGTTTTTTTTTTAAAACAACAACAAACCCCCCCAAAAAACCCCACAAACCAAACCTAAACAAAACAAAGGAAGCAAACAAACAAGCACAAAGAAATGGTAGGAGCATGGATTTTTAAGAATGGAGGGACAATAGCTCTGAAGAGTTATCTGGACCCTCAGTAGATTTTGAATGAGGGAGTTGCTATGAGCTGAATAATGTTGTTGAAATTCACATGTTGAATGAACCTAGAACCTCAGAATTTGACTGTATTTGGATATAGGACCATTGAAAGGATGATTAACATAAAATGAGACCATGACGTTGGGCCCTAATCCAATGTGATAGGTGTCCTTTAAGAAAAGGAGATTTGGACACACAAATAGACATCAGGGATATGTGTGCACAAAGGTAAGACCATGTGAGGACATAGTGAAAAGACAGCCATCTGCGAACTAGACAGAGGACTGAAGAGAAACCAAACCTACTGACTACCTTGATCTTTGACTTCTAGCCTCTGGAATTATGAGAAAAGAAAGTTTTGCTGTTTAAGCTATCCAAACTGGGGCATTTTGTTTTGGCAGCCCTAGTAAAATAATACAGAAGACAAATCTTTCTGTTTGTTTTAGAAAGT
Organism: Nyctereutes procyonoides; assembly: GCF_905146905.1. Taxonomy (NCBI): domain Eukaryota; kingdom Metazoa; phylum Chordata; class Mammalia; order Carnivora; family Canidae; genus Nyctereutes; species Nyctereutes procyonoides. The sequence goes on along the minus strand of NW_026575140.1, from coordinate 10,069,155 downwards.
TTGTTACCACAGCACAACCTTGCTTGGCCTGATTAATACAGTGGGATACTTTAGGTTGGAAGCAGAAACAGGTTCTCTGAGGAGATGGCATATAATTTGAGAGCTGAATGGTAAGCCAGAGCTTGTAATGGGAGGGAATGAAAGAAAACTCCAGGCTGAAGGAACAGATAGTACAAAGTCTTGGGTTTGCTTGTGCAGGGAAGAGAGAAAAAACATAGGGTGGAGGTCAAGGCCAGATCACACAGAGGTCATAGGCTGGACTAGGGAGTCTGACCTCAATTTTATATGCTATGGGGAAATGCTGTGGGATTTTAAGCAAGGAAATGGTATGATATATCTGATTCAGTTTTGTTTTATTTTTGTTTTAAGAAGATCTTTCAGAATTCTCTATGGAGAATGACCCACAAGAGGGAAGAATGGAAACAGGGAGACTTTTGCTGTGGTGCAGGCACAAAACACAATGGTGCCTTAATCTAGGATGGAAAGAAGCAGATGGATTTGGACATTTTGATTCAGTAGCTTCTTTTTTGGGTAGCTAGGAAGGTTGGAATCACAGTGTGCTGGCAATTTCATACTTCCATTTATAGTGTTTATCATGAAAAGATGCCACAATTTTTGGCAGAAGAAAGAATAAGGTCAATTTTATGGGAAGAATAGATGCAAGAAGTTAGTTTCCCAAAAGGAAACTGAATAAGGAAAGTGGGTGGCAGAGCATAGCAGAATGGAGAAAGAGAGAGAAGAGAATGCAGTGACAAAAGTGGGCAGAAGGAAAGTGTCCTATTGATTTAGCATGGGTGTGACATTAGCCGTTATGCTCAACATTACACACAATAGAAAAGGCCACTGATAGGAGGTATAGGGATGGGTGAGGCTTCACCTGAACTCTGTAATTTCAGGGCCATTGACATGAACTATAGAATTTCTGGAGTGGATACCCATGAAGACTGAAAGGGTGAAGTCAGAGTTTCCATGCTCTGGGTATGGGGAACAGGCTTGAGAAAACAATCATGCATACTGTAGTTCTCAGCCCCACTTTTGTGACAGCTCAGAGTACTTCCGATTATCTTAAAGAATTCAACATTTCCCTTGATCACTTTTATTCTAAAAATCAAAATTGGACAGGCATAAAATTAAATAATTAAAAACCTTATATATGTATATGCTTTTAGAATTTACAAATATCTTCCATGTATATAAGGTCTCATTTGACTCTTTCACAACCTCTTAGACTTCTGCGTAGAGAATGGGTCATAGAAAGGCAGAAGAAGAGGGCATTCTGGAGTGATCTAGGCAAGAGGCAATATGGTAGCTTAGTCTAGGATGATCACATGAAGATGGAGAGAAGTGGATGGTTACCTTAAGGTCTATTCTCTCAAATTCACTAATTTATAAATTTAATAAACATTTCTAGAAATCTACTATAGCTCAGACATGGTGACAGGGTTTGGGTGCTTAAAGATGCTGTCTATGAAGAATGACTAAGATCTGGTGCTGGGGCAGATGTGGAAACAAATAATTATGGAACAAGATAATTATTCTAACTGAAGTATCAACAAAGTGTCCGAGGATCTAGGGGTGAGTCTGCTAACTCTGCCTATGGAATTTAAAGAAGTCTTACATAGGGGAGTGGTGCATTTGAGTGGGGCCTGGGAGGGTGAGGGATAGTTTCCAAAAAGGGGAAGGCAGGAGGGCATGCCAAGTGGAGGGAGCAGGATATAGAGAGGTGTATATATGCCAGTATTAGAGAATGTGGCCCACCTCTGTGAGTATAGGAGAGACGGTGCTGAAAGAGTGAGCTGAGGCCATATCATATCACAAGAGGCTCTAATGATTATGCTAAGAAGTTGGCATTTGATTCTCAAGCAGTGGGGGTGCCAGTGAATGTTCGAAGCCTGAGAGAGGCATGGTCATTTTACAGATGGGGATACAGAAGCTAAGAGGCTGAGTGACATGTCCATGATCTCAGGGTCTGTGGTGGTGGGAGCAGTAGTCAGGGGCAGATCACCTCCCTGTGACTTAGAGTTCTTCCTGTTTCATATCTACCTTCTCCTTAAAGTCTCATTACATTTATGCAATGTGTGGTCATTTGGAGCTTTAGATATTAATTAATTTATTAAAACACCTTACACCAACCTACCTTGGAGGTACAGGAATTGATCCCTGTCAAACTTATGGAAGTTCATATTTTGACATCTTAGATAGTTTTGACATCTTAGATAGTTTTCGACATGTATATGTGGTTTTAAAGAACTGAAATGGGACTTAGACACTCATAGGGAGAGGAAATGTCTCACCACTGAGAAAACCATATCCTACAAAGTCTTTTTGAAAGCCCCTGTCTAAATAACATAAAACAGAACATTCAGCTAGAAAGAAGCCTGGGCAAATGGTTATGGGTCTTCATGTTCGAATTATTTTTGGTTTTTGTTTGTTGGCATATAGTAGTTTTCTAATAGGCCATTGGCTTACTTGTTCTTGAGTTCTGTGTATGCCCTACATTTACTCTTACCCACCTGGAACAAGGAGAAGCTCATACGGTATATGAGCTGATTTTCAGACCTGAATAGGCTCTTTCCTATTCCTATGTCCTACATGTGCCTGTAATGACTGCTGCTCAATGTCTCAATTACTTCACAAGACCAGGTATGAGCCTCTTCTCATGCCTCAAAGAGTCAGTTTTCAACCAAACAACCTTCTTCTATCTCCTCCCCCAACTTCCCCAGAAGGAGAGCTGGGTCCACTATTTTTAAAACATTGAAGATGAAGACAGAGTTAGATCAGATCATAGGCCCCTTCTCCAGTGATAGTCATCGTTACTAACACGCTTCCTTCCAAAGACGGCAGCTAGCAGGTAAATGAATGGTACTCTAAGGAGAACCTAGATTGGACTTTTATCTTCTACAGGTCCAAAGGAGAGTGTCTTGCCTTAGCATTCAAGAATTCTGCCTTTATGTCAAGCTTAGATCTAGTAGCCTGGTGTGTCAAATGTTGAATTGTCCTGGAATGGAATCCTTGTGATTGATCACTATGTGCAATCTCACATACTGTCCACGTGTGGTTTAAGTGAATTTTGTGCACCACGGACAGTTGGCTTTCTGTCATTGCCCCTGGGGGACTCTTAGGATTCTGATGATCTTGCTGACGTGGACTGTTCTGATCCCCCATGGATTTATAAAATCTATGAGAATGCACCATGCAAGGACAGAGAAAGCACAGATACTAGCATTTAACTTCCTTTCCTGTTCATCAACCTTTCAGTTTAGACTAAGGGAGGAGGGCCAGCAAGAATGCTTTACCATTTTTAATATCCCTCCCCCACCTTTTTAAAGCAGAGTGCCTCAGGGTCTTTTTAACAATGGTATCTTAATAAATTATTTAAAAAAGAAAATAGAGCCCCAGGTCCATCTGTAGTGCATGTTATTATTGAAGGTACCAAATCTTTGATGGAGCGGGGGTAGAGAAGAAGTAGAAACTGGAGCGGTAGTGGTTGCATAGTAATATATTTTAAAGGTCTTCTTTAAATCCTTGCTGCTATACGTAGGTAAATCTAGTCAATTACAGGAAACAGGTATTCCCTGAATGTGGTCAGTAAAACATCAACACTTGACAAGAACGCATTCCACAAACATTAATAGTAGCCATCATTTTTGAGAGTCTCCAGTGTGTGTTACAGATTTGATGTGGACTAATCAATCTTCACAAAATGTTGGTGAGGTAGGTATTATTCTTACCCTACTTTCAGAGATGGGGAAAAGGAGAGTCAGAGAAGTCCCATAACTTGCCTAAAACTGCACATTTAGAAATGAATGAAGCCAGGATAACGGTCTAGATGCGTCTGAATCCTGAGCCCTTACTCTCAGCCATGATTCTATCCTGCCTCCCAGTGAAATACACTGGCAAACCAAATACAGTGAGGGTGAAAATAAGAGGAAACTTGCAACAGAATTAAAGATAAGTGCTCAGAAGAATAAAACTGGGGTTACTGCTACAACAGCTATTCGTTATGAAAATATTCCATTTGTTTCCTTATGGAAATAGACTAATAAAAGGTAGGCTGAAAGCAAACATGAGCTGCCAGATACTTCATCTTTCTGATCTATGCAAAGCCCATCCCAAGTGGACAGTGTGAATCCATGCTGCTTTTCCCTTCTCCTCTTCAGCCAATTAGCACACTGACGGACCACTTGGGCCTCCTGATATTTGCAAAGCTGCATTAGCTTGTTCTTTTCCTCCAAGACTGCCGGTAACAGGTACATTCAGACTTTACTACCCACCTCTCCTGGCATCCTTCCTTCTTGAAATCCGCCGCATCAGTAGTTTGCAATCGAGTGTATAGTTAAAATAAAACCTTTTCAAAGGGCAGAAGAGTAGGTTTTGCTCTGCTGTTTTGATTTCTAAATTTAAGGGTGATGAACTGGATTCACCTCCGGTGTTTCATTGTGGATTCCACAATTCATCATGCTTTTAGCAAGTGGTTGTGCTTCACATGGTATGGAGGGGGTTGGGGGGGGGCGCTTTTCAAGGATTTAAGGTAGAGTGGACAGTGATGATGGAATATTTTCCTACCTTTTCCACCCTCTCACTTGTGTCGACTATATTTTTGAGTTTCACTCAATGATGGAGTTGTTTCTTAGCGTCTTGTGCGCTTAGCCATTTAATTAAAGCAATCCATATTGAATTCATGTCCAGATGCCTTGACCGGCGGAGCCAGATCCTCATTGGCATGCCAGCTGCTCAAGGAGGAACACGGCCCCTTGCATACTAATCAGGAGAGGAGGCAGTGATTCATCAGCCCATGATACTGCTCCAGCATCTACAAGCACTTATGACATGTAATTGGTGGTGCATAAGCAAGCCAGGCCACATTAAAAACCCTACAGATAGTCAGAGATAAAAATTAATGACTTTTGCTTTGTGTAATCCTGCATGCATTGGTGGGAAAGGGAGGGGGGATTGGGATTAATGGGCAAATCTAAGTAGGCACCAAGGAACAAAGGCTTTCCCGGCCTTGTTTACATATCGAACAATAAAAAACACAAGTGACAAGTTATGGGAAAGGCGAGTGTGAATTTTCGGCACGAGTGAGTTGAAAGACTGCTTGCAGTTTATTATGGATTCCAAATTTCCATATTCATTATTCCAAAACAAACGTCCTCAGTGGGCTCTTCTGGGACTGGCTAGAGCAGTTATTATTATTCATCTTTCACTGGGGCTGAGGTTGTCATGATTAGGGCTGGGCCGTGCTTGCTCTTCATGGCATGCCCCAGCTACTTAGGGACACAATGCAAACCTTTGACAAGCCTGGAGGAATGTAACAGGGATCAAGTAGGGTCATCCTAAGCGCCACTCTCAGAGCTGTACACTTAGGGCAGGAAGGGGGAAAGAGAAAGGAGAGTCTTGAGCCACCTACTGATGGGCAAGAGGAAAAGTCCAGGTGGCTCAGGGAGCAGTTGATGACCAGGAAGCAAAGAGAAAGCAGTCAATGAATTGGATTTTAAAATGAATTGGGGCAGGTTAAGTGATATAGTTATTGGGGTGTTGTCATTCAGGCTCTGGTTAATATAGATCTTAAAAAGGGGATTGATTGCAGTTGTGGTGAAGGGTAGAGCGTATAAAGCAAAGTGGAGGCAAGCAATACATACATGTGTTGGGAGATAGTCTATTACATTACATACCACACAGGGAAGGTGAGAGAGACAAAATGTCAATGTTTTGTAGTCAGAAAGTGCCTTGATTGTTAGTTAAGGGCTTTCTTTAAGACATAGTTGGCCTGGCTAAATTCTGAAAGTAGGCTTGAGTGGGAAAGAGCTCGTCAGTTCTAATAAGACCATTCATAAAGGGGCAGTGGGGACATCCTGGCATTGGGGGAGATGGGTCATTGTGATTTGATGAAGGGGAGGGAGATAACTAAAAGAAAGATGCCAAGACAATAAATAGGCTTATAGCACCATGGTTCCCCCATTGTCTGGCTTTGTCTCTTCTGAAAGGAAGAATAGCATCAAACCCAGACTCATTTGTGTTTCTTCTTTTCTCTTCACTTTGGTCTTATTCTGATGAATTCCTATGCATCTGTTTTTCTTACTGATCACAGATTATCTCAGTTATCTTAGATGAGAAAGTTATGGGCCATATTTACAGAAAGGGCATTCCAAGAGCAGAAACTATATGAGAGAGACCATTGGAAAGAATGTGTTCCACATCACCCTGTGTGACAAGAGCAGTACTTTGGGTTGAGCCTTTTGCCTGGAGTCCCTCATCTTCTGTTGCAACAGAATACAACCATGCTATCTGGTCCGTACAGAGGGAGCATCATTTGTTCTCATGAGTGTCATAATCTGTACATGAGATCTAGTTAAAAGGAGTAATTCTCCGACTTATTTCAATGGTGAACATCCCTAGAAGTCTTGGCATTTTCTGTGGAAGAATGTGGACTGTTGATATGGTATATTAGAATAACACATAGGCAACTTCTGCTATATGTACAGTGATGTGACACCTAAGTCTAGTGTAGAGAAGATGTCAAAACTTAAGAACAATAATGGGGGTGGGGGGAGATTTTAAGCCTTGACATTTTTATCCAATAACTTGTATCTTGGAGTTGGAAAAAGACTGCTGCAACCTAAACTCAGCAGTGTTTACCCCTGGTCTGAAAGACCCAAACCAGGGTTACATGGGAGGAGAGTTGGTTAGTCAGTAGTTAAAAGTACTGCATCATATACCAGAAGAAAAAACAAGGCAGAAGTAAGCAATAAAATCTTTTGCTATTCCCCTGGCCACATTCAACTCTGTCTTAATGGTAAGTGGACAAGGAACATTTTAAAGGGCCCAAGGACCCAAAAATGCATATTGATTCCCTTTCCCAAAGTTCCTTCCCAAGAAAGGGCTGGCTGGGAGATATTTTTGGTACCCTGAAAAAGTTGGCTACATATAAAGTCAGATGATATAAATGGAACTTGGGGAAAATTGGAGCTGTTAAATAAATAGGAAGTCATTTCCAGGAGATGGAGATTTTATACGGGAATTGTACATGGGAAGAAAGAAAGCACATAACCAACTCTATCTACTGTCAAGGGATAGGAAGGAACCCAAGCTTGTGCATGAGCGATGAAATCACTTAGATTAGCATGAAGCCGTAAGCTGCCCTTTCTTCCCAGAAGGATGGACCAGGAAACTTGGCTTGCCATTCTCACTGTCTGCAAATGCTCTGGAGTATCTAAAGTCAGAAAGGCCTCTGGTTAAAACTACTACCCCAGAGAAAAACTCGCTACTTTTCTTTTTGCCTCTTTCCACTACATTTATTGAGCAAATCATCTTCGAAGTTCTCTCAAAACTTTTATCTGGTTAGGAGGAGAAACAGAGTATTTTGCCGGTGTTTAAGAGTATTAATCCTACAGAATGGAAGAGGACCATGTGACCAGCGAACACTTTGGCTTGGGACTAATCAAAACCACAAAGGAGAAGAAGCAATAGTATTAATAAATGTGCAGTGATCTCTTTCCATGAGGGCTTGTGGAATCCTTGAGATAGTCAGTGAAGAATATATTCTATGCAACAAGATCAGTGACAAGAGTTTTCACAATTTCTAAGAGGGAAATTGAGGCACAGGAAGGGTCAGTGATTTTTTCCAGAGGCCAAATTAACAACAAATTTAAGAATAAATCTACGGCTGCTCTCTTACAGTGCCTCCTTCCCTTCCTTCCTTCCTTCCTTCCTTCCTTCCTTCCTTCCTTCCTTCCTTCCTTCCTTCTCCTTCCTTCTATTCATCCATTCACTCCCTCCCTCTACATTTATTTGCCAGATATTTTTAGGGGAGGAAGGGATTAAATATATGTGTATGGTGCCTACTGAAATCCTGATCATGGTTTTATTTTAGGAATATTAATTTAATGGGGGGGTTACAGGATGGATTGACATAGAGCAATAATGAAGGTGAATGTGTGGGAGAGATAGGCAGAAGGCATTTTGATTTTCCAGGGTGGTAAGTGTCCAAAACTAGGAGGAAATGGCAAAGGGGCATGGAAAAGGAGAAGATGAATGAGGGAGCTGCTTAAAACAGAGACAGTCAGATTTGATAACAAATTGGATGTGGGATGAAGGAGAACAGGAAGTCAAAGGAGTTTTTTTTTTATCCTGAGTGACAAAAGTCACCAAGGAACCTTTATAAGGAAGACAGTATACAAGAGGAGGGACACGTTAAGGACAGGCTGCTAGATTCCACCTTATATCCAATGAGTTTAAGATCCTGACACTCATGCAGGTGAGTTGTTTAGAAGGTGAAATCTCTGTAGACGCAGACTGAAAATGGATGATGCACACAGAAATAAATGGGGAGGAATGTTCAGGATGAAACCAGAGAGAGAAGAGGAAGGTGCCAAGGACAGGTCTTTGGGGGCGAACTTATGTTCTGAAGGTGGAAGGGGAAAGAAGAGCCAGGTTAACACGAAAGGCAGAAAACAAGGACAGAGTCCCCAGGGCCAGAGTAGGAGAGAGAATTCTGAGAAAGCAGAGAGTCCAGGGAGAGCAATCAGCTTCATCTCTGCCTCTGTGCTGAGGATAAGCTGCACAGGGTAAGAAGGATGATGAGGCTGTTGAGTTTATTGACTCGTGGTGGGGAGAGAGGACAGACTGCTGGGTGCCATGGAGTGAGCGGAGGGTGAGGGCAGAAAATCAGCAAAGGCAAAAAACTCATTAACTACCCTAAGTGCGGAGGACAAACAGAATAATAAACTTATAGGCCAGAATGAAATACAGCCTTGCCTCCAGGAGACCACTTCAGTTCCTGGAATTGAAGGAAGTGGTTCCTTTACGGATGTCAACTTCCTGCCCCCTTCAGCCCTGGAGGGTGGCAGAAAGCCCATTGTCTGCCTGCTGCTCCAAGGACCACGGCCAAGTGGCCACTCGCAGTCGCTCTCCTTTGTGCTTGGAGAGATTAGAACCAAGTTGCTGCAGCTCAAGAGGCTCCAAGACAGAGGCGAGGGGCAAGTGCACAGGCTTCAGAGTTGCCGCCAAGTCTGAACCTGGCCCCTCCTCCCCTCAGTCCTAGGATCTTCCATTAAATGGGATAAGGGGATCCTTTTTCCTCCTTTTCTTTCTCATCCTTTTTTGGAAAATGAATGCTTTCTGAATCTGCTTGATGCAAGAACTCTCTTTGTTCTACCCTAATGTTGATGGCTTGTTTTGTTCTTGAGTTTGCCTGCTTTTCACAAAAGGAAAAAAAAAAAAAAAGAAAAAGAAAAAGAGAAAAAACACCTAAGGCAGCTCTATTCACAACAAAGTTTAAAACATTTAAAGGTAAATTCAATTAGTAAATGTGGGATCAATTATTATGTGACAAAACCAGGGCTTTAAATACCCCAAATGTGATTATTTTTCAGGAAAGCCAAGAAATACACAATGTGTCTCACTTTCCTAGGTTAATAAGGTAAATTTGAGAAAAGAGTGCCAAACTCTTATAGCGGTAACAGTAATAATAACAATGTTTACCAAGGGTTATGTGCGGGGTCCTGTCCTTTTTTTATTCCCCAGGAAACAAAGAATTCAAACAAACAAATGAAGACAAGTTTCTTTTCCTGGTGACTTTAGAATTCCCAGAAATTTTAAAACTCTGAATTCAACAAACACTGGAGTGCAATGGAGATGAAAAAAATGAAGTGATAAAGAACTCCTCAAAAGGCTTATTTTTTACTCTTTAACTTTTCTGACTCTATCTAATATTTCCAAGTGCCAAGTATCAGCTACAGAATATTTGTCTCATTTAATTGACGTAGTTAAGGTACTGATGTAACCGTCTATAACTTTATAGTTAAAGCGATCAAAACAAACTCAAATACAATTCTGACAGCTATTTCTACTGTTGGTTGCCAATGCAGACTCAGGATCAAGGTATTGATTGCATTTGTTCTGGCTAAATTTCATGCACTTACGATAATGTCCCTAATATACTAAAGGTTCTCCTATTCGATTCTGCCAATAGCTGGGCTCAACATCATGAGCTTTCGCAACTGCCTTGAAATGTTTGGGCCACATTTCTACAAAACTGCACATAACAGATTCTTTTTCTTCTAACTCAATGCCCACTTCTGCCTCTAGCCATCTGCAGCAGTGCATGTGTTTTAAGTTGTTCTAACAGCTGGAGATGGATCTATATGGATCCATATCCACACTGCCATTCGTCCTGTGGGGTCCCCCTGCATGGGAAGTTGGAGGCCATGGAAGGTAGTAGAGAGGGGGGTGGGGAAACTAACCCTGTTCACCTACTAAGTACCAGGGACTATAGTTATCTAATGGGTGGAATTTACCCCATTTAACCCTCCTCATAATTCTGTGCAGCAAATCTCCCATCCACTAAAGCTGAATCCATTGTCTGCCATCTTGGTGACCTTATCTCCCCTACCCTCAAGGGTCATCTGCTTTATCAAAGATACGACAACTACAATTTCCAATGTCCATCTCATCTTCCTTATCTTCCCCCATCCCATAAACCTCCACTGTTCCTCCTTACAAGTTCCCTATCCAGTTGTAATGTTACCCACACAAAAATTGAAGGCAGGCCCCCAGGGTTCCCTGGCCTCCTGGTCTGATCACCCACTACTTCCTACCACCACCATCAGCCAAAGAGCTATCTCAAGAATGAGGTGTAATTCAGAACTTACCCTTTAAAAAGACCAAAATGTTTAATACCATCATGTTTTGCATCCCTGTTTACCTCAGTTTATCTGTAAGTTCAAGACTCCAGACCATCTCTATATCCCCAGATGCCTGCCCTCCGCGTCTGTACAGCTCTAACCTAGTCTGGCCCAATCTTTATCCATGATCACTGGACCTCATGATTTGTTACCACCTAAATCTCCTAACACTCGAACCTCTCCTGTAAATGTTTTACTGTTTTACACCAGTGTTCTCTGGAAGTCACTACTTCCCCTGTGTTCCCTTAAGTGGTAACTTTTCCCCTCCCACATCCCATATACCATAGAGCCAGGAGGTTGGTGGGTATCTTCATGGCCACTCATTTTGCTATTTCTGGGCTGATTTTATTTTCTTCTTCAAAACCTCCTTTTTTTTTTTTTTCTTCAAAACCTCCTTTGAGGAACATGCTATTGCATGGTACCACCCAATACCCCTCCTCACAGCAGTCCCTGACCACCTTGCACAACACATCTACTGATTCACTGAATCTTTTCATGCCTGGATCAACTGTCTTTGTCTCTCTCACTCCCTGTCATTATTCTCGATGACTTCAATATCCACATAGACAATTCATCTAACACTCTGGCCTCTCAGCTGCTTGACCTGTTCACTCCTAATGCTCTTTTTCTCTGTCCCACTTAGGTCACATACCCTAGACCTTGTCATTTCCAGCAACCTCATCACTTCTAATACCCTCTATTTGAAGCATCTCTTTGTTTTAAGCTTCCATCTTCTCACCTCACTCTTTCTAGTATTTCAGCTTCACCAAATCTTCAACCCCTTTCTGGGTTTCTTCAATGTCTGTCGTCTGCTTCAGGTTTCATTCCCCTCCTTATTCATTCTTTATATGAGGGTTTATAATGAAATCCCTCTCTTGTGCATAACCTGAGCCTCTTTCCAACCTTTTTACTTTCCACTGTCCTTGTCAAAACCCTGACTCTGCTTAATTAAATGTAGATCTTTTAAAAAACAAAAAACAAAACCCTTACCATGGGGCACCTGGGTGCTTCATTTAGTTAAGTGTCTGACTCTTGGTTTCAGCTCAGGTCATGATCTCAGGGTTATGAGATCGACTCTGTGCTGAGCCTGCTTAAGATTCTCTCCCTCTCTCTCTCTGCTCCCCACCCCACTCATATGCATACGTACTCTTTATATCTCTCTCTAAAAATAAAATTTAAAAAATTCTTTACCTGTAGGTGAGAGCAGAATGTGCTGAATGAAAACAACATAGCCAAGGTGTTGGATCTTACTTCAAATTTACAACCACAAGCATCATGTAGACCTTACCACTGGATCTCACCAGCAACCCCAGCACACATGACTAATGAGTTCACTCACCCAGATCTCTGTCCTACCCTTCACCCTCTCCTCAAAGTTGGACACCTCCTCCTCCATCCTAACTCTCACCTTGCCTCTTATTTCACTAAGAAAATGACAATAATAAGAACTTCCTCAAACATTCTACTGCCAAATATATGGATTTGGCATCTCTGTCCTTTCATCTGTGTCCTTCTTTACATGGGTAAAAGGTTCCAAGTTCCTATCTTAGTCCAACATCCCCACTGTGCTCTCCAACCTGCCCCTTCTGCCCTACTTATTAGTCATCATGTTCTCCCTTATTTTGATCGTTATTGTCAGCCCTTCCATGTCTAAACACATATCATCCCCATCCCCAAAACATCATTTTGTTTTCCCATTCCACTTTATTGCTAATATCCTAAGAAGCGTGGTCTATATTTTCTGTTCTCGTTCCTTATTTTCCATTTTCTCCTCAGATTTTTTTTCCTCCTCCACACCACTCAAACTGCCTCACAAGGTCACCAACATTCCTTCTTGCTAATTTTCTTGTCAATTCTCTGTCCTCATCTTATATGACCTCTTAGCAGCATTGACACTGCCAGCCATCCCCTCTTCTTTGAAATAATTCTTTTGGAGGGCTTCCCAGTCACCAAACTCCCTTGGTTCTTCTCCCTCAACGACCCTTCCTTCCCAGTCTCCTTTTCTGGCTCTTCCTTCCCTTGTTACCTGATGATCACAGAGCTTGATAACTCCTCCTGTTCTCTGTCTACACCCACGCCCTGGATGTCTCATTCAGGTTCAGAGATTTAAATGCATCTATATGCTGGTGACTCTCAAATTTAGACTCAACTTCTCCTGTGAGGTCTAGGCTCCTGTACCCCACTGCCTGCTCATTCCCTCTACTTGAGTGTACCAAACTTAACAAATCCAAACCAGAAACCTTGATTCTCTCTGCAAATTTTGCTCCTTCCTCTGACTTGGAAATGGCAGTCATCCTTTACTTCCACTTCTCTCTTACACTGTGTCTATTTCCTTGGCAACTTCTGTTAGCTGTAATGTCAATGTTCATCCAGAATCTGACCACTTCTCACCAACCCTGCCATATTTTCTTCCTTTCTTGTCTCTTTACAGTCAATTCTCCACATAGGAGCCAGAGAAACTTTAAAAGGCCATCTCTTCAAACTCCAAATCTCGTATGCTCAAAATAAAATCAAACTCCTTGCCATGACATGCTCTTGCCCCATCCCACCATTAAAGTCTTACTGGTTTCCCTACTTCTTGATTCAATCCAACTGTCCTGGTCTTAGAGCTGATCCTCAAACACTCCAAGCTTGTACCTGCCTCAAGGATTCTGTATTTGTTGTACTTTCTTCCTGGGACTAATTTCCCCCAGGTTTTCTCATGCTCCTTCCCTGACATCATTCAGGTCTCTGGTCCAAATTCATCTGCTCAATAGTCCTTGATTATCCCTTGCAAACATACCTTTTCCACTCTCCACAGTTCTCTTACCTTGAATAATCTTTCTTACAGTGCTTCCCATCTTTACCATTACATCATATGTTAATTTATTTATCTATTCCTTGCCTGTCTCTTTGCATTAGACATGTGTGCCTCTCTTGTTCTCTGCTGTGTCTCCAGCTCTTGGAACATTGTTCGTCTCATGGCTGGTGTGCAATAAACACTGGTGGAATGGATGGATGAATAAATGGATGAATAGATAGAAGTCAATGGGAGTCTCCCCGTTCTCCTGAGTTGGCAGCTAGGAGACTTTTGGTTGGTCTTTTTCTCCCTTGCCTTTACTTTGATTCAATCACAATGGCTGGAGTCAATTCCATTTCTGGAATGGCTTTCACTTCCATACCTCCTATTCACGATCATATCCTGCCTCAGGTCCTCATTTACCCTTCAGTTCCTAGAACTCCTAAGTAGTTTCCTCATTCACACTGCTTCCTCTCTGCACTCCACCATGCACTGCCAGAATTATCCTTCTGAAACATGGCTCTGTTCCCAAAGCTTCCCCAATCAGGAGGTTGGACACATAATAGGGACCTAACAAATATTTCATAAATAAACAATTAAATGAATCTCACTGAATAAAGGCAAAATTCTTCAACTTAGTAATCAAAATCCTATACAGCCTGGTCTCCCTTATAAGATCTCTTAACCTGTCCAGATTAATCTATTAGTTCTATGAGATTTATAACCAGTCTGCAGTATCCTCACAAATGATATATTAGAGTGAATCATATACATTTGACCGCATATGACTGATTTGACCTACAAAACAGTCCTTTCATATGGCTTAATCCAATATAAAGGTTTTTTTTTTTGTTTGTTTGTTTTTTCTTTTTTTCTTTTCTTTTTTTTTTAACCTTTGAAATTTTGCTTAAGCCATTCTAAATGCCAGATTATCTTCCTGGGTCATCCAACTTATTCTTCAGGGTCCAATTTTAAGTCTCATCTCTTCCAAGGAGACCCCAGAATGAGTAGTTTTTCTTCTACACTCCCATAGGACTTTTCCTTTTTTTCCCACTTGTTCTCATTTGCCTTATAATGACATTGCTTGTGCCTAGCTCTCTCTCTTGCCGTTATCTTCTGCAGTTGTGAGTGAACTCCTAGAGGACAGGATCCTGTACTATCCATCTTTGAGTCTTTCACAGTTTCTATTAGAGTACCTTTACACACACCAGTTGCTCACCAGATATTTGTTGAATGTACTCAAATAGTGGTGAATTGTCCCAAGCATATATAACCTTATACTCTCTCCCTTATAATATTGAGATAAATAGATTTATGGAGTCTACAACAATATCTTTCTTTATTTTCTTTTCTTTTCAGAGAGAGAGCGAGCGAGAATGAGCAAGCATGGGGAAGGGATAGAGGGAGAGAGAAAAATCTTAATCAGGCTCTGCACTGAGTGCCCAGCTCGACCTTGATCCCACAACCCTGAGATCATGACCTGAGCTGAAATCAAGAATTGGACATTCAATTGACTGAGCCACCCAGGCACTCTTAAAAACAACTATTTCTGAATTATAAATATATTTTCAATTAGATATTTTGCTATCACACCAAGATCAGGAAAGAAAATTCATTTGGGGTACAGGTAGAGGACTGCTGTCCAACCCATGTGAGACATATCAACTTCCCAACCACAAAGAGTAGGTGGTGTATGACGATCTTTCTCCTGGCCTATGTGACACCTTTAAGATATGAACTGACCTACAGGGGCTATGACTTTGGATAGTCTACAGATAAAGCCTCTGTTCTGAACATCAGCAGCTACTTCATTTGCTCTAAACAATAGGCAAAGGAGGGGAAGCCGCTGATGCTTCCGTTGATGATGATGATGATGACAAAAACAATAATGGCATTTACATGATTCTGCAGTGCTTGACAAACTCAGCAAATTACTTGTAAAGTCGGCAGTCAGGGCTGTCAATGAGAGAGAGTCACCTCTGGGCCAGAAAGCAGCGGCCAGATTTACATAAAGGGAGAGAGCCCATAGCACCTGACAACTCAGGGAGAAGTGTACAAAGGGAGCCCTGCATTCACGGGAACTCACAGAGGAAATGAGCTTAAGCTGCAGTGAGACAGAAACACAAATACAGGGAAGGACTTTCTGAGAGCAAGGGTCGTAGCAAAAGAACAGATGCCCAGAGAAGGTCTTCAAACTTGCTCATAAGAAATGAGGCAGCATGGTGTTGGTGTCTGAATAAATAGACCACTGGAAGAAAGCAGTAAGTCTAGGAAGAGACCCAAGCATATATGAAAATTTAGTATATCGTAAACATAAAGGTGGCACTGGAAATCACTAGGGTACAGATAATCTTTTTAATAAGTGTTTCTAGGACAACTACGTAGCCAGTTAGTAGAATTAGTTAAGTTAGACCTATGCTTCCAACCATGTACAAGAATATACTCTGAAAAGGATCAGAGAGTTATAGGAAAAAATGAACACAAGCCCTGGAAGAAAACATGGGTGAATTCCTGGTTGTGGAGAAAGGATTTCTAAATTGAATCAATGTCCCAAGACAATAAATGAAAAAAATGATAAATCTGATGGCAGAAAAAAAATCTTTTTTAGGTTTGTATGGAAGAAAATACCGTAAAAACAAAAAAATAACAAATGAGAGAAAATGTTTGCAATGTGTATTGCAGATAAAAGAATAATGTTTGTTATATACAAAGAACTCTCAAAAACTGAGGGAGAAAACCAACAACCAAATAGGAAAATGGGCAAAGGGAAGGTACAGACAATTTGAAAAAATATATAAAAATAGCCTTTTAAACATAAGAAAAAATGTTCAACTTCACACATGAGTGAAATAGTCTAAACACACTGAAACAGTCTGGCAGTTTCTCCAACAATTATAGTTACCATATGATCAAGCAATTCCACTCCTAGGTATATATACCCAAGAGAAATAAAAACATATGTTCACATGAAAAAAATAATACATGAATATTTATAGCAGGATTACTCTCAATAGCTAACTGGTTGAAACAACCCAAATGTTCATCAACAAATCAATAAACAAAAATATTACTTGACTGGGCAATGGAATATTACTTGGTCATAAAAAGGAACGGTATACTAGTACATGCCATAACATGGATGAGCCTTGAAGACAGGCTAAATGAAAGAAGCTAATCACAAAAGGCCACATATTGTATGACTCCATTTACATGAAATTTCCTAAACCGGCAAATCTATGGACAGAAAGTAGATCAATAGTTGCTTAGGACTGGGGGAATGCGGAGCTAGGAGAGTGGTACCTGACAGGTACTGGGTTTCTAAACTTGACGTAGTGATGGTTGCAGCTATCTATCAACATACTAAAACCCATTGAATTGTACACTTTAAGTGGGTAAATTGTGTGGTATATGAATTATATCTCAATAAAGCTGATTTAAAAGCTGACACTGAGATATTATTGCTCACCTATCAGACTGGTGGTACATATTAGAAAGCTTGATACGTTCTGCTCATGAGGCCAAAGGAAAACAAACAGGCACTCTCGTACCTTTTGAGGGAAAACAAATTGGTATGACTACTAAGGAGGAATTTTGCAATATCTAGCAAAACTATATATTTGTATTCCTAGCAGCCAGCAATCTCACTTCTAGGAATTTACCCTGAAGATGTTGTCCAACTATATGAAAATACTATATGTTAGCTTGTATACTGAAGCATTGTAACTGCAAAACACTGGAAACAGTTTCAGTTTCCACCAATAAGAGCCCTGCTGGACAGACTGTGGTAGATTTGCTCAGTGTAATACTACACAGCCAGAAAAGAACACTGAAGAGCTCCGTGAGCTGATGGGAATGATTTCCAGGATGCATTGTTAAAGGCAAAAAGCAAAGTACAAAAATTAATTTATAGCATGTTCTCCCCCCACTTTTTTTTTATAAGAAAGAGGAAACAAACTGTATATGTATTTAATTATGTTAGCAAAAAGAAACATGGGGGAGAAAACCAGAAGTGAAGGAGATTAGTTCCGTGTTAGGGGTGTGTGGCCATAGGGAGGAGGAGTTAAGGGGAGTGATGCTTCTCTGGATAAGATTTTTTAACTAGTTTTGATGTTTATAGTCATATTAGTGTTCATGTACTCAAAGAATCTACAAGGATGAGGAGAAAGCTCCTAACAGAAACAAATGAACCAAATTAGATTTCAAATGAATGGCATAACCATGCTGAACAAAGGGTGGAGGGAGAATTATGTGAAGTAACTTTCGAAGACAGTGTTTTGACTACATATCCTCAGTCTAAAGACAAAAAGAAGCATAGAGAAATATTGAACTCTAATTAGTGGTTTTGTTTTTTACAGTGGTATGAGTGAATGATTCAAAAACTACTTTGTATGTATTCTAGGATTGAGCAAAGGAATAAATATATTGAAAAAAAGGGGAGCTAGATATCTCACTATTGGAGGAGTAGTATTTTTTAAAAAATATTCAAGAAGGCGAAGCCCAGAATGCAATGGGATTAGAACTGAAGGTATCAGTATGTTTTAAAAACAGATACAGATCTTAGCTCTGTTCATTGAGAGAGCCTAGAAACAATGACACACTAGTAGCTCTCCTGCCCAGAACCTGATGCCCAGATCTTGGTTTTTAAAATTCCATTCTCTGTTATTCAAAGGATTTAGGCCCTGTTTGCAAGACAGCCGATTTCAGGGCAGGTAAGGTACAAGACGAGCCTGAACATCTTGTTCCAGAAACTGCTCAAAAAATGAATGTCAAAAGGACAGAAAGGAATCCCACTGTTCAACTGTGAGACAATGTGGATGTGAAAATAAATAGTGGTAGTAATGGATTACAACCCATTGAATAATGCATAACATTCCATGAATTCATACAGATATCAATGAATCAATAAATAAACATAAATATGGGATAGGGGAGGATCTCCAACAGCAGAACTGAACTAATAAATGTGGAATGACACAATGAGAAAAATCACCATTTGGGAAATATTCTAAGCATCAATGGAGAATCAAATTAGCGGGTACAAGTTTGATAAGGATTGCATATTTACATGGTCTCAGAGTGTCTTTCATAAATTTCTTACTAATCACAAAGGGAAAAAAAAAAGCAACTTTCTAGTGGAGAAACCTGACACACGGCACCTTGGCCAAGTAATCACAGATAACATCACCAATAATGACACCAACCCAACATCGCATCCCTCTGGCTGGATGCACCGAGGGAGATACAACATTACTTCTGGGGTGTTTTCTGCCCCAAATTCATCACCCAGATCTAATCACAAGGAAACATCAGACAAACCCAAATCGAGTAACCTTCTACAAAATAAATGGTCTGTACTCTTCAAAAATGTCAAGGTTAAAGAGAAAAAATAGGGAAAGATACAGAAAGAATGAGGAAGGTTCTATTTCAAAAGAACCCGAAGAGATGTGACAACTGCAGGCAGTACCTAGTCCTGGGTAAAGCACATTATTGGAAGAATGAACAACATTTGACTTTGGACTCCGGAGTAGTTGACAGTATTGTATAAATTTTCAATTTCCTGATTTAGATCATTGTCCTGTGATTATAGAAAATAATATCCCTGTTTTTAGGAAATATGCAATGAAGTGTTTAGGGGCAGAAGGGTACAAGATGAGTAACCTATTCTTAAATGATTGAGAAAAATGACATAGATACACACCACATCTCAGGGGAAACACTGACACAGCAACTCGGAGGCTCTGGAGAGAACCTGGGTCCCTGGGGTTTCTGTTTTCCAAGCTGGACCAAACCCTCCTTGAGTATTCCTGTCCTGTTGGTGGAATTCCTCAGCCCCATTCCCAGCTTAAATGCTGTGAATATGATCGGTCTGGGGGAAAAAAATCCTCTTCCCAGTTAATAGTTTTTTTTTTTTTTTTTGTATAGCTAGGATTTAAATCCTTTTTATTGTTTTAAAAAATATTATCCAATTAGACCTGGCTATTTTCAAACATGATGTTAATCTGTGAGTGAGAACTCTCAAAAGCTGTTCTGGAGCTGCTGTGTCCCTTGGCAATTCCAGCTAGGGGCCCTGCCAACCTTTGGGGCGCATGTGTTACAGCTTCAGCTGTGGCTGGGATTTGGAACATCTTGGCTCTGAGCTGTTAAGCTGAGCCATAAGAAACCAAGATTCTCTACTGAGCCACTTCTGTGTGCTGCTTTATTTCTTGGCGATATCTCTCAGGCTGGGATGAAAGCATGGCACCTCCTTTCCCTGAAGGGGTGGGGACCCTGCAGCACAGCATGGGTATATGGATCTGATTGATTCACCTTCTGCCTGCCTTTTGGAACTTCCTCAGTCTTCAGGTAAATACCTGTCCCTCACAGGCCACTGACACCTGGCTTTGATAATCTCACCTACCTATGACCCTCTGTATTTTCCTGCTCTCTGTCACCTTGCCCCAGCCATAAGTGCAGGGCCTCCTGTGTTTGGTGGAGTTCAGAAGAAGACAGGTAGCTTACTGCTTAGCCAGCCAAGCCCTGTGGTATCTGAAGCAGAGAGGACCACTGGACCTCTTAAGGAGAGTGACAGAGCCATGGAACAGGAACACCCCTGGTTATCATGAATTTCAGATGCTAGAAATGGGGACCACAGCCCTAGTCAAAAAGACCCATGGCTTAAAGAGTGCAAGACAGAGACAGGAGCTTCTTCTCCACCCTATATCATGAACTAAATCCTCACTATTGCAATCATAAATAATAAATAATTCCTTTAAGAATGATAATGATTTTTCCAATTAATCCTCATGCTCATAAATTTGTAAGGAGGTATGATCATTCCCATTTTACAGGGGAAGAAAAATAAAGCTCAGTGAGGTAAAATAACCAGCACAGAATTCCACAGCTGTCAGATATAAGAATCTGGTTTCAAATCTGGGTCTCTGTGATGCCGGAGTCATAGAGAGGTGACTTGCTCAAATGTTTACTGCTCCAAATGACCACAGCGCCCAAGTGTACCAGTTAAGTACTCCCTCCAGGTCATCCCCAGCAATCTTCTTCCATCGCATTTTACTTCCCAATGTGGCAGGACTCTCAATTGCTGTCGTTCTTTTTACCTAGAGCAACCTCACCTCCAAGGGAACCCCTCCTCTCCTTGACTTGACTCGGCTCCGCTCTCCATGCCTCAATGCCCAGACGGGATATCCCTGCAACTCCCAACTGCACCCACAGCCTTGTCATAGAATAATGCAACACACATCAGCACACCAGCAGATCTGTGCGTGAGCTTTGATGACTCGGCCTGTCCCTCACACAAACCCTCCTTGTTTCATGGGTAGATCTGTGCCGTCTTCACTTTTCTCAGAGGTAGGTACTGGAAGCTGGTTACACCGGGGCCCAGGGCAGATAGAAAGTCATTGGCAGGTGGCCAAGTGTCGACTTGGAGCTGTTGGCTGTGTTTCAGCATGACCGCCATGGTAAAACATTTGCTCTGAGCGCTGCATCCTCTGTTTATCTGTTACAGTAGTTAATTTCATCTGTTTTGCAGAAATATTTACTAAGGGTGAGTGATGGAGGCAGGCAGCTGTGGCTGCATCCACTGCAACCATACGGTTTATTTACAACTGTGGCTCTGTGGTGCAGATAGCACAAAGAGGATTAAATTATACTTTGTAGATTAAAGTCCTGAATACTATAAAACTCCTAAGCCTTTGTATGCTAAGCAAGAACTTTGACTCCCATTGGGTTTTAAGCTGATATTTTGCACACACAGAAAAGAGTGAAAACTTTCGATATTTAAGTATTTCTTAAAAAGCTGTCAGAATATCAAGCTTGTTCCTTAGGCAGCTCACTGGTGACGGGGGCGGGGGTGAAAAAAAAAGCAGCTTCACAAACACCTTTTAAAGGGCCAGCATGGCTGGCTTCACTGTCACTATAAACAAGGCCCCTCTGTCTCTGTTTACTAATCTCCTTGAACTTGGAAAGGCAGCCTGCTTAAAAGGAAACTGCCCCCAACCTACTAAAGCCATGGTTTATTTTGTGCTGGCGGTCAAGGCATGCTCCACGTAATTATACCTCCAGCACCCCACCACTCCAAGCTTGCTTGACGTGGGTTAGAAAATAAGTCTGAAGGAGCCGCTCAGTATTGTCCCATTCTTCGCAGAAATGGGAAAATGGGAGGGGTCAGTAAGTCTTCAGCGATGTGTTGTTAATCACCTCTCTGGAAGGGTCCTTCACCCTCAGGGTGTGTCATTCCCCCCCCCCCTCCACCGCTCCCAGCCCCCAAGCCGGGGCCTCCATCCTCTTCAGACCCTGAAAGAATTCGGTTCAATTTAGCCTTCTCCTTGATCTTTAAAGTTTTGCTCTCAGCCCCTTTCCACTTGAAGCCGCTGTTTGATGTTTCCATGGGTGTTTCTACTGATGGGCTTCACCCAGAGAGCTTTGTCGTTGACTTTGAGAGTCTGGCACTCAGAGGCTGGACTGATCTTCACAGGTGTTATTTTCTGCGCACAGTGCAATTAGCCAACGAGCTAAATTGGCACGAGCGGTGCACTCATATCTCTTCTCATTGAACCCTTGGTGCTCATTGGGAGGTTCTCGTGGGACCCGTGTTCCCAGTGAAGGATGAGAGAATTCCCTTGGGGATGACTGGCCTCACCAAGGCCAGCATGAAGCAGAGCCCTGCCAAGTCAGCTGCCAGAAATCCAGGGAATTCTCAACTGTTGGAAACACACTGATGTGTTTATATAGGGAATCAGATGTTTTCTTGTGGCAATACAATTGGTTCAGTTGAGAAGCAATGATTTCCTTCAAACACAGTGTGGGAAAATAATACTTTTCAAAAAAAAATATGGAGCAGCAACCTGGGGAATGGTTTCATGATCCTGTCTGGGGACCCAAAGGATCTTGAATTTCTCAGCCTTCCTTTTGGAGCCTCAATAACATAGATCAAAGCAGAAAAGATTCCCAGGATGCATTTTTTATCCTTTTCCACCCAGGAATCTCCCAAGGGAGTCCTCACAGCTTCCCAGTGCCTCCACACCTTTGTTCTGATGCAGCAATGGTACTGAAAATCTTATAATCTGGAAAGGACGCAGGAGAGAGAACTGGGAGGCTCTGCTGTCAATGCTGCCAACCACACTTCCTTGGAATTCCCCTAAATACTTTTTGCATACCCTTCTCCTCTCCCTCTCCCTCTCCCTGGAGTTACCCTGACACCTGTTGGAGAACTAGCTCATGAGAAGAATTACCATAAGCCAAGTACCCAATCATCATCACCAAAGAGGATCTGTGAGCTGCTGCGCTGTGGTTAGCGCTAACCCCTAAGAGGTGGGTTAGCAGCCATATTAATAAAAGGCCATCACATCGTATCTTTCACCTATGGGATCTCGTTTCATTTTCCATCATTTCAAGAGATAAGGAGCATAGATATTATTAATCAGTTTTTCTATGTGAGGAAGCTTGGGTAGAGAGCAAGTTTTATCTATCTTCCTTCATTTTTCCCTCCTCCCTCCCTCCTACCATCCCTTCCTTCCTCTTTCCTCTCTCTGTTTTCTCCTTCTTTCCTCTCTTCCTCTCCTTCCCTCCTCCTCCCTCCCTCTAGGCTTCCCTCCACCCTTCTTTCCCTCCCTCCCATGAGCCTTTCTGCCTTTCTCTCTCTCTCTCCCTTTTGTTTACTTTCCTTCCCTCCCCTCTTTTCTTCTCTCCCCACATTTCAGTGGACCTTTGAGAACTCAGGCCTGATACCCTTGCCTTTTGCCTTCCCAACTGTTTATTTCAGAAACCATGTTGATCTTCTCTACACAGAAAAGCCTACTTTCTTTTAAGTGAAACACTTGGAAGGGGATGCTGAGCCTCCATCAGCCCAGATTCCAATTATAATGGACCTATGGCAAGCTATGCTGATATCACATCTGATTTATTCAAACCCTCTTCCCTGATCATTACCTTCTCCATTCAGGACAAGAATATCTGCTCTTTCTGGGTGAAGGAGCAGCCTGATTATAGCTTCATTAGAAAATGGTGCCGCTCGCTCTTGCAGTCTAATTGGTTGACAGGGTTTGGGATACGGAAATGTAAATCACTGACAGTGTGCGTGGCCCTACTTTTATCACAGTGAAATCCTCAGCTGTCAAAGTGAATGGTTATGTGAAGCGGTTAATTTTATGTGTCATTAAAGGAACCATAATTGCAGCAATAAGTCTTTCCTGGATTCTTTCAAGAGGTTTATGCGGGATTCCCTGGGCTTCTCAATGTCTTCTTGACACCTTACACCACTTTCGGTATGGTGGCAGCTGTTGCAAGTCCGGGTAGCGAAGACTCTAGCAAGAGAGTTTGGCCCATGCTTGGTTTCTCAGGATTCTCAGAGGCACCCTCTTCAGTGAGCATTTTTCCTGTACTCTTGCCTTCCATCAAGGGTGGTAACACTCCAGAGGGCTGCAGGCAGCTGCTGTCTATGGTCCTGGTGGCCTGGGGGCACCCCAACTCAAGGCACACTGGTTGGTGAACAGGCTTGAGAGTTTTCAAGCCACACAAACTATCTTGGGAGCAATTCCTTTGGAAGGAATTGGCACATTTGAGGAGAAGTCTGTGTTATCTCTAGGATTGTATTATGTCCCCTGAAAAGTGAATCACAGGCTTGCCAACTCTGAATTCCTTAAGAACACACAGGCCAGGATCCCAACCTGGATCCCAACCCATTCACTGGTGCACCCGATGACCGGAAAAATGAAGGTATCACCATCAGATGACCTTCCCCGCGTATGAACGGGATGTGACACTGGTGGCATTAAGCATTAACTGTCCGAGAATACATAAGGATGGCAAGTTAAACAGTAATCACTAGGTAACCATCTCAGACAGATAGAAAGAGAGGGGAAAAAACCCAAGAGTAGCAATCTTTAAAGAGAACAAGCAGATCTGAGTAATCCAATTTAGGGGAGATAAGGGCCTGCTGCTAGCACTGTCCTTTACCTGGACAAACGCCTTCGTTCAAGTGTCAACCCCAATCCGGAAGAGGTCACCGCACTGGGCCTGCTACCTAATATACTCCTGAATTGGCTGAGTGGCTTTCCGAACAAACACACTGGTCCAACAGAATTGATTTTCAACAGGCCGTATTGGTCCCTAACGTAATTATCCGGCAGTGAGTCAGTTCACGGCAGCCCCTGCATTTAAACGCTGCTGGTCAGCCCTGGACAGGGGCTGACCGGCCTCGAGGTGCCTTCTCTGAACACCACTTGGGAAAGCTATCTGTTTTCTTTCCAGCTACTTTTCTCCCCCCTTCCTAAATAATTTAATGAGCAATGGAGATTTTGCACAGCTCCGTCTTAAGTAGCCATTGTCTTGCTCCTGTTTATGGGGAGCTGCAGAGACATCGCTCTCATGTGCCAATGAATATCAAGTCCTGGCTGTTTGATAGGTGAATTCAATTTACAATAAAGAATCAAACAGAATCCTTTTAAAACACTACCATGTTTAACCTCTTCCCTTCTCTGTGGGCTTCTTGGCAGCATGATTCCAGTTACCCCTGTGTGTCCAGCCAGCCAGGGCTGGTCGGTGGGGCTGACCTCTCAGCACAGGGCACTTTTCCAAAAGACCCTCCCTAGAATCACTCAGTCCTGGTCCCAGTTGGTCAAATACAGCATGATCTTTGAAATTCCAGTTGAATGTTACAAAAATCTTCTAAATCTCAATGGGTTCCCAGGGCCAGGAGGCCTATTAACTGCAGTATGATAAGCTTTATACCCCTGCCAGGATGTCCAAATGAAATACCTTCTCTTTGGCTGTGGGAATAGTGGCAAGCCTCAAAGACCCCATTTTTCCTTTCTACTCATCACTTTCTCATCTCTTCAGAAACTCACATATTTCTCTCAGTCTGAACACTTACCATACTGGCGATACGCATCTCTTTAGTTCATGTCTCTAGTTCACAGAAAGGGTGAGAATGGGGTCTGAGGCATCCTTGGGTACCTAGCACCCAGTGCGCTGCACTGTCTAACCTAGGACTCAGCTACTATTTGTGGAGTCCTATTTAAGTGATCTGTAATGACAAAAGGGCCACTCGACAGCTGTGTGAACTTGGGCAACAGCTTAACTTCCCCATTCATGTATTTCTTCATCTGTGCAATGGAAGTGATGATAGTACCTGCTGCATCAGGTTGTGATAAGGCTAAACTAAGGTAACAGGTGCCCAGCTTCTGGAACCAAGCCCCTTACATATAAAGCATAAAGTTAAAGGCATGATTGGCTACTTCTGGGGTAGTATAAAGAGAATACGATGGAATCAGCTTGCCCAAATCTTTTCCTCATCTGAGACCTCATCTACTGTGAAGTCCACAGCCTGCTAATCAATTAGCAGTGCTATCCAGGCTAGTCTCTCTAATTTGGCTTGGTATGGGGCAAGGGTCCCCCCCAACCTGTGCAGGTGCCTGGCCTGGACTGTTTTCCCAGGAGCTGTATGGTTTGGGGGCCAAGCAAGACACAGAAAAAAAATACCCTCAATCGCCCTGACCTTATTCCCCGGGGGAACCCACACTGGCTGTGGCAAAGAGGTAGTGGTGGCCTTTGAGGAAATCAATCCTGTAGATTCTCAAGAAACACTGTTCAATCACAATCGACCTGCTGGGAACCTCTGCTCTGGAAAATGGTAATCCACAGCTAGAACAGGTCTGCAGGAGGCAAGAAGAATGTGCTCATTTACTTCAAACACTGAAACCACGCGTGGGCTCATGTCACCGAAGACTGAGTTCTGGTTTTCACTTACCTCGGAGCTCCTCTGGCCTTAGCAGAATTGAGAAAACCAAAGGTAGGATCCACATCCATTTACTTGCTCCCTTGGGATGAATCAGCATCCAGCTTGACTCAAGTGATCTCACTGAAATAGATGAACATTTACTGCATTATTTCTGGGGCAACCCAAACTCACTAACACGTAAATGTTATGAGGAGTAATGGTAATAAGGAGTTCGACACTCTTTTAAGTGTCTCCTTGCATGAGTTCGTTTAATCTTACGTGTCACATTATTATCGTTCCACATGAGGAAACTGAGGCACAACAAGGTAAAAGATCATGGCGGAGATTCCAGCATCAGAACCATGAGCTGGGTCGTGGCCACTCACCCATCCTGCTCCTTCGCAGGAGAGAAAACAGACAGAGATGCTGCAGTTTACATGAAAACATTAATGTTTGCAGCACACACCTGATTCACAGTGCAAAATGAGAAGGAGGGAGGAGAGGCAGGAGAAGACAGGGAGGAAGAAAAGAGGCTGGAGATATAGGACAGGAGGAGACAGAAAAAAGGGAAATACATTTTTAATACTTAAGATTATTATTTGTATTTATCAAATCAATAGCGTTCACTATAATCACAGGTAACGTGTGCAGAGAATATAAACCGTGCGAGGCACCGCACTGTCTGCAGGGATCACATCCAGTTATCATATTTAATATTCATAATAAAACACTCAGTCACTACTAATGAGAAACAAACTACTCAGGGAGGAAAACTGAGACTTGGAAGCTCTAACCCAGTACGTAGAGAACCAGAATCCAACTAGAGGGAGGCTGTAGGGTTTGGCAAATAAAATTACAGGACAGCCAGTTAAATATGAATTTCAAAGCAATCCCAAATCATTTGGGACATACTTTTACGAAAGCAACAGGCAATTTGGACCCACTTATACTAAGTAGAATCATTCACTTATCTGAAACTCACGGCGAACTGGGCATCCTATGTTTTATCTGGCAACCCTAAGCAGACATCTTAATAGGTTGTCTCAAGTCTTCGTAGTTTCAAGCTGGCATTAACTTTTCATTTCAGGTCCTGCATGTATTCGACTGGTCAGATTCTCAGGGCCTCTATGCTGACAGCATCTAAATTCTCGACTGACTTCAAAGGCAAGTTTCAAGTGCCTGAGTGGAATTTCAAGGGTCCGCAAGGATCAGCTCGGTGCTTTGGGGCATGCCCACAGGGGCCCTCATGTCACAGGGCTCCACCCTCTGGCCACCTGCTGACTTCCTGACCACATCACTCTGCCTCCTGGCCCGTTTGGTGTCTGCAATCAAACCTTTTCTGCCCCAAACAGAATGCCAGCGCTTTCCCCAAGTGTGCACTTCAAGTGTGCACAGCTGCCTGGCAGATAAAGACAGCATCGCCGTCCGTCCAGCCTCCTTCCTGCCTGTCCTTCCCCTAAAGTACTCCTGAATAGGGTCAGGTTCTGGTTGTATTTTTCAGTCTCTAATTAGCAGATTCCAATTCATCACCCTGAGTATCTCCTGGCATCAGCCCCGAGATTCCCTCCTCTCGCCTGGTGAATCGGTCTTCATTTAAAACCATCTCTCTTAGCCCTAAATGGAAATCAATTCTGCAAGTTTAGCAAATAGTTAATTACTCCACAAAGGGGATTGATTGGCCTTTGATCACCAGAAAGCTCTGCAGTGCTATTAGTCTCTTTCATCTGTGATTAAACCACAGAGAGAAAGAAACAAAAACTAAATTAGGCTTCTCCTGTTATCCTACAAATATTTAATGACGGGCTAATCTCCTAGAGGTGTGTTCAGGGGATACGCGTTCCATCAGGAGCCGGCTTCCATTCAACCTTGAACCCAGATTCCATCTTTGTGGAGAGCGCTGCAAAAAACTTGACAGAGGAACAGAGCTGGGCTCAAAGAAACCCTTTGTAGGACACACTCTTGTCTGCCTTTTCTTCTCTCTTCTTCTTATGTATGTTTTAATGCAGATAAAGATTTTCCCAGGGGTCTCCTGGTATGAATAATAATAATAATAAAAAAGGAAACCTGGCTTAAAAAAAAAAAAACCTCTCCATTTGGGTTTTGCTAACTCTCTGGCCAGAACCAGATGGGGTCCCGATGACCTGCAGATGAGGAGGAGAACCTTCTCCCAAGTAATAGCCTTCTTCACTTGGTACAGAAAGGGCAGCAGACAGAGCGTTCTGGGGACACCTCCTCCTAAAGGGGTGCTGAATAGCAGAGCAGGAGCTGGGGCACACACCGCTTTGTCAATGATCTACCTCAATGTGTACAGAAAATCATACTTTAAAAAAAGGCATTTCCTATGCAGTTGATAAAGAGTTCCGTAAAGCACAAAAGGAAACTGAGGAAAGAGCCATGATATCTGAGTTCAAATGCTACTTGGCTTGATAGAGGTGACCTTGGGCCAGCTGTTTAAGGCCTCAGACTTGATACAAAGGGGATGATCAGGGCCACTATAAAGGGCCTCTGTGCGATGGCATGAAGGACACTGCCTGACACACAGCAGAAGTGCCGGATATTGGGGTCTCCTCCCTTCCTCTCTTACTCAGAATGGTGTCTGGTCACCTAGAGAGCCGAGCCTACAGCCATAGACCTTCTCAAGTCCAGAATTCACTTTGCTCCTCCAGCAACCTTCCCGTTTCATGGTTTCTACTCTGCTTAGAATCTACTCTAGAGACCCATGTTTCTGAAAGACCATCAAGGTGCTAAAACAAAAGATTATGGTCAACAATAGGTACAACCAAGGAATCCACCCAGTTTTACCTGGATGGGCTCCTTCTGAGCGGTGCAATTTCCCAAAAAAGCAGTCTAATGAGTTAGTTTGGTCTCCAGAAGTAAATACGAGATGGTGCCTACAGGATTTTTTTTTTTTTTCTATCTGGTACTTTTGGCTTGGAGAGAGACAGTTGGTATATAGTTTTTCACTCTCATTTGTTCTTCCTGGATTCTCCTGTATATCCCCAGGGGTCATTTGGGGCTTTTCCTCTTTGTAATTTTATCAGACAAATCCTGCTAATTGGGCTGACCCAGGGCAAGATGGCCATGTTGCAGAGTCAGTCCCCTGTATTACCCATTCCACCTTTCTTCTCAACTTGTCTCTACAGCTGAGGCAGGACCCCTCATTGCAGTGACATGTTCCTTGTTCTACAGCCTCGAGACCAGTGGACTCTGCACTGATGACCTGGTGGGAGTCCCAGCTCTGACATTTACAAGCTGGATGACCTTGGACAACATAGGGACAACACTAACAAGTATAATTAACATTTGCTGAGCACCTTCATGTGTCAAGGACTGAGATAGCATATCTGTGAGGACGACATAGACTAATTATATGAAAGTATGTTAGCTATTATTACTACATTAGGTTTTGTTAAGTTCCACTCATGCCCTCTCAACAAACCTCCACATGAAGGCTGTTGGCAGCAAACACCAGTAACTCCCCCAGAGAGGGCCTTCTTTTCTGGGCTGTGTGAGTCTCCAAGCCTGCATTGGGATGATCCAAAGAGCCAACAGGTGGGGAGCAATCAAGCAATGATGGACTGGGGTTCCTTACCCCTCGGGTGGGGCAACTCTGAGTGTCTGTTCTGCACTGAAGTGGCCCAGCAGGATGAAGCTCCAGTTGTCCACCGTGGAAATGTCCTCAATAATACACATATTATGGGCTTATTTCCCTTCCCCACTCTCCTGCTGGTGTTTCCTGGGATCACCTCCCAAACAGATAATGTCTCAAGTTTTCATCTCTGCTTCTGTTTCTGAGAAAACCCAAAATGAGACATAAGTGTTGATGATACTGATGACACACAATGAAAGAGGAAAGAGGAATGGGAAGACAGTGGTGAAGTCTTCTGGAAGGGAATAGATGGCGATGGAAATGGCCTGGGGTATCTCAGATGGCAAGTCAGAAGAGAAGAGGGAAGGCCAGAGCCCCTTAGAAGACAGGCAGGCAGACAGATGGACAGAGGAGAAAGAGAAACCCACAGAGGCACACACATGGCCTGAAGAATGCACACAGCCCTATTCCAGAGGACCAGCTCAGTGGCAAGGTGATCCTATCAGGAGCCAAGAGGATTTACCCTAAAGGGACCCCTTTCTTCCAGATTCTAAACAGAGTCCGAGGATGACAGTTTTACTCAGGACTCCCAGACAGCAGTGTGGAAGCAGTTAGGTCTCATCTAGCAGGAACTGTTGAGCACTTTGAAATCTGAACAATCCTTTGTCTTGGACGGCAGGATGGTTGAGTCAATTCTTTATCCCAGTTTTATCTCAAACTTATCACATCTCTTCCTCCCCAGCTGTAATAGCCTCCCACCCCCCACCATCACCCTCTCCCACTCCTGTCTTCTCTAACACATTCTCCATACTCTGACGTCACTCCCGAAAATCTGTCAGGGACTTCTCATTGCTCTCAGGAGGAGGAAGATTCCAGATATGCCCAGAGGGCTCACCCACACTTCATCGTGGGTCTTTCTCCCTGTCCCCCTGACACTCCAGTCTCACGGAGTGTCTTGCTGTCCTTTGGATAAGACCAGCTCCTTCCAAGGCCTCTCAGTCCCTTCCTTCTGTCTGGCCTCC
Source organism: Nyctereutes procyonoides (assembly GCF_905146905.1). Classification (NCBI taxonomy): domain Eukaryota; kingdom Metazoa; phylum Chordata; class Mammalia; order Carnivora; family Canidae; genus Nyctereutes; species Nyctereutes procyonoides. Next base: position 10,038,371 of record NW_026575140.1, on the reverse strand, counting down.
TCACCCCATGCATGCATCTTGGCCAACTCTTATTCATCTGTCAGGGGTCAGCTTGAATGCTCCTTCCTAATGCAGGCCTCTCCTAATTGCTTTTATAGATTTGTAGTAGGCAGTTTCTGAAATGGCTCTGAATGATTTCCACCTTCTAGTATTTGCAACCCTCTGGAAAACCCTCCCCTTAGAGGTGGGCTGGACCTGGGACTTGCTTCTAATGAACAGATGGCAAAAGCATTGGGATGTCACTTCCAGAAGTAGATTACAAAGACTGTGGCTTCTGTCTTGGTTGCACTCTCTCCGTCTCTCCCCCTGGCGTGCTTTGATGAAGCAAACTGCGGAGAAGCTATATGGCAGGGCACTGGGGGCAGCCTCCAGACTCTAGCTCAAGAGGAACTGGACCTGGCCAACAACCTGGTAAGTGAGTTTGCAGCAAACCCTTGAGGTGACTGACACTTAGGCTGCAGGCTTTGTGGGACCTGGGGCCAGAGGCACCTGGCTGAGCTCTGCCAGGATTTCTGACTCAAAGAAGCTAAGATGATAAACACTGTTTGAAGCAACTATATTTTTGGGGAAATTTGCAATGCAACAGTACAGAAACAAACTCAGATTGTATTTCATCCTTATATGTGGTTACTCCATAGAGTCAGTGACAGTGTATGCTTTAGGGAACCATTTCACAACAAGTATTGATTATAAAACAGCTCTGTGTTAACTACCGGAAGTCTGGTGGCTAAGAGCAGCTGCTGTGGTCCAACTACCAGGATTTAAATTCTGGCTTCATCCCTTGCCACCTAGATGTCTTGGTGCCAGTTATCTGACCCCTAGGCTTGGTTCTTCACGTGCAAAATGCAGGTAATAATGTCATCTTACAAATCGGTTGTGAGGACTAAACAAGGTAACACTTGTAAACTGCTAAAAACACCACCGGGTACCTAATAAGCACTTAATAAATGCTATCCATTATTGTTCTTATGAAGATTATAAAAGAGGGTATAATATAATTTTTGGAAATTGAGGATCTTGCTTTCTGCCTGGGGAGATGGCTCAGCTCACAAAGAAAGACAACATAAAAAATAGACAATTGCTAAATCATGCTCTTTAGATTCAAAATATTGAAGGGGTTTAGAAGAGGTAAAGAAAGAAAATTGGCTGGGCTCTTCTTGAATGTTTTGTGGTGAAGCTCTAACAAGGCATGAAAGATTATTAGACTCAAAGTGGGCATAAAAAGAAGGAATGGGAATTGCAGCAAGGACCCCTGGCGTGAGCGCAGAACAAGAGGTCAGAGCAAAATAGGAGACAGTAGTGCAAGGAACTTGGCTGGAGTTGAGGAGGAGTACTGGGAAAGCACGACACTAATTAATGTGGAAACTTGTACAGCAGTGACAAGTGTTAGACTAGAGACTCTAGGATGGGGGGATAAGTTTCTGGCTTGCTAAGTATTTGGGGAAAGTGTTAGGGCTAGGAGGGTTAGGGAAGGGAGACCCTGGAGCCCAAGAGGCTTCTATTATTACAGCTGAGTTTAGGACAAAGTGGAGACCAGAGGCTGCCTGGCGGTGTGCTGTGCACCCAGGGACATCTGGAGATATCTCAGATCCTGGAAGAAGGGACAGGAAGGCCTGCTGATGGAGGGGCCATGACTGTGGGGCTCACTGGCACCTGTGGTGGCATGGTTCATCCAGAACTGCATTCTCACTGGGTTGATGTGGATGTACCTGAGAGGGGCTCCCTTCACCCACAAGCCACCAAAGCCTGGAGGCATGATGTTTGCAAGTTAGTGTGTGTTTAAAGTCAAGAGAACATTTATTTCCCCCCTGAGTTGTGGTGGAAACTGCTAATTTGATAAGACAGAGCATTAAAGATTCAGTGCAGATGGGTATTGATCATAGGGCAGGTCTTGTTAGATGTTGCGTTTTTAAATGATCAAACAACTATTGGTAGAAAACTAAATTAGGATCACCCACCAGAAATTACATTGCCCCAGGGGCTGTAACCCTGAGTAAGATATCATGTAGTGATTGAGTGCATAGTTGTGAAGCCAGACAGACATTGGTTTGAATCCTGGGTTAATCACATATTAGCTGTGTGGCTTCAGGTAAGTTACTCAAGTTGTCTGTGTCCCAGGCTCCTGATAGGTACAAGAGAGCTAACATCTACAACTTGAAGTTAGGAGAATTAAGCAAGATCCTGGGGGTGATGATGGTATGATGGTAATTATAATAGCAATGGATAATCTTGAGCTAATGGACTAATTTAATCCTCGCAGCCACCCAATGAAAAAACTGAGGCACAGAAGCTTGCCACGGGTTACACAGTGTGGAACCAGCATTTGAAGCTGGTAACCCATGTCCAGAGCTGGCACTGTTAAGCCCTGAGAATACAGCCTTACTGTACATATGGCAGTGTTTGGTGCACAGGTGCTAAATACATGCAATAACGGAGAGCCTAATGTGTTGATGAGAGGACCTAGAAGTTTATGCTGTCCCTTTTATTAACTCTTTGCAAGCTGCTAGGATCAGTTTTTCTATTTTTCTGACCTGACAGCTCAGGGAGTGATGCAAAACAAAGTAATGAAGGATCACAAACCTCCTGCCCCTTCCCCCCAAAAATCCTGAATGAGAGAGGAAAGTAGAGATGAGAATGGAGAATGAAAAAGCAAAAGCAAGTTTAAGAGCAAATGAGGAAAGGTGGGTAGTTTGCTCTCCTGAATTTGAGATTTGAGGGCTCGTCAAAGCTTGGAAAGTGTCAGCAACTACCATGTTATATGTCTGAGTCCTGTCCCCAAGAGAACCGTGTGGTTTGGAATAACCAAAGGACTGCGGTAGACTGCGGACACTGGTGGCCCCCAGTGAACCCTCCTTCCAGGATTCATACCCTTGTCTGCTCCTCCCACACCGAGTCCACTGATGTCATGGGAGGTGCTTTGGCCAATGGGATATCAGCCTTCCATTCAGAGTAGAGGCTTGGTAAGAGCTTGCATTTGGGCTTGTCCCCTTAGAAGCCAGTAACTATTCTGCAAAGAAGCTTGGACTTAAGTGGGTAGAGAGCCTGGAGCTCCAACCTAGTTTACAGTGTACTGCAGCCATGTGGTGGCCCCAGCTGTCATGCGAGAGTAGGATCGCCCAGCTGGAATTGTGAGACATAATACATGGCTGTCATTTTAAGCCACTAGGTCTGGAGGTAGCTGATTCTACTTATCAGATAAGAGAAGTTACTTTCCTTATTTTCTCTTTCAAATTTAATTCTTAATAACAAAAGATACATAGAAATCCATTCTTTTTTAAAAAAAATAATAGACTAATACAGATAAAGCTCAAGTTCTCTTTCATTACCATTTCCAATTCTGATCTCCTTCTACTTTTGTAGAGGTGAACAAATTAGGGGTGTGGTGTCCATCCATTTAAAAAAGTTATTTTTTTAACCTTCTACATAACAGATATATATATATATATATATATATATATATCTGACATAACAGATATATATATATATATATATATATATATATATATACTCAAAGATAATATATAGTTTTTTGAGACTACTTTCTACTGCAACATTACGCTAAAATGACCATCTTTACTTATCTGAAAATGAGGATGACAGTTCTCCCCATAACACATGGCAACAGCATGGCCAAAAGGAGGGATTTCTATCCTTAAACAATGACTGAAAAAAAGTCAACTTGCCTCTAACCACACAGTCCATCCCCCTGCCTCTGTGCTTATAACCAACCTAAATCAACGTGTTGATTTGCTTTCTAAGCTCCCTCAGAGAAGAATGTGCACCCAGAGGGACTTAGTAAGCAACTTTCATTTCTCATATCCTCATGGAGGGGAAATCCCTCCCAGACAACTTGTTCCAACATGATTTGGGAGAAATTATGGTAGCCAAAAATGGTTTGGCTTTCCACCCTGGGCTACGTGCCTTCTTGCTTTCCTTTGCCTCCCCAGGATCTCTGGTTCCCTCAACACTCTCTACCCAAGGAATATCTGCATCCATGGAGAGGAAATCAGTAGAAGCTCAGATCACTGAGAGCTCAGTGTTTTGTCAGTTTGCAAACAGGATACAGGAGCTGTTACAGTTCCCTACTGTTTTACCTATATCTTTGGGCAGCTGAGGTCAGTATGCTGCCTGGAGGACTGGACTGCCATGGGATGACCCAGGAACAGAGTCAGGAGGCCAGAGGAACAGTCAAAAACATCTCTATCTAATTCACACCTAGGCACCAGCTCATGGGGCCTGGTGCATCCAATTACAGCAGTTGTGTCTAATGGGTGTCAGACCTCACCAGACACACATGGCACACTTCACAGAGTGTTCTGAAGGATACTACAAATGAGCTACAAAGAAATATCCAGAACTGTGGATGAATTCATCTAATATTTCAATACCTGGTATATGACTGAGACATGTAGCTTGATGCAAGATGCTGCAGGACTAATAGGGTCCTTGAACACTAGCCACTGATACTGCCCTCATGCGTTTACAGTGATGAAGCAGTCTTTGTCTCTTGGAGGTGACAATGAATAATAGCATCACCCTAATATGGGCTTAGGGGGAAAGCAGACAGGATCTCAGAATTAAGAAATCTAAAACAGTTACCAAAAGTTGTCAAATAAAATTCCTGGCAGCTCCGTATCTCTCTAAGTATCATGCTTAGTTTATATACAAGTGAGGACTTCTAAAGTAAGATAAAAAGATTTAAAACATGTTTTGGTGAATATGTGCAGAAAGTCCAAAACAATTGAAAGTAAGAACTCAAAAAGATATTAGTATATCTTTCATTATACATGTTCATTATACACAAGAGCCAAAATGCGAAAGCTACTCAAGTGTCCATCAATAGATGAATGGATAAGCAAAAGGTAGTGTATACACATATATATACACAAAGGAATATTATTTGGTCTTTAAAAGGAAGGAAATTCTGTCAAATGCTACAACTTAGATAGACCTTAAGGACATTATGCTAAGTGAAAAAAGTCAGCTACAAAAAGAACAAATACAGTATGATTATACTTATATGAGTAACTTATAGAGGACCTAAAGACAGAAAGTAGAATATTAGTTGCCAGGGGCTAGGGGGAGGGGGAAATGGAAAGTTATTGTTTAATGGGGAGAGTTTCAGTTTTACAAGATGAAGAGTTCTGGAAATAGGGGGTGGTGATGGCTGCACAACATTATGAATGTATTTAATACTGTTGCACTGTACACTTAAAAATAGTTAAGATGGTAAATTTTATGTTATGGAATTTTATCATAATAAAAAATATGTTGTAGTAGATTTCAAAAATTACCATAATACTTTGTAACACATTCCATCCAAAGGTGGAATCTATTTCTCTATCACTTGGATCTGGTCTGGCCTTGTATGTTTCTTGATCAAAATAGTACAGCGGAAGTGACACTGTGTGGGTTCTGGTGGTTAGGCCTTCAGCATCCATGCAGCTTATATTTTCAACCTCTTGGAACCCTGAGATGTCCATGTGAATAAGTCGCAGCTAACATGCTGGAGAATGAGGCCACATGGAATAGAACTGAGGTACTCCAGATGACATTCAGCCAATCCCTAGCCAGCCTAGCAGCTCACTGCAGACTCTGAAATGAATCCTAGCCAAGATCAGCTAAATGTGACCTGGGTCAGCAGAATTGCCCAGATGAGCTCAGATCAAATTGCTGACACGACTAAGCTGAGTCACAAATTAAATCAATGGTTTTTGTTTTCAAGTACAAAGTTTTGGGGTAGTTTGTTATGCAGCAAAAGCTAACTGGTACATATTTTAAACACTACTCCAGATTCTACTGACTTGGTTGGCCAAAATGTTTTCAATTCTAGAACATCTACGAGGACAGACACTATGAACTGTCTTTTCTCCCATTACAGCCTCATCACCAAACCCTGTGCATAGCTTAAAATAGGCACATAATAAATATTTGTTGAGTAAAAGAATAGTACATAATAAACTTATTTTGCTGGCACCTCAATTTTTCTTTCTAGATGAGGCAGAGAATAATGATAAATACAAGATAAATAAATAAAATGTAAAGAGAAAAACTCAATTAGAGTATGTCTTAATTATCCAATATTCTTAATTAATGGGGCATGGACTGATGAATTTTAAAGCATCTGCAGTCTCCTTCCATCTATCCTTCAGCAAATATTTACTTAGTACATAATTTGTGCTATGTAGTATGCTAACCCCTAGGATACAATGGGTAAGCAAGACAGATAGATCCCTGACCTTACAGAGTGATAGAAATGTACATTATCAATTTTGTGTAACAAAGAATAACTAATATCACTGTACAAATGTGGGTCGAAATTACAAGTAAGGCTCTGGTTTAGGTATATCCAGAATAAATGCCATTTTATTCTGATACAAGGTGTTTCCTTTCCTGTAACTTGATTTGTGTTGGCTTATTTTTTCCTATTCCTTTGAGATTTATAATTCATTCATCCATTCAGCAAAGACTTGTTGAGTGCTGTGTACTTAGTAATGGAGATCTATCTATCTATCTATCTATCTATCTATCTATCTATCTATATAATGGAGATAGATATATATAGATATATAGATATATCTGGTAAACTAGACAAAAGTACTCTCTGACCTCACAGAGCTTTCAGTCTGGTCAAGGAGACTATATGACTATATGTATAAATATATGTATAATCATGCTAATAAATCATTACAAATCAGCCAAGTGTCAGAAAGGAAAAACACAGGGTGCTATCACAGAGGAGCATGATCTAGCCTGGGTGAGGCATGGTTGCAGAATTCCTGGGCATAGCAAACCGCTTGGCCCACCATCATCTCAACTTGAGCTGGGGAATTGCAAGACGTTCCTATTCTGTATAGTTTTAAACCCTTGGGACTGAGTTTTAAGAAGTTTGTGGACTTGAACTGTTTATTAGTGAGCAGTCTGGGTCTGCGAGGTTTTATCTCCCTCCTCCCATCTCACAGTTGCCACTGGGGGGGACATTTTTCCACTCACAAAAGTGACAGAGCCAAAGCCTAGACCTTGGGACTGCAGATAGATCCACGAGGCCTGGCCAAGATCAGCCGAGCCTGACCCAGGCCCAAGGAATTGCCCAGATGCGCCAAGACCAGAAAGAGATCCTGACTTAGCTCCCTAGGCCCCATGGTGGCAGAGCTGTTGAAAGCACTCTCTGCCATCTTTCCACCTGCAGGAGGAGGACATGAGCCACTACAGGGCCCCCCCGCAAGTGTGTGGCACTTGTCCCCCTCACATCCCTGAGATGAACTCTGTGAAGTGCCACATGTTCTAAGGAGAGCGGCGCTCGGCCGAAGGAACAGGAGGGATTGTAATCATTAGTGTGTCTCTGTGGAGGCCCCGCGCTTGGCCGGGTGCCACCACCTTCTGTGGGGCAGCTGCTGCCCGCTGCCTGCACGCTCCCAATCGCTTCACGTAGAGATCACCCTGGGCCACTGCAGGCTCCCGGCCTCTACTGCTCGGCCCGTGCTGCAACAAGCGAGGATGCAGATGAGAGCCAGTGCCCACGCCTTAGAGCTGCCAGTCAATGTTTATTCATTCAACAAATATTTATTGGGTGTCTGCTCTGAGCCAAGTGTGAGGCCAGACGCTGCCAGCCCGGGAAGGCTCGTGACAGCAGAGAAAGACCACGTATGAGACACTAACGAAGGGGCTCTGCACCAGGCCAGGGAATATCTCACGAAGCCTTTTACAGATGGAAAAAACTGGTGTTTAGCAACATATGTAGGGTCACAGAGTTAGTAAATGGCAGAGCTGTGACTTGATTTAATGTCAGCCCCATTCTAAACACTGACTTCTTTCCAGTACACGGGTCTGCTTCGGGAACCTATAAAGATCCCAAAGATCTCCACTTCTGCAGAGACTGACTCCTTAGGCATGGGCACAGAGCCACATGAGCCCTCCGGAGCCCAGCTTATAACGCTGTATAGCCTCTATGGAAAGTCACGTTGTCCCCTTGGCATCATCTTGTGAAGCAATGGCTCTTCTCAGCCTAACGCTTGGTACAGATTCCCAGGTGCAGGTGGCAAGAAAGAGTACTCCAGGCAGAGGAATCAGCACTTGCAAATTCATGGAGGCGAGACTGATCTAGACGAAAGGAATCTGGCAGGCATGGTGAAAGGGAAAAGCCAAAGGTACAAGAGAAGCAAAAGGAACAACTGGTGGTGGCAAGATGGGATAGAATCATGCCTCCAGGTGAGGAGGTAGAGAAGAAAGGCACTGCAATGAGGTCAGGCAGGAAGGACAGACACCAATACATTTAAATCAAGCAAAGAGAAACAATGGCCACCATTATACTTCCAGAAAATGGAAAAGGTTTGACAGTGTGAACAAGGAATGGGCAATGCTAGGGGCAAACTGCTTGCTGAAATATTAGCTTAAAATAGACAAAAATTAGAAACCAAAGCAATGTCCACCAATAACAGAGCCCTTAAGAAAAGAGTGAGATGGCTACCAGATGGGATATTCTGCAGCCATGAGAAATGGTCATTCTGAAGATTTTGCAGCAAGATGGAAAAGGACTTATGATATAACTCGGTGAATTAAGAAGCTGTAGAAAATATAATCCTGCCCTGTTTTGACCTGTAAGTGGAACAAGTGACAGAAAGCAATGGATAAGAGAGAAAAATATAGGTCTTAGAGACTGTTTGAGACTGGAAAGAAATGTCATAGAGCAGTACTTTTATAGAGGAATTCACAGATTTCACAGATCACTTGATACTACTTACAAAACTGTGTGTGTGTGTGTGTGTGTGTGTGCGCGCGCGCGCGCGCGTGTGTGTGTATTGCATGTGAAAATTCTTCCCAGGCTCTAAGATTTCATTACTTCTCAGAGGGCTCTATGACCATGTCAAGACTACAGAGTCCAGTTCAAATCACCATATCTCATACGATCTTCCACTGTGGTTGGGATTCTAATGTTCTCTGAGACAGCTGGAGGGTTCGTGTCTAACAACTATCTCCCAACATTCTGAGCACCCAGTTTGGGAAAGCACATCATGAACACTTTGCCTGTGGGGTCCTTTACCCTCACTCTGCTGGAATGGGCACTGAGTGCGAGTGTATGCACACACATATGTACACACTTCCTCTCTCACCCAGTGAGCAATCTTCATCTAGTCGCCCAGGTCCCAAGGGGCTCACCAGGAAACTTCTGAAGAATGAAGGGATTTCTCTCTTCAATGACCTCACATGGCTTACAAAATATTAAATTCTCTCCCAGGGAATGGTCACTGAGAGAATGACAGTCCATGGGTGTTGAGCCAGGTCTGAGATGTACAAGACAGAAAGAGTTTTCATGAAACTGTTGAACCAAGATGGCTAACTCCCCAAGAAGACCACATGCCCTTCAGTCTAGCTGGTTCTCTTCAGGACGTGAAGGAGGAAGAATGGCATGCAATACAGAAAAGAAAAGTGGCCCCTGAAAAATATTTCATAGCTTTTAAATAATTTAGAACAATGGTACATTTGAGTAGGTCACATGTTCAAGCCAGTTCACAAGGCCATTGAAACCTGGTATTCTTCTATCCAGCTCACATCCTTCATTCATTGAGGATTTACTGACCACCTTCCTTATGCCTGGCCTCTTCCTTCTCATCAAAGAGTATGAAGAACATATGGCTTGAGGATGGAAAGAATAAGGACTTAAGGTGTACAGGCTCTGGCCAGCCCACTCTGGGTTGGCATCCTCCACCATCAAGCACATTGATTCTAGACACTGAGCCTCACTCTTCTCATCTGTAAAATGGGCAGTATTACCCTGCAGATTGTATGAGAGCTCTGAGGATGAATCTACATACAGCACTGAATACCGGTTATAGGCATATGGTGGGCAACTCTGCTGGGCATATATGGAGGAGACCTTTGAAGAAAGTCTTAACATTACATCTTTTTACCACACGGGTTGTTGAGTGGATCAAATGAGCTTATTAAGTATGGGAGAATTACCAAAAAAAAAAAAATCTCTGTAAAGTGTTGTTGAGATATCATTATGATGAGTAAGCCCCTAGCCTATGCCTTTTCCTCACTTGGGTGTGAAGCTGTCTGGTTTCTCCAGAAGGTCACAGACTCTCCATTTTACTTAGGGTCTTCTCTTTTGTCCAAAGAGCATATGAGTTCAGTTGCTCTGGAGAGCCTTTTGCAAGGCTCTAGCTGAGCTCTGGATGAGTTTTACCACATTAAGGGTCAATGTGTCCCCAGACAGAATGGTATTTTAATTCAACAGCATTCAGAAGTTATTAAACTATGATAAATGCTAAAGTGGGAAAGATTACACTTAGACATAAGAAGTGTCACTTGAATCACTTAAAAATATTATAATGTATGGCTAATTGCACCTTGACTATATTATCCAGTGCTGTGAAAACACTTCAGATCCTTAAGTAAGGTACCATTTAAATACCTATTTCGGTATGTAATGGGTAATATTCTTGAGTGCAAAGGTTGTTAAAGGCCCCAGTATTCATTGAGTATCTGTGTGTTGGACTCTCTGTTCATATTAACTCATTTAATGCTCAGAACAATTCTCTAAAGCAATTATTATTACCCTAATTTTGCTGGTTGTGGAAATTGAAATCAGAGATGTCAAGTAACTTGCCTAAGGTCACACAGCTGATAAGTGGCAGAGGTGAGATCTGAATCCAGAACCACTGTCATCATATAGGCATGACCTCTCTTTTTATACTTAATTTTTCTGTGTCTCAGTTCCCTCACTTGGAAATTATGGTGACAATAATGATACTGGGTTGTTGTGAGAATGAGGTGATCAAATCTAGGAAAGGCTCAGAACACAGTGCTCAGTAAATGGAAGTCTTTTCATATATTGTTATTATTTTCCCCCGGGGCGCCAATTTAGCACACGTAAGCTAACGTTTCTGGAACTGGGATTCACTTTGGGGGGAAACACTCCCTATTCCCCAGCATAGATTTAATGGTTGAAGCAACACGATGTACACAGGAGGACTGGCTACATGATTTGTGGGACCCAGTGCAAAATGAAATTGTGGTGCGCTTGTTCAAAAATTGTTAAGAATTTCAAGATGGCAGTTGCAGAGATTTAAACCAAGCAGGGTGCTGACTGACACCCTAACTGACAGATCCTGAGCAACTACACAGGCCCCATTAAGACAGTACTTGCAGTGGAGGTCCTGGCTGCCTTGGGTACCTACCAGCCCTGTGCCCTTGAGCAAAGCACTGGAGCTTTTTTATTCTCTCCCTGGCTTCTCAATAATAATGTGGAAAGCATTCTTGTCTCACAGGTTGTAGGGAGAACCAAATTTTCACCAAATGACACAGGTGAAAGTTTCTGGCTTAACCATAAAGCACCCTGCTGGAGGTTTCCAATCTTGACTGTGCAATAAAACCACCCATGCCTGTTAAAATGGTAGGTGCTAGCTACTCTTCGAGATTCATACTCAGGAGCTCCCACCTCTGCATCCGTATTTTTATCAAGCTCCAAATGACTTGGATGCACAGACAGGATCAAGTAGCAATGTATTACCAAGCAAAAGATACTACAGACTATAGAACACTCCGCTTAATTACTTAGAATGAGGATGGTCCCTCCTTGGTTTTGAGATTGTATTTAAGGCCCTTTTGAAGCTCCAAGGCCCTGGAAACCAAACCTATGAAATCGTTTCAGTATATCACTTGGTCAGTCTGTCCGTGATATGGCTCTAGGACACACAAAAGATTCTTTCTATGCTACTAGACAAGGAATTATTCATCACCTGAAACTGCAACTTCAAGGCAGGAGTTTTCACACCGAGCTCCCAGCTTCCCACTCCAACCTTCTGGTTTCTGGTTGCCGCGTAACCATAAAAGACCAGTGCCAGTGAGAACAGATAGATAACAGCAGCCTTTCTTTGGAAATACTTCAAATCCAGTCAGAAAACCAACTGTATGGTGATGGCTTTCATGCCACCTGGCACATGTCCCTGTAACCCACCCAGCTTCTCACCTAGGTGTCTGTTTCTGAGACCCACAGAATGGCTACATTTGACAAGTTGCATACATCCTCTCATCAAAAACCATTTGATTTTTTTTTAACAGATTGTGTTCTGGCTGAATGGGAGAGTATTAATTAAGGTTCTATTATATGGGAAGGCAGGTTGGGGGGAGTTAAGAGCTGCAGGGCAGTGGTGACAAGGCAAAGCCCATGTATGTGTGCAGCCATTAATGGGGTGTTAATTGGGTGGTACATGAACATAAATAGGAAGCTCAGAGGTGCCTGGCGTAGTTAGCCAGTGTACAGTAAAGCCCATGTGCTAACCCCATAATATGATGTAGGCTCAACTCAAATTTCCTGTGAGTTTTCCCCCCTCTCTATTTATGGTAGGGCTGTCAGTGTGATTACCATGTTATTAGGGTCAACTGGGAGAGGCTTCCATTCCAGGGTGGACATGGAGAGCACAGTGCCCGGGCTCAGTCAAGAGGCAATCTTGGGCTATGGTTGAGACTGCTGCTTCTTTTCTCCTGGTATTGACTGCTCTGAAATTCAACCTATCTTTACCTCCCCAGCCACGATAAATCTAGATTTTTCTCCTCTTCATCTAGCCATCGTACGACTTGATGGGTCCTTTCCTGTTTTCTGGACAGTCTATCATAGATGCATGGGTGGCTGCTCCCCAGAGCTGCAAGATGCTTAGGAGTGAAGAGAAGAAAAAACCTTTGGGGGATAATTCTCTAACTTTGGGGTGCTTTTAGAGAGCCAAACTCTCTCCTCTTCTACATCATTGTTGAATTGTAGAATGTTACATCTGTAAGCGTTCTTAAAGTCTGCCATTCTAACCCCCAACTTTATGGGTGATGAAATTGAGCCCAAAGAAGTGAAATGAGTTGCTCAAGGTCACATAATGAGAAGTGCCATAGGCAGGACTGGAAGCTCCATCTGCCAGCAGAAACCATTGGGCTTTTTGCAACCCCGCGTCACCCATCTTGGTTTGCTTTAGTAGACACTAGTGAGGTCTACAGCTTCTCCTAAACAGTAGTTATCCTTTATCATGCTTCCTTTAAATATGGTTTCTTTGTCCTCATGCCGAGCCCATTTTCCATACCTTGCTCCAGTTCTTGGATTATTGCTGTCTGGTTTGGGGCTCTGAAGTCCATGTCACTAGCACACAGTTCAAAGTCTCTCTCACTGATCTTGATGCCCTTTCCCTCCCATTCAAGGTCTCGGCCCAGCCCCTCTGGGCAAGCAGTTAAGGTTTTCAGTGGCTATGAGCCCCCTTCCCAGACCTCTTCACTCTTTTTTAAGCCTAAACATCAGTGCTGCGTTCACATGCGCATGTCACACAAATTTTTCTACTCTTCCCACTTCCAACATAGCTTCTATTTCCAAGGAGTCAAAGGGCTTTTCAGAGTCCATAAAAGTCTATGTACACAATGGCATTTTATACTCAGCAGTCTTCCCTGGGACTTTTCATTTTCTGCAGGTGATCCTGAGTTGAGAAATGACTTCTAAATCCTGCTACTCTCGTGGCTGATTAAAGTCGAGAAGTCCCTGTAGTCTGCCCACCAGTACTTTTGTGAAGATTTTGCATAACTACTGAAAACAGTTTAAAAGATCATGTCTGTGATCTATTAAACAAGATTTTTTTTTAAGGGAGATAAAGGGTTTAAAAAGGAACACATGAGACAGAAATGGCTGGGTTCTGCTTATTATACACTAGAAATTATAAGAATAACACTCTTACTGCCAATTAAGCAAGTCATTTATCATGAAGCACTTGCCAGAAAACATATTTGAATTCCTCCAAATTCAAATAAAGAATTAATGGGTAAATAATTTATGTTCAAGTAATTATTTGCAAGACTTTATTTAAACTGGAATTTAGTGAAAGTAATTCAGGAGATTTTACTCCTCACATCATGTAATAAAGTTGTTGTTCGATTAGAATGACAACCCTCTCCTCCAGGTGAAAGGACAGGGGCATGTAAAATTCAGAGATGATTCTCTGTGGCTGCTCAGAATGATCTGGTCAAAATGGTCGAGAGGAAGGACAGTGCTTTGGATGATTCTAGTAACGTTGGAAGAAAAGCACAGAATTGCCAGATGAATCAAACTCAGGGGCTTAGGGCCATTTCTCTAGGAGAAACCACACCAGACAAAAATAGTGATGAAGCCCTCAAAAAACTCACACCCCTTCCTAACACACACAAACTCAGTGACACCTACATCTGAAACATACACTTCCGCATGCAGACACCTTCACACACACCTCTTCCCAGCTAAAATAAATAACAGTGCCAGTCCCACCCCTAATGACAAAACACGTCCCAGATGCTGTCAAATTGCTTTCACAGAGTTTAATGAGTTGAGCATCCAGAGACAGACTTGTATTTGCCGCCAGTCCTGATGCTTCTAAGTTTTCCAGTGTGAAGAATTAGAGCACTTGGGCCTAGGGACTTAAATTTGTGGGGCTGGGAGGTTCCCAAAGTCTCCAGATCCATTTCCTCTAATTTAAGAGAGAGAAATTGTCAGATTGCTTCTCAGCTTCCATTTCTCACCAGTTGGGTGGCTATTCATTCCATGACCCCTCGGCTTGACTGTACTGTCTTTTATGAAGCAGAGCTCTCGAATCAGGAATTTTGGGTGAGATGGATTACAGGACGAGAGTCCAACTACATTCTACCTCCAGCGACCTAGGTGCCATAGAGGCCCCTGCTGGCACTATGAAAGAGCCTCTTAGGACTGGCTCATCCAAGTGATATTCCCTGTAGGTTGACCCCCAAGAGTCTAAGGGGGCCAGGATATAGGGACAACATGGCATTCCGTCCCTTTTGCCTCTCTGTTCAATTCCTGTCAGCCAGAAAATCAAGCCACTGTCAGTCCAGCTAGAGAGGTAATGGCAAAACAAAAGCAAAAGGTATGAGTCCTACTAGGGGTGGGTGCACAAGATCATCCTTGTTTAAAGAACAAAATGAAGCAGTACATGATAAAATTCTCCTTCCGTGCCTCAGGCCATGCCTCTGAATACTTCTTTGGTGTAGAAATTTACAGAGAGCTTCAGAAACTCCTCTCTTTGTCACTACTACGGTCTACGAATTCCCTATACAATAAAGTCTAAGCAAAAAATTTAAGCTAACCCTTTCAGACTATGAATGATTGTGTAAACTTGGGACTATAATGACTCACAAAGTTACTGAAAAAAGTGATGCTGCTAGAATAAACTCTACATTATATTATTGCACATAAAACTGATAGGATCTCCATGGACTCCTGCAACGTGAATGCGGAGGGAATGTAGTAGCATGCACGGGGCAGGCTGGGCTATAGCAGCTTAGCCAGCTCCTCCAGCCCCTGCCGGTGGCCCATCAATTCACTGTTGGCAGCAGAAGCAAGGGAGGCAATTAATGGAGAAGATAAGAGAGCCCACAATGGGGCAAAATATGAAGCCTAAGAGGGCAGATTGATTATTTCCTAAAGAATGCCAAGTTTTGAATTATATACATATGTAAAATGAAATTATGTAGATTATGTCTTTTAAAAACTTTTCATAATATAAAAATATAAACTTCCATGTCCCTATCACTTAGCTTCCACACTCACCAACTAATGGATAGTCTTGGTTGATTGCTCACCCCAGTCTCCACGCTGTATGATTCTGAAGCCAGTGTCAGATACGCTTCGTCTGTAACTATCTTAGTATACCTCTCCAAAAGATAACAAGATATTTTAAAAAGCATAACCCTAATACCATTATCACACCCCCACATTTTTCTTTCACATCATCAGATACCCCAGGCAGTGTTTAAATTTTCCAGATTGTCCTTTCAAATTTTACCTTTTGAAAGTTTGAATCCAGATCTCATAAGGTTCTGTACTTGGAGAATGACTGCCAGGTCTCTTAAACCTCTTTAATCAATAGGTTCCCTTTCAAACTCTTTTTGTCCTTGGAAATTCACTGTTGTTGTTGAAGAAACTGGGTCATGTGTCCTGTAGAGTTTCAAACAGCCTGGATTTTGCAGATTTTATCCTCGTGGTGGTGTTTACATGTTCTGCTGTTCCTCTCATCTTTGGTAAAGTGGCTTTTGGATCAAGAGGCTTCATTAGATTCACTTCTTTGGAAAGATTATTTCATAGGTGGTGGTGTTTGTATCTCTATCAGGAGGGGTTTAATGTTTTGATTAGCTCTCTTTTCCTGATGTGAATCATCACTGATGATTTTTGCCTGGATCCATTAAGGATTACAAAATGGTGATCATTTAATTCTATCATTCCAACCTCCTCCCCCTCCTCTTCCCATCCCTCAGAACTTTTTCTAATAAAACTGGCATACTTCCATAGAGAGGAGTTTCCCATGATTTTGTTACCTCAAGTCTTTGGGTTTTGTTTGGTTGGTTGTTTTGAAAAATTACGAACTCCTAAATCTAAGCCTATTTAATTTGTTGTATTTAAATCCAATGAAATCCATTGTGGTTATTATTATTGGTAATCGTATTGTGTCATGTTTAGCCATTAGAAGCTTCTTCAAGTTGGCTCATGAGTATTTGCTTTCTGGCATGACAAAATGTTCCAAGTTCATTTTGTCTATTGCTTGCTGCAGACCTGAAATCAGCCATTTCTCCTAGTAGCCCTGGAATTTTTCACTGATAAGTGATATTTAGAGACCACAATCTGGATGCTAGGGTAGGTCATTGCTAACGTGTTCATCACTGTTTAAGGAAACACACATACAAAACCTAATATGTAAATTATATAAACTACGAGGCACACATATATTTAAGATAAAATATGGTATAAGTAGTTAATAGTGATACTTTCTATTCAAGTTCAGAATTATAAGGTTTCTTTTTTTTTTTTTGAATTATAAGGTTTCAATTTAATTTTTGGATCCTTTTGCTCTATTTCCTTTTACCCATGCTGAAAACTCAGTTTTCTGTGATGCTAACCTAAATAATTATTTGCTTTTTTCCCACTCTATATACCCAATGGTCCCAGAATAACAATGACACTATAACTATCCCTAATGTCATTACTGGAAACACCTTAATACTTTTTTGCAGTTCTTTTTATCCTTAATGACACACGTCCAATTACTATGTTTTAAGTTCATTGAGACAAGTCCATCTCTGTGGTCATACCACCCATTGAACACATAGTTGGGCCTATTTATTTCATCCTGATTTTAAGAATGACTTTTAAAATTTTGCTTCTGTTTTATAATTATGTAAATCTTCACACAGTTTCAAGGCCAAATGTACAAAACAAGGTATAGTCCAACAAGCTTAACTCCTGACATTTATCATGGCCTTCTTCATTGTGTTCCCTTCTTCTCATTATAGGGAACTTTTTAAAAAGTTATGTTTGATACTTCATTTGGTTTCTTTTTAAAATATATTTTTTTAATTTTTATTTATTTATGACAGTCACACAGAATGAGAGAGAGAGAGGCAGAGACACAGGCAGAAGGAGAAGCAGGCTCCATGCACCGGGAGCCCGACGCGGGACCCGATCCCGGGTCTCCAGGATCGCGCCCTGGGCCAAAGACAGGCGCCAAACCGCTGCGCCACCCAGGGATCCCTTCATTTGGTTTCTTTTTAAAGATAATAACACCTACCTCTTACTTTACATTATATACATGTCCTACACACACACACACACACACACACACACACACACACAATTTAGTATAGAACCAACAAGTTTTCCATGCTGTTCTGGATCATAATCATTGAAGTTACAGTTTTAAATCCTAGAACAGTTCAAATTTAAGAAGGTCATTACTAACTTGTAATTCTTTAGTACTGTAGAAAACTCCTGAAAAATTATTTTAGGTCTTGGACCATTTTCTCTCCCAGACCTTTAATCAGCTCTTTGATAGAATTTTTCAGCCATGTCAGCAAGGCTTTCACCACCTACTTGCTCAACTTTAATTCATGGAAGGAAGGAAACCCCTTGACATCATTTATTAGCTCTTCTAAAAAAGCAAAACCATTTGGGATTTCTTAATGTTTGTTGTGTGAGTAACAATGTTACACTTCTTTCACCATTGGCTCAAGTCAATGTTGAAGTCCTAATTCACAGTGTTTATAATGGCAGCAACTATACGAGACGATTCACACTTTCTGGAAACTGTAGTTGAAAGATCAATGGAATGTGGTAGTTGGGGGAGGTGTATGTACCTCCTCTGTATCTCAGTCCATAAATGGAAGACATGGTGGGTGAGTTAGGGGACAAAGAGCCTTAAATTCAACACTCTGCTTAGCAACTGATTTCTCCTCCTTCATAATTTTAAAACTGGTTTGAGAAGAGAGGAGTTGTTTTTATTGAGCTTTATTTTATTGAGTTTTATTTTATTGAGCTGCTGATGGATGGGGGTAAGAAGTTCTTATTATTGCCCTATATTACCCTGGGCTTGGTAGAGCACTAGAGTAACTTTTTTTTTTTTCCCAAAAACTTTTCCCCTGCTACCTCAACCTTCAACTACTGTGTCTCACTTGTTCACCCTTTGTCCTTCCACCCAAATCTATTGTTCACATAGCATCCAGAGTCAAGGGAATTAGACCTACTAGGTTCAAGACTTATAAAGCTATAGTGATTAAGACAGTGTGGTGTCAGCAAGAGACCAATGAAACAAAACAACAAACCCAGAGATAGATCCCTGCAGACTTAGAAGCTTGCTTAATGACAGAGGTGGTTCTGGACACCAAAAGGAAAGGATAAACACATTGACTTATGACCATATTTCGCTATTGATAGTCACCATCTTTATTTTTTTTAAAAGATTATTTATTCTTTCATGAGAGACACAGAGAGAGAGAGGCAGAGATGTAGGCAGAGGGAGAAGCAGGATCCCTGTGGGGAGCCCAATGTGAGACTCCATCCCAGAACTCTGGGATCACGTCCTGAGCCAAAGGCAGACGCTCAACTGCTGAGCCACCCAGGCCTCCAAGCCACCATCTTTAATAGCTACAGAATATTGCCTGCATGAATATGCCATAATTGTACTACCATTTATTCAACATCACACCTCACTCCTAATATTTCAGTGGCTATTTTTTTTTTTTGCTATTAAAAACAGTCCTGCAATGGAGATTTTTGTATCTAAAATGTTAAACACAGACTTGTTTACTTATGATTGTGATTTCTTTATGATTAGTCTTCAGACAAAAAAAAAATAGGTCAAAGTGCTTTTGTTATTTTAGGAAATCTGGGTCCAAATTTCCAAATTCTTCCCTAAAATGTTTTCTATGCCCAATAGCAACAAATGAAAGAGCCAGGTCACTTTCTCTGATAACATTGACTATTATACTTTAAAATGATTTTGAGGGTGAAGAAAGCTACCACATAGTTGTTTTAACATGCATTTACTTAATAATTTGTGAAGCTATTTGTTGTGCCCAAATGATTATTGATCCTTTAAAGTTTTTTTTGTGAAATGTTTGTTAGTGTACCAGTTACCAAATTGCTTTCTTTCTCACACCACTCCAATACACCCAGTATAACCATTGTGAAATAATTATAAGCAGCTATGGTGTACCTACTACCTCTGCTCCAATACTTTCAAATGCTTCTTGCTATTTACAGGATGAGATTCAAAGTCTTTACCCTGAGCATGATCAGCACCAAAATAATCCAGCATTACCTTCTACCATAACTTTTCTTCTCACACAAACTTTCATCCTTGACCAATTTGGTCTGCTCTGCATTCTTTCCCATTGTGATATATTTTTCCCCTTCATGCTTTTCCTCTCATTGTTCCTGTCTTATTAATCCCTTCTTTTCACGTGCTCATTTCTTATCTCCTTTTATGCCCAGCTCAAGTGCACTATCCCCTCTTTTAGGGGTGAATTGGTATGGAAATAACAGAGTAAATATGAAATGCTTACTTTTGAATAAAGGTAGCATCAAGTGTTATCGACAATCACTGGAAACAGCATCCAGAAGTATTAGAGTCCAGAAACACAGTTACTGTGCAAACTTCTAGAGAAACTCCAGAGCGATAGCTGTATCTTTTGGCTTTACAATGAGAAACTGAGAAAGAAGAGTTGAAATGGAAAATATAAAGAGTAACCAGGGGGATAAAAAAAAAAAGAAAGCAAAAATAGCAATATGAATTTCAGAAAAGGTGGAATTTAAAGGTGAAGGTACAGAACAGAATTTAACAGTATAATGTTAAAAAGCACAGTTTATAAAGGGCATATAATATCCGTAAACCTGTATGCACCATACAACATAACTAAATATATAAAGAAAAAATCTATTAAACATACAAGAAGATTTTAATTGAAATGAGGTGTGATATTCATACATAGTCCTAGAATTGGACATATCTAGGAGACAAAATTAAGTAAGGACAGAGGGAATTAAGTATTTTTAAAAACTTGGAAGAGATAAATTGCTAAAGTTAATATTAATAAACTAGTAAATGCACTGAGGTAAAAAAATGAAATCATTGGTATGAATATTCAGAAAAATAGATAACACTCTCTTTTGTACTGATATGTTTGAATACTTAGACAATCCAAGAGACTCCAATCAAACACTTGTCAAATAAATGAGACAATTAAGTAAAGATAGTAAAGATAAATACACAAAAAATCATAACTTCACTCTCTACTAGCAATGCGTACCTAGAAGTGAGAATAGGAAAAATTACAATACAATTTTTAAAAAAACACTATAAAAATACAAAGGGACAAATTTTTTTTAAGATTTTATTTATTTATTCATAGAGACAGAAAGAGACAGAAAGAGACAGAGAGAGAGAGAGAGAGGCAGAGACACAGGCAGAGGGAGAAGCAGGCTCCATGCAGAGAGCCCAACATGGGACTCAATCCAGGGTCTCCAGGATCACGCCCTGGGCTGCAGGCGGCGCCAAACCGCTGCGCCACCGGGGCTGCCCCAAAATGACAAATTTAATATAAAATAATTTGAACTCGGCTATATTCTCCTGGGGGAGCTACACCTTCTCCAGTGATGTCTGAATTTCAGCCTTGGGTTTGAGGGGAGGGTTCCTCTTCCAAGTTCTTTGTTCCACCCTTATGTGTTTTCTTTCAGCCCTACAAATAATAGCTGCTTCCTGCATTTGCTATTCGTATATTCCTTAGAGTCTTCTTTTAACTGTTAGAAAGTTAATCACCTATCACTAGTTAATAAGTCTTTAGATATCTTTTCTATGTTCAATAACTGGTGTGGTTTCTGCCTATGACCAGACCTTGACTAATGCAGATCTATATGGATAAAATTGTTTAAAAGATCCCAAGCAAAAAAAAAAAAAAAAAAAAAAAAAAAAAAGAATCCCAAGCAAGAACTAAAAAGATAGAAAAGTATTTTCTTAGATAGGAAAACTATCAGTTCTTCCCTGTATGTATATCTGTATGTATATATGTGATATGTGCATACATATATATTTAATGCCAGCTGATTAGAATTATAAAAGTTTTTTTTTTGGAAATAGATAAAAATATCTTAAATTCTAATGAAAAGGTAATCACAGGAGAACAGTAAAAAAAAAAAAAAGGAAAAAAAGGAAAAATAATTGTAATGAAGGATACACTTTGCCAGATATAATATCACAGTAATCAAATCTAAATGGTATTGGCAGAGAGACAGACAAAGAGTTCAGTGGAACAGAAAGGAAAAGTCCAGGAAAAGATCCTAGGACACATTAGAATTTCATATATGACAAAGACAATTTCATTTCAGAGGACAGAGGTGGTTTTATTTAACAAATTGTGCTGGCAAAAATGGATAACCATCTAGAGCAGGAGTAGTCAAGCTTTTTCTTTAAAGAGACAATAAATATTTTAGGTTTTGTGAGCCTTATGGTCTTCGATACAGCTGCACAGCTCTACCATTATAGTGTAGTAACAGCAAAGACAACATGTAAATGGATGCTCATGACTGTGTTACAATAAAACTTTATTTACAAACATAAGCACTGGCCTGTGGACCATAGTTTGTCAATTTCTGGTCTAGAAGAAGATAAAATTAGCATCCTCCCCCATTCCCCCAGCTCTACTCATCTCTAACCAAATACAAATATAAATTCCAATGGTGTGAAGCCTCGAATGTAAAATATAAACCACGAAAACCTTTTAGAGGAAAAATCCAGGTGGACTAGAAGTACAATTATGTTAAGAAAGGCATCCATCTTAATCAAGTCAAGAAACCAGAAGCCATAAAAGAAAAGTTGGATATATTTGACTATATAAAAATGTAAAATTTTTATACAACAAAAGATGCCATAAAGAGTCTAAAGACAAAACAATAGATTTGAGAAGAATATTTGCACCACAGATGACTATTTCTAATCCTCAAAGAGCTGTTACCAACTGGCAAGAAAAAGAGCAACAGCCTAATAGAAAAATAAGCAAAGGGTATGGATTTTGGTTTAAGTGCAATTGGAAGCCTTTGGCGGTTTTGAGCAGGGGAGCGATAATGATTTATGTTTTAAAAAGACCACTCAGGCTGCTGTGTGGAGAATGGATTGTTGGGGGCAGGGGGCAATCACAGAACCAGGGAGGCCAGGCAGGATGTTTTTGCAGACTCCCCAGAGAGGACTTAATAGATGTTCAATAAACATGGGCTGGTTTTGATGAAAACATCTATGCCATGCTCCCTATGGCTTCTTGGCCAAGGGCTCCTGGCCTGACTTCTTGATCTTTTCTCTGAGAGAAGGCAAGGTTCACAATATGGTATGACTCTTTTTTAATTTTTTCACATAAGCAAATGTGGGCTACTGGTTGTCTGAACCCAAGAGCCTGCTCTGGCCAGGGTGGATCCTGAGATAATCCTGCTGTTCTGGCCCACGTGGTTCAGTTTGACTGTCCTTCTTGGCTCTGGTTATGGGGACGTGGTGGGGAAGCAAGGAGACCCACTGCAATCTTGAGGAATGAGTGACTTCTTGCCCTAATGAGGCCAGGCATGTGAAGAAGTGGATGACACTAAGAAGGAAGGGGGAACACTGACAAACACAGGAAAGGGGATGGGCAGGTGCCTGCAGCCCCTGGTTGGGGAAGACTGCATTGAATAATTTCTTCTCTGCTCTTGAGGAGTGAGGACCCAGGCACCTGGTTGGGAGTCGGTTTTTTCCATGTATGAAGCCAAGAGTTTTCTACTGGTAAGTAAGTGGTCAGAGAGAAGTAGCAACTTGCTTCTCCTCAGCTAGGAAGTGGGTTCTACCCACCTCGCAGCAGGACCAGCAGCTAGAGTGATGGCACAAAGGAAGGTTCCCCCTCCCCCTGCAAGGGTGTAGGGAGCCAGAGGCAAACATCTGAGGCTGCTCTGGCAGCGCTGGGCCTAGAGCTGGGAACTCGGCTCTGTGCAGAGACTCTGCTTTTTCAAATGTAAAATAAAAACCGTCCTGGACAGGAGGGATCTCTAGAGAAAAATGAAAGAACACACACAGACGTGAGCTGCTAGGGTGAGGCAGCGGAGCTGACATTTGCTGCAAAGGCAAGAGAATAGTATGTCCACAGAGAGACCCTGCAGCCTGCCATAGAGCTGGATGCAGCTTATCTTTGTGGAGGCCTCTCTGTTGTCTGCAATCCCTGGTGGAGCAGGCAAAGGAAAGTGGATCTGAAGGCACTGGGGGGCGAGGAGGGGGGACACTGTTAGTTCTCTGCAAACCTGCACCTCACAGCTGCATCTGGGCAAGCTGCAGATGTTCTCTTCTCCATGACTGAGGCTGTGTATGGTTCCCCAGGGAGATGAGCACAAAGGGCCCTACTCGCCAAACATGCTGGTTTTTGATGGCAGTGCCTTGCACTGTGCACATGCACACATGCGAAGAGTGTGTGCCTTCTGGAGGGTACTACCATATTGTAGGCCCTCAGGAAATTCTGGATCCCTTTGCTCATTTTTGTATCGCCAAAATGCCTCCCAAATAGCAGATATTCAACACACTGAATATCTGCTATTTGAAGAAGAAACAAATGCATGAGAAGACTGTTTTCACTTGTGTTCTAATAATCCATCTGGGTATGTAAAAATCCAAAGTGGAGGTAAGACCAGGTGACTTTAAATCTTGCCATGATATCTTATCCCCTAGGCCAGGGATTGGCAAATAACAGCCCAAGGGCCAAATCTGTTCTACAGTCTGGTGGTTTTCTTTTTTTAAATAAAGATTTATTGTAACATAGCCACAACAATTTATTTATATATCTTCCATGGGCTGCTTTTGAGCTCCATCAGCAAGACACTTGAGTCATCAGAAAAGAAATGATAAGGCCTGTGAAACTGAAATATTACCATTTGGCCCTTTACAGAAAAATGTGCTGCCCTATGCCCCAGGCCACAGTCTAGATTCAGCAGGTCTGAGGTGGGGGTCACAGATCCTGGTTTTCTAAAAAGCTTCCTGGTGACACTGATGCAGATAGTCTGTGAGTCACATTTTGAGCAGCAAGGTTCTAGGACATTCTTTTCCAAAATAAAATAAAGGTATGATGAACTAATAAACCTCAAGTATCAACCAGATACAAAGCACGAATGTGGTCCTGCAGCTTCACATAACTTGAGTAAGTTACAATCAAAAGAAGTCTTGGGCATCCCTGCTTCTCTGGCTTCACTTTTTGATACAAGCCTAGGAGCACTCACCAAAAGAAGGCACTAGAACACTCTACTTAGTTCATCCATATGTCTGGGAACAGCCAAAAAGTTGGACAGATTCTGCTTTTTGACCCTCCGCATCCATTCACTCCTTTCCCAATGGGAGCTATTTAGAGATGTCTCTTCTTCCATTGCGGCTCACAGGGCTCAGGCAGGGCTAACTCCAGGGAGACAGCATCTGATCAGGACCTAAACCAAACAGCATACTGCACTTCCCCTGGACCACCAAGATTGGTGGAGGGATGATTACGGGACCCATGTGACTTTCGTGGGGACTTCTGTGAAAAATTTGTTCTCTCTTACCCAGAACATTTGTAGCCATCTCATGACCCTAAAGGAAAAGGAACCAGTATGGAGGAGATAGCTCCAAGTCAGAGGGAGAGAAGAAAGCTGGTGACCTAGTTTCAGTCCCTAATCAAATTTTACCACTGACCCAGCTGTCCAAATGGAACTAACCCTAAGTTTTTCAGTTATGTAAGCTTATGCATCCTCTTCTGCTTCTGCTATTTGGAGTTGGGGTATCTGAGTCTTGCAATTGAAAAAAAAAAAAAAGTCCTAATAGGAAAAGTTACCAAAACTTTCCATTCGACTGTGGTTGAACATCTGGTCCATGTGCACTCCTCCCATATACACTCTTCTAAGACTCCAACACATTTGGCACATCGGCACAAGAGCATGTAGAAAACAGTTACCCATCTCAGAGCTGGGGCACCCGTTGCTTGGCCATCACCAAAGTTGCTATTACTGACCCTAGGAGCTCAAATCTCTCCAACTGCAATCAGTTCATGTCACAACATTCTCTGTTTCCAGAAGAGAGATCCTGGCCAAAGGGCTCATGAATACTGCCTCAAGTTAACTGCGCAAAGAACCATCAAAGGGCAGGTCACACCAGGCAAAACTACACCAGTTAGTATTTTCTTTAGTACTATTCCAGGTTCTCATAGCATCTTTCATTAGCATCTTAAATTAACCAATATGTGTCTTCTCTCCCTCCTCCCTGACTCTCTTTCTCTCTCTCCTAGCAGACAAATTAGAAAGGGTCTTATTAAACTACCCACAGGAATCAAGTACACCAGTTCTCAGGAAGATCTAGATTTGAATCGCAGGTCCACCACTTATTGTGTGAGTATGGATAAGTTTAAACTCTCTGAATCCCAGTTTCCTTATTTTTAACATATTTACCTTGCGGGGTTATCATAGTGAGATGAAATAACACATATAGTGGTTAGTTGTAATACTATTACTATATTGCAAAAATCATATTACAGTCATAATATTGTTTTAGTTCTTCACAGGGAACAATTCCTTTTCTTTTTTTCTTAAAGATTTTATTTATTTATTCATGAGAGACACACACACAGAGGCAGAGACACAGGCAGAGGGAGACGCAGGCTCCAAACAGGGAGCCTGATGTGGGACTCGATCCTGGGTCTCCAGGATCACACCCTGGGTTGAAGGCAGACACTCAACTGCAGAGCCACCCCAGCGTCCCGGGAACAATTCCTTCTTTAACTTAACATTAGTAACTCAATATTGGAATTTCAGTCCCAGCAATAGAGTTGTTCCTAGGACTGTGTCTGGAAAATGGCCACTTACCGGCTGCAGAGTCCTCCCTCAGGTAATGACCTTGAGAGTCAAACCACAGGCCCTATGCGTAGAAGCCAGAAGAGGAATTCCAGAGACTGGAGTGGCCATTGGGTAATACTCGGGTCTTAAAATATATACTTCTTAGAAGGCATTAACATCACTGAATTCTGATGGATGATCCTAGGATTGGTGGGACAGCCGAGAGCCTCCTACCCCACAGCCGTTTTCTATTTGGTCAAAGAGACATGAACCTGCAAGTCTGTAGACGCCGTCCTTCACAGAAACTAAGAATGCGCTCAGAATCCCTTTTCCAGTAGCTTGAATAAAGGGCTCAGGGGCAACGGGAAGCAGAAGCAGTTCTTTCAGTCCAAGAGCAGTCACCCCAGGATTCCTGTTCAACTGCCAGAGTGACCCGCGGGCGTGAGCACATCCCTGGTGCTCCCTGCCGTCCGACGGCGGGGACTGTGTGAGGCCCGCGTCCTCGCTGTACTAACAACCTACTGTTACGTCATTACGTGAGCGAACGACGACGTCCTCGAGCCCCTCAACACGAAACGCGGTACCCAGGGCACTGATGCTCGGCAAGCAAATCCTCGCCATTTCCCTTTCCGGAAATCTCACACTGAAAGTTGCTTCACGAATCCCACAACGCCATGGTGGTAGAGCCTGACATTTTGGGGAAAACAAAACAAAACAAAACAAAACAAAACAACCTCTAATAAATAATATTCTGCTTGAGAGAAAAATCAGACCTTAGGCTTCTGACAAGAAAAGAGGAGTAACGTTGAAGGCTTCAGGGTGACCTATCACCTCGGAGAATCAAAAACCGTTCATGGTCTTCATTTCCCGGGTCTGTGGGAAGAATTAACGATGATTTTCAGGATTTTTGGATGCAGTTAATTTCTATGAAGCCCTTGCACAATTTCCCTCTTTTCGACAATTTTCCATCCTTCCTTTTTCCCCCAAGAGCTTCTGTGTTGGACAAAAAAATAAAATAAAAATTAAATTAAAAAAATAAAAAATCAGTGCCACACAGCGCACCTCACCAGGACCGGGGCCGGCGGCGCTCGCCCTCCCATCAGACGCGACGACGTGGCCGCCGCCGCAAGCGAAGCCGCAGCGAATGGCGGTGCAGGCGCAGGGGCTTCTGGGAGCCTGAGGAGCTGTGCGCGCGCACCTGGGCGGGGCGGGGGGCGGGGCGGGGGGCGGGGCTACCGGGGCCACGTGGGCCGTGGAAGGCCCGCGTGCAGAACGGGGGGTGCGTGCGGTAAGAAAGGGGCAGTTGGCGACGAAAGTGGTCAGAAAACAGTGAAGGGCGGCGACTGGGGAGAAACAGCCCGCCAGGAAAGTTAGGTTGACTCCAAGACACTTGGAATTTGCAGGATTTGAAACACCTCCGCCTGGAATCATGCCAGATCAAGGACTCGGAGACGTCTCTGCAGATGCTCAACAGCTGCTTAGAAATATCTTGTTTAAAATGACCCCAAGATTGGGGCACCTGGGTGGCGCGGTGGGTGAGCGTCTGGCCTTGGCTCCAGTTGTGATCCCGGGGTTTTAGCCAGCTCCCCGCATGGAGCCTGCTTCTCCCTCTGCCTGTGTCTCTGCCCCCCCCCCCCCCGACTCTGTCTCATGAATAAATAAACAACAACTTTTAAAAAACTAAAATGACCCCAGGACTGTCCCAGATGAATGGCCAGAGGGTTGGAGGCACAGAGGCAAGGTAATCCCTAAGCAAAGGTGCCAAGCAGGCAGTGCAAATCTCTGCCTCCTCCTCCCCTTCCCTCTACTGGCTTCCTGGCTGCCTCCCTTCCAGGAGTCGAGGCCCTCCTTGCGGTGCCTCACTGTGTCAGGAGCCACAGTCTGGCCTGAGTGTGCCCTTTCAAGGCCTGTGTGACAACAAGCCCATCTGGGTAACCTTGTTTTTTCCCTCCTGCAGGACAAAGTTACGTTTAGTCAGGCTTCTTCCTTCACAAGGCAGATGCCAAAAGCAAAGAGAGCGAAGTAGTAGGAATTTCAGACACTGAGTACAACTCCCCTTGGGGTACCCCTGGGGCTGGAGCCTTTACATCACTGCGACAGCAAACTGGTCTGTGCAGAGCATGACCAGCACACCTTGGAGGCTTTATCTCTCCGTGTGCAGGTGTTGTTGCTCTCTCTCTCGCCACTCCTTATTCCCGAAGCCACATTTAAACAAATAGGCATTCCCCGGAGCACAGATGCACATGTCTGTAGTGAACATGAGTGTGACACTCACAAGCACACTCATGGCATTAGCAAAGCCTTTTTATTCTTGGGGTTTCTAAGTATCCTTAAAAGCAGGGGTGACAGGCCAAATCCCACCCTGCCTGTTTTGTCAATAAAGTTTTCTTGGAATGCAGACACACCTATTGTGTGTTGTCTTTTGCACTCTAACAGGGTTGAGCAGTCACGAGAGAGACAAGGTCCACAAAACCTAAAATATTTACTCTCTGACCCTTTAGAAAAAGTTTACTAATGACCTCTAAAGTAGAACACTCTATCTGGAAAATCTTTTTCTTTTCTCTAATTGCCAAAAGGTCTTTCTCTCATTTAAAAGTAATTCATAAACCTCCACCTCTTAGACTCAGAGAGCCCCATAATTACAAGATGTATTTGAGACAATTAGTTCCATCTAAAGCCTAGTGTGTGATTCTCCTCCGGAATATCTGTGGGCGCCCCCTCTCTCTGGACACTTCCAATCCATGGCAACACACAGTTGCTCACAGGGAAGCCTGCAAAGTCTCCCAACAGAAAGCGCTCGCTCGTTCTCTCTCTCTCTCTCTCTCTCTCAACAGCCTTTGGAAAACGCTCTCTCTCTCTTTCTTTCTTTTTTTAAATCTAGAGTGAAAATCTAACTTCCTATCATTTCTACCCCTTGATTCCCATTCTGCCCTTTGGGGCCAGTCAGAAAAAGGGGGGACAATCCCCTTTATAAGATAACAAACACATAAAGATTTGGAGACAATGGACAAGCCTTATCTTTCTATTTTGCTTCCCCTGATTGAATGCCCCAGTCCCAGTATTTTTCCTTGTATGGTGTGGAATAAACTCCCTGCCCCCTCTGTCACTGCTCCTGGATGCCACTGTCCTTTTTACACTTAGAAGTCTGTGTCGACTTGGGGTCTCTAAGCAAGGCATTTACTTCCATCAGCACCTCTCTGATAGGTCAGCAGAGGCGCTTTCAGAGGGCAGCAAGCAGAGATGGCTGTTCACTTTCTGGAGTACCAGGCACAGGGCGACGCCATGGTCTAATCAGGCCCTGTGGTGCCCTCTGAGAATGTCAGACCATGCCTCTGTGGCAGTGGCTAGAGGCCTCTGGAAAGCTAGTCCTACAGAATGGTGTATTTTGAATTAACCACTCAACAAATCATAAAAACGGGATTGTCAGATTCATTATGGGAAAGTCTGTGTTGAATATAATGCTTTAAGCACGTGTTGTGGCTGCTGGGGATACAACTGGTATTAGTGGCTTAAGGGGCTCAGGAAATTTCCCTGAGACCATAACAAAAGAACAGCCAGCGTTTGGTGAGAACAATGGAGGATGAACCCTTTTCCTTACATCCATGAAAGGAGATCTTTTTTATTATTTAAAAATTTGCCACTCCAAAACACCCACATCCCCCCTGGTGCACCATGTCAGAGCTACTGAGGAGGAGGCAAAAAAAAAAGGGGGGGGGAATCATTAAACAACCCCCCAAAAAGAGGGCTCAATGAGGTCTCATTCTGTGGTAATGAGCTCCAATTTAACACGATCATTATTTCTGACATTATTTCTGACATATATCCTGAGAATAGTGTCACATGCCCAGAAGCTATTTTTTTTTTTACCCACTAATCCCAGAAATAAGAAGCTGCCATTAGGGACAGTGAGTCAGGGACTGTAAAAGTGCTTTGAAATAGGAATGTTGCAACAGAATGCCCTGAATATGGGAAGCACAGCCCACACAAGGCCCTTCACCACCTGTGGGTGCCCCCCACTTCCACCTCCGGGCCACCTCAAGACTGCCAGACGTTTGCGGTGACTCTTCAGTGAGTAGTAAAGGGCACAGGTTTGGTGTCAGATGGATTCTGGATTTGAGGCCCGGTTGTGCCATTTGTGCCTAGACCATATGCCTTTGGGAAGTTTTTACTTACGTTCCTCATGCCTTGGTTTACTCACCTGCAAAATAGAACCAATAACAGAAGCTACTTTTGAGTAGGGATTAAGCAAAATGGAACAGCAGGAAACAGACTCCAACATACCAGAGAGGAGGAAAAAGTGCCCGGATGATGGGAAGGGATATTCTGAAGCAAAGACTGGATTTCAAATTTAGATACCACCAGTCTTCATGGGAACAGGTCAGAAAGCTCTAAGAGGACTTTTATAAGATGAAATCAACAAAACACCCAATATATTTGAATATATTGAGAGCAGATGTACACAAATGGGGAAGAGTTTATTGCTATGTCTATGATTACTACATAGAAAACTAAGAAGAGCAAGAAAACCCCCTCTGAAAACAGAGTTATATAGGGGAAAAATGAGTAATTATAGTATACTACATGACTCAGCTAGTCTGAATATGAATCTAATGAAAATCATACTACAATATTGGGATGATGGGAGTTTTATGTGGTTTTTTGAAGGGGGTTTTAAAAGAGAGCTGGGTCTCATTATCCAGAGTCAATAGATAAAGCCTAGAAGTAAAAATTTAGAAATAGGAATTTCAAAAAACTGTATTTAGAGATGTGGAGATAAATTCCTTAGAATCTCAGTTAAAATAATTGAAAGAGTTCATCTCTGGACAGGAGGCACTGGTGGGTGACTTTCAAAGGAGAGTGTATATCCTAAAACTAGTAACTGATAAAATTAAGATTAAATTTAAAAAATTAAAACTCTCATTGAAATATATCTCACCAATTGATTTCACTACCAGTTGCTTTAGATTTATTAGAATTAAGTCCAGAATTGGCAGTTACTCTTTTGTCTTAACCCTTTAATAGATGAAATGCTGAACAAAGTTCAAGAATGTTTCATGAAGTGTATCTTTTTAAAAATATTTTTTAAAGTAATCTCTACACGCAACTTGGGGCTCAACAACCCCAAGATCAAGGGTTGCATGCTCCACTGCCTTAGCCATTCAGGAGCCCCAGGAAGTGTATTTTTAACAGGAGATACACAGCATATGTGGAAAGGTACATTTTCCATACATGAAGTTCAGAGTTATGGATAAGAAAGCATGAGCCAGGTGATCTGTCTGACTGGGTGGGCCGAAGTAGAGTAATAAGACATCACTTCCATTTCTTTCCTGTAGGGATATCACTTTCCACAAGGATATTATTTCATCTATTTCTGTTTACCCATGGCACACATTCTCTATCACATTTCAAGCCACTGGGTCAAGGAGTCCATGCCTTACTGTTTAATTTTTAGGTTGCACAGAGTGTCTTCATACCTGCACTAAACTTTCAAGTTTGCTTTGTTTCTTAGTTACCTAAAGTATGCTGAGATACAGAAAACTGGGGCATAAAGACTATTGCTGATTATTAGTCTTGTATTTTTTTTCCTTTAAAGTATCAGAAAACTTTTGGAATTGTTTTAATATCTTTTCAAAATCTTCTACCTTATATAATTTCTTAAAATGTAATTTGCTTCATATTTTTTCCTTCTATCCCCCCAATTTAAGCTTAAGATTTCCTTGATGAAATCAGCATGTCATCTGTCAATAGTTCTTGTCAGTTCCCACAGTCTGATGATTGGGCCTTACTGGTCACCCCACAGTTGTTACAGTATTTCATAATCCAGACACTGCCATTCCTGGCCCTCTCCCTTCCTTCATACAAACTTAACATTCAGTGCTACTAATCTGGCCAGCTGTTCACATGCCAGTTTCTTTGTTACCAAAGTTACGATATTGAATTTGAAGCAGAAATGAACCCATACCTAATGTAATTGGAGCCATTCACAACTTTTAAATCTACTTAAAGGACAAACTCTACTTCCTACTGGCAATACACCCCCATTCTCACGTGAATCTTCCCTCTGACACTTTGGGCTACATCCTAGCTCCAACTGCAATAAATAAACTAAAAGTCGGGACCTGCTTTCTGAGAAAAGGACAATGATACCTTCAGGAAAACATATTCTCTTGGGAGTCACCACAATATCCAGTGGGCCAGAGAGCTGTTGCAAAGGAAAGAGCTAGAAAATACTGAATTGTTCACTAAGAACAAGAACTCTTTAGCCCTTTCTGTCTCTTTTCTGCCAACTCTACTAATGTCCTGATTAATATTTCAAATAACTACACAGAGAGACATGAACAGATCTGCTTACAAAGATACACAAAACCTGTTGAAATCCTCACAACTGGGGCAGCCCTGGTGGTGCAGCGGTTTGGCACCACCTGCAGCCCGAGGTGTGATTCTGGAGACCCGGGATCGAGTCCCATGTTGGGCTCCCTGTGTGGAGCCTGCTTCTCCCTCTACCTGTGTCTCTGCCTCTCTCTCTCTGTTGCTCATGAATAAATAAATAGAATCTTTAAAAGAAAAAAAAAAAGAAATCCTCACAACTGGCATTATAAATAACCTTCTAGATTTTATACTAACTGAAATGTATACATGGTCCCAGAGCAAATGAAACTGCATACCCTTTAGATAACATTTTCAGAAGGTTACTTCTATGTGCCAAGCACTGACCTCAGCCATCTTTTATGTTCATTATCTCATACCATCCTCTTACAAAACCACTTGACAGATCAGGAAACCAAGGCCTAGAAAGATAAAGAAATATTCCCAGAGTTTTGAAGCTAACAGTGTGTGGAGTTAGGACTTGAACCCAGATCTGATCTCAAAGACCATGTGCTTCCTCACTCAAGCAGTGGTTCTCAGTGATGGTAATTTTACCTCTAACGGGCATTGACATTATCTGGAGACATTTTTACTTGTCACACCTACTGGCATCTAGTGGTTGGGGCCAAGGATACAGCAAAACATCCTACAATGCAGAGGACAGCCCCCACCGCAAAGAACCCTCTGTGCCCAAGTGCAAATAGGATCAAGGCTGAGAAACCCTACACTGTGCTATCTGAGATTTTCTTTAAGAAATTCTGAATTGCTTACTGTCTCATTCCCAGAATCATCACTGTTGATGGTCTTATAACTATCACCAAATGGATTATTTTTGTGAAGTTATTAAACCCCCTACACTGCTATTTAAGGATAACAATTGTTTTTCTTTCATAAATGATTGTGATTAATACTTGAAAAGGGCCTATAGAGGGGCACCTGGGTGGCTCAATCGGTTAAGCGTCTGCTTTTGGCTCAGGTCATGATCCCAGAGTCCTAGGATCCAGCCTCACATCCAGGGAGCCTGCTTCTCCCTCTCCTGCACCCCCTGTTTGTGCATTCCCTCTCTCTCCCTCTCTACCAAATACATAAAAATCTTTTAAAAAATAATAAAAAGGACTACAGACTGGACTTGACTACAGAATAGGGGTCCAATGTGCAAAACTCACTGCAGACATCCCACTAATAAACCCTGGTTTCCTGCCTTAAGAGCATACATATAAGGCATCTTCAGATTTCTTCCTGTATACAGCAGCTGTCCCACGAGACTCAGTTAAATGTGCTCACATGTACGTGTTAGGTAGAGGTAAGCTTTTGACAAGGTTTTGAAGAAAACAACGGCTTACTATCAGATTCCTGTTTTTCTCCTTTGTTCTTTTATAATCATCACCCTACCTGAAGTAAATAGGACAGGGCCTTGGAGGGATGCAGTGTTCTGCTGAAGTTGGGGAGAAGGGGCTGGGGGGTCTCAGAAGAAGGTAGGAGGCTTGAAAATGGGAAAGACACAGTATTCTCTGTTGGCCTCCCAGTGGACACGTTACTCCCTTCCTTTCTAGGTTCTGTGATGGTGATAGGCTTATGGGGAGGTGAGGATGGAAAACGTATCCAGCCCATGATGACTGAAAGTTGGTTTATTTATGAGTACCTTCTGTGGTGCAAGTGTGCCCCTTAGGATCAAACTAGAGAAAGCTGTATTTTGCCTTTCTACCCTCCTTTTGCAGCACTGATAGCTTCCAAACCAAGGAAAATTGACATGTTTATCTGCTGGACTGGAGATTCTTTGTTTTTATTGTTGTTCATTCATCTGATACATTTTACGTGCCCAGGTACCCTTCCAGGCACAGGACAGGCTCCATTTCCCTGCTTCAAATATAGGTAGGAGCCACCATGTGGAAGAGTCTTGCTGATAGCAGGAGGGTGGAGGGAGTATGAGCTACGTCTGGGCCTGGACCTTGAGACACTGAGTATGCTGCCTCCTACTTGATCCCTTTCCAACTGGGAGGCATCTGTGAGGACCCAGCTTTGATCCTGCAGATGGAAATGATCCCTGGAAGGAAGCAGAAGCACATGAAAGGAGGAACCTGAACAGCCCACTTGTGAGCAAGAAATTCACTTTGCTGTTCTTTGACTGCTCTATCATTGGGCCTCTTGGCCAGATAGCCTTTGCTTTGTGTGCCTGATACTGGTCTATGCCCTCATGGAGCTTACATTCTAACCAGATACTACATACAGAAGGTAGTCAGGGAAGGTCTCTCTGAAGAAGTGATGTTTACAACGAAACCCCCATGCTAAGTAGAGTCAGCCAGGCAAAGACGTGGCGGCTCAGGAAGATGGAAAACTGAATGCAGAGGTAGAAAATAATTTGTGTGTGAGGAATGGAAGAGGAAAATAATGGCACAGGAGCATAGTGATTAGGGTAACAATACTGGGTGAGGATGGAGAGTAAGAATAAGGAGTCTGGAGGCAATTCCAAATGTGATACAAAGCCCGTGGAGCTTTACACACTGGGAAGACATATGTGGGTAAGTGTAGATAGAAAGTGAAAAAGGTACCATTTGATTGGAGATTGATGATCACTTTGGCTAAAATCAGATTGCAGGAGTCAAGAACAGAATGAAGAACAGTGGAGATCTAAGTGTAGTGGTACAGTGAGCAATGGTGGTGGTGTTGGCCAGCATGTCGGCAGTGGGGATGGAGGAAGGGCTGGACTTAGGATGTGTTTAGGAGATAAAATCAGCAGGTCTGGCTGACAGATTGGATGTGGAGGATGAAGGAGAGTTCTTATCCTAAGCAGGCAAGCAGTGGTACCATCTACTGAATGAGGCAAGACTGGTAGGGAAGGTTTTGGGGGGGAGGACATCCAGAGGCCTGTTGTAAAAGTGCCAAGTTTGAATGGAGGTTGCATGGAAAAATTTGGGGTTCAGGGGAGATAATTTAGGGAGTCTTCAGCAAATAAATGAATATAAAGTCATGGGCCTATAGGTAACTGGGTGGCTCAGTCAGTTAAGTACCTAACTCTTGTTTTTGGCTCAAGTCATGATCTCAGGGTGGTAGGATCAAGCCCCACATTGGGCTCTGTGCTGGGCATGGAGCCTGCTTAAGATTCTCTCTCTCTCTCTCTCCACCTGCCTCTCTTGAAAATAAATAAATTTTAAAAATAAAGTAATAAAGTCCTTTTAGTGAATGGAAACAGAGAAAGAAGAGAAGGAGTCCAGGAAAAAGAAGCATCAGCTGAGCACACAATTAGCATTTCTCTACTAATCCCTGGGATAAACAACCCATCAGACTTCTAGGGGAAGGAAGAAGACCACTGGTCCACTGTTGGAAATTCTAATTAGCATCATGGGAATCTCTTTCAGCAGGATGGTGGGGCTGGCCTGTGGCTCATAGGAGCTGGTGGGTAAATTTTCAGGAATCTCACAAACCAGTTGTCAACTCTGGCCATTGTTGTGAGAGTGACAGTGGAATCATTTATACTATAGAAATCAGTAAATGCTCCAAACTGAGGCTTCTTCTGGTAAAATTTTTTTGGTAAAATTGAAAGCCAGCTTATGAGCACAGCACTGACCCCTGCCTGCTTTAGGAGGACTCACCCTCATCAGAGGGGTGAAGTGGGATCTCCAGATGCCACCTGCACTCACGTATAGGACCTCATTCCTCCAGGAGCTGGCCCACAGGGCCCATAATTTACAGCACACAGTGGCACAGTCCCATGAACCAGGAACTCTAGTAACATTCCAAACTTGAACCAGCATTGGTCCTTTGCCATCACAAGACAGATGGTTACCAGTAGCAGGTCTTAAGCAGCCCTGGGAAAAAAGTCAAAGGGAAGGTTTGGAATTTGAATATCCAGCTTTGGGTAGAATGAGTCCTCATCTTGTTTCTACTCAACAGTAGCTGCAAAAGAGCAGGGGGACTTGGGAAATTTCTTCCTTCTGGGGCACTGGTGTAGACATCAAGGTGGGGACATGGCGAGGGGCAAGAAGGCAGAGGGACCTCCATCTCTGGGATGCATGGGCCATCTCTCTAACCTCACCCCAAGTCGCTGGACACACAGCACCTCCTTTCCTTTTGGAAAAACAGCGAGTTTGTTCTTTGTAACCCTCTTCCTTCTTTTCCCCTACTCTATGTTGGTATTGTCACTACCACGCCTATTTCATTGACTCCAAGGTGCGTTTTCACGAAGGTGCAAATGGGTTGATTAGTTTATTCAGGAGTATTGACATGCTCCGGTGCAGTGGAGCATACAGCCAATCTCCCTGCACGCTCGAGTGGGCCGTGGTTACCTCGACTGCCTCCCAACAGGAATCGAGTGCTGGTTTGCACTGGTGTTTGGGGCTTGAGAGATGCGTCATGCCAGCCTCACTCTAATTATGATTTTCAGAAGATGTAGCTGTCTGGATATAACGGGGCCATGAAAAGTGCACAGAAGCCAGGGGGAGGGGTGGACAGCAGAGAGCACGTCCACAGGAGGTTGAGCTTGGGAGGCAACAAAACGCAGTCCTTGTATTATCTGCTGTGCACAGCTGGGATGCATCACACACACACACACACACACACACCTCATGAGCCTTCCTGAATGAGGCTTGCATTTAGAAACGGATTCACTAAATCTGAGAACGTTGAGTCTGTGAGGAATCACAAGAGTCATCAAATCCAAAGCTTCATTTTTTTTTTTTCAAATGAGGAAACAAAGGCCCAGAGAGGTGAAATGATTTCTGGGAGGCCACATAGCTAATCAGAGTAGAGGTGAGTCCCTGCCTTCCTGAACTCCAATTCTGGAGCCCCTTTCCCCATAAGCAAGCTGCCCTAAGTAAAGTTCTAAAACCTTGACTCTACCGCATGCATGTGTGCGTGTGTGATGTGTGTGATGTGTGAGTGTGTGCGCGTGTGCTTGAGCTTGCTTTATGTGGAGAGCTGTGGGTATGTGACGTGCGTTTGCAGGGATATTCTCTCCTTGCTTCATGTTTTCACATCTCCCACAAGACAGGAATTAAAAGGAAGGAATAGCTGACCTGTTCCCTCAGGCAAGTAGATCTGTGGAAAAACAAAGAGTCAGTAGCTTGGTCTCCAAGGGGTCAGTCTGAATTCCTTCTCTCAGAAGCATCAAGGGCTACTTTTTCATCTCAACCATGTTACAATCTTGCATAATCTATAATAATGGGATGCTGAGTGCATTTTAGAAAATGCAAGATGGAAAAGGACTCTCTGAGCTCCCACGGAACATCGGCTCTGCGAAACCCATAAGGAGGTGCAGTGAAAAGTTCACCAGGAGAGAAAACAGCCACCTATGTCCAGGTGAGGGGGACGGTTCTTTGCAATCGGTGCCTCGTGGTCATTTGCGTTGCTGTTGTTCTTAAAAAAGAGATGGCACCGTGGAGTCGGAGGCTCACCTTTCGGCTCTCGCATTTAATTGCTGCAAAAGCCATTTATTACCTCGTGTTCTTCCCTGGAGGAAACATTATCCTCTCCAGCAACCAGGCCTGGCTATGTCTGGCTCATCTAACTACCCTCAGAAATGATCCCATCACCTCTGCGTAATCCTGGGTCTGCTCTATTGCCACGTCTGGCCATCTCCAGTTCAAGGAAGGCCCCCGCGAAAGGAAGAAGGGCAAGAGCTGGGGTTTTCTTTCCTTCTTTGAATTTTGCATAAAACTACCTCCCAGCCCACATAATGAGAAAACATCAATCATCCCTGTTTCCCCAGGAATGTTGGAGGCCATCCTGCGCCTCTTCACTGTCCTGCTCATCTGTACACAGGCAGGGCTTGTGAAATTGCTTTCCCTCAGAAAAATATGTTCCTTTCCACCTTCCTTGGATGGCTCTCACAAATGAAAGTGCTTTGTCATTTTTAATGCCTACTGTTCCCTTTTTCTGGCTGCCTCCAGTCACAATCCAGCCAATAACACCCACAGGTATTTGATTTAAAAAAAAACACCCCAAAACCCAGAGGATGGTTGGACTCTCCCAGTGCCCCCCTGGTAAGGCTTCCTTGAGTTCTACGACGACATAAAAAGGACTGCAAGGAGAGGTTCTTTCCATTTCCTTGGCATCGCATTTGGATAGACACATAGACAGTGGCACAGATGAGCTCTAGGTAACAGATGCCCACCTTAAAATGGAGGTAATAGACTGCCTGGTTTCCCTTGCTGACCAGCTCTGAGCATCAACAGAATAAATAGAAGTGGACTCGCTTTGTAAACGGGAAAGTGCACTAAAGATGCAAGTTATTATTACTTCTAAAATGTCTCCAGTCTACAATCTGTCATAGACACCTATCATTCTACTTAGATAATTGTGTAATTGTTCCACATGCCAGAGGGAACAAAAGTCTCTCTTTGAAATGTTTGTACATCTCTGTGGAGGCTTAGGTATATAGAACCCTGTAATAACAAGGTTTCGACTCCATGGAGATCTATAGATGCCAAAGGACTAACGATACCCTCCTCTGAAAAACAAAAGCATCAAGCTTTTAATAGACAAGTTAGTAAGATAGCCTGATCCCAGCGTTATAAAAGAGTCACCCTCTAGAAAAGGGACATGGGTTCACCATTCTAGGATCCAGGGTAGCCTTGCATGATAGATTTGTTTCCCAAAAGTCGTTTGAAAACAGAATCACCACAAAATGTAATCATTTCCCACATACCTTCATCGAGTCCAGATGAAGTTTATCTTCATTTTTTTGTCAATCTCTATTAAGGAGCATCTGAATTTTAACCCTGTCTGCCCTATCTTGATCACACCATCTGTTCCAACAATTAAAGATCTGTAAGCAAACATTTAACCGTACCAAAACTATCTGATTATTCAAAGGGACCCCTTGTTACTTGATGTAAACCTGGATGTCTTTACAATGAGCAATAACCTACTTCTCAAATTTTTGCAGTGAAGAACGCCCTTCTGTCACTGTCACTGCCCACAACCAATCCTTCCTGGACCGGGACTTTGTAAAATATATAAAAAAGGAATTACTAGGAACATAACATGGTGCTTGAATGTTGCGGCAATGGGAGATTACTATGAAAGTTTCTAAATTCTTGCTCTAAATCTCTGTGCTAAATTTGTGGAGGACATCTAACAAATGGTTCACAAACCAGGACTGGCCTATGGACCATCCTTCGGTAGCACTGATGTAAAGGCAATGAACTATTGTGCTATCTTACTTTCAATTCCTCAAATCCCAACCATGCAAATTCTCATTTCTTCTAAGACTTGTAAATCTGATGTTTTACTAAAAGTTGTCTTCAAGCAGGAAGAGGTCTTTATTTTCTTAAAGATTTTGTTTATTTATTCATGACAGACATGGAGAGAGAGAGAGGCAGAGACACAGGCAGAGGGAGAAGCAGGCTCCGTGCAGGGAGCCTGATGTGGGACTCGATCCCAGGTCTCCAGGATCACCCCGGGCTGAAGGCAGCACTAAACCACTGGGCCACCGGGGCTGCCCAGGAAAGGGTCTTTATATAAAGCCTCCACGCTACATGATCAATTGACAACTATGATGGAGAATTAACACCAATATGAGTTACACAAGGGACTATCCAAGAATAAGTTAGGAAGTTACCTTAAGTCATGATGGAGGGAGGGGAAGGTTTAGGGCTGGCTGCTGTATAAAAAGAAAGTAAAAAAAAAAAAAAATTAAAGAAAAGTGATCTTAAATCTGTATTCCATGTACTAGTAGATTAAGAGGCTAAAAAACAGATAAAACCACGCTGGACCAAAGAACCAGAAGTATGTGAAGGCTGTGGGACAAAGAGTATGCCTGAGTATGCCTACGCAGGCACATGCTTGTGTGTATGTGTGCGCATGTGTGCATGGGTGTGCACGTTGATGCATACAGTCCACTTGGTGGGCAGGCTGGTTGGAGCTGAGTAAGGAAGGCAGGAAAAAGGTTGAGGGAGCATTTTCAGAAAAGGGGTCCAATTTATATCCATTGCTGTAATTGGTTTGTTTGTGTAGAGCGGAAAGTAGGGGGCAGTGGGGGGACGTGATGGAGTGAAACACTGAGGGCTGTGATTCCCCTGCCTGATGAATTGGAGAGAAATTGTTAGTAACCAAGACTGGTCCCGCAGGGGTTCATTAAGTGACTGGCCCTCCACAATATCCTGTCATTTCCAACCTGGATGCATCAACATTAGCCAGCTTTGCGGTATGCAATTGTGTGTCTGCATGGGTGTGCGAAGGCACAGGAGTGTCTGCTGGCTGCATGTGTGTGTCTGTGTGTGTGTGCACGCGCGTGCACCTTTTCTTAGAGATACAGTTAAGTTTTCCGTGGGAATTAGAATCACGAGGGTCACATGCAATTAAAAAAAGCAAAAAGCAAAAGGTGCTTTCTTACGGGAAACACAAATTTGCTTTGACACTTTAAAAAGTACCGTGGAGTCGGACAATAGGGAAACCAAGAAAGGATCTGAACCGGGTGGGCGGGGGCGCCGGGGAGCTGAAAGGAAGCCAGTGGTGAACACATCCAAATGGTAACTTCTTAAACCGCCTGTGAAAGGGAGAGCCCGCAGCATTTATCTCCAGATTGTGAGGCCTGTCAGCCCCTGGGAAGGGGGGCCCAGAAACCAGAGTTACAGTGGAGGGTGAGGAAGAGATGAAGGGTGAATTAGCCAGATGAACAGACTGCCCAAAATGTCCCGGTGCAGGTGGCATGTGGAGTCACTGCTGCTTTGGCTTTGTATGTCAGTACATTTCTTTCCAGGCAACGGTGGAAGAAAAACTCCTATAAGGAGTTTTAAGGGAGCAGGAGTCCCCCTGGGAACCCCACAATGGAGATCTTAGAAGAACACTAGAAAAAAAAAAAAAAAAAGCAAAAGCAAAAACTACAAATGCTCCCTCTGCCAAGGGGAACTTTCAGGGTTTGGTGTCAGAAGCACTCTACCCCCATGGGGAGGAGCCGAGGAGCCCGTGTCACGGGTGTCAAGGGCTGGGGAGAAGCTAACACCATCAGAGGGAAGCCCTCATCCCTCCAACCACCCAATTCCCCAGCTCTCTGAGCTTCTGTGGACAGAGCCAGCCTTCAGTACCTGGACAGAGAGGCCTCCACCAGGCACAAAAGAAGGCCTGACTTCAACCTACAGCCTGTGCTTTGCAATGGTTTTGTGGAACTCACCATGGAAGTGCAAGACCTGCAAGTTCCAAAGGTAGCTGTCCTTGGCTTCTTTCCCTCCTTCCTAAACCATGTGTTTACCACTTCGGCAGGGGAGGAAAGACTCTTGGGATGTCCTAGGATGAGTCTTGGCTCATACTTAGTGCTGCGGGTCTGATTCGTCTGTCATTAGCTAATCCGAAGTAGAAGGGGCCACACAATGACTATTAAATCATGTAACCTAAGTGTTCACAAATTATAGGGCTGGTGATACGTATTGCTGTTGGCGTTGTTAAGTACTTCACACTTGACACGTATTAACTCATTGTCCACATCATGCTAACTACGTACAAGAGTAAGGTAGGTCCTATTATTTCCATTTTCCCCCAATTTTATTGAGATACAACTGACATATAAGGTTGTGTAAGTTTAAGGTATAGGATGTGTTGATTTGATACATTTATATGTCGTGAAATGATTATCACCCTATCAACTCCATCCTGTCACATAATTACTATTTCTTTTGTGTGGTGAGAAGACTTAAGATCTACTCTCTCAAGCAACGATTACCCTCAGTTTACACGAAAGGAAACAAGGTTTCTGAGTCTAGGAATGTCCCACTGCAAGGATCTGAGCCCACAGCTATGCTCTAGTTGCTTGCTCTACTCTCTCTCCAAATCCTAACTGTTGCCATTTCCTGAGTGTCTCCCAGGTGCATGGCCATCCTCAGCAAATTACATACATTATCTAATTATCTCACTTGGTCTTCAGAGCCACAAATCAAGGTAAGCAGACACTGCCCAACCTCTAAGCACTTATAAGCTGGCTGCTCCCACAGAGTCACATCATCCTCAGACCATTGGAAATGGTCCACAGTGGCAACGAAATCACTTCTGGTCATAAATGTGGTCATTACAGGAGGCAGTGATGGGATCTGGGGCTCTAACACCTGAAGGGTGAGAGGACGCTCTAGGTAAGGCAGGAAGGAAACGTCTGACTTCCCTCATACCTCCCAGGCCTGCTGCTGTTCTCAGCACCAGTCACCACACAGATAGGAAATAAGGAACGACTTCTAGAGTCATGTTCATTTTGCATTAACAGAAGGCAAATGGAGCTTTCATGATGTTTTTTTAACTTTAGGAGCCTGGATTTAAAATCAATGTCGATATTTTGGTTCAAATACTCTATTTTTTTCTATGTCTACCAAGAAGGGCAAGGCTTAGCTGTATTCCTTTATATAATCCTGGATGACTTTTTTTTTTTTTTAAATAAAGCAACATGGAAAAAAAAAAAGGACCAGGGTGCTTTTCAAACAGAACCCAGTTTTAATGAGGGGATTTTGGAGTTGTTTAGATAGCATGGCTCTTTATCTGTATAACGCAAAGAACCTCTCCAGGTATTTTCAGCGGATTGATCTCATCAAGCAGCAGATTTATTAAAAAGAAATACACATAGAAGGAAACAGACCACTGTAATTATACATTAGGTTTTTTTT
The DNA here is from genome assembly GCF_905146905.1 of Nyctereutes procyonoides. Classification (NCBI taxonomy): domain Eukaryota; kingdom Metazoa; phylum Chordata; class Mammalia; order Carnivora; family Canidae; genus Nyctereutes; species Nyctereutes procyonoides. Next base: position 9,995,291 of record NW_026575140.1, on the reverse strand, counting down.
TCCTTAATAAAAATGGACTCTGAGTTTTTTAGTCATTGAAATGGGCCCTGCACATCATGTATGTGATGTAATGACAGCTTCAGACTGGGGATGCTTTTGATGCATTATTAACCATAAAAAAGACATTAAATACCAGACTTGAATGCCATGGGGATGCATATTTCACTAGGAATTATTTTTCAATGTATGCTTAAAGTTTATTTTGGTAAACAGATGACTGGGGGCTGTCAGAGCCGGGGTGAGATTTATGTTCATTTGGAATCTTCTTGAAAGGAGAGGAAATGACTGGGACCTGTTGGACAAGGACAGCAAAATGTAAATCTTTTCTTGGCTCCAAGGGAGGCTGTAAAGTGCCATACAAACAATTCCTCCCAGGAATGTGGTTTCCAAGAGTCATCCAGGGTGGATGCCTGCAGGGGTGCAAGCTAGAGGCGGGGGGGGGGGGGGGACGTACAGCGCCTGATCTCGAGGAGGAGGCAGCCAAGCAGAAACATCTGGATTGGGAAGCTGGCCTCAGGGTGCTCTGTTGGATGCCTTGGTGAAAGGCAACAGTGAACAGCGCCCAGAATAATCCTTCTGTCTCGGAGTCAACCCTGTCCAGGCACCAAGAGCCCTTTCTTTCTGTTCTGACAATTGCTAGTGATTGTGGTTGGGGATCTCCAACTTACTGATTTGGGGAAATAATAGAGGTATCACTGTATCCATCTACAAAACCCTGCCTCGGGGTCTCTGCAGCCAGAGGAGCCAGCACAGGATTACAGTTAAGGCAGGACCAGCTGGGACCTTGCTAGACCTAGACAATCTCACATGACCCCAGGTAATAGCATCTACCGTTAGGGATTTTTCCTGCCTTTTTACTATTTGATACTTTAGAAGTCTCATCCTAAAGACATACCCATTTTGGCAGATACCAGTAGCTTAAGGTAGCTGTTCCAAGTTCATGCATTCACGTGGACTGCAATAAATTCTGCTGAACACTTGTTACCTAGACATTAACTACAGTTCCAGAGCCAAATGGGCACATCTAGACCATATGCATCTGTAACATATTTCACGGCTCACATCCTCCCTGTGCCCGAAAAACCAAGTGCCCAGAAGATGCTAGTACAGCCCTGGAGCTCTAGGTTGGTCTTTTCCTTGGGTCAATGATCTACGATTTGCACCAACAGGACATGAGTGGCATAAAGAAAATGTGCAAAATAAGAGAGAATGACTTGGGAGTGTACTTTCTTCTTGCAGTCTTATCTTCTTGAAATTTTGTCGAAATTAGTTTATATTGTCTCATGACCTTCCAGTTCCCGAAGAAGGCACTGCATCAGCCCATGCATTTGTGTTATATTTTCTTAACTGCACCAGGCTTTTGGTGATGCCTCCTCCAAGAGGTGCTGATTTTAAGGCAGTGGTCTTGAACAGAAGGTGCTTCCATCCTGCAGGGGATATCTAGCAATATTTGAGACATTCTGGGTTGTCACAATTGGGGGATGCTACGGGCATCTAGTGGTTACAGGCCAGAGAGGCTGCTAGATGTCCAACGATGCACACCAATGCTGTCCCTCTGCCATGAAAATGTTCTAGCCCAAAACGTCAGTTGTGCTGAGGTTAGAACTGTGTCCCAAAGGGACAGCAAAAGGTAGCTCCTATGCTTGTGGACTAGAAGCATCTGGAATTACAGGTTAGTACCATCCAAGGTTGATTTCATTTCAAAATAAGGGTGGGGCCAAATGCTGACTTTCCACTGAGGGGTAATTCAAGCTTTGTGGCCCATGTCAAATGGTCAGGGCCGTAATGACATCATCCATGCTAAGAGGCCCTCAGGCCGGGGCAGAGGACACCTCGGTGGTCCTATCACAATCCTTATATACTCCTTCTAAGGTTGATGAAATGGAGGCACAGCCCAGTTCAAGGACTTGCCAGAGGCCACCGCATGAAGGAGTGGCAGGTCGGAAAGAGACCACCTTTAGTGTGCCATCCCCTAGTCTGGTTTTAGAACCAGGAGACGATGCCGAACACACACACCTCTCCCTCCTTTCCTCTCCTGTATATAGAGATATAGCAAAATGCAGGTTAAGTTGCCTTTAATCTTTAATTCATACACAAGGACGTGCTGCACAGAGTGAAATAAAGAGTAAACTCCAGAGGCAGCAAGTTCTGTAGGTTTGGCCAGATCTTCCTTTTCAAAGACAGACAGCCTGGGGAATCGTACGGATGGCCTTCCATTGCCCTCTTAGATTCTTTTTATGGCAAAATGCTCACTTTTATCAATTCCTACCCCAACCTCTGATTCCCACAGGCGGGGGGAAAGCAAACAGTCATTGAGGGAAGTGCACCCACTCTTTCCTCTGATGGAAACAGGAGACTCGGGCCCCTGGGGACGCAGCCAAGGATAGTAGTGGGAAGGTGTTTGCGGGGGGGGGGGTATCACGGTGCAGGGGGCAGGGTGGGGGGAGAAGCTCTAGTTGCAGAAGCCTGTGGAGCTGCTTCATCCATTTGGGTGGAAGGATTTGGCCCAGGACCTAAAAGGATGGTTGCTCATGCCAAGGCCCCGGAAGGCATTTCTGCATTAAGTAATATCAGAACAGACACAGAGGAAGGAGAAGCCTTCTGTTGTTATCCACCATCAAAATACATGTGTAGAAACAGCAATCTGGGAGCAGAATTTACGAGAGAGAGTGAACTCAGGGGGAAGAACAGGACAAGGCTGAGTCCCTGACAGGGTCTTGAGGTCTAAAGCCAATGGGGTGACAGAAAAAGGGATTTGAATGCCAACAACGCTAACCAGCAGCAGATGCAGCTGCTACTGGTTCTTCATTGACACATCTGCCCTTCCTTTTCATCCCCAGTATAGTCTGGCCAAGAAATAAAGGCAAGTCAGAATCCTAACAGCTGGAAGGGCTGTGGTTCAATATGTGGTGTCTGGGAGCCTCTGGGCTGGGAATACTCTCTCCTTTGGGAATGAGGGAGCACAAGCAGAGCAGAGCTTTGGAAATCTGGTTTCCAACTGACCTTGGGGCCCTTTACACTTGAAGTCAGGGCAGCGGTAGCCTTGACAGTCCCACTGGGTAGACCAGAGGGCCAGGCCTTTGGCCAAGATGCTGCCATGTGTCAGTGTCTGAAGAAACAGCTCAGCCTCTGCTCAGAAGGGAGACAGGTATGGCCTTATATGGGGCTCATGTGCTATCCTAACTGCCCCCTGGGAGAGGATGACAAGCTGCATGCAATTCCAGCCAAGACAACCAGAGCTGTCCTCATCTGCCAGACTGGATCACACTTTGTGGACATGAGCTCTAGGGATTCCCAAAAAAGCTTGGCTCTCTCCCCATTCATTTCAACATGGCTTTGTGCAAGAGATTTTCGTGTTCCTTTACATGGTTTTTCCCTGCTTTCAGTACACAGATCCATTCATTTGGTCAAAGCCAGCTTTGGTGACATGAAAGCATTAACTCATCTCCCGGATGAATATTTCACTCAAAACGAGTACTTTCTTTGCAAAAAAGCAACTTATTAGTACCTTTTGTTTATAGTGCCAAGACAGGCAGCACAGACAGCAAGACAGAAGAACATGCTCGGTCTTTTTAAAGCTTCCCATTCCCTGGAGAACCCAATGAAGTATCTGAGCATAAAGAAGACAGACTATGGCTGAATCATCAACCCTGAAAATGCCCAGAGACAAAAAAAAAAGGAGTTGGTTTTGGTCTGGAGACAACTCTATCCTGGATGAAGCGGTAAGAAATCTTGACTCATGGAATCTCTCTTATTTTATGGTTGCACCCAGGGCACAGTTGAATGCTGATCTGTCTCCTACTCCCCAACCAGTGTGATCTTAAGGGAGCACGGAGGAAAAACCAAGCAGGAGAGGCCATACTTTCTGTTGATGCTAATGATATCATTAATACGAATGATCACAACGGTCACCATCAGCCGCTGACAAAATGGTGTGCTATGCTTAAGCACACAATTACTTATCTTACTCTCATAACAACCCACGGGACAGGTACCTTTTTGGTGACGTGGACATTAAGGCACAGAGAGTGTGAGTACCTTGCCCATATGCTCACACTGGCAGCTCTAGAACTAGAATCTAGAATCTAAACTCAGGCAAGATGCTATGCTTTTGACTTCCAGTTGCCCACCCCACAGAGCATAGAGCGCTACCATGTGAGATGGATATGGCTGTTCTCTTAGACCACGCTGTCACAGTTTTCAAAATATATCTTTGATGGCCACCCACACAAGGACTTTCATGATGGGGGACACTATCAAAGGGTGAACAGAGCATAGCCAGAAACCTTAAAGGCCCCTGGATACTGGGCGACTGACCCTAGTAGCTACTGTAAAAAGACATGTGGTACTCTATGGAGAATGGGAATGGCCACGTGCTGGGGATGACTTCACAAATGCTGATGTGAGTTTCTGCCCAAAGTCTTCTAATCCTTTTTTGAGAATTTCCTCAGTTTTCTGAACTATTGTACCCTGGGTGTCAGAAGTGTTAGCAATTAAATATAATTGAGATTGGTGTATTATTGTTAAAATTTTATCAGAAATTGGCAATTGCTCCTTGAAATATGTACATCAACAATTCCCTGAAGTATGATTTTCAAGTGTGTTGTTGAACAGAAATATTTTTCTGAGGGAAAACATCTTTGAAATTTTAATGTCCATCTAATGGGAATATATGGTTCTACCTACACCATTCTATTTGTAATTCTTTTTTCCCCCTCCCAGGAGCACATTAAGTGAAATACGACTCCATACAGCAAAAATTTCATGGGTGGGGTCCAAAAATCTGTGTATGTGTGTATATGTCTGCTTTATATAATATTTACATTTAAAAAAAATTAAGTATCAACATATAAAATCCAGGGGATAGTACTAAAAAGTCAGATTCATAGCTTCTTTTGAAAAAGTTGAATATTTTGGGCCCTGGGTGAACACCTGGCTGAAGCGAAGCAGAACCTGCTGCCTTTAGATGGAGCATGAGTTCGGCTAGTTGTCAGAGTCCTCAGCATCCTTAACTCCTGCTCTGCATCGTCCATCTCCATGGCTTGCCTGGCCCCATAGGCATTTAAATTTGTGGAGTCCGGCTGATATCTTAGTAGATGCCTCCACATATTGAAATAAGTCTTTCCTTGGTTTCTTTGTTGATGTGCTTAGTTTCTCCTGAAACGTGAGGAAGAATCATCAAAGCCTCCAAGACAGGCAGAGGCAGGCAGCCTTCCAATGACTTTCTAATAAAAGCAAATGTCAGAGGATGTATTTACCCCCTAACATCTCATGCGTTTGGCTCACATTGGACCCATCACACAAGAAGGGCTATCACCAACTAGAGATGCCCTAGCTCAGTTTCTCATGGTCACTTTCCTTCTGCTTTCCCCTTCCTGCTCACGGTATATAGACCTCGCTTCCCATCCTCCCTCCTTCTCCTCCATCATCCACAGCTGCTAGAGACTGTGCCCCTGATCCCATCCCATCTCTGCCTCATACTTTGCCTCAGGGCAAGGTCTGTAGTGTTAAGACTGGCAATGGCCTGAGAGGAGAGGCCGCTGAACCCCGGGGGCTGCTATTAGTATTGGACTTTAGACACATTACAAGTTAAATAGGCTTTTGTGGGCTGGCTTGGAGATACAACCACCGGGCATAACACTGTTTCTAAGGGAAAACTGAACCCAGATTCTGAACAACAGACCTAAAACAAACTTCTGCAATGTAGCCCATTAGTAAATTTGATGTTTCTAAGTTCTAGAAGATAATTGGGCTCCCCATCTGGAACTTAAGCTTCCTTAAGGCAAGACCTGTGTCTCCTTGTGCTGCTGTATTGAAAAGAGGCAACAGAGATATATTATGGATCTTACTTAAGAGGACTGCTCAACTCAGGTGTTAGCTTACATGCACTGTGTGTAAGGGGGTGTGCTAGGCACTGAAAACAAAGGAAGTCAAATGCTGCCTTGTAGGAATTTACATGCTTAGGCAAGACAAGATGTGGAAAACCTAGTTAAAAAGCTACTGCAATTAGCAAAAGTTAAAGAGTAGTTTATGCTGGGGGTAAAGCAGCAGAGGGAGTGGCAATGGGGATGGTAAGAAAGGGTTGCACATGAGAACATCCATGGTTTTTTTTGAAGTCTCAACAACTTTTTTAGATATCGTTAATGATGGTATTACTCTCCATATCATTTATCTAACAATATTATTCTGATACAGCCACTCATTCACTCATTCATTCGCTGAACAAGTGGAATGCTGAGGGCATTTTTCATGTTATGCGCTGGATTCACATATGAGTCTATAGTCAAGGGAGGAGTCTAAAGTCAAAGGTAGGAGAAAAGAAATGTCATAGAATGATACATACAAATAAAATGCTCTGTATATATTGATGTTTCTCAAACTGTTCATTTGGTCATTGCATGAAAGATGCTACCAAAAAAAAAAAAAAAGATTCAGAAGTCTGATACTTTATGGCTCCCTTGGTGAGTCCTAACACTCATTCAAGGTATCAAAGGTTCTGATAAGTCCTGCTGTTTAAAACAAACAAATAGTCTAACCTTCACTGTTCAAACTTTGATAAAGAATATTTTTACTGAATAGTATCTATTAACTTTCTAAAGGGTGCATTTTGAAAAATATTGTTACAGAGTATTATATAAATGCAAGATATAGTCCATGATGTACAATTATTGTTGTTAGATTGCCTCCCACCTACAATCCTCACCTTGAAGCTAAATGAAAAGTGACTATATTGGGGTGTAACTCATACAAAGATAATTTCTATAATCAACCATTTAGTCATGTATCAGGGATTTACTGAACACGCACCATGTGCCAGGCACTGTGGTTGGCATTAGAGATAAAGCAGTAAGAGATATGTGTTCCCGTCTGTAAGGAACTAAACTCATGTTTAATCAGTAACGCAGAATCTTCACAATAATTTGTCCCAAATTGGCTACTTGTTCTCCTACCTTCACTCTCCTTGTGATTTTCTAAATTATATTTACAGAAAGACAATTTTACAGTGACATTTTGAAAATTCCTTTATTAGAAATGGGAGGATTAAGAGGTCTGATCCCAAACCAGTACATTCCTCTATTTGCTAACAGATCTGAGAAGAGACTAGCTGGGAAAAGGGGTTTAACAAATACCGGCTCAAATAAAAAGAGTTGGGGACTAATTTTGATTTTACTTAATCTCTAGAATGCCCCCCCTGTCACAGAGAAGCCCACTGATCAGCTCCTGGGTGTCCTGCCCCATTCAGCCTTCACAGTGAACTTTGGGAGCCAGTCTTCCCTTTTATAATCACAAATGTTTCACCCTCAGTCTTTTTTTTTTTTTCATGATGTCTGTGGTCTAACATTTGTAAATGATGTCTAATGTCTGATCTATCTCAAAGATATATAAAATAACCTGCAATCTCTAATTGTATATTTAAAACAGCAACGAAAATCAGCTCTCCTTTGGAAATCAGTAGAAACAGATTTCGCTTAGAAGAGATGGAGAGAATGTCTTAGCCTTGAGGTCTGGATGTTGCGTGAGCTTTATATAGAGGATAAGAGCAAAACTTCAGCTCTTTAACTATCCTGTTAAAAACTATACTCTACATCCAGTGTAATTCTGCATCCATTAAGCCTTAAATGAGTATTAAGCCTGATGCAAAGTAATGAAATCGACAGTGGAAACACACAGTGTGGATTTTTCAATCTGTGCAGAAAGGGCTGATTCATCTGTTTCAGGGGCCAGGCAAAGATAAAAGACCTCATCCCAAATGGGGTGCGTCCTCCCCAAACCTTGGCATTCCCCTCCAGTGTGGCTCTCGGTGTGGAAAGTATTATTAATGTCAGTCTCACTAGTGCTTGTAGAAGATTCATGGGCCATTTCTTCCCCTTCTCCCTGCATTCTCGTCTATGGCTGTTGCTATCCTGTGTTCATCTCACTGTTGGACAGTTTGGTGACACCAGCTGCAGACTGGGTCACAATCTAGTCTCCTGTCACCAAATCATAGTGCTTTAGAGCTGGAAAGGGCTCAGAGATGGCATTTTCAGAAGAAACACACACACTGAGGCTCAGAGAAGGACATTGACTTGTTTAAAGTCACACAGGGAGCCCAGATGAAAATCTTTCTGGGTTCTTTTATTTCTTTGTCAATTTTTTCTCCTCTTCCTTTCCACTTTCCAAAATATCTTATATGAAGACCTGAGTGTGAGGTCAGGCAAAACCCTACAAGGTAGGGTTGTATCCTACAAGGTGAGGATACAAGTTCTGTGGAGAGTCAGGCAAAAGATCTTGGGATTTCCAATTAATGAATGTGGAAGAAATGAGAGAAGTAGAAGATTGCCATGAGAACGGCCTAGGGACAGTTGGTGCAGGCAGGAGGTAGCTACCATGCATGTTAACCCCAGAGGACAAAAGTTTGGGGAGAAATAGGAGATGAGCAAAGTCCCAAAGCATTTCCCCCAAGATATTAACTGTAAAGTTGTATAAACTACAAAGAACTTTAGGCCAGGAAAACTGAATAGACACTATCTCAACCAAGTGACCAAAGTTGATCTCAGTAAGGAGACAGAGATATCATGTACCCCCTGATAGGACATACCCAGAAGTGCATACTTCTGGGGTATTCTTTTTTAATATGTTCTTTGAGGCAGGTGGGGAGGGAGAGGGAGGGAGAGAGGGAGGGAGGGAAGGAGGGAGGGAGGGAGGGAGGGAGGGAGGGAGGGAGGGAGAGAGAGAGAGAGAGAGAGAGAGAGAGAGAAACCTTAAGCAGGTTCCATGCACAGTGAAGAGCCCAACGTTGGGCTCAAACTCACAACCTGGAGATCATGATCAAGAGCTGGATACTTAACTGACTGAGCCACCCAGGTACCCCTGGGGTATTCTTGCACAAAATGTGTATCTTAGTCTTAATCATGAGTATATCAGATACAAGGTAATAGAGGGAGAGTCTATAAAATAACTGGCCAGGGCTTTTTAAAAGTGTCAAAGCCAATAAAAGACAAGAGAAGAAAGAACTCACATTAGCCTGGAGGAGGCTGAGGACACGTGACAATTAAATGCAATGTTGGATCCTGGGACAGAAAAAAAGGACATGAGTGGAAAAACAGGTGAAAACCAAAAAAAGACCATAGTTTAGGTAATAATACTGTACCATTATTAACTTCCTAGTTTTGACCATTGTACTATGGTTATATATGGTGTTAACATTGGGGGAAGCTGGGTGAAGAGAATATGGAAACATTCTGAACTATTTTTGTAACTTTTCTACTAGGCCTAAAATGATTTTAAAATAATTTTTTCTACAAAGAGAGAAAAGGCAACGCTGTGGAGTCAGAGGGAGGATGGACAGACAGCGGATAATGGGGTACAGATGTAGCACAGCAGTGGACCGTTCCTTCTAGAACTGTCTAGAACCTGAGGGCACTGGGAATTTGCATTTCTCTCTTGGATTAATCTGAGCTTGTATGTTATTATAGTCATAACACACACACACACACACACACACACACACAAGTTAAATAAACTCCTGAGAATAAGTCCCTGGGTGTGGAAGGGATTAAAGATGTTCTGATTTGTCACTTTGTCACCAGCTACAGTTGGTGGCCAGTGGAGCAGGGAGTGATGTGAAGTTTCTTCAGGGCTGGCTGGGGTCTGAGGCCAACCACCCTGAAGGCTGCACTCTTAGAGGTTCACTTGACTTAACTTGGAATGGGGGATCCCATTATCCCGGGACATGACAGGATGGGAGCGCCCAGCCACAGGTTCAGGGCAAGGGGGGGAGGAAGAGGACATCTTTGTCCATGGTGTCTACTACATTACGTATATACATTTCTGACAATGAAGTGTATTCTTGGAAACGTCTTCCTCATTTTTACATAGATCACTGAAGGGTGTATGTGCGAGAGAGAAAGAGACATGTCAAAATCGCAAAGAAAACAGCTTCGCCCTGCATTCCATTATATATACAAAGCTCAGTGATAAATCTGCAGAAGGGGTGGGAATGTGGTTTTGTTGGTATTTCCAAATGCAAAACAGGTCTCCTTTCTCCTCTATTTGGTTATCCCTGTTTTCCAAGAGAATGAAAATGTGGGTATTCAAGACATGTTGCCAGAAACTTGCTTGGCAAAACATTTCAATTCCTTTGTATATACAGAAAATGAGCATTTCTTCCAATGGGTGCTTTTGCACGCTGCCCCTGATTCCCATGGTAATAACTGCCACATTTGGCTCCAGATCAGTGGATGTGGTAGAGAAAGCCACCTCCAGATTCCAGATCCTAAAATCTCATGGAAGATTAACATGGATGTCAAACTGACATTACCAATTTAAGAGATTTAAACACTCAGCTTTAGAGTAAACAAAATCCAGTGGCAAGATTTGGACAACTTCAGTGACATTAAACGATATAACCCAGATGTGGGGGAATGCAGACCTCATAAATGTAAGTTTTCCACTGCATCTTTGTGAGAAAGATGTAAGTGGGACATATGGGCTAGCAAAAAAAAAAAAAAAAGAAAAAAGAAAAACTAATAATTATTGGGTGACTTTTGTGGGGTGGATATCATGCCAGGTGCTTTATATACACTGTCTCATTCAAAATTTGCAATGATATAACTATTATTACTTCCAACGTACACATAAGAACATGAGGCTCAGAAATCTGCAATTTGCCTAGACAGCACAACCGGTGAGTGGCAAAGTTAGGATTTAATTTGGGTGGGTGTGACTTAAAAACCTTTCCAAAGATGTTGGCTCTTTCCACAAGTCAACACTGATCATATGAAACACACTCTTGCTTAAAACCTTCTAATTTCTCACAGTGCCACTGGGTCAACTAATGTCTTAGCCAACTTTCTATTTGCTTGCCAAATGCATGAATGGAGGAGGAAAGAACAGGATGTTTCAAATACTTAAGGTAATAAATATTTTTCAAATTTTTATAAACATCCTATGTAAGTGCTATGAATATTACAAGTCTTTGTGAATAATTCACTAAAGCAAGGTTCCTAAAGACCCATATTGGATAATGTCCAATGGTTTTATTTCAGTGGTTCTCAAGGAGGGTGATTTGGGTCTTCCTACTCGAGGACATCTGGCCATGTCTGGAGACATTTTGGTTGTCACAGCTAGGGGCAGAGGGGTGCTACTGGCATCTAGTGGGTAGACGCCAGGAATGCTGCTAAACCTCCTACGATGCAAGACACAGTCCCCCACCCCCGCCCCCAAAAGAAAGTTAATAGTGCCAAGGTTGTGAAACTCTGTTTTATCTGATTCAACGGTGTGGACTTGAAAGCAATCAAACCATGGCTTGTTTGTTTTTTTTCGGCTTTAATTCAGATTTCTGGCTTAGGCGGACAGGCTTTTGTTGCCTCAATTTGTCCGAATTACCAAGAAATGCTGTAATTTTCCTGGGAAGAGGCTTCTGGAAAGGTCAGGAGCACTTTGGCTATCCTTACACTTTTGCTCAGTAGCAATGTTTTTGCACATTCGTTGACTATCAACTGGCCGTTGTCTACAGCTCAAACTACATAATGAATCCAGCACATAAATTATTTACTCAGATTTAATTCCAGTGACTGCTATCTGTGTAGTTTTTTCTTTTGCCAGCTAATCTGGCTCACTGCATTGGAATTTTGGTCATGCCCGTTCTCCTGCACTAAATTATCTCCATAACGTAGGATAAACAGAACAAGCTTGTGTGTGATATGCTTAACTGTTAATTTACCTAATTAAACTAATTCAATTAAATCATTTACATCTTTTTGGTATCGTGCCAGTTGATACCACTGCAGAAGTGAGATGTTTTAGAAGATTATTGTTCAGCAAATGAATGGGGAAAAAATAATGGAACACAAAATGAAACAATAGTCCAAATCTCTTGGCTTGAAAATTAAATGATACTGAAAGGATGCTGCTTTCACTGGATACTGTGATTAGCCATTTCTCCTAAATCAATTTTCTCTAGAAATTGGTATTTCAACATAGTGATCGTAGTTTATTGTGTAAGAGATATTTTAAACGCTATTTATATGTTCACATATTTGGCATGTTTAAGTAACGTGTGTTCATTCCCACATTAGGGTACGATTAGTGAAATGTTTTTGTGGTGCTAGCAAGACATGAACTGAGCAGATTCTTTTCAAAGAACCTGAACAATAATTTTGCTAAATTATACAAATATCTTTAGGATGCATACATATTTCACTTACAGTCATCATCCAAACATTGCTGTCATAGTGATAAATGGGCAAAAGTAAATGTAAAACATTTTATGCCAATAAAAATCAAGAGGAAAAAAAAAGACAAGAAATTCTAGGCAGGAGAGCCTAAATAAATTGTCATCTTTGTGGATCTGCCATAAGCCCCCCCTTTGGGCTTGGATGATAGGGAGTTTGCATTTGCAGTGGGCCTTCAGATGCCCTAGGTTTGTTAATATATGAGCCACCGTAGTTTCCTCTCTAAGATTTCAGATTGGCAGGGGAGGGACGCCAGGCAGGATTTGGTCTTCCCTCCCCAGGAGCCCACATGCCCAGGGCAAGACTTGAGGCATTGCTCTGCTTTGACTTACTCTGGATAAAGCCTTAGGTTTGGTGGAACTTCAGAAAAAGCCACAAATGAAATCAACCCAGATTCCTTCAACTGGAGCAATCTTCTGAAGTCCACCAGGACAATCTGCAAGATTACATGACAAAGCACAGCTATGCAACAAGATCCACCACCTGCCTTGGGTTTCTTCATCAGAGAAGTATACTTGCTCTGCCACCCTTGGGGGGCAAATAGACCATATATTTCATCTCCTGGAAGTCCTTGCTTTCTAGTAAAATCAGTTTCTTGAAGTCAAAGGTCCTACTGTCTATCCACCTTCCTGTCCTGGCATGGTGACTGGCAGAGAAAAATATCTAAATTTCTTTATCTCATAGTTACCAGAGAGTAAAGAGACCATTTCCTAAATTAAATTCACCTTTCCCATCCAAAGCAACTCTCCCTTTCAAATCCACGGTAAGTCAGTAGTGCTGTGAACGTTCCAGGCACCCGAGCTCAGGGCTGAATTTGCTGCCTGATGGATCAACTTGCCCCAAGAAGCACATCCACACCTCCCACCTAGTTCTCAAATGCAGTCCTTCCTCTGCACCTTTCCCTGTTCCTTCACTGTCCTCCCGCTCTCTCCCTAAACTTCCGCCAGCATTCCCAATCTGGAATGAATACTATGCATTGGAAGGGAAATTGTAAATCTCATTCTTCTTGTTTTAATTTGCAGGACTGCCAGAGCCAAGTGGCACAGACTGGGGAACCAGCCCAAGAGAATTTTATTTTCTCACAGTTCTGGAGGCTCGAGGTCTGAAATCAAGGTGTTGGGGGGATTGGTCCTCCCAAGGCCTCTCTCTTCGGCTGGTAGATGCCCATGTGTCATCTTCTCCCTGTCATCACATGGTCTTTCCTGTGTGTGTGTGTGTGTGTGTGTGTGTGTGTGTGTGTGTGTGGGCGCGCACCTGTGTCCTCACCTCCTCTGACATGTCTACACTATCATGGTCATTCCTCTCACCTGTAAGTGATCGCTTTAGGTCTGGTCATGTGACTCAAATCTGGCTTAAGTGGGAGAAGAAATGTCTGCTGGGGGTTTCTGGGCAATGGTCTGCTACTACGAAACCTAGAACATGATGCTTCCTTTTTACCTCAGGCCCATATTGGGTCTCAGAGTGACACTTGGAATTCCAGTGCCCCTACTGCAAGCTCCGGGGGACCTGAAGGTGGGGCAAGCCAACACAAGGACAGCATTGTTCAGGAGAGATCAGGCAAGTCCAGTCCTTGATGACATCACTGAACCATGGACCTCACCCACTGGGGAGCCTGCCCTACCACTCAACTGTTATTTGGTGAGATGGATGCTTTTTTTTATTATGTGAGCCAAGTTGAAGGAGATTTTTTACCACTTTCATCTAAAATCGTCCTAATAGGGGGATCCCTGGGTGGCGCAGCAGTTTGGCGCCTGTCTTTGGCCTGGGGCGCGATCCTAGAGACCCGGGATCGAATCCCACTTCGGGCTCCCGGTGCATGGAGCCTGCTTCTCCCTCTGCCTGTGTCTCTGCCTCTCTCTCTCTCTCTCTCTCTCTCTCTGTGACTATCATAAGTAAATAAAAAAAATAAAAAAAATAAAATCGTCCTAATAGAATGGCTTCAGGCCACTCACTCATCACTCTGAGCACCCCAGTTCCCTTATTTGTAAAACAGCAATAATAATACACTCCAACATTACTGTGTAACTTGGGTGAGATCAGCCACCTGAAGTGCTCAATGCATTGTCTCGTACCTAGCAGGTGCTCAAAAATAAGGGCTGTGACTACCTTGCCTCCTTCCAAGGTCTTCTGGTGTCTTGGAAATGGCTCTCCTTGTACCTCCCACATACATGTTCGTAAGCAGAGTGGCCTGATGATTCGAACTACTGATACTCTTGCATGCAGAATTATTATCAAATTCACCCAGGCAGCTTACTATTTCAAGGAACTCTGCAACCAGCTCATTTGTCAAATAGTGTAAACTATTGACCTAAAAGTCAATCATCTTTCCTTAGCAAAAAAGTGTGTATTATCCTATAGGAGTCCCCCCTTCCTGCAATTGTTCACTGGAGCGCACTTTCACATATGGAGCTTTCTTAAGCAGGACACGTCTGCATGGTGGGCTCATAACTGGGGTCCCATGTCCAGTGTCTCCCACTCTCTTGTTCTCTTTTGTTTCTCTCACTGCTGGGTTTCCTCCCCTCATCCCCAAACTGCCCTGCCCTACAACTCCTAATACGGTGCTTTCCAGGAGTCATGACCCACAAGTACTTATTGAACAATTGCTTGGCTGTAGTTGATGGTTGTAATGAAGGTTGGGGATGAGACTGGTGATATGAGGATCGACAAGGAGAAGCTGGGGAAGCATAAATCTGGAAACTGCTTTGTGGGGCATTTGTCCTTGTGTTCAACTCCCTGGCCGGACTGTGGCTCAGGATGCATGCCTACGCTGCGGCCACTTGGGGGCACCCAGACGGCCCAGCCCTCAAGGAGCATCTCTATACATATATATATGCACCTTACACACCCGGCAATTTGCTAATCACTTACTCTGTGCCAGATTCAATGGCTTGGTTCTTATTATCTCATTTAATCACCAACATTTTGAGGGTATGAAACCCATTTTATAGATGGAGACACTGAGGATGCAAAAAAGGTAAAGTGACTTGTCCGAAGCCATATAGCTGATGGATAGAAGAGTCAAAACTCAAACCAGAGCCCAAATATTTTATAGTCAGGAGCCAAAGCATTCGAGGGCTTGGTCAGAAGATGCTGGAGGACCTAGGACTTGGGAGAATTGAGTCATTCTGATGGGGGTCCTCTTGTGTATGGTATAATAGGAGAAGCCCTAGAGGAAGAGGTATAATCACCACTCCCAGGAGGCCCTCAGGCAAATCACAGAGACTCTGGCTCAGGGGTGCCTATGTGAAGAACTAGCATGTGAGTGTTAGCCATGCCTTTCTCTTGAGGTCACCGTAAAAATCAGATGGGCAAAATCTATTCATAACACTTCCATCAACTGCAGTCTGGCACCGGATTGCGGCACATAGTAGCTACTTCAGAAATGCTTGAAAGATCAAGTAAAGCAAACATTTTAAGAAAATGTTTTTATTTTTCATCTTTTGATTGTGATCCTCTTTTTTCGCCTTGTCTTCTCTTTTTCTTTGGTTTCCCTTGCCACCCTTGATTGTCTCCAGTTCATAGCATTCACCTTGGAGCCCCTGCTGGCCACACCTCAGTGGGCACTGTCTATTCCCACCCACAAGCTCCGGGCAGCCTGGCTATGATGGCAGAGCTGGGCTGGTGACAAATGGGCTCTCGGTGCCTATGACCTGGTAGGACCAATTAATCACGGGGAGGCGCTCTTTCTGCATATGTATGGCCAAGAGCACCCCTGACCTTCCATTAGAGGCAGGGAGCCCAAAGCTTTGGGAGAGGTTCTTTTTTTTTTTTTTTTAAACTAGAGAGACAAGAAGGGAGGGGGGCAGTTGGAGAGAGAGAGAGAGAGAGAGAGAGAGAGAGAGAGAGAGAGAAGACTCAAAGGAGAGAAAGGGAAAGGTCAGAAACTAAAATGGAGTGCGAGGGCTGATGAATGGTCTCAGCCAGACGATGGCTGTCCTGTCTGGCCTCGGGAAATCACATTAATGGGGATCAGTAGAGAATTTGGGTCAGAATTATGAAAGGCAACTCTTACAAGGAAAGAGTTTGACTATAGTTCTACAGCCAGAAGCACCCAAGAATGTCTGAATTCAATCATATTCATTGGAGGTGTGTGTCTGTGTATATGTGTGCAAGAGTGAGAGCCCCTCATGTGCACCTGCACTGATGAAGAAATATGTGTATGTGGGGTGTTTAACAGGAAAAAAAAATACATGGCTGTGCTGCACGAGGTACATACAAACCAACACACTATTGAGAGGCACTCATTAGATCTGTTTTTTATCACAAAATGTAAACATGAAGAAAGAGATAACAGAGTACTCAAGGACACACCTTGACAACTCTCTCGGAATCCTCAAAAAGCATCATTATCTCCTGCAAGGGAAATCTCAGAGAAGTCCAAGGCAAGGCCTTTCCCTTCCCCAAGTTCTGTCCACATGCATAAAGATGTCAGTGTGTTGATTATTCTGATTAGACTTTTAGTGTAATTTACGGGGTCCAGCCATTGTGCCTGGGTGTCTGGCCTGCACTTGCTGCCCTGATGATGCCATTTTTAAAATGTCAGCTCGGCTGTGATTCATGGCTGATGCTAGTGACATTGCTGCTGACCTGAAAGAGTCAGGCAGCAATATTTAATTAAAGAAAAGAAAAAAAAAGAAAGAAAGAAAGAAAGAAAAAGAAGAACCACCAGCCTAAGCAAAGTCGAGGGCAAAAGCTAAAAGAACCAAATTCATCTCAGGGAAAACCAATATCTTGAAATAAGGATGAGGCACAGAGAATCCAATGCATTTTCATTCAGCCATGGCGCAGTGTGTCCACCTGTCATCTGGAGTGGTCAGGTCATCCTTAATGAGGGAGATGAACACTCAGATCCCACTCACCACCATCCCACTGGCTCCCATTCCCTCTCTGCAGGGAATCCCTGGGAGGTGGAGTGACACTCCTTCAGCCCTTGCCATGCGAGGGTCAGTATGTTTGCTACCCAGCCCGCCGGTGACATAAGAACCTGGGCTTCAGCTACCTGTTCCCTCTCAGGGGACCGCTTCCCGGCTTGTAAAAGGCCATCCCCAGTTCCGAGCTCCCAGCCCTGGATGCTGTGCAAGCTTCGGGGTGCAACAGAATACTATGGAGCCCACGTGCTACCTGTTGGGGGTAGAGATCAGGCCCCATCACCACCAAAAGGAGCCGTGTACTAGCACTGAGAAGGAAGGATCCTGGGCTTTACGGAGGTAGCAGTTTAAGTGGCAGAAAAGTGATCCTTTAAAATGCATAGTGACCACTATGTTCACACTCACATCCACACACCTTAGCCGGGAGACCTGATAGACTCCTTTTCCAGAAGTGGGAGGACAGAGCTTCTCATTAATGGGAAGGCCGTGGAGAGCAAAGGTTTGAGAACGGGGCGGGTCTTTGTCCAGGCCTGCGGGAGCCAGGCTATTGTCTCCCAGGCTCTCCTTCCCCGTGACCCTGGGGTCAGGGGCACACATGCCGGCCTTGACCTCTCCGTCTGTCTCCTCCACCATATTAATTACTATTCCCTTTGGTCAGGCTAAGAAAACAGGCTTGACTGCATTAGTGCTAATTAAGAAGAGTGAGCTCGCGGCGCTGGCAGCCTCCACCGGGCCGGCCAGCCAGCGAGGGGCTCTGACAACCGTATTACTGGGGAAGGAAACACCTCCCCACGCTGCTTGTGAGGGGCCGATGGCGGGATGCCGCCCTCCGACCCCCGATGGTGAGCCCGACTCTGCTCTGAGCACGCCTGCCCCCAGCCACCCCGGCCTTGCGGACACACAGGGCAGGCGAGTAGCCGGTTCCCCCGGCCGAGGGGAGCTGGGAGAGCGAATGGGGGGACCGTGCCTCGTTCTGACTCCATCTGCTGCCTCCTTCCGTCTTCACGCCCCGCAGATAGATTCTGGATAGACCAGGACCGACTGCACGCACCTAGATCACCGTGTGTCCTCATCCCCTAGACCTATCACACCCTCCACTTGACCTCACCAAGCAATTACTGGCTCACAAGGGGAGTCGAACACTCTGGAAGCACGCAGAACCTTCTACAAGGATCCGAGGATGGGTAACGATTCTCTAGACTGCCTCTACATCCTGTTGGCCCTGTCACCCTCACCACCCTCCTCTACCGCAGTGGCTTCCGGAATGACTTCAGTTGCGGTCTGCTCCCGTCTGTCCCCGTGGCATCACCAGCATCACATTCTAGAGGACACATGGGTGTGCCCCATGCCTGCTCTCCGAAGCACCCGCTCAATCCCTCTGTCTGCAGAAGAGAATTCCTTGCAGGGCTTACGGGTACTTGAGAACCTAGACAAGAGCCTACTGGCCTGCCTGCCTTCCTGACTTTTCCTTTTTTCTGAACCTCCACAAACCAGGGTAGCAATGCCCCCAGTCACCCCACACTGGGCGTGGTAATGCCCCCAGTCACCCCCACACCAGGACAATTCCGCTGGGCACCTCCTACCGGGGCAGCAGTTAATCCAATCGCTGTCCTATAGGCGTAGCAAACAGAAGAACTTGTATGGTCCAAGGAGAGAGATATACATCCAAAGCTCGCCCACGAGAGTGCAGCTGTTGGGAGGGCCCAGTCTCCTTTGTCACCCCCACAAAAGTGACAAAAGGGACAGCTACTCACCTACTGACCATTGTTATTGGGAAATAAAAACCTTCGGATACCTAGTCAGGCACTGCTCTCCTGACACAAAGCCTGCTCCCCAGTCTGGTTCCAACATGCCGCCCACAGTTCCCTGCACGAACCAGACATCCTCACCCCCCTGTGCCTTGCCCACGACTCTGCTTTGTCCGTCCTGTATAACCGGCGAGGGCCTTCCCAACTGTCGCCAGCCTAACTGAGCACAACCTACCGTCACTTGCTCAGGGTTGCCAGACATACCAGGAGGCCTAGTATGATGTAAATTTCAGTTAACAAAGAATAATTTTTAAGTATAAGCACGCCTTAAGTATTGCACGAGGCACACTTACACTAAAACATATTCACTGCTTATGTGAAATGTAAATTCAACTGGTGTCCTTTATTTTTTCCTGCTCAGAAGGATACAGCAGGAAACAAAAGGGGACCAAATGACAAAATCCCTTTCCATGTGGAGCGAGGGCCTACAGGCAGAGTTGAGGGTTTCCTCTTCGCTACCAGCATCCATCAGTTTGGTGCAAGAGTTACTTACACTAGAAGGCAGTCCAGGCAGATGAGTCATTGAGTCCTGGCTCTAACAGCTGCCAGCTAGCCGCTGAAGCATCACTGTTCTCATCTGAGAAATGGGGAGATGGCACCTGTGCTGCAGGCTGATGTGAACATACGAGTAATGTACTCAAGTATTGACGTATAGGACAAAGCCTGGTATGAAGTAGGTGGTAAGAAAGAAGCATTGTAACAGGTGACCCGTAGGACTAACTTTTAGTTGTCTACATTTCTGTGTTCACTTAATCCACACATCCCTCCAAGGAAGGGATGACATCCTAATTATCTTTGAATTTCCGATGCTTACACATTGCTGGCCTGTGGACTTAATGGGCCAGCCCAGCGGGTCAAATTCTGGCTGCTTGAGCACACGACAAGACATGAATTTTGCCTGCCACGTAAGCAAAGAGAAATAAAAATTTAAAGCCACTTCCCTGATAAAGGAGGCGGAACTAACATCAGAGAAAGAGTGGTTTTCTGTTTAGACTGAATAATGCAATTTACATATTAATCACAAGTGGATATTAAAAATCAATTCACTTCACTCTGCCTTCATAGATGATCTCTACAGCAACTTGTTTCTAGGAACGTTGGTGAAGAGATACCCTTAAAAATAAAGGACCCTAATTTTTATGGAAGCCTGGGCTTTATTTTTTTTTGTAAACATGTTTTTGGTTGTAAAAGTCATTTGTAAAATTGAGAAAACTTACAAAAGGCCCCCAAATCACCCACAATTCCCACATTCAGGGATAATCCTTGTCAATATTTGGTGCCTTCTTCTATCACTTTCTGTCACATATGTCAATGTGTGTGTATATATGTATTTCTCCCCTTTAGGTATATGCATACACATATATACAATAATCAATGATTCCATTTTATGTAATTTATATGCTGTTTCTTTCACTTCAGTGTTCAAAAGCATTCATATTTTTAAAGAAGCAAGATCTGTACAAGCCTTATACTATTCCATATATATGTATATATCCACACACATATATAACATCCATAAATCATCATTTATATACTCAATGACTTGTTAGACAATTAGTTAATCTCAGTTTTTAAAATTATTTGCAACAATAATATGATGAGCATCTTTTTATACATGATTCCCTCTTTTCTTATATATGATTCCGTGATTTATTTCCTCAGGAAAGAAAACCCTAGAAGGTTAGGGGCTTGTACTGTGGTTAAAATTCTTGAAGCAGGGACACCTGGGTGGCTCAGTGGTTAAGTGTCTGCCTTTGGCTCAGGTTGTGATTCCAGGGTCCCAGGATCAAGTCCACATCGGGCTCCCTGTAGGGAGCCTACTTCTCCTCTGCCTGTGTCTCTGCCTCTCTCTGTGTGTCTAAATAATAATAATAATAATAATAATGATAATAATAATCTTTAAAAAAATCCTTGAAGCATAGAAAGCACCAGACCTCTAAGAATCAGTATAACCAAGGGTAAAGAGATACCCAATGGCCTTGCTGAGACTAGCTGGGAACCTCCTCTAATGTCAATGGAGATGAATTTCTACATAGGGAGAAGTAACTAGATCTTGGCACTCTAATGTCATCCCCAAGATTTTCCTCCATATGGCAAGAGGAAGGTGGAGGTTTGATTTTTATGAAGGCAGCCAGCTGGTTTCCTTATACCGAACTTCTCAGCTGATAAAGACTTACTATGAGTGTTTGTAAAATTCATCACTAAAATCAACATGTATCTATGCCTAGGTTTCTTTCTTTCTTTTTTTTTTTTTTAAGATTTTATTTATTTATTCATGAGAGACACAGAGAGAGAAAGAGAAAGAGAGAGAGAGAGGCAGAGACACAGGCAGAGGGAGAAGCAGGCTCCATACAGGGAGCCTGATGTGGGACTCGATCCAGGGTCTCCAGGATCACGCCCTAGGCTTAAGGTGGCGTTAAACCGCTGAGCCACCCCGGCTGCCCTATGCCTAGGTTTCAATGAAGATTCCCATCTAAATGCAAGAAAATAGAGTCTGATGGTCTTTAAACTTCTCAAAATCTCAGAACCATTTTTTTTTTTTTTAAGTTGACACTTGGGATAGTTGCCATGACTTCCCAGTCCTGTGACTGGTGATTTCAGGCCTCCTTTTCAAAGATCTTGGATTTGGCCTCAAGGTCCTCATCACAGCCATGCGAGTAGCCTGGATAGTCAACTGGAGTTAGCACATAACTCATTTTACAGTCTGGCTATTGAAATAGACATTGTAAGACAAAATAGTTGGAGCTAGACTGTTGTACAAAGGGGTGAGGAATCCCGAGCCCAAACCACTTCTTTCCGCTCAGAAAAGATTTTTTTAGGGTCCTGTTGGATGTCACCAGTTGTTTCAATCCCTTCAAATCCTAGCATTCCAGATTCTTGCATGTTGTCTTGCATGTTCACACAGTAAGAGATCACCTTTCATAGAAAAGGACTCATTTGCCTCTTGTTTGCCCTCTTCGCACACAACTCCCGGTCGCTGGGTCGAGGCAGAGGCAGTTGCCGTGTGGCAGGCCCACCGCGGCCATCACAACAGTATCAGCAACGGGGGCTTAGCAGCAACAATGGAGTTTTGATACTGAGATTGTCTTGGATAGAATCATTCTTTTGACTTTTTTCCGATTTGGGCTGTAAGAGGTTAGGAGAGGCTTTCGAGAGGCACAGGTTTTATTTAAGGCAACTTCAAGTTCCCTCCTAGCAGAAATCGTCTAATTAAAAACCCAGGCCAAGATGGGATCAGCAACAATGATGCGGAGGACAATCACGCCACTGGTGTTGGCTGAGATAAAGGCCTGCCAAGACGAATATGTGGGCAAGCCATCAGGAAGGAGACAGAGGAGGCCCCGCCACTGTCCTGAGAGCCGTCGTGTGTCCCCTGGTCTGTCTTCTTCTTCTGGCTGAATAGGAGGGAGAGGCAGGGCCATTTACCCAGCTTCAGGGCCTCCAAGGAGCCAGGCATCTAGGCGGGTATGGGCCATTGCCATGGAGCTGCCACTGGGTATTACTATCATTCCAGACAGCAGCAAGTCCCCCGGAAAGAGAGATTTCAAACCCCACAAGCTTAGCCCTCTATCCCCTTGTTCTCCCAGCCTTATAAAAATAGAAAGAACACATGTTCCCATTAGTCACTTGCTTGAGGGTTGCTGTGGGGTATATGCAAGCAGCCTGTACACTGGAACCAAATTTGAATATCATTTGCATCTTCCAGGTAGACAATGGATACTGCATCAAACACATGGGCACAGTCACCCTGCTCTCCTCTCCAGCAAGGCACCAAGTGAGGCAGACCTGATGACTTTCCCTGGGAACAAGACCTATCATTCGTATGCTTTCACATCCACTTGATAAAGGCCCCTCCTGGTGACTGAGGCCCACCCCAGCTGCAGAGAGGCATTCTGAGAGGCTTTTAATTAAACTCCTGCTTGCCAAGAGTGGTATGCAGGAGGGCTGGCACTCATGGGGGAGCCATAAAAACGGCTACTTCCTTTGCTTCTATGTGTCCTTAACTCTCTGAGGTCCTGGGCAGGAGCACAACCTGTGCTGGCAACCCCTTTCAGAAGAGCATCTGGAGTGGGGCGCAGAGCTAGGCCCACATCACCGTGCCTCTTGTCCTTGCTGGTGGAGTCCTGGCTTCACTGGCACTCGCAGGACCCCCAGGGCAGCAGCCACGTTGCGGTTTAAAAAAAAAGGGAGGATGGGGCTGCATGGGGGCTGGTTCACGGCACAGCTAGAAGGAAAAAGTCTGGAAAAGACTTCAGACCCTACAGGTGGCTTAGTTATTGACCTGCACATCCCTTCTGGGACGGTGCTGGGCTCCAGGAGCGGGAGGCATTCTTTGTGGCTCTGACCTGCTTTGACCCGACCTTTGTAACTCTATCAGGACTAGTGGTCAGTAGTTATCAACTGTCAATAAACCGCCAAAAAACACACACTTTAATTCAGAATACGGGGAGGCCCATCTATTTGCTGATCGATCTTGGCCTTGTGAGTTGACAAAATGCAGAGTCCCTTGTCTTCTTATCATAATACTGAAAATATGTGCTGTGACAAATTGAATGATCTACACCTCCCGCGCCCCCCTCCTGGGGCCCTTAGTAAATACAAGGCGATTGATTGGGATAAAAGGTGAATGGGAGGGCTGTGGTATTCCTCTAAAGACACCAATGCCACAGAACAATGGACTCAAGGACTAATTAGTCCCTCTCATTAGTGGATCTACTAAAATCCTACAAAAACAGGGCAGGGCTAATGTGCCCCAGTTATCTGGGTAATTTACAAACAATCTGCATATGTTTGAATAATTGAGGCAAAAAACAGAGTTTGGAGGCTTCAGGATCCATTTGAACAGATCCTTGGAGTCACTGGATTCTTGCCAACCCCTTTCCATGTGACCTTGTGCTGTGCAGATTTGTCTCTGGTTTTGCAACACCCCCCCCCCCACCTCCACAGCAAACAATAATCTGCTTTTGGAAGTGGTCAGATCATATAATCGGGGCTGAGCTCAAGATGCAGAACAGGCTTGTGTGGGAGTGCTGGGCTAGCCTCCTGCTTTCCAGTTGCTGTGACGGTGGTAGAAGTGAGCAAGGTCAGTGACTTCAATGGTCCCTTCTGCACAGACTGCCCGAGCTGTCACTCAAATTGATCAAACAGACAGTTTGGCTGATACTTTCTAATACATTTCCAGCACTAACTATTTATATTGTTTATAAGTTGTAGATAAGAATCATGCCTACTTTCCAGAATTGTGATATAGATGAAATGAGTGAATACCTGTGAAACGGTTAGAAGAATCTAACAGGTAACAGATAAAACTCTGTACATGTTAGTTATTATTAGTGATATGATTTGTGTTACTATGACCATAGAATCATCCTTATTGTTAAACTGGTTGGCCATATGGCACACATTCAAGTTCCTGGGGTATGTAGGTGGAATCTGTGTTTTCCTTTGTCACTCTTGCAGGGAGGGCCGTAGGGTTTCTCAGTCCCAGTATTACTGATATTTTGGACCAGATAACTCTTTGTTGGGGTACTTGTCCTGCATACTGTGGCTATCAGGGCCCCCTGTGGCTGGCTCCCAGTGTTCTCTGAGACCATCTAGGCAGTGAAGCCAGTTGATATCCTGGCTGAAGTGGGAGGGTTGGCTCTGGTTTGTTTTAAGGCTCCAGTAGATGGACACCAAAGCAATCCAACCAATTCTCTAGAGGTAGTACAGAGCTTCACTGAAAACAGGTCTTTGGATTCATATAAGAGTCTTAGGGAGGGATCCCTAGGTGGCGCAGTGGTTTGGAGCCTGCCTTTGGCCCAGGGCGCGATCCTGGAGACCCGGGATCGAATCCCACGTCGGGCTCCCGGTACATGGAGTCTGCTTCTCCCTCCGCCTATGTTTCTGCCTCTCTCTCTCTCTCTCTCTCTCTCTGTGACTATCATAAAAATAAATAAATAAAAATTAAAAAAAAAAAGAGTCTTAGGGAGGTTGACCCAAAGCACATATCTGTGTCAATGATTCTCCTGAGTTCCAAATCATGGTTTTCTTCCTTCCACTGATGCCTTATAATGGATTCATGTTAGTCTGGTTTCTCATAGACAGAAACTTCCTCAGTCTCTTGGCCACATAGCCTTTGGGGAGGCCTGGAGGCCACCAGCTACCTGATATAATCAACTGGAACCAATTATGCCTAAGAATCACTTGACTTCTTACAAATAGGAGAAACTTAATTTTGGAGAAATACCTTATTCTTCAGATGAAATAACTTAGGGCCAGAAATTAAATGACTGGTTCAAGGTCACACAATTAACAAGTAACAAAGGAAAGAACAAGGTGCTCAGTTCCCTTCCTGGTGACTATCTTCAACTTGCAAACTACAAAAAGTGTTAATGCATTAATTTTAGGAAAGGGGTCTTGCACAATAGTGCCTTTCTTATTGGCATGGCATTAAAGGGTATTCATGTATGAACATGGTAGAAAACTAGAGCTTACACCTTCAAGCATCAAAGCTTTGTTTCCACTTTAAATATCCTTAATAAAATATTTCTAAAACATATTAAACAAAAATATGTTAAAAATTTTTACCTAATCAGTATTAGTGTGTGCATTTGGTGTCATACCATTTATTCTGTTAGAAGGCTTTCCCCGCCATTGCTTGGGAGTTTCTCATTTTGTTCTAAATAGTCAGTAATACTGTATGTAATTTCTGAATAAATGAGGTCATCTATTGTTAATATTTTCACTAACAAATCTATGTTTACCAGCTTTTGGAGAGTAACACTGTTTCCAACTTGGAACTTTAATCAAAAGAAAGTTGTATCTCACTCGTTTCTAGGTGTGCCCTATTTCCCATTTTTGCCCATGAAGCATTAATGCCTATTAATTTTTCAAAGTATTTGCAGACCAAAGGGGTCCTTAAAAATTCCTTTGTAGTCTTTCTCAATAGTAAGCCTCCTTTTTAAACCAATGGGCACCAAAGAAAGCTGAAAGTAAAGGCAATATTTTCTTTCAACACAGATGTTCAACTTTTTCTCTGGCATCCTTTTCTTGAGTTAGATGTTCTAACAGAGCTTAATTCTTAATTTTCTAAGAAATGCCAATGTGGGCCTATCAATTTTATGTCTGAGGCAGGGGAATGTCAGAAGTATATTTGCCTAATTCCATGGTCCCAGTTTATCACTCTCTCCCATGCCTGCAACTCTCAGCTCCAGAGAATTCTAGCTCATCAAGAAAAAGTACAGAATAAGGCTTGATGACATTATCACAAAGTCAGATTAACAACAAATAGGGGGAAACAAAAATTGGATCTTCCCTGGTAAAGATGTTTTCCCTGCAGAAGGGTAGATGCTGATAATTCGGTCCCTAGGATAAGTCCATCAATCATTATGAACTCAGTGGCTCAAAGGCAGTCTTGGCCATTTGAACAAAGACACAAAAATGATGAGTGAAGAGGATGTGGAAGCAAATTACAAAATGCATATAACTAGATGAAAGAAAATCACCCAAATGTACTTTAAGTTCTTGTGAATTAGCAATTTTCCATATTGACAGGGAAAATAACAAATATCAAATGCAGATCATATTACTCATTGATGCATTTCCTCTGGGTTATACAGAATTCAGGGATTAAAAAAGTTCTCAGTTATAAAGTGGAAAAATAATAATGTGTTAATGATAACCCTTAATAATTATTACTAAATTTGTGCCTAATTAGAATTTTTAGAACCTCAAACTCTTTCCACATTCCCAGCTTCCTTGAAAATTTGAAAATGAAATGTGGTAATTACTGCAACAACACCAGTGCAAATGCCCTCTTTGTAAAAAACTTCCCACTTGCCCAGGCTGTAATGATGTTTTCTACTCAAGAGGAGACTGGGGTTACGAACAGCAAAGGAAATGGCAGCCAGGATCAGAGACAAAGATGCTTGAGAGCTCAGAGCAAGGAAGTGGTGGATGCATTTGCTGAAGAGAGTGAAATCCGTGAGCAATAAAATGCCAAAAAGGGAGAGATGGAGATTTAGGCAAGGGAAGTCTCATACCATCCTAGAATAGAACCAAATGGGGGTTTTGCCCTTCCGGCAAAACGAAAAGAAATGAACATAACCTCATTTTTTCATTCTCAGAAAAGTCTCTGAGGGTCTAGTATCAGCAGTAGGCGGGGAGATAAGAAATCCATCAGCTTCCTTACTTGCTAAAAAGTTTGAAAAGTCAGTCAGCAGAAGGACACTGCTGACCAGGCTCCTTGGTTCAACGTACTGCTTGATGATTAAATGTGGTTTGGAATATTAAAAGGGCCACATGGGAGATGAATTAGTGGCTCTGTTTCTCCTGCCAGCTTTGTTCACCTCACTTTGCTACTTCTGGGCTCAGAGCGCTACTGCAACTGACCTTCATCTGGAGATGGTGAGTAATAGGTACTAGGATCCTCAAACCTGGTACATTTGGATTTTTACTTCTGCCAGAGCGCAACTAACTGCAAAATGTTTACACATGCAGGAGGGAAACCACGGGGCTACTTCCCGGTGCTGCAATGCTTCAGTCCCTGTGTGATGTACAGACAGCAACCTGCAATTATACAATTAGACCGAATGTACACTTTCCCCATTAGTGTTTATTTTTGTCGCCGGTCACGTGGCGTCCTGGAAAAATGAAGGCCGTTAGTCTGTGGGGCTCATCTTTCCTTTCCCCTTTCAAGACATTTTGCTGATCTCCTTTGATTTCAGCCTGCTGATTCTTCTCTTTAAGGATGCTCCTTGGAGTTCGAGGGGCTCAGAGGTGTGTGGATTGCTGAAATTGGACTTACGTGGCATATTTACCTTGAAAAGCTGAGGCTTGTGTAAAGAGGCCCCTGGCAGCTGGCTGTCAGTGGGGCAGGAAGAGGAAAGCACAAACCAAAGGGGAGGGATGATGTTTCAGAGAGAGGCTAACTCCTGGGTGTGGGGTTGAGGGAGAGGGAAAAGCGTGGCAGTTATTGGTCAAATGCACTGCTCCTGAGTGCCTGGGATCCGAGGGAGAGGGCGCCGTTGGGCATGCTACGCGATTCAGAGGAATAACCAGAGCGTTCCCTGACCTGCCAAACTGCTTGGCAGCCACCCATTTGACCGTCCAATGAGCTTCCCAGCAGCACAAATCAGAAAGTCAATAAGACAGCACCAGTTTCCAAATCCCATCTCATTGCACATAAACCGAAAGTCTCAACAATCAATAATGTGTTACTGAATTACAATCAGAATTCAGCGTAGCAACACCTCAACGAGCCAGTGCGTCCAAGAGGCATCTGAGTCAATGAGTGAACTCCAAAAAATGTTAAATGAGATGAAGTGGTCAGATCATAATTTTGGAAGCAATGTCTGAAAGGCAGCAGGTGGGAGATGAACAAGAGAAGGAAAGGGAAAATGAGAGAAAGCCTGCAGTTGATCTGTTTTATTTATTTTTTAAAAATGGTCCAGTTCAGTACCAATTAACCATTCCAGTCTCTCCGTGCCAGCCGTGGAAAATCTCCAGCATCCATGGGTTTGTGTTAATGTCCGCAACTCCATTTCCGACTGCTTAAGAGTTGAATTTCTGAAGCTACTATTGATTCATGGTTGAACCCTTACCCAGCTTGGATAGTTCCAAGGAGACCCACGGAGCTAAATCTAACTCACTACTATTCTGGTAGTAGATATACATTTTCAGGATCTAAGGAAACTATCAAGGCAAGCCTTTCAAATGTTTGGGTTTTTTTTTTTCTTTTTCTTTTTCCTTTTCCTTTTCTTTTCTTTTCTTTTCTTTTCTTTTCTTTTCTTTTCTCTTCTTTTCTTTTCTTTCTTTCTTCTTTCTTTCTTTCTTTCTTTCTTTCTTTCTTTCTTTCTTTCTTTCTTTCTTTCCTTCTTTCTTTCTTTCTTTCTTTTTCATCAATTTCTCAAAATGTGTGTAGCCGAGTAAATCATCACTGATCCGGTGCATATAAACACTACTACTCTATCTACTACTATCTATCTACTACTACTGCTCTATACTACACTATTATCTGCCCCCTTCCCCTTGATTGCTCTCATATTGCTAGATTAAAAGATCAGAAGTGCCAGCTTTTAGCAAATAGATTCATCTTTAGTCACAAACAGATTTCCATGAGAAGGAACACAAAATTATTAGAGGAGATAGATTAATACATTACATGTATTTTAAGCTTGCTGTCTGATTTCTGTTAGGCATGACCTGATTTCTTTTAAGCACTGGGAATGTGTTCATTTTCCAGTTTATATGGGGGATCTCACATATCTAGAGTGCCATTCAGAGGATTATTAATTTACTAAATGCTACCCCAATGTCCTGAAAGAGTTAATTCTCTTCCAAGAGATAAGCAATTTATTTTCTATTTAGCAGCAGGATAAGGCCCACTGCTTGCAAATGACTATGAACCCCTGAGAGAGAGAGAGAGAGAGAGAGAGAGAGAGAGAGAGAGAATGCTATATAAATAGAGGTAATAATCATTATAATATAATGTCAATCCATAGTATTTTTTTTATACATACCCATTCCTAATCTTTGTCTAAAATGACCAGATCCGTGTTGTGAGATCCCTGTCACTTCTGCATTTTTCTTTGGAAAATCGGATGCCAGGAAATGTGCCAAATTCTCTGGCAAAAAAGTCCACTTAACCAATTAATCAACAAACATTCCTCAAACACTATAACTAAATAGGAAGCACAGCCCAGAACCTGCCTCCCCAGAGCTTCCAATTTATTTGGGGTAATAATGATTCATGAGCAAGTACCTAGCCAGAGGTAATGAAGCATATCAACACAAAGCTCATGAATGTCCAATTCAGAGGAGAAAAAAGCAGCCCCACCATAAAACGGCTCTGCTGACCATCCTGCAGTGGGAAATAGTGACAATCCTTATTTTCGCCTTGGTTCAAATTCCACCTCCACCTTTTGCTAACTGGGTAATTTTGATCAAGTTACTTAACCTCTCTGGATTTCAGGATCTTGAAAAGCCACTGACTTGAAATGGGGGACGAACTAAGCAAAGTTAGATCTGCAAAAAAGCTTTGCAAACTGCAATGTGCCACACACAGATGCATAAGTTACCCGAAAATGTGCACCTTTTTAAAAATGGAAATGATGGAAGACAACGTGTGTGCATGAAAACTTGATCACCAGTCTGAGTCTCGGTATTCACAATGTTTTCTCCCCTCTTTGATGGAGGCCTGGTAGGGCAGCAGGGAAATGACGGCTCTGAGTGAAGATACGTGGGTGGAAACCTAAGGAAGGGAAGGTGGGTATGTTTTAAGGATGACTGGAAGGAGAAGAAATGTTAGCCTAATTGGTCATCCAAGGGAAGGCAAAGGGCAGCGAGACATGATAAGAAGGGAAGGACATCTGTGTAAGTTTGTCAGGGCTACTATAGCACAAACCTGGGGTGGTGGGGTGGGGTGGGGTGGGATTTAAACAATGGAAATTTGTCATCTCACAGGTCTGGCAACCAGAAGTCCAAGATCCAGGTGTCAGCAAGAAGTCCAAGATCAAGCCACCAAGTTTCTCCTGAGGTTTCCCTCCTTGCCTTAGACATGACCATCTTCCCTTTATGCCTTCACATCACCTTTGCTCTGTACACAGCTGTGTCCAAATTGCTTCTTCTAAGGATGCCAGTCCTCTTGGATTAAAGCTCCCCTAATGACCTCATTTGAACTTAATTATCACTGTTAAAACCTTATCTCCAGATACAGTCATCTTCTGAATTACTGGAGAGCAGGACTTCAATAGGTGAATTTGGGGGTGGGGGGAGGGAGGACACATTTGGCCCATGACAACATGTATATTCATAGATGAATTCAGAGCTAACGTGCCAATGACACATCAAGAGTAGAAGATACAAATCTGCAAGGATATGGAGCAGCCCAAATGTTTAGTGACATACTGTAAAGATTTGGAAACCAAGAGGTTGGGTAAAGCAGATGGTTTTGTAGATGGAAGTTACTGAGATGTGCTTCTGAAGGTACATTTTCCTAAAACAATAGATAATCCCCCTTCACAGAATAAGCAGAGCTTCCAAGGCATTATAATAATCTTCAAATTCTGGCCTAGACCTTTCACATAAGCCTTTCATAAAAGATGGTAGTTTCTTCTCTAAAACACTTCAGAAGGGGGCACTCTCCAAAATCCCTTAGAGATCTGCTCTGTTTATTTATCCACTCTGCCTACCAAAAAGTTGTTTCTAACGTCTGACCCAAATCTCTTGCTAATGGCAACCAAAATTCAGGATTTCAAGGCTTCATGACTTTGGGGAGTTCATTCTCTTTCACATTCCTTCTGGTCTACCCTAGTCCCTGCCTCCTTCTCTCCCTTCCTCCCTCCACATATATGGAAAATCATTACTCAGAAATATCCACAGAAAATATATGTGAGTAGTTAAGTTTACTTCTTGGCTTTCTCTTATTTTAAAAGAGAAACAAATATCACAATATATGATAATTACATTATATTATACGTAGTAACATATATATAACATAAGTAACTATCAAGACATTCTCCCTTTACCCACCTGACATCCTAGCTTTAGCTTTTCTTCAGTAAAATATACACAGAACACCCAAAGCATTTTTTAAAATAAGGATTGAAGCAAGTTGGTATTTTTTGCAACACGGATATACACACAGTTCAAATCCCTTGGGTGGGACTTCTGAAATACACCTACTTTTCAAAGTATACTATTCTGTATATATACTTTATATGCAAAATAGTTGACTGGAATTCCCCAACTTGCTGTATTTAACATGATCATTTTCTCTCTAATTTAATCAATAAGCTTGGAAAGTTGGCATTGTGGACAACAGAGAGCACAAGTGGGAGGACCAGGAGCATCAGGCTCCCAACAGAGCAGGGAGCCCAATGTGGGGCTTAATCCCAGGATTCTGGGATCATGACCTGACCCCAAGGCAGACACTTAACCAACTGAGCCACCCAAGTACCTCTTGAGTTTTGCTATTTAAATTAACCTTTTGTTGCCCACAATGTCAACTCGCTTGCTAATACAAGTTGCTAAACTCCTCTCAGGTTTAATGTAATTGACCACTTTTTAGCCACTAGGTTAGATAGTTCACACAGAAGGAAAGCGATGGATTTGTGGGACTCCATTCTAACATATGACATATATAGCAGTCAAAAATAATGTCCCTTCTAAAACTGAAATCAGTATGATACCTTTTTAAAAGGGATTATTTGGTTTTTTAAAAGATTTTATTTCTTTATTCATGAGACACACAGAAAGAGAGAGAGAGAGAGAGAGAGAGGCAGAGACACAGGCAGAGGGAGAAGCAGGCTCCCCGCAAGGAGCCTGATGTGGGACTCGATCCCGGGATCACACCTTGAGCCAAAGGCAGCCGCTCAACTGCTGAGCCACACAGGCATCCCTAAAAGGGATTATTTGAAAGTAGGATTGTGGGTGAGTGTATTTATGTGGTGGCCTCCGTAAGAACCATGTAATTCCTTCTCTGTATGTCAGATCAGAACAGATGGGAATATAATTCAGCAACATTCTTAATGCTCTAAATTGAAGTGTCCATATAGTACTCATTTAACATTCTGCATCTTACATTTATTTTGTGTTCATCATTTCACCTATACTCATTTCTTATAAAAACATTTTCATATATATAATGGGTAGAATTCATGTGTGTCTCCATATATGTCATTACATATATTTAATTCTAGAAAGTATCCATGGTTTTTCTAGTTTATTAACTAAAACAGCTGCCCCTCACCCTTTTATAGGCCTCCCAAATTATTTCCCCTAATTTTTTCTAAGTGCATCCACTGAATTTGAAGGGATGATATAGCTATATAAACTAGAGGGAACATTGCCTAAGATCTATACTTGGTATTAAGGAGGAAACCACCAAACAGCCTTAGGATGATCTCTGTTCTTCCCAGTCTTACTCTATCCAAGTGCCAAGAGGGCTGAAATTCACAATCACACAGTATGCCCTACCTATCTTCCCTTGAATTTTACCATTTCAGGGCATGACAGCCCAACTTCCAACTTCTAGAGACCACATCTCATTGAGCTCTTTCTTTGGCCATCTGAGCCTGCTGCACTGCTTAAACATGTGGCAGGTAGAATGTGAAAGGGAATTAACATCCCTGGGAGCAAGTCTTAACCAATGAATAACAGGAATTAGTGTATAAAAACACCAGCTCCCTTTTCCCTTGGGTGGGATAACCATAACGTATATATTATCCATTCTTCTCTGAGTTTTGCTATTTATTATTTTTTAAAAAGATTTTATTTATTTATTTAAGAGAAAGACAGAGATAGTGAGAGAGAGCACAAGTGGGAGGACCGGGAGAATCAGGCTCCCCACAGAGCAGGGAGCCCAATGTGGGGCTTGATCCCAGAACCCTGGGATCATGACCTGAGCTCAAGGCAGACACTTAACCAATTGAGCCACCCAGGTACTCTTTGAATTTTACTATTTAAACTAAGCTTCTGTTGCCTACAATGTCAACTTGCTTTCTAATATACTCTTTCTTAGCACCTTCTCTTCCCTACTTTGCTCCCCCATACTTCTTCTAGGTCCTCAGCTCACCCTACAGATAGAATCACTTTTACTCAGATATTTGTCTCAGGGTCTATTTCTAAGAGAATCCAAATAAAGACATGTGGTCATTCAGTTGGGACAGCATCAATATTGCTAAGAGGTTCTGCATTCTCTAAAATGCAGAATCTTAGGTTTGTATGTGACGGGGAGATGAGGGAGTGAATTTAGAACCCAGAATCTGGGCAGCCCGGGTGGCGCAGCGGTTTGGCACCGCCTGCAGCCTGTGGTGTGATCTTGGAGACCTGGGATCGAGTCCCACATTGGGCTCCCTGCATGGAGCCTGCTTCTCTCCCTCTGCCTGTGTCTCTGCCTCTCTCTCTGTGTCTATGAATAAATAAATAAAATCTTAAAAAAAAGAACCCAGAATCTCCCTGCTCTAATATCTACCAGAAGGAACAAAAAGTAATGAAAATCAGCAAAATGCTCACCAGTGGTAGTCAAACAAAGAAAATGGTGTAGCCTCAAGTACAGACTTCAAAAAATATCATTTAAAAAGAGGAGGAAATAATATTTTGGTGTACCTCAATGCTGCTTTCAACTAGACCCTGAACATCAGAATAATGTAGAAAGAAGTAACGAAAATGTTTAGAATTTACCCTGAATATCTCACAGTTTGGAAACAAATGAAAAGCAGAGTGGGTTGATTCAGGAAAGTAATTTTAAGAATGGAAGCCCTACCACTATATGATCTTAGTCTTATTAGGGGCAGGAAAAACTTCCCAGACTCAATATCTTGGAGCAAGGGCTTCAGGGTAATAAGATATATTCCCAACTCGGTGAAGTGAACTCTGAGGAGGGACATTTACCAGAATCTCAGGAGATTCTGTGTCTTGATTCTCTGAGACAAAGTCCGTCAGAATAATGCCTCTTTCAAAGTACTATGGATATGGACAACAGGATGGAGCATTAAGTTATTGGGAGGAGGAAAAACAGGTCTCAGATAAAATCAGAAGCGGTCAGTAAGATTTACCCAACATCTGCTGGTGCAAAAAGATCTCCATATGGCTTCACATATTAAGCTAGAACAGACAAACGAATGAATGAGTGAATGAATGAACCAGTGAATGAATGAATGAGTGATGAGTGAATGAATAATTTTTTTAAAAACATGAAGGGACTTCTATATTTTAATGATGGCAAACTAATTGTTTTAAACTAGACCTTTGGCTAAAAACAATTTCCTATGCATTAAAACATCTTAAAAGCATAGAATAGTGAGAAATCAAGAGGCTGGTCAAACTAAAGGGACTTCTAGAACTCTGAAAGAAACAGGGAGTGCAAGAGCCCCTCTTTAGCCCACTGGCATTTGTCAGTGAGTGAAGATATTTGCCAAATGTAAAAATGTGGATTTTGATCTTGACAGCCTTTTTAGATGTGAGGTGGGAGAGATATCAGTAGGCTCACAGCCCATCCAGGGTAATGAATCCAGTAAGAGACCTCCCCACATTAAGTCCAGGATTTCAAAAGAAGGAGCATTAAAAAGGAAGTAAGATACGCAGAAGAGAGCTGGAATACTCACCTGGAAGGAAACACAATCCAAAGAAAAATAGAATTTTTTTGAGTACTTCGTGCTACAGAATAGTTTAATATGTCACAAATTTACTAAAATAGTTACTAAACAGTAGGTTATTAAAGTAGCAAAATGATACAAGAAAAAGATTGTGGAGCTTCGGAGACAAATGGAAGATCAAAACATCATTATGTAATGAATAAATAAATGAGCATAAGTAGAATGTAATAAACATGGCTGAAAATAGAATTCGTGGCAGAGGGGAAAGGCTTGAGATAATCTTAATGAATGAAAAGGAAAAGAGATAAAGAAAAAAATAATGAATGGCCCTGGAGCAGAGAATACAACACATGGGATAAAATTCTGATATATATGGGGAAGAAACGTTTCTTAAAAAAAAAACAAGAAATAGATCATCAATCTAAGGACACAGTATATTCTAGGAACAACTGACACTAATTGGTTTATGCTAAGCATATTCTGTTTTAGCTGCTGAGTTTAAAGGATAAAGAAAAAAGTTTTTTCAGTTATTCAGGTAGAAAAATCAAATTCTCTATAAACAGAAAAATTAGATGATCCTCAGTCCTTTCCATAGCATTAATCCCAGGAGACAAGGAAGCAATATTTAGAAGGTGCTAAAGGAAAAAAGTATGCTCTGTACGAAATCATATCCAGTCAAGCTGATGTTCACATACAAACACAACATTGAGACATTCTCAAATATGAAAGAACTCCCAGTATGGACTCCACTAGTCTATCTACCAATCAATATATAAATGACAACTTTGTGATTAAAGGACAGTACCCGGTGCCAGGAGACAAGGAACAAAGGTTTCCCAAAGTTCTGAGGAAAGAAAGCATGATCTGAAAATTTTACCATCAGCTAACGTGTCCCTTTAATTATTCATTAATTCATTTTTATTTTACTTCCTATGCCTTCATTCTACACCTTGAATAAAAAGGCAACAGACACTCTCAAGCATGCAAAGCTTAAAATGTGGCATTTAAATGTCTTCTAAAGGTCTATTTAAAAACAAAGTTCATCCAACTAAAAAAGAAATGGAATTTTAATAATCTAAGAACACAGGCCTAAAAACTTGAATCGAGCATTGAATTGTTATCTGAATATAGATCTATAAAATTATGACAAAAGTAATGTGTTATTCATGGTTGAGAACAAGATGACTAATGTCACCACTTTGACAAAGTAAATCAATAACCACTAAATACCAAAAAAAACAGGAAGGAAATTGGGTGGTTGTGTGCTAATTTTCTCATCTTTTAAGCAGGGAGTCAACCACTATTATATAATCCCGAAACATGAAGTTAAACAAGAATAAGGAATCTAGACAAAGTTTTTTCCTAATTTTTCTTAATCATAGATAGATCACTTAAGAAGTATATTCTAAAGAAAAATATCTCACACACACACACACACACACACACACACACACACCCAGGAGCCAAAATTTCTTTAGTTTCACCTCTAAATTTTTTCTGTTAAATTTTCATATAATAATTTAGTACCCCCCAAATAATTTAGTACCATTGCCCTTAATAGTTTTTTTTTGTCATACAAAAAAATCTTTTAAAAAATCTTTAAAAATCTTTAAAAATCTCAGTTTTTCTTAGTCTCCTTGGATGCTTCATTGTGTCTGTTTCTCTTGCTTTTCTCTTTTTTCTACGTACATGATAAATTCTGGGAGAAGTGTTCACCAGTTGAGAAAGATGACTGTTATTGAGCGGCGAGACTTTTAGTGAAGCTCTGCTTTCTTTTTTGTACTTTTCCATTTCTAATTTTATAATGTGAACATATACAATTTTTACAAAAACAGTAGTCATCGCTCTGTAAAAGAAAAAATACAGGCATCTGTCACCTCGTTATCAATGTATTTATGATTTTGTATGTGGCAGAAAAGAAAAGTAGAAGCTGGAAGATACTAAGAACCCAGATTGTGAAATTGGGGCATCAAGAAAGGGGGAGAAAATGATAATGGAAGCATCACATCATTTTTATTTTTATTTTTATTTTTATTTATTTCTGCTTATGGTTCCAAAAAAAGTAGCTGTCATTTCAACTTTACTACATTGTTTATTCTGCTGCTTTCTTTAGAAGATCTAGCCTCTTAGGAAGCAGATTCTTCTTTTTCTCTTAATGGTTACCAGATCCCTAATTCTGACTCTCTCAGCTATTTTAATCCTCAAGGTTTCCTGAGCATGTCAAAGGCGGACTCACCAATGCCTGCATACATTTGCAGATTAACAGCTTCTTCCATTAGCAAATTGGAAATTCTTTTCCTCATCCCTCTTATAGCGGGAGTTGTTTTTTTTTTTTTCTCTTAGTAGTACTCTGATTCCCATTTCTGCATCTTCCTTTATTAATCCAGTCTATAAAGCATTTCCATTTTTCTTGGATGTTTCAGCCTTCTGTTGAGTTAATGAGTGTTAAATGGAATGGCTTATCTGAGGGAACAAAGACTACCTCCTTCAACTAATGGGGACACTGATCCTTAATACAGAAGCCAGACACTGGTAGGCAACAATACATGTACTATTCTTTATGTTCCATTAAGTCATGGAGTTCTCTCGAGGTCACCGAGTAGATACCTGAGTAATAATGTGAGCACAGTGGGTGAGATGAAATCAGAGAGCGCTGGCAGCTTCTGTCTTAGGGATCTGAAATGGATCCTCCAGAATACGATCCAAATTTTTAACATAAACATTCTAGAACCACTAGGATGCACTAGACCTTGATAAGTGGAAGGAGGCATACCGGATCCATCATAAGATACTTTAGACCTAAAGATAACTACAAGTTGAAAGCTCCTGCTTGCAATTCCTTTAGACTACTTATTTAAATTCAGTTGACTGTTAGTTATACCAAGGAATAAAAAGTATTTTGCAAAATCTGTATCTTCTTTTGAATAAAGTACCTAACGGCATCTAGTCACTGCATTCAATATCCTATTAATAATGAGCAGTAGCCCTATTTCTGATTATAAAATGAATATATAGAGGCATACTTGTTCAAGGAAGCACCTGTAATGAACAATTAAATTAGCTTAGCTGCCATATGCAGTCTGGATGTTTTAAGCATTTTCTAAATTATTATTACTCTTTGGGTAAGATTTTGGATTCCCTTACTATTTTTCTGTGAGTGAGATGATCCTAGATGGAAGATCCATTGGTTTTTGTTTATAAAATCAATTTTTTAAAAAATGTTTGCAACTTTAAAACAGACCTAAATCCAAGAGAAAAATGACAATATACACATTTGACAATATATATATATGAGAAATGTGAGGACATTTTGATCATATTTTAGGAGAGAACTCTTTCATATGACAAACCCAACACCTTCATTTAAAAGCCAAACTCTGCTTGAAAAATATCAAAGCTTTCATTTAAGTTGCCATGGGCAAACAGAGTTATGTACAAATCAGAATCATTTGGAGAGATGGAGGGGGGTGGTGCACACTGTATTTAACTTTGAAAACACAGTGAGTAGAATGAGCTCAACTCTACACAAAGAACTCAGAGTTTCTGGAATAAACACATGGGAATCAGAGTTGGCATAAAAGGAAGAAAAAAGGAAACTGAAGATTACAAAATTCAGTCACATTTCAAAATTTTCTGCTACAATAATTCACTTTATATAGAATTAATGTGGCTGATTGAACGTTTGTGCTGTAATTTACTTATAATTAACATTTTATGGTGAACAGATTTCACCATCTCCTTCATGCTGTGAACTCTAAGCCATAGGTCAAAAATAGAGATGAAACAGATAAGCACAAAATATTCTCATTGAAATATTAATGAGATTTTAATTTACTGCTTTAAAAACACATCTTTCATCAACGTCTATATATAAAAATCACTATTTTATTTAAATTTTTTAATCACATTAAAAATATAATGAACTCTTCTAGCTGGCAGAAAGACACCAAGGAGTCTAACACACATAGGAAATCCTAGGTACGTAAAACATTTTTTCAACCTCTTCAGATGCCAGAAATATGGTCACATGAAGACACGACTGTTGAATTCAACATAGCCAAGAATCTCACTCAACTAGCCCTGAGCCCTAAACAAAGATGGCAGCATCCCCAATGCGCCCTATCTGAATTCTTGAGCCATAGAACCCAGGAGAGTAATAAACTCATCATCATTTTCCAGCACTGCATTTTGAGGCGGTTTGTAAGGCAACAAGAGATACCTGGAACATCCTAAGAGGCCTTAATATGCAGCCATGCCTTTGCTGCCATTTTGGGTCCCTGTTGCTTTTATTCTAGAGAGAAAATCCAGACAACCTTATGCAACCAGAAACTATTTTACAGATGATATAAAGAAGGTGTGTTCTTTGAAGCAAACAGCAGACAATAAAACTAGTTACAATTTTGAAGCTGATGGCAATCCCAAGGGAATAAGTATCTTATAAGGATTTCACATGTGTTCTTTGAATCCTTGAACACAGTATTGAGACCATTAGACCTGCCAAATCCGGCCATTTCTCCAGAAATTTTATTCAGGTTAGTTAGCAAATATCAAAGCTCTTTCACCTCACTCACACAGCTAAATTTCACAGAAGAGCCAATCCTCATGTTCTCAATTTCTTCATCTTCTATTCATTCCTCAACCCACTCAAACCCTTCACAATTCCTATTTCTTTTTCCAAGTTACAAAGTCATCCCCCAGAAAGGGGCCGTGTGGTTAAGGAAGAGGAGCGAGAGGAGGATGGAGAAGTGACTACGAACACACAGGAGGAGATATATATGGTTTGCATAAGTAACATCCTATCCTTTCAGTCACAAATCTTCTATAATGTTATGCAAATATTCAAGATTTTTCCATCATTTATAATAACAATGTTGGGAAACTGAGGATATTAGAACATAAAGCAGAAAAAACAGCTGCTATAGCAAAGTAACCTGGGCCTTAATTTATCTTTGCCAAGGTCAGACCAAATGAGAATTAGACCTTTGATGCCAAGAATATGCTACTTATTTTTTAAATGATTTGGAAATGGAAGCTTATCATTAATGAATTCTGACTTAACTTCCTTTTTTAAAATCATTATAACTTTGTTTGGTGCCCATCACAGATGGGGCAGCTTATAGAATTACAGCATGGCCTACTGATAGGAACCAAGATCTGCACAGGCCTGGTTTTTATATCAGCTAATACTTGCTTTTAGAACAAAAGTGACCATGTTTAGTCCATAAAAATCACACCTTTGATCTGAGAGGTCCAAACACTTCCCAGAAACTTTATATTTGTATTTTTTAGAGGATAATTTCTTGGGGAGAACAGAAAAAATAATTCTTCTAATTTACTTGCACATTAAAGGAATATGCAGGCCAAGAGGTGGAAATATAGATCCAGAGGACTGCAAAGATGGAGCCTACATGATGGTTCTACACAGCCATCCTCTGATTCCATATTGGCTTTTGTTGTCCTATCAACTCAACAACATTCCATGGAAAGAAAGGTGACAGTGAAGAGAGAACTAGGACATCCATGAGGAAGCCAGTAAAACCACACAATCCAGTGAAGACATTTCATTCCCTTTACTTTCTAACAAGCTCCAACCCATTCAAAGCACTTATTAGAATTTCAAATGAAAAGCCGAATACTATGAGCATTGTAAATCAGGTACAAACAGCTTTTAAAACTATGTCAGGAGAAAATACACGTGTAATTTTCTTCTTCTTTTTTTAATATTGTTTTTTTTTTCCCTCAAAGGGTTTGTTTGTTAAGAAGCAGGTACCAATTGATATTTACAGAGGGAATATGTTTGATTTGGGAAGGACAGAGGGGGCACAACTGAAATCCTGTAACCTAGGTTGGTAGAGGCTTCCAATATTATTTTCACTTGTGGCACAAGCCCTAGCACCCAGGCAATGGGTGCCCTTTCCCAAACAATGCAATGTTTATTTCTTTATCCTTGCATTTGTTTATTTTTTTATTCTTTAGAATTCTTAGAATCTGAAGGAGAAGTATCACTTACCTGGGGGAAAATTGAGTCAGACTTCTCCAGTCCAGGAAACAGTCCAAAAAAGATCAGGGTGCTGGAGGAGCACTCCCATCAATGAGGAATGTGTGAGAGAGGGTAGAGTTCTTTTCAAGAGTCAGAAACCTGCTGCCTCTTTTGCTAGGAAATCCTGTAGCCTTCCATATATGTTCATTTCCCTGAGAATCTGACAGGGTCATGAGACACGGACACTTTATAGCTGCTCCTCATTTCCCTCATCAAGTCCCTGGAAAGAAAAGAAAAGAAAAGAAAGAGCTTTCTCAATTTCTTGAGTTCTTAAAGTAGCTAGAGATGGGGTCAATTTCCAAATTAAAGATATTCCTTCCTTCCTTCCCTCCCTCCTTTCCTCCCTTTCCTTCCTTTCCCCTTCCTTCCTTCCTTCCTTCCTTTTTTTCCTTCTACCCTTCTTCCCTTCCTTTCTCCCTCCCTCCCTCCTTCCCTTCCTCCCATCCATCCATCCATCCATCCACCCATCTATCCATCCATCCATCTTCTGCAGCACAGAAAGGCACATGTGGTTACATAGATCACCTTGTATACTACACAAATAAAAAAGATAAACACAAACCAAAGTGTCACTGGGGCTACATCCTCTACAAAATATCCACAACAATTCAATCTCGGGCAAATTTTACTTTCTCAACATAGAACACTTATTGCTAAAAACTGTGAAAACATTGGACGATATGTTCTGATAGAAAAGACCAAAGCCAAATATGGTAAAGAAAAAAAAAAAGAGGTGCCACTCAAAAATCACAAGCTTTCATCTCTTCTGTTTCAGTTCTAAAAGTAGCTGCCTTGACATCAAAATGAAAATTACAACCTTGAAATGAATGAGAAGCTGCTCCAAGGCCTGGAGAATGAGATCCAGATGTCATACTATGTTCTATCTGGATGGAAAGATGGAATCAAGCTGCATTTGATAATTTTTTTTATTTAACAAAAAACTACTAACCATCAACTACCAAAAACCATACGCATTCACTTTAAGTATTGATAATTCTCTGCCTACCTCCCTTTCAAATTTTGTAATAACCTTTCAGGCAAAAGCACTTGAATGGTCAGTCAGAGTATCACCCCATAAGTTCCCTTCAGCATGATGTAATGGAAGGATCCTGAGCTCTAGGATCAGACACACCAGAGATAACATTTAGAAGGGAGGAAGTGCACCTATCTTAGAAATGAAGGGGGACCATCACCTCTATTTCTGAGTAAACTGGAAGACCCACTTCACTCCCTTTTCTATATCCTCCCTCCCCCAAAACCAATATAGTCCTTCCAATGTTGGAAGATTTTTATTGAGGAAACCGACAGTTTTCTTCCATGGGGTAGCATTTCACTTGAAATTAGGGGTTTCAAGTGAAATGCTACCCCCTCTGATGGGTCAAGAGGTAATGATGAGACACTCCCACTGGAAGTATAAATCTGGGTCATCAAATATGGAGGCCATGAGATCTGACCTTCGTTTCATAGACCAGTAGCAGCCCTGAAGCAACTGGCTTTGATTGCATTGTGGGAGGCGGAAAGTTTCCTTCCAGGTAGATGTGCTACTTACTAGCAGAAAGACCTTGCAGGAGCCACATAATCTCTCTGAACCTCACTCAGTCACCTATAAAATGAGAGAGTAATACCTGATTCATGGTGATGCCTAAAAGAGATAATGCATGGAAAGTTCTTTGCACACAGCCTAGTTGAGGACACATAAGCCTGGTTGGAGTTGCATTCCATCCCAGCTTCCTTCTGAGAAGATTGACACTACCTGAAGAAGAAGGTGCTTGAGCTCAGTAGTTGGAAAGGTCCTTCTGTCACTTTCGATGTGCTGGCTTCACAGAAAGGTGTCAGGGCCATTTCGGCCTGCATCATCCCAACCCTTGCCCCCAGTAGTTTCCTACTTTGGTAATAGCTGTTGATTCTCCTTTTTCTGTCTCCTCTTTAGTCAACTAAAAAATTTATCCTTAAATCTCTCTCCCTCTCTCTTTATAACTTCCTTTTCTTTCTTATTATTCTCCCTCTTTCTTCTTCTCTCTTCCTTTTAGACAAAATTTTCAGTCCCAGAGTGGTTACCTGCTGCCTAAGACATCCAAGTAAAATCCTTATACCTGACCTTTGAA
Organism: Nyctereutes procyonoides; assembly: GCF_905146905.1. Lineage (NCBI taxonomy): Eukaryota > Metazoa > Chordata > Mammalia > Carnivora > Canidae > Nyctereutes > Nyctereutes procyonoides. The sequence goes on along the minus strand of NW_026575140.1, from coordinate 9,952,176 downwards.
CTGCTCTGACTCTCTTGGCTTTTGTCCTCATGCTTATCACCTTCCTCTCCCTACTATAGTTCACCTCTTCCTTGTCCCAACTTTTATCCCCCAATCTTTAGTATGATATTTTCTTTCTTGATAATACTTCTAAAATGATTTCTTGGGTGTGGGGTTGGCTCAGCTGGTTGAGCGCCTGGCTCGTGATTTTGGCTCAGGTTGCCATCTCTGGCAACCTTGTTGGATCCAGCCCTGTGTCCATGATCATGATGGATTCTGCTTGAGATTCCCTCTCCCTCCGCCCCTCCCCCTGCTCTCTCACTCACTGCTCTCTTTAAAACAAACAAACAAATAAATTCTTAAAAAAATAAAATAAAATGATTTCTGATCACCTGCTCTGGAAACTCTCCTCTCCCTGCTTAAAATAATTAGGGAACCAACATAACTGAAACATGTCAATAAGTTTTCGTATTAGGCAATTAAAACCTGCCTACAACAAGGAGAAGAAATATTCCAGTCTAGAGTACTCCAACTGACTTGCCTAAGAAGCTCATTTGCATAATTACTTAAGTGAACCAAACAAACTCATCTACCGCCTTGTACAGCATCTCTCTTCCTCCCGACTTGCTTACCTGTTGATGGGTATCAATAAGGTTGGGGAGGAAGAAAGAGTAGGCATATATTTGAGATAGACTAAGTTAATTCCTCCCAACAAGACCAGAGAAAACACAAAAACTTGATTTTGTTTTAAAAGTGGAAAAGTTTGTAGAATCACTGGATGTACTGAGCTGTTTTTTTCTTTTAATTAAACTTTTTTTGAGATAATTGCCAATTCACTTGCAGTTTGAGAAACAATACATAGAGGTCACATGTACTCTACCTGGTTTCCTCCAGTGACACCATCTTTCAAAACTACAGGACGACATTACAACCAGGATCCTGACACTGATACAGTCAAGATATAGAACATTTCCATCATCACAGAAATCTTTCCTATTGACCTTTTATAGCCATATCTATTTCCCTCCCATTCCCACTCTCTCCTCAGTCCTTGGCAACTATAAATCTGTTCTCCATTGCTGTAATTTTGTTAATTAGATAATGTTATATACATAAAACCACAGAGTATGTAACCTTTTGGGTTTGGCTTTTCCACTCAGCATCATTTTCTGGGGGTTCATCTAAGCTGCTGTATCTATAGTTTGTTCCTTTTATTGGTGGGTTGAATTCCACAGTATGGGTGTACCACACTTTGTTTAAAGACGACTAGGTTGTTTCCAGGTTTTTTATTATAACAAATAAAATTGTTATAAACATTCATATATAGGTTCTTGCATGGTATATCTCATTTCTCTGGAATTAAATGCCCAGGAACACAATGGCTGGGTTATATAGTCACATGTTTAGTTTTTAAGAAACTCTGAAATTCTTTGCTAGAACAGTTGTATCATTTTGCATTCCCACCAGCAATGTATGAATGATCTGGTTTCTCTGCATCCCTACCAATATTTGGTGTTGTCACTATGCTTTTTATTTTATCTCATCTAATAGGTGTGTAATGATAGCTCATTGTGGTTTTAATTTGTATTTTTCAAATAGCTAATGATGTTGAACATCTTTCCATGTGCTTATTTCCTATTTGTATATCATCTTTGGTGAAATGACTCTTCATGTCATTTGCCATGTTCTAATTGGATCGTTGCTTTTTTATTTTTATTTTCTAGCATTGAGTTTTAAAAGTTTTTATATAGTCTAGAAACTAGTCCTTTGTTGGATAGGAAGATATTTTCTTCCACTTTGTAGCTTATTATTTCATCCTAAAAAGATCTTCCACATAGCAAGAGTGTTTAATTTTGTTTAATCAATTTATCAAGTTTTCCTTATTTAGATTGGGCTTTTGGTGTCAACACTAAGAAATCTTTCTTGGCCAGTGTTTAATTTTGTTGAATCAATTTATCAAGTTTTCCTTATATAGATTGGGCTTTTGGTGTCAACACTGACAAATCTTTCCTGGCCCTAGATCCTAAAGACTTTTTCCTATTTTTTCTAAAAGTTTTGTAATGTTATGATTTATAGTTAACTCTGCAATCCACTTTGAATTAATTTCTGTTTATTTTGTGAACTTAGGTTGAAGTTTATTTTTGTTTGCCCATGGATGTCCAATTGCACCAGCAACATTTGCTGCAAGGCTATCTTTATTTTATTGAATTGCTTTCATATCCTTGTCAAAAATAATTTCTGCATATTTGTGTGGGTCCATTTCAGGGTTCTCTATTCTTCTTTACTGATGTGTGTGATGATACCACACAGCATTGATTACTGTAGCGAGATAAGAAGTCTTTATATTGGATAGATTGATTTCCTCCCATATATTTAATCTTCTTCAAAACAGTTTTAGCTATTCTAGTTTCTTTGAATTTCCACATAAATTTTCTTAATAATTCCATGTATATTTACAAAAATACTTTGCCGGAATTTTTATAGGAATTACATTGAGGAATATATCAATTCTAGGAAAATTGACATCTTTACCATGTTGAATACTCCAAACCATGAACATAGTACTTCTCTCCATTTATTTAGGTCTTCTTTGATTTCTCTTGTCAGTATTTGTAGTTTTCAACATACAAGATATGCGTGTTTTGTTAGATTTACACCTATGCCTTCATTTTTAAGCTATTATAAATAGCACTGTAATTTATTTTCATACATCCATTATTAGTCTATAGAAATGCAATTGGTTCTTGTATGTGTATCTTGTATGTGCTTTACTAAACTTGCTTATTCATTCTAGATGGTTTTTATTATTAATTTTTTGTAGAGTCCTAGGGATTTTCTAGTTGACAATCATGTCTTATAGAAGTGAAGATCAGGGGATCCCTGGGTGGCTCAGCAGTTTAGCGCCTGCCTTCAGCCCAGGGTGTGATCCTGGAGACCTGGGATGGAGTCCCACATTGGGCTCCCTGTGTGGAGCCTGCTTCTCCCTCTGCCAGTGTCTCTGCCTCTCTCTCTGTCTCTCTCTCTCTCCCTCTGTCAGTGTCTCCGCCTCTCTCTCTGTGTGTGTGTGTGTGTCTCTCATGAATAAATAAATAAAATCTTTTAAAAAAAGGAAGTGAAGATCATTTTATTTCTTCCTTTGTAATCTTGTGCCTTTAATTTCCTCCATTGGCCTCATTGCACTGACTAGAACTTCCAGCACTGTGTGGAACAGAAATGTGAGAGTTGTCATCCTTGCCTTATTCCTGATCTTTGAGGGAAGGCATTCAGTCTTTCGTCATTAAGTATAATGTTTGTGGGGCACACGGGTAGCTCAGCTGGTTAAGCGTCTGACCCTTGATCTCAGTTCAGGTTTCAATCTCAGGGTCATGAGTTCAAGCCCTATGCTGGGCATGAAGACTACTTAAAAAAGTAAAGTATAATGTTTGCTGTAGGGTTTTGTATATGCTTTTTATAAAGTTGACTCTTCCTATTTTTCTGAGCATTTTTATCATGGATAGGTATTGAATTTTGTCAAATGCTTTCTTGCATCAATTGATATAGTTATGCAATCTTTCTTTAGCTTGTTAATATGATGGATTATATTGTTTGATTTTTGAATACACAAATAGCTTTGCATTCCTGGAATAAACCCTGCTTGGTTATGGTATATAATTCTTTTTGTATATTGCTGATATGTATTTGCTAACATTTTGTTAAAAATTTTTGCATCTATGTTCATGAGGTTTATCAGTCCATAGTTTTCCTGCAGGGTTTTTTTTTTTTGTTTGTTTTTGTTTTTGTTTTGTTTTGTTTTGTTTTGGTACTGTTTTAGTCTGGTGTTACTATCAGGATACCATTAATTTCAAGAAATAGATTGGAAAAGTATCTTTACTTTTTCCTCTTCCTGGATGAAATTATGTAGAATTGGTGATAATTCTTAAACATGTAGTAGAATTCTGCAGTGAAACCACCACGCCAGTGATTTTTCTCTGTTTCTCTAGCTCTCCTTCCAGATCTTGCTTCCTCACTTTCTTCCCTAAGCGTGCACTTCTAATGCCTACAATAAATTCTTTATTTCATAATATTCATATCTATTTCCCTGATTGAATCCTGATAAGTAATTTGATAATAAACTGAAATAATGATAATAAAATAGTTAATGAGCATTTAAAACATGCTAAGCATGCTAAGCATCTGCTATGCACTTCGCATTTGCTATTTCACATAAGCGACCCCCTAGGAAGGTTATATCATCATTTTAACCTTACAGAGAAGGAAACTGAAATACAGAGAAGTAAGCTGTAAACAAACACACAGTAAGGATCCAAAGCAGGACAGAAATCAAACTCTTAGCAATGCTGCTCAACTAAAGTTCTTTTTCTTGGCATATAATGTCTCTTCCAGAAGACCACAGCATATGGTGCCCACAGAAAGCATATATTTGAATCTGAGTCACATCCGTGGCTTCTTGAATCACCTGTGCTTTTCACCTTGTTTACCTTCTCTTCACACCCACGTCTTTTTCTATTTTTCTTCTCTTTTCTGCCCATTGAGTTTTACTGCTGGACTTCTCCCACCTGCATGCCCCCTCACATCCCAATCACCTTTTATATAGTTGAGAAGTAAGCAATACCGATGGATGTGTCTCCTTCCAGGTTCACTGGGCCCCACAGAATTAAAGTACAAGCAGAAGAACAGACACAACAAACATTGGCTGGTGAGTTGGCAGGACGGACATTGCAGCACATTGAACAGAATGCACACCCGTTAGAGTGAGAGCAAGTGGGGATCTGTTGGGCCAGTAGACATAAGCCTGCTTAAAACTAGAAGAAAATGATGCACGTTTACCCTGAGAAATCACCTCTCTTGTTCTGGCTTTTTCTTTGCTCACTTTGGGGTCAGTCTAGTTTTTAATTAAAATGTCTACCATGCCTTAAGAAACTGTATTAATTCACTAAAATAAACAATACTTTGGAAGCAGAAATGAACATTGAAGCAGATGCAGCCTGGATCTATTCTATTCTGGTGTGTGTGTGTATTTTTTTTTTCTTTTCCCTGAGTGCCTTTGCTTGGTAAAAGCCATCAAATATCACTGAGAATTATTACTAATTTTTTGAACAGCCCTGAAGAATTAAAGAGAGAGAGGAAGAGAGAAGGAATAAGAGGAAGAGAGAGAGAGAAAAAGAGAGAGGTTAAGCTCAAAGGCAGAGAGAGCGAAATGGACCAGATTATACAAAATTAAAAAGCAAATACGAGCAGACAATTTGTGCCGAGTGATTGCAAGCAATTACAGTCCGGCTTTTCTGGAGGGAAGATGGGGGGAGGGGGTTATTTCAGCTTAAAAGGAGACTTTATTCATTCCTGATCAGCTTCTCCTACCATTCTCCCTTTTATTCTTGGATATCAATTTAAAAAAAAAATCAGCTTTCAGATGTTCCATGTCCACCCCTGCGAATCCACCCCTGGGCAGACAGTGAGAATTTAAGCTTCCAATCGGTTCTTTCTATAGCCCTGAAAACCAATTTGTTCATAAAGAATAAAATAAGGAGGGGGCGGGGGGAAAACACAACAAGAGCATGTGTTTCTTTTAGAGGAGAGCTTCAATTTTACTATAATTGTCTAAAGACGGAGCTGCTTTGATCTGAAGAATTATTATTGTGCTTCAAATGCCGGCTGCTAATGTCACAGCTGTGCTGGGGCTCGGTCACGCCAAGGGGCTTGGGGACCAACTTAGTCCCTGACCTGCCTCTGGGTCCCTCTCTCCTTGCCTTTCCTTTGTCCACATGGGAAAGTTCACTTTCTCGGTATGTCCCTTGACCATTGAAGGCCACAGCCCTGTTGGTCTTATTCAGGTTCCTGGGAAGGTGGGAACATACGTGGGGTGACCTAACAGGGGACTGCTGAGGCTGTGCCAGGCTGGGGGCCCTTACCTTCCTGGGGGCAGGCAGGGCTGGCTGTGAACACAGGAGAGGGCTAGCCTGGTCACTAGATCAGGGGACCAGGCCACTCTAGGTCTCCCAGTGCAGGCAAGAGCACTGCAGAGAAAGTTCCAGTGCCTACAAGAAATACAGGGAACTACTGACTACATTGCACTGATTTCAATTCTCTGGGTTAATAATTATTTTCTCTCTTTTCAGCTTATGCTGCACTGAAGCAAAGGGCAGCTCAAGAAGCAGAATTAAACAATTTTCTTTCCAAAGAAGGAGAGCTAAAAACTATATTTAGGGTCTGAGAGCTGAGGATCTTCACTGCTTATGTTTTCCTTCCAGCACGTTGCGGGGACAGAACCAGAGAGCCTCCTTTCCCATGTGGCTCTCTGGGCAGCTCAGCAGGTCCAGCTCAGGGCTGGAATAGCCCTGTCCACTCCTCACCTCATGTCCTCCCATCTGGGAAGCCACCTTGCCTGTCTTGTCCTGGTTCCTCTGTGTCCTCCGAGGCTTTGCTGGCGACTGCACCTGAGCAGGGTCCTGCTCATCCATTCCTCTCTGGCTCCCCATTGCCAACAGCATTGTCCAGACTTCCTAACTTGGCATTCAAGGCTCTACAGATAAGCTACTTGCAGGCCTTCCTGCAGCTATTATCCTCAGACCTGCAACCACAGGTGATGAGCTTCCGCACTATTCCAGATAGATCCAGCAAATTCCCACCTCCAGGCCTTTGCTATGACTTGTCTCCTACCTGGAATACAGCCTCATCCACCTCTCCCTTTCCCTGAGTCCTCTCATTTCTTGGCCCCTCTTCCAGCCTGCTGTGCAGATAAGATGGCTAAGAAAATTATTCCAAATGGACTATGAGACCTAGTTGAAGGGGAGAAGCTGCTACATGGCCTGGAGTAAGTCTGGGAGCCATGACACCAAGGAGGAGACAGACTGGGGGGAAGCCACCACCTTCCTGGCTTCTAAGCCATTGTTTCTCAAGCTGGAAGAATGCACACAGCCCTTTGAAAGAAAACGTAGTGAAACACAAGAATATTCATGAACCTTTGGGGTCTGAAGATTCTAGTTTGAAAAACATTGCCTCGAGAAACAAACAAAAACCTTGCAGTATGAAAATATAAACCTAAGGGCAGCCCTATAAGACACTAGATCCAAATTCCCTGTAAAAATCATCCTTTCGGACCTGTGCTTCCCTGATGCAAAAAATACTTCTAGAAGACTTTCATTAGCCGAGCAAGCATGGGCTAGTTATTTCTCTGTCCATCTTCATCTACAAAAGGAAGAAAAATAAAAGTACCTACCTCAAAGTGTTACTGCAAGGATAAAATGAGGTAATGTGCACACGTGCAAAGTGCCGGGCACATCGTGAGTTTTCAACCAGCGGCGCAGCTTTAATCAAACTAATCCCTTCAGGTACCTCTCCTGTTGCCAGAAAACACGGAGAGCAAATCCTGAAATCCTCATTCACTCTTCAGCTCCAGGAGGTCTGATATCCTGGGGTTTCCAGAGAGTGGGAGGAGGACTGGGTGTCAGGGCGCCTGGGTGGTTAAGTGTCTGACTCCCAAGTTTGGTTCAAGTCACAATCTAGATCTCAGGGTTGTGAGGTGGGGCTCCACGCTCCGAGGGGAGTCTGCAGCAGATTCTCTCTTCTCTCCCTCTGCCCCTCCCCCTGCTCACTCTTGCTAAAATAAAGAAATAAATCTTTAAAAAAAATACTGAGTTGCAGCCACAGTAAGCACTAAGCTAGGAAGCACAGAGCAAAACATGAACTTTGAGCAAAGGGGAGGTGAGCTAATTTTCTAAGGTGACATGGACAGAACAGCTGGGCAGATGTCCTAAGAAGAAGATATAGCCAAAGAGAATGGAGAAGATTCTCACTAAGGAGGAATGATCTTTGTAACCTCAACAAGCCATGGAAGTAAATGGCACGTGTCAGGCAAGGGGCGAGAACCATAGGGTTCAAGGAAATCTAGAGAACCATCTTAGAGCAATTTTTTAAAAAAAGATTTATTTATTCATGAGAGACACAGAGAGACAGAGAGACAGAGACATAGGCAGAGGGAGAGGGAGAAGTAGGCTCCAGAAGTAGGGAGCCCAATGTGGGACTCGATCTGGCCCCAGGATCATGCCCTGAGCCAAAGACAGACACTTAACCGCTGAGCCACCCACGCACCCATCTTAGAGCAAATTTAAGAGTGGAGAGTGAGGAAGCAAGCTATCTCCGGAAGGATAATGTCTCCATCTTCCTCTCACTGCCCTGTAATTTTGGGGGTTGAAAGAGTCAAGAGAAAAATTTCTAGGTCATAATTCTTGGCCCTGGAGCTCCCACTCTCTTTCCTCATAGGGAAATGGGTTTGAACAGAAACAGCGAAGTTATAAAAGTGAACAAAGTTTAAGTAAGAGGGAAGAAGTCGGGATCCCTGGGTGGCGCAGTGGTTTGGCGCCTGCCTTTGGCCCAGGGCGCGACCCTGGAGACCAGGATCGAATCCCACGTCGGGCTCCCGGTGCATGGAGCCTGCTTCTCCCTCTGCCTGTGTCTCTGCCTCTCTCTCTCTCTCTGTGTGTGACTATCATAAATAAATAAAAAAAAAATTTTTTAAAAAAGAGGGAAGAAGTCAAGAGAAAGCATACCGATGTGTGCAACTTACTTTGAAATACAATGAAAAAAAAAAAAAAGATGGGCCGAAGGTTGGGCAAAGGGACAAATGCATAGATTGAATTAGCAAGTATGCACCAATGTTCACACCACCAATGTAGATGGTGAGTGTATGGTTGTTCATGGTAACATTTTTCAACTTTTTGTGTTTGCCAATTTCAATAATAAAAAATTAGAGAAAAAATAGGTAACCATATCCAAGCTAATCAATTTGTTTCTCCAGACAAGTGGTCCCCAAGGCGAGTTGGCACAGTAGTGAAAGGGTAGATTTTCTTTAACTGTCTCTGCTTGCCTTTCAGCCCCCCAGTGTTGTCCACACTGTTTCCCGGCACTGGGCAACCCGCTAAGGATGCCACCGGCTCAAGACTGAAGCTTGAGCCCATGCTATGGAATTTATAGTTTGTGAGCTCTGCCCTAATGAGTGACACAAGTCTTTAACATCCAAAGACACAAATCTTCAGAAGTGGAATTTTGGCCAGTGGAGAAGAAACTATAGATGGTTTATCAGCTGGGATTAGATTCAGTTGCTAAGGTCAGACAAGAAAAAAACAATCGTGGTAAACAAGATGGAAATTCATTTCGTGACCACATGAATCGAGTCCAAATGGAAGTAGCCCATGACTCTGTACCTCAAACATTTCAAGAACCCTGTCTCTTCCAGCTCACTGCTCCAAACCCCCTAGGGGATAATCCCCCTCTTCAGGGTCCAAGGCAGCTGCCCCTATATTCCAAGCGGCAAGATGATGGCAGGAACCAAGAAGGAACACAGCAGCATGCCCAAGCTATCTCTTAAGATTCCTGGAAACTGATATGCAAGCTTAGTCACATGTTCACATTTAGCTGCAAGGGAGATTGGGAAATGTAGTCCTAACTCTCAGCACCAATGCGACCAACACAGAAATTAAATGACTATGAAAAAAGGGAGAAAGACAAGGAGAATGTCTCTCTCAAATGCTCTGATCACACATCTATAAATTTCTGTTGACTCTTCCTAGCCATAGGGTCAGCTCTGCCCTTATCAATTAACCCCCATGACAATGGTCTCCTTTCTGGCCTGATCATATAGTGAGGAGGAGAAAGAAAGAAGAAGCTTCATAATAGATGCTTTAGAATTCAATAACCAAAGTGCGGGGTAAGTATTGCCACCATCACGTTAGAGATAAGAAACGGAGGCTTCCCTAAATGCAAAAGACTGATGATGAGGCCTTCATCTTTAGAGGCCACTGGCAAAGTGCATGGGGACACAGAGCAAGCCTCCCCAGTCTCTCCCACCACTCAGTCCCTCTACCTCCATCAGATAACTGATGCCTAAGAAAAGCACAGAGGCTGCCTGAGAGCAGAGGAATTCTAAACAGGTGATCTCACCTAGAAGAGATAATAAGCAACATTCTGACTTCATCAGTCTGGGATAAAGCCTGGGCATTGGGATTTTTCAAGACTCCCAACAGGATTCTGCTATGCCATAAAGTTAGGGAATCACTAGACTCTAGAGCCAGGGTCCTTATACTCTAATGTGTGTATCTGTCACTTTGGAATTATGCAAAATGCAGATTCTTCTTCAGAAGGCCCAGGAAAGGCCTGAGACCACATTTTATTTTATTTTATTTTATTTTATTTATTTATTTATTTTTTCTGAGACCACATTTTAATAAGCTCCCAGGTCACGTTGATGCGGCCCATCTTTGGGGCACACTTGACTTACAGGAGCAAGTTTGACTCTTGCTTTTCTCCTACAGATAATGTGGGTTTATCCTCATGGGGGCTTTAATGCATTGTCTACTTATGCAAGGCCGTCTGGAGGCCAGAGGAGATTTGCCCCTGTAACAGGACCCTCCCTGGGGATCCCTGGGTGGCGCAGCGGTTTGGCGCCTGCCTTTGGCCCAGGGCGCAATCCTGGCGACCCGGGATCGAATCCCACGTCGGGCTCCCGATGCATGGAGCCTGCTTCTCTCTCTGCCTCTCTCTCTCTCTCTCTCTCTCTCTCTGACTATCATAAATAAATAAATAAATATTAAAAAAAAAAAAACAGGACCCTCCCTGACAAGACTCCGGCTCTGCTCCTTGCTGCTTGGTCTACATCTGCCCTCATGTTTAGGATATCATCCCCTAAGCTGATGATCTAGAATGGCCCATGTTGGACATAGCAGACAGGAGGCTACTGGTGTTCAGTACAGCTCTTATTAGTATTAATAATTAATGCTTAGTGCTAATAAGTAACCACTTACTAATACCAATAATGACATTGAGAAAACAATGATAGTTCTACATGGTACAATCTCCTTTGTATATCTCCCCCCCTTCCAAATTATAGTTCTAAATGAGCTTCCAGAATCTTGTTTTGACAGGTACAGCCTCACACACACTCACTTAATAAGACAGCTCTATGGACTGAAATTCCAGTTTCAGCAGATGCATTTTGAGTGTGGCACACAGGAAATTAAATGTGAAAGTGTCATTAACATGGAAGTTGTGAGTTTAATTCCCTACGCAGGGTGCTGACAAACTGAGATTGTTTATCTATTTTTCATCATGGCTATGCGTTTCCTATGGGATCCAATGAATTTCTTAGAATTCAAAGTCTTTGCCCCCTTTTTTGAATGAGCATGGACTTGTAAGCTTCAGATTCAATCCTCAGGAACACATATTCTCAGAAGCCAAAGAAGCTAACACAAGCACAGCACTAAGAACATGATTCCATAGCATGGTTGGTGATTGCTAAGGATGGCATTCAGGGCTGAGTCAGAATTCAGAATTGTGTGTGTGTGTGTGTGTGTGTGTGTGTGTGTGTGTGTAGTTTCCTCAAATACTTCTTCTTAAAGGAAGTAATGTAGCACTTAATGCCTAATGACATCTATTAGGGAATTCATTAAAGAAAAACTGATAACAAGATGTGTTATCATAGTCAACAATTAACTGTGCCACGTAGGAATCTTGATTGCTCTTAGGATGTGTAAGTGGAGCTGCTTTGGGGGCTGTTCTTATGAAGTGGCAGGTGTAGCAGAGCCACCTCTTTCTGCAGGCTCATGCTGACCATTGCACAACCTCCAACTCTGAATCACGGGTTTAGAGATGGGCCAAGGTAGGCTATTCATACCCTACTCGTGTTACAGGTAGGCAGGACAGACATCCACTTCATGACTGCCTTTCTAAACCTCCTTTGTCTTCAGGTCTACCCTTAACTACAGGTTCAAATAACATGGGTGATGGTGAGAGAAGGAGATCTCAGGGGACCCTTTATTGTTCTGAGACCCCTGGGGACTAGGCGAGAGGGAACAGAGGCATATTGCTAATATTCTCCCTTGGCAGGAACTCACTTAAGGGAGACTCAAATGTCTCTCTCTGTTCTCCTGGGTCTAGAAGGGCAAAGTTAAGATGTTGCCTGACTCTTCACACTTACCCTCGGCCAGGAGAAGACCCTGAAGCAAGTGGAGGCATCTGAGAGCAACTAGCATTCTCAGCATGTGAGCTAGCTCGCTTCTTGGTGAGAAGTCACCTACCCACCTCCTGAGTCTGACCACGTGATTCTCAACGGACTGAGCATTTCAGAACCTCCACTTGCCTCTTCATATACTCATGTCTGAGGATGCTCACACATTCCCCCGCATACATGTATCATTCCTCCTAAGTAGTCTTTTGGTTTTGATTTAAAGTCCTACTAAACATTAGAGCCAACAGAGCTTTAAGCCAGCTTTTAACCCAATTTCCTCATTTCACAGATGACAAAAAGCCCAGAGTAGATCACCCACAGCCAACTGGAACAGGAGCCCAGGTTTTCTGACTCCTAATTCAGGACTCTATTTTTTTAAAATCTCAAAAAAAAAAAAAAAAAAAAAAAGGCAAATGTAAAGACTCAAAGAAATAGCTCTTGGGTTTCCTTGCCCGTGGTGGCACAATGTAAAGTCACCCTTAGCTGGCTTGTAGGCTGTTGCCTCTACCGTGCATTCAGATGGAGCCACAAAGCTTCTAGTTTGCTGACAGAAGTTCCACCACATTGCAAGGCACATTCTCTGCTTTTGCCAGCAAAGGGAGAAACAGCATATGGTGTTTTAGATAGATGGTAGTTGCCTGAGTCAAGAGGGTGTTGTAAGAGTAAGGGGTGTGCTGGTTATTCTGTCTGCCCCTCTTAGGGGTTAAGGGTAGACCCATCTGCCACCCTTCAGCCCTCTCTACTCTGCTCTGTATCCTGGGAGGCTGACCTCCACAGACTCATCCCCTGGATTAGCTGGTCCTCCAGCTCACAGTTGGGTTTTACCAATGGGAAGGCCCAGAGGGAGGTCGGATATCATATTGGTTATTCTGCCCCCATGTGTACGGCAGTGGCTGCGTCCTTCTACCAATGGCCACAACTCCCCCTGCAGCTACGGGTCTCATCAGAGACCAGAAACATGGTCTCAATCCACCCCAATCCTCTGAGGTTCTTCATCATCCTTCATCAGCTCCCTTTACCCTTTACTCTTCCGCTTTTGCGAACAGTTCCATTGTTACACTCTCTTCACCAAATTAACATGTTGAGCATGCTGGCTTTCCCCTTTTAGGATCCCATGACAGGGGCCATCCCTGTGGGTTGGGGCAGTCCTCTGCTCTCTGGGGCACCCATGGGTGGAACTGTATCAGATAACAATAACCTACACTCACTGACTTGTGGACAGTCATTTCTATTTGAGTAGGGAGAAGGACAGATAGGTTAAGAGACATACAGGAGACCACCAGCGGTTGGCAAAATGTGCCTGACACTTGAGATCCTCCTGGCCCACCTTAGATCACGCCATTCAAGTTACCTGACCACACAGTGGGATCACAGGACTCTACTCCCAGTGCCACCAGCGATTTATTCTGTGCAATTGGGCAGGTCCCTGCTTCTACCTCTCTAAACTGGTCACATGATTCTGTTCCTTTGCATGCCTGCTAAATATAATGTGTCACTCTCTGCAATGTCCAAACTCTACCAACTCATGGTAAGCTGTCTTAAATGCTAAAACAAACACAAATTGAACTGGTTTCCCCATCTGTTTCTTTAACAAATGGGAGCTTAAGCCCATAGGGAAACTGCGTGGGTCAGGGAAACATCAAATGAACACTTCTGAACAAAAACAAATGTTTCTGAAGATCTCAAGATATTTTAAACATAGCACTCCATTGGCCAGGCCTCCCCCTCTCCAACGCCTGCACAGGATCCTGATGACAGCATTATTTGCTTGAATTGGATTTGTTTCTGTGCCCAGAAACAACACATGAGGAACCTGGAACAGGAAACAGCTACTGGGTCCTGAAAGTTTTTCTAGGACACTGTCTGAGAGCAGACAGGAATGAAACAACAGTTGGAAAGCACACCAAGGAGCAAAGAGAATCATTCTTAGGGATCCGTGTTATTGCTCTTCTTCTACTGATTAAAAATATCACGAGCAAAGAGCCATGGCTTGCATTCTGACATAAAACCCTGACCTGCCAGGTAAGACAGCATGGGGTGGAAGAATGGGGGTAAGGAAACAGCAGAGAAGGAGGAAGAGAAGAAGGAGGAGGAGGCTTATTTTAACTGGAGAAACTGGTATCACCCTCCCCCCTCCTCATACCGCCCCCCCAAGCAGACACTCCTTCTGGGTGCCCCATAGGCTTCCAACACGCCCCCCACTCCAACTGGCAGCTTCCTTGACCATCTATGGAACTAAAAACCATGCACACCTTTGAGTTTTACCTTACTCCACTTTGTGCCCTGACAGTGCCTAACAAAGCGCTTGGCACACTGTAAGTCATCAACAAATGCTCCTTGGTTGAATGGATTACAGCATGATTGTGCGGATGACTAAGAGATGAATTAGTGAATGGAAGAATCAGCACTGAGCGCACTGTCCTTCTAGCTGATGAATGATTTCTTTCAGAAAGAGGGATGGGTACTTCCCACCAGAGGGATCTATATTATGAAGTCACGAGATTCACCACTGCTTCTTCCCTGTTGCCCACCCTCATGTCAGGTGTATACTCTAGGGTACCCAGCTCTTTTGGGTACGTTGGGTAGAACTGTATCAGATAACAACAGACTACATTAGCTGACTTGTATATGGGGTCACTTCCATTTAAATGAAGAAAAGGACAAGAATAAGGTAGGAGTATGGGAAGCCAACAGCAGTTGGCAAACTCTGCCTGACACCTGAGATTCTCCTGGTCTATGCAGTCCCTAGGAGAGATTTCCTCTCAAGCCATGTGCCATGCCTCAGCTCCTTTGGGGCTCCCCACTTCCTTTCCTGTGTCCTTCCCTTCCTCTCTTTGTGCTTCCATGGATTTCCTTCCTTTCCATTCTCTGCTAACTCTTCTTGCTGAGTTATTGCTGAGGATTTCTTCAGCTTTTATTTCTTGCTGAGGATTTCTTCAGCTTTTATTTCTATTATCTGGGAGGTCACCAACTTTATCAACTGAATGAGGACATTTTTGAGAGTAAAAGGGAGTGCTAGGAATGATCAAAATTCTATATTTTAAAATATTAATGTATTGACCAATAGGTTGATTTTATTCATATTGGTGGAATCATAAAAGAGTTTTTTTTAAAACCTATTTTCAAAAAATGAAGTTATTGCCACCAAATAAATATATCTGTGCTCATTAAAGCAAACTAGAAATAATTTATTTTGTTCCATCTATTATCCAAATATTAAACAATACCATTAGCAGAATAATGGTGCTTGGCATATATTCATATATTTTCATGGTTTTTTAAGTCACGTTTATTTCTAACATCATTATGTCACGGAATTTCCCTGAAGAATTTTTTTAACGCAGATTTATTTTTTAATATTTTTGTTTCATAAAATTGCATATAATAATCTTCGAAGTTGCATTTTTAAAGCTTTTTGAAGTATTACATGCTGGAAAGTACTAACACTGCATTTTGTTTCTAATAAATTTGAAACTGTTGACATCCTCAATTGAATCTCCTTTGTAGATTATATTGTTTTTTAATTGAGAAAAATACTTTTTCTCAAGTTACTAAGATGCTTTATAAGTTTAGAGCAAATTCTACTAGTGTATATTCCAATTCTCTGTTTTTCATATTAAAATGCGTAAATATTTTAGCCCAAATACTTTCTCAGATATTGTCTTTTAATCTCTCAAGCATTTATCTTTCATAGATATTTTTTTGAGGGAAAAACCCATCAAATAAGTTGTGTCTGTGACTCCAAATCATAAGCTGATAACTTTATACAATTAAAATAATGTCACCAAAATAGTTTTCCAATAGATCAAGATATTCCAAAGAGCAATTATAATTTTGAAATTAAAATCTTCTATACTTTTTGAGCTCTCCACATTTAATTTGTTCACTTTTTTCCCTTTCTGTAATAGGAATAAATTTCACTCTTCCTGTTTGTAAGCAGCATACTCAAAGATCAAAATTGTCCTAAAGCTTTAAAATGAAGTTTTTCAAACACTCTGTTCCTTGGAAATTTAGGTTCAAGTTCCAACAGATGTTGAATAAAATACAACCAAAATTTACAAATGTGTTTATGAAAGAAGTTCAATACCACTGCAAAACATGTAGGTTGATTTACAAAAGTAATTCTTTGAAAGTGCAATATCTTTAAAAAGGCAGCAAAGATGGTGGAGAGCAAAGAGAAAGTGCATACTGAGACAGGAACATCTTTTTTTTTTTTTTTTTTTTTTTTTTTTTTTTTTTTTTTTTTGCAATCCACCATCAGGTTCATCACAAAAATTTTGGGGTTCAATTACTCTAACAGGATATACAAAAATATTTGTAAATTTAAACCACTGCAACTTTTAATTGATCAAACATTGCAGCGCAGTGGGAGGAAAATATGAATTACATGAACACCAAAACCAATCTCAAACCTATTTCTGCACCAAAAGTTTCTTAATTTTGTAATGATGTTGCTTCTACCAAGAACTAAAGTAATGTAAGAAAGCGTGTTCTCACTACAAAAATTAATCATTTAATCTTCAATGTTAAACTGTTTATTTTTAAAAAATGAATTTGACAGTAGTGTTAACTAACAATAAGATCGGATATTTCACCTTCTTCAGAATAAACTTCTGGAAATTTTATTTTCACTTCCTCCATTGGAAGTAAAAATTTGAACCAATTATTAGAATGAACTGAGTTTCTTTGCAAAGCATCTCACAGCAGTAATAAAATTGATAGCCTTGAAGTATTTGCAGTTTTTCTTCTGCTTAAAGCACCAGCTTATTAACTGCAAACATTTCACATTTTGCGCATCTGTAAGAATACTTAGAATTAAAAAATGAGGGAGATTTATTTTTAAAAAATCTTTTGATACAAATGAAAACCCATGCTTTGCAGAGGGATCTGTAAACCCACCTTCTGCAGATTCATCACCTATAACAGAGTCTTCTTAAAATAACTACCAATTCTTAACATTAGATGCTTATGTTTTGTTAGCAAATTTTGCCTCCTCTTTTTCCTGGAGTCATTTGCCACAGTGGATGGAAAACGTTGATAAACATTTTGTGCAAGTTCATCAACTTTCATAAGAAACTCAGTAATGAATTTTTCATTAAACATGTACTTTTGTTTTTTTGAGCTCACTGCTGCCGAAAGGCTTTATTTGGAAATAAAAGTGTTACCAAATAATAAAATAAACGTTGTGGATTTAAATGATAATAGACAATAGTGCTATTGTGAGAGCATTCTCTGCTCTCTGGGAGGGCTGCTCAGACTCTGTTTCCTGCATGGGACCACTATTTCCTACATGATGACACTGTAGTTTCCTACACCTCCCAGAGAGACCGCCAACAGGCATTGCAGTGGCTTGCTGCAATGTGGGTCTCAGGCACAGGTGGCCAGTAGGAGCCTTAGAGACCTGGAGGTGTTCATGAACCCCAGTGCTTACAGCTGAGCACACCCTGCATCAGCAGCAAGCACCGTGCAAGTTGCACTTGGAAGGCAGTGTCCACGACCTTTCTAGAACCAACTGGAGAAACAGACACTAGTCCCCCAAAGTTTCCTGCCTTAACCAAAAGTTACAATGAGAATTCTGTTTGCTGAATTTGCATCTCACACACAGCTGGCTGAGACCTTGGCAGAAGCCCGTGAAACAAAATGAAGATGTACCAGCCGCTCCTGGCTTATTCTAATGTAACAATTAATAATGACACTTTGATAAAAATAATAAAAGTAAAATCTGGGACAAATGTTAAGCTGCATGGGACACTGAAATAGGCACACACCAGGACTCCCCTGGGCAAATTTAGGGTGTCCTGTCACCCTATGTCTTAGGACGCGTGGGTTTTTCATTACAGCTAATCCCTGAATTCCTTATCCTCTTCTCTCTTAAGTGTTTTCCTGTGTGTCTGTCTATCCCTTAGGATTCCGAGGCCTTTTATAAAAAAAAAAAAAAGAGTGAGGTGGTGAGGTGCAAATATCTGATAGGGTGTTAAAGCAAGATGAATGCACATCTCATTGAGATAATGATCACGGACCACACCCGGGATAAATGCACTCCCACACGGGTCGGGTCGGGAGGGGAAAGGTGGTGCTAGAGCCTTCTCCACACCTCTGCCGTGTCCTTACTTCCCCCTCATCTGCAAGGCGTGTCAAAGACAAAAGCCACCTGCCAAGGAAAGTGGCTTGGATAAATGAAAGGGTCCTGAGTTGCTGATGACTCAGAGCTCCCACAAGTATGAACTGCCAACTTCCAGACGCACCACTGAATGCAATTCCCGACTTACTCAAATGCTCATTAGGGTAGCTTGTGCTTCCCACTCCAGGCTCCCCCGTCTCCACTCTGCCCTCTGCGCCCCAAATCCTTTGCCATAGGAGTCCTGTTGACTCTTGTTCTCAAAATTCATCCCTCTCAGCCTTTGCACATGCTATTCCCTTGGCTGAGATGCCTTTCCAGCCTTGATACCCAGCCACTTCCGCTGTTCTTCCAGAAACAAGCTTAATCATCACCTCCTCCAGGAAGCCTCTTCTGCAGGCTGCACTCTCAGGACATCCCTTGCCTGCTGGCTCACACTGCGTAATAGTCACCTGTCAAGCTGCCTGCCTCATTCAACCTGTGATCACCTGGGGGGGGGGGGGGACAGTGTGCTTTTCCTCATCTTGTCATCATATACCACTGCACCACTATGGGAGGCACACCTCATGTGAAATTAATGAATCCTGAAACTCACAGAGCGGGGAGGTTTCCCCAAAGGTGTCCAGAAGGATACCTGCTTGGCCTCTAGAGGCAGAGGTCACAAAATGACAGTTACTCATTCTCTATCAATAGGATCTGGGCCATTATCCTATTATACCTCCTCAGGGACCTGGGGGGTAAGAGGACATGCCTATTAGCAACCCCAGTTTATAGCTGGGCAAATGGAGGCATGGGGAGGTTAAAAGCCCCAGGTCAAGCCAGGAGCTGGTTATGGACCTGGGACTGGTAATCAAGGCAGTCCATGTGCACCTGATGGATGTCTGTCCAAGCCCCACTACCTCCAAGAACCTATCAGGGTTTCTTTGTTTTATTTTGTTATTTTTTTAAAAGCAGAATCCAAAAAATCCTCTCTCCAGATTAAGTCATCCTGGCTCCAAATATCTAAAACAGCTTCTTTTTTTCTTCTTCACCATTTGAAATGTTTTTAAGGGTTTATTTCAAACACCCTTTTCTTTGAACTGATTGTTCAGAACTTTCATTCCACTTTGTCAGTGTTTTTTGTAGTTGGCTCTGATTTCTAAAAGGTTTTTATTTCTTCTCTATTAGCGGCCACCACCTGCTTACTATTTGGATGGGGTTTGCTGTATTTTCTTTGCTTTCATCTATTGAAATGGATGAGAAGGACCTTAGGTAATGAATCTTGTTTCCACTTTTCCCCCTCACCTCCCCTATTTTTAACTCCTCCTGCCACTGTTAAGAATGAGGAAAAAGATGGAAAATTTCCGGGGTGTTGATGAATCCATGGGAGTCCCCCCGCCTTTCTCCCCAGGCACGGAGAAGGAGGGGCAAGCAGAAGAGGGCACAAGGATGCCTGGGATGCTGCAGGCCCCCTGGCTGCCTCCTACATTGGCTGGCCATCCTCCTTAGCCATGGCAGGACCCACTCTGGCCTTCCTAATGGCCTTCCTGACTGGCAATGAAGAGGTGTCTTTCTTCATCCTAATGGCCACCCCTTGGCTGCATCAGGGGATGCTGGTGTCAGTGGTGACCGCCAAGGCCTCACCTTGATGGGCACCGGCTTGTCCCATTTTGGGCTAATCTGCACACACTGGTCCTGATGGGAGCAGCCTCTCATATAAATATATAAATATTTCACCAGTCCATCCTGCCCTTGGGGTATCAAGTTTAATGAGCTAAACATCCTCCATTCATCACCCAGCAGAACATTATTTACTCCAAGTGAGAGGGCAAGTGGCCATCTGCAAGGATGAGTCCCAGGCTCTGCGTGCACAACTCTTCCCGATGCTGGCTTCCCCAGTCCTTAGGAACAAAGTCCTTGATCCAGGGGTTCCACAAGCCAAGATGATGCCTCTCCATGCGCCCCCCCCACCCTCTTCTCTCCCCAACCACATTTCAGATACCAGCTTTCTCACCCACCTTCTGTCACCTTTAAGAAAAGACAGTCTTCCCTCCCATCTGCCCAGTCCTGGAGTGCACAAGCATCAGCTGTTTCAGCTCAACAGGAGGAGGAGGTCTTGCCTGCTTTTCCCCCCCGATGACCCCACCACTGAGGTCAAGTAAGTTGTAAGCGGGAGAAAATAGAGCTGAAGTGGGTTTAATACCGGAGGCCCTTTGACATCTCGGAATATCTTTTGTAGCTCATATCTGTCACCCAGCTCAGAGCTGTGACGGCCACTCGATGCAAGTGTATGAAGTCCAGGGACAACAGAAGGGAAGAGCAAGAGGAAAGGAAGGGGGAGGGGGTTGGTGTTGGGAGACGGGAGGCAGATGCGGGGAGGTAACCCGGGGTGCCCATGTCAAGCGGGGTTTTTCCGTTCTCACATACCCTGTGCTCTCCCCCCTACAGATGCATACAGAGGTAGGGCTTGGGAGGTCCCATCTCACCTGCTACTTATTAGGAACAGTGATGTCCTATTCATTGCGACCCACTGACATCTAAGGGAATTGGCAGGGAGCTGCCACCCCGGCACAGAAAATGATGTAAGCCACCAAGGGCCTGGATGCCTTTTGCCCTTTGTCTCCGATCTTTCTTGCAGGGCTGACCCCGGCCTCACTCACTCCCCACCAGACCGGGCCGGGCCGGGCCCCTCCCCCACATGCCCAGGCTTTCCAGAGCATCCAGCCTTTGGCCAGAGGTCTAGCAAAAACCTCTCCCGGCCTGTGCACGGCTTTAGCCCAACACTAATTAGTAATGCAATCCCGCAAAGAGTGAAGCTGCCTGCCACCTCCCCTCACTCATGGTGATTTATGTTCAATTTGTACAAATGGAGAAAATGAGATTTCAAATTTCAATGCCATTTCTGCAATGAGGTGATTAAAAGAGAGAGAGGTATCGCCTTCCACTGTATAGAATATTGATCCCAGTGCTATTTTCCTTTGCAATAACCATTAGCTCAGTATTATTTGCAAACCTCTAATGTGAACCTGGAGATGTAATTTACATTTGTGCCTCACTTATTTGCTTTAACAAAACAACACAAAAGCTTGGGGTCTTTCAATCTATCCATATTGTCAATAAAATTAGCAGCTTGAAGGGGGAAAAATTATATTCAAAACCATAACTTCCCATTAACTACCACAAGACACAACACATTGTTCCAAAGGAGAGAGCACGTCACGGTTAAGCCGCTTTCCGCATTCTTCGCCCCCCCCCCAACACCCCCCCCCCCCGCCTCGTCCCGTCCTCCCCCTACTCCGTGGGGCTAAGATGCAATAAAAAAAATAATAAAAATAAATAAAAATATATAAAATAGGGATCCCTGGGTGGCGCAGCAGTTTGGCGCCTGCCTTTGGCCCAGGGTGCGATCCTGGAGACTCGGGATCGAATCCCACGTCGGGCTCCCGGTGCATGGAGCCTGCTTCTCCCTCTGCCTGTGTCTCTGCCTCTCTCTCTCAATGTGTGTGACTATCATAAATAAATAAAAATTTAAAAAATATATATATATAAAATAAATAAAAACTGAGACGTGAGGCCTCCCCTCCTCCCAAGGCGGACCCGCGTGGGTGCTCTGGGGCTCGAGCCGGCCCGGTGCTCGCAGCGCGGCCTGGAGCGCGGAGCCCGGAGCGCGGAGCCCGGAGCCCGGAGCGCGGAGCCGGAGCGCGGAGCGCGGAGCCGGAGCGCGGAGCCCGGAGCGCGGAGCGCGGAGCCCGGAGCGCGGAGCCCGGAGCGCGGAGGCGGCGTTCGCCTGGCCCAGGGGCGGGCGGAGGGGCGCGCGGGGGCGCGTGCGGGACGGGGCCCCCCGGGGGCGCGCGGGGCGGGGCGCAGGGAGAGGAGGCGGTCGCCGGCCCGGCGCCCCCCAGGTCCGCGGAGCGCCAGCTGCAGCCCCTGGCCCGGCGGGCGGAGGCGAGGAGCCGCCGGGAGGGCGCGGCCAGCTAATGGCCCCTAATTGCCGCGGTAGTGGGCGAGGGCCGGGCAGCTGTTTTGCATTCCTGGTCTGTATAGTATGCAAATATCGACAAAGGCTCGACACAGTTTCGCTATTGTGGCTCGGGAGGGTAACCAAATTAGCCTTTGGCAGCCATGGTAATTGGGAGGTGCTGTTCCCATTAGGAGTCCTGCAAATTATGAAGAAAAATGGACCCGGGGCTTTGTCACAAATAATAATACCAGGAAGAAAAGAGCAGGCGGCTGTCTTTTCTTTTTCTCCCCCCCTGCTCCTCACCCTCTGCCTTTATTTTTTTTTTTAATTTCTGCATTGTGTTGTTAATACCTCTCCATTTAGTAATAAGAAAACAGCCTGAAATCTGCCCCCCTCCGCCCCCCAGACGGTGAGGGAGTCGATTATGAGGATGTCAGGTGTGCAAGGGGGAAGGGCGTGGATGGGGTGAGGTGTGCAGGTAAAAGAGGTGCAGGAGCACCGGGGCCCCCGCTGGGACTCGGCCCTGGGGGGTGGCCCAGGCTCTGCAACTGCTGCGCCCGGGGAGCGCTCTTTCCAGAAGGGTCCTGCCCCTGTTCCGGTGGTGGTCCGGAGAACGTGGCCTCGGCGGGCAGAGCTGGGTTTTTATCTCCCATCTCCCTCCCAAAGAGCGTTCAGTCCTGGCTGCCTTTTCGGTCTTGACAGTTCAGCTACCCCGCCTGAACACCTCCAGTCATGATGCATTAAGGCCCAAATTCTTGGAGAAGAGGCACGGAGGCTTTCGCCTTGGGCATTCCCTGGAGATAGCCTAATTCCGTGTTCCCAGGAGCTGGGTGCCTGGTGACCAGATGGGCCCCTGGAATATCAGATGACGCTGGGATGAGCTCACCCCTTTGTGTGGCCCCGGGTGAGGGAAGGGGAATGGTCAGCTCGGGGCCAAATCGCCCCAAATGAGAGGCAGCGGCGGGGGGGGGGGGGGGGGGGTTGTCAGAGGGCACGGTTCGAACTGTGTTCTAAAAGTTACAGCGTGAAGAAACACACTTCCAAAAGCACTCTCTCCTTCAAAGCAATCAACTTGCAATTTCCCTTGTTTCAGCATCTGTTTGTTCTGCCAGAGGAATGCCCTGGATGAAAAAGGCCTCTCTGGAAATAAGGCCTTTCATTTACATTCCTCTCGTGGCAAAGGGACATTTCATGCAGTGCCTTGGTTTTATTTTTATTTTACATTGCATAAATGTACGGTGTTAAAACATGGGTGGGAAGAGGAACCGTCCACTTGGAGAACCAGAGAGGTACAGCCACACACACGCACCTTTAAAACCAGACAGCATTTCCCATAAGGAAAACAAAAAAGTTGTTTTAGAAGGTTTGAAGTCTCCTCAGAGATGCAGCTACAAAAGGATCCCACCAATTTTGTCCTCCAAAGGGTAGAGAAAGAACTCATGGCTGGTTGTGCACATTTGGAAAATTAGCAAAAACATGAGAACGAGTAAAAATAGATCAGGTCACAGCAAAGTCAAACAGGGTTGAATAATGAGTAAAAGGAAATGACAAATTGCTTGCACAGTGTCACTGCAGATGGGACCAATGGGCAATCTAGGGAATGGAGCTGAGTGGAGAGGTAGGGCTCAAGATGCTGGCTTCTTTTTGTTCTGTGATGTCCAAACCCCACTCAGTAGACAGGGGAACAACTGGCATCATGTGTCTCTTTCTGCAGCTTCCCCTGACCATTCCATTCCTGGCAAGTTTTAAATAGAGAATGCTCAACTGCTGGGTACAATCCAGATTTCATGTCTCTTTGAAAAGAAACTTGAGGTGGGGTGGGGGGTGGGGGTGTGTGTGTAATTCTAACATGTATGAATTCTTTTTTAAGCAAAAAAAAATCTATATCTATATCTGATAAAAAAAATACCCTTCCATTTTGTGACCATGGGCTTTTGTTCTAGCTCTGCCTCTTGGCATGGCTGACAAGGCCTGTACATCCCAGCTTACCAGCCTCATTTCTCCCTCTTTCCTCCTCAGAAGTCCAACCACACTAAGCAGGATTCAGCATCTTGAACCCAGCATGCTCTCTCTCACCTCTTACTTTTCACACAAACTACCATCTGCCAACCAGACCATCCCTGTGCACCGTTCTACTCTGTCACACAAGCACCTGCCAGCACGCACGTGGACACACTCTCCCCTCAGGCTGACTCATCTGTGCTCTCTGCTTAGACGTTACTCCCTCTGCCAGCTTTCTCTGACCTCTCAAGTCTGAGGTAAGCCCTCTCCTGTGTGCTCTCAGAGTGGCTAGTGTTAGAACTAATAGGAAGTTCTCTAATTGTTCATTTTTCCAAAGCTGTAAGCTCCTTGAGAGCAGGAACCGCCTCTCTCTTGTTTACGATTGTGCCCCCATTACCTAGCACAGGGCCTGGCACATAGTAGTTGAGCCATAAACACATGTTAAATAAATACCATCTGATTATCCAAAAGCCTAATTGATTTCCAACAGCTTAATTGAGGGCCTTAAGTGTCACTTGATAACACTTCTCCACTGCTCTGTTTTTGCACTGGGGAATTCTGCTTGCCAGAAAGCCTATCAATTCGAGAATCCCAGCAAGCCCCCAACAGAAAGCTAGACCGGTGTGTATTCCAAATACTGAAATTAGCTCAATGGTGCTTGTTGACCTCATGGGTTTTGTCATGTGGTTTTCATTCTAGCCCAGAACCTTCCTCACTTCCTGATGAATCTAGGGCCTCCCTCCTTTATTTTTTTCTCTTCAGAAATGAAATTCATTTTTATTTACAAACATTGCAAGGAATATACCCTTCTGTGTGCTGCCCTGCTCGGCATACTTCAGGCTTTACCTGTAACCTGGAACAAAACCACTTCAGCCCTTGCAGGGAATTCACAGTAAGGCAGATTCATCATAAGCCCAATTCAATGCAGGCTCATGATTGTTTATATCTTAGGTATACATGTGTTAGAGCATAAAACCTCCTTGGAAAAATAAGGCTTAGGAGATGACAGCAATAACAGAAATGAAATGATGGGAAATGGAACTGGAGATTGGAGTTTGGTAGAAGAATAGTGTTCCTTAAGCTGAAATAACTGCTATTTAGAAAGAGCAAGGGGTTGACCTTGAGGAAATGGGAAGGAGATGGTAAATAGGAACAGTGGCTAGAGTACAGGATTCCTGAAGAGGTATATAAAAGGATAGTTTTGGAAGAGAGCTACACTGGTGAGAGCCTTGAATATCAACCTGAAGATTTTAGTTGATGATGGACAGTTTGGGTTTGGCATGATAGGGCACAGTTGCTCAAATGTCTTCTGAGCAATTTCCAGAAGGACTCTGACCAAACCCTGTTATAGCAGTGACCCAGTGAGTCACTTCTCTGTGTGATGCACGTGATTATGTAGACCCTCTCACACTAATGCTGCGACTTGCTTTGGTCAGTGGGACTTGCTTTGTCACCAAGGTCAGGTGACTTGCTTTGGTCAGTGGGACTTCAGCAAATGTGAGGCAAGCAAAAGTTTGAAAAATGCCCCTGCACTGGAGTTTGTCTTCTCTTGCTGCTTGCTTGTGTTTCTGGCACCATGCGAGAGAAGCCTAGGCTAGTATTGAGAATGAGAAGCCAAATGAAGAGAGAGGTCCAGCTACAGTTGACCCAACGGAGGTCCCAGAGTTCAGCTGACACTATGTGGGGGTAGAAATGAGCTGTCCCAGCGGAGTTCAGCCCAAATGGTTCACATACTGATGAGTGGCCTAATAATTTATCATTTTTGTGTTGAGCTTCTAATTTGGCGGGTGATTTGTTATTCAGCAATAGATGAATGCTACGAGGTCCTCAAGAGAGGAGCCTATGAGAACTTGAGAGAACAGGGCTACTCTATTAGGAACTGATAAAAGAGCTACAAATACTGTAAGAAAACTAAAAGAATGGGGCCATCCCTTAGGGCTATTCACCTAGATTTTTAACAATACCATGGCTGGTTAAATATGGCAGCCAGGACAGTGGCAAAAGGAGGAGGGACAGCTCACTATGGTGGTAATGACAAAAGTAACATGGGCCAGCACTGTTCGAGTGGGGTTAAGGGAAGGCCAGAAAGATAAAAAGAATAACAGAGCCCACATCAGTAGGGATCTCATGGCCAAATGGCAGGCCACAGCAAGGTCCATACTGGGAGAAGCACAGGGTGACTGAAAGGTGTTGATACTGATGTGGATGGATACAGCATGTAAATCTACATGGCTGCCTCCTAGGATTCTGTTAGGGCAAGAATACATGGAGTGGGGTGGGTTAAACTACTGGGAAAAGCTGCACTAATCAAGTTTCCACCATTCCAGGCAGTTAGCTGCGATTTAGGAAAGCATGGGATGCCCAAAGAATAAAGCTCTATGACAGGACATACAAAACCCAGCAAAAGTTGTATGTTAGCCTAGACGTTATTTTTGTTTTTATTTTCATTATCCCATCCAATACTGAAGGTAAAGTCCAACTGTGTGTCCAGTTGCTAGGGGCGAAGACAGAATGGTGATTAAGAGCATCTGTTCTAGAACCCAATGCCAGCTTAACCACCTACTAGCTGTTGGCCCCGGGCAACTTACTTACCATCAGTTTCCTCACCTGTAAAATGGAAATAGCACTAGTTCCTATCTCATATGGTTTTTGTGATGATTTTACAGAATCATACATTCAAAATGTTTTGCACAGTATCCAGTACATAGCAAACTCTTTATATTATCATTATTTTCAATAGTTATTTAGCCCTCCATATTTTCTCAAGGTTTCTGAGTAATTCATTTGGATTATCCACAAAGATCTCACCATTTTAATACCATCAATACCCTCTCTGATACCTGAAATATTTTAATTAGGGAAAATGCCCTCTGGATCACAGCATTTGAAACTGGTAGGGAGAGAAGAAAGTTCTGTATTTCCTTATGTTTGGGATTCTAATATATTCCTGATGAAAATCTATATGCACATTCAACTATATTTGATCTTTATTTCTATCCCATCTGGCTAGCAAGTTCTCATTAAGATATGATTTAAGAACTGAAAGTTCATTAAAAAGATCATTTTATGACAAAGTAAGATGAACAACATAGAAATGATTCGATATCTTCTGCAGATCATCCCATTTAGGGCTTTTTTCCAACTGAATCCAGTATAATTCACAGAAGCACTGAAATTTGCCTTTCAAAGCTCTGGAATAATTCAATAATTAACATCATACACCCTTGTTACCCGATGCACTGGATCCAAATTGCAACAAATGCCACTGCTAGCAATTTTGTTCTATAACTTTCCTTAAACAGCATTATCTTAGAAATCTTGCATTCTTCTAAATCAATCAAGGGAAAATATTCACCAATAATTCTGCTTTTAGTATAATTTCCCCCCACTTCTTAAGCATAGGATTATAGGGGAAAACACTTCATAATAAGAACCAAAGTTCTGATTCAGAATGCCTAAAACATTTTTTTTCAGATTTTTTTTTTTACAACTGAATAAAGCAAAGTTCACAGTAATTGCAGCATTATTAGCGTTCTTTTAAGAGCAAGGGCTCAGTCACTTAAATATTGTGTTCCACAATGTCAAGATATATCTGATCTGTACTTCAATAAAATCACAAAATGATTAAAGCATTTCCACTCATGCTATATAAATATGAAAAACATCGTATCAAGCATAAAAACTAAGATGCCCCATTTATGTAATTGTTACAAATTTCTTCCCACAAAATTTCATTGCAGTTATTCAAACACTTTTAGAAGAGTATCTTAAAACCTTTATATTTTCACCTTAAAATTAATGAAAATACTATCAGCCCACATGCTAACAATTTCAAGAATTCTACTGCCACTTAGGATGGAGGAATAACTGAGATATCCAGTTCAAGAGTCATCATATTAATTCCAGCACTTCTATAAGCATATTTTACAAAGATAGGATGTTTTTCATATATATATATATATATATATATATATATATATATTTTTTTTTTTTTTTTTTTTTTGTAACAGAGCTGTGAAGTTTTGCCCAATTCCTATTTTAAAACTTTTTAAGCACACGGGGGAAAAAAAACCATAGGTGATTCCCTTATTGTTCAAACAAGCAATCTTTTTATTTGGGTTTAGCCATGTGGAAATTAGTGTTGAAGTACATAGGATACATCTGAAATCAAGACTGACCTTCCATAGTTACAAGCTCTGTTTAACAGAATCATCGTGTGTTATAAAAACCAACTCCACTGAAACCAGGAAACTAGAGGTGACTGCTAATATTTTTTTGAATGAATACATAATACGATGCCAGATTTGTAATGATGACAAACATTTATCTTACTACTCTATTAGGTATAGCATTATTTAAAAAGATTTATTTATTTGAGAGAGAGAAAAAAAAAACACAAGCAGGGGGGAGGGGCAGATGAAGAGGGAGAGAGAATCCTCAAGCAGACTCCTCACTGAGTATGGAGCCCAATGCAGGGCTGGATCTCATGACCCTGAGATCATAACCTGAGCTGAAATCAAGAGTCTGATGCTCAACCAACTGAGCCACCCCGGCGTCCCAATTAGGTATAGTTTTTATATACGGTTGTCACGTTCCTATAAAGTGGATATGCATTTGGCAAAAGCTCATTAAAACGTTCTTGTTCCTCCTGCCTTTAAACTTATGATATTTCTATTAGTCAGGGTAAAGCTAAGATCTGCTGTGATAATAAATAAACCCCAAGCTTCAGTGACTTGACACATGATATCCATGCAAAGTCTGGTATGGCTCAGGCACTCCTTCTCCACCTTGAAGCTAAGTCATCTAGAATATGGCCTTTGGTGCCACCGTGTCAGGGGAAGAGAAATGGTAAAGGCACCTGGATTTTCCCTGTTTCAGCGCACAAGTGATATATGTTACTTTCTCTCTCTCAATCCACTGACTAGAACTAGTCACCGGGCTCTAACTCATCTGTCTTAGAAATTAAAGAGAGCACATGGGTGGTTAGTGGGTTCCAACTGTCTTTGACACAGACACTAAAATAAAACTGTATAATTAAGTGAGCTTGAACAAGCCTCAAAAAATGTCAAATTATAAGCAAGTAACTGGAGCCAAAGCATTCAGAAATACACAGCAGTCTGACTATTTCATATCAGAGTCATTTTTCATTGCATGTGCAATTACAAGAGTAACATTGAGTCCCACGGACTGGAAGAGTAGCATAGGTATACGTAACATGTATAAAGAAGTTCTGTATCATGATATGCATACTTATAAATAGTCATATGGACTAGAATGAATTTCTTTCATCTATCTAGTGGCTTTCAACGAGGGATAACTTTGTCCCCCAAGGGACGTTGGGCAGTGTCCAAAGACATTTGTGTTATAGTTGGAGGAGTATTGCCACTGGCATAAAGTGGGTAAAGTCCAGGGATTTTGCTAAACATCTTACAATGCACGGGACAGAATTATCTGGCCTATATTGTCAATGGAGCTCAGTCTGAGAAACCTTGGTCTACCAGATGGTCCATGAGATGCATCTTGCCCATTATGCCCATTAGGTGCTTTTGAACAATTGCTTGCTTTCAGCTATGTCCTCCTGCTTCCTTGGTTCCTTTGTTGATGGTTTCTAAATCTGTATATCTAACTTTGATCTCTCTCAAATGACATATATCCAACTATCTGTTATATTTATCTGGATATCCAACTGTCTCTTTACATGAAATCTGTTCAAAAGGGCATTCATTGCCATCTCTCGCCTCTTTGCCTTGTTTCCACCTTCTCTAATGTCACAGACCTCCCACCCTTCTAGTCATCCTAGCTGGAAACCTTAGGGGCCCCTCCTGACTTCTTCCCCTTCATAATTCCAGATGCCTTCCAGGGAAGCTGCATAGTAGAATAGAATGA
This sequence comes from Nyctereutes procyonoides, assembly GCF_905146905.1. NCBI lineage: Eukaryota > Metazoa > Chordata > Mammalia > Carnivora > Canidae > Nyctereutes > Nyctereutes procyonoides. The sequence continues at coordinate 9,922,254 of NW_026575140.1, read as the reverse complement.
GGAGAGGATCTGGGGTCAGATATGCCTAAATTCAAAAACTAAGTCTTCCTCCACAACATGAGGGATGTACCTTAACCTCTCTAAGTCACAGATATAAAACAGGACTAAAAGTTTCTCCCTTATAAAATGGTCATGAGAAGTAAATGATGTGATACGACATAGAGGTCTACCAGCACAATTCCTGGGTACATTTAGGTCACAATTATTTGCTTTTGTTATTATTAGATCATTTTAAAAATCACCTTTAACATTAAATTATTTCAATTTGTAAGGATTGAGAGTGGCCAAATGCCTTCAGCCTTCAATAATGTGCTCACAGATAATATTTTAAGACTGCAAACTCTACCTGGTCACCAGCCATATCTGTATTATTTCTTCCTGCATCCACAATGGTTTGACGACGGAGTAGGTTGTCAATAAGTACATGTTAAATAAATGAACGATACAATAAATAAAATATTAAATATACATATAATAATAAATATATGATAATACAAGAAATAAGTATTTTTGTCTCTTTTTAAACTAGGATTTTTCTCCTGTTTTTAGAGGCTTCCCATTCTAATACAATCCTCCTTCTTGAAGTCTCCCCATATCCACCTCTCTCCCCGCAGCTAACCCCTCCACTCTGTTCTAACTTTGCTCTGGCCCTGAGCCACCTATTGTTTTGCAGCTGTTAGCCTGGCCTGCTTCTAATAGACTATACATTCTTTTCTTGCCAGGACCCTCCCCACCTTCACCTTTATCAATATTGCCGCCACCCCAACATACATATATGTACACAGATTCATGCACCTCCCTGTGTTGAACTGACAGATTTTTCTCATTTATTCTTTTTTCCAGCAACTCCCATGACTACACATCCAACCTATCCCTCCACTTGTACATCCAGCATTCTCCTACATAATTTCTGAGGGAAAGCCTCATGCCACAGAAAAGCAGCATGCCTACTCCTAGGGTGCATGGAGGAAAGCCAAAACTTTTACCCCAAAGGGTTGTAAAAAGCAGGTAAGGCTTTAACATTCAGATTGGGTGGAACAGGCTTGTGTGGTCCTCAGCACCACCATGCCCCCCCCCCCACACACACACACCAGCCCTGACCTCTCAGGGTCAGTGCCGTTCGGTTTGTCCAGGGACTTTTATCCAGTTCTCCCTGGGTCATTTTCCGGCTGCTGAGAGGACAAGCAATGCAAAAGCCAGTGTTCCCAGGTGCCAGGCAGCCTGGGGGGCAAACGCGTTTACAGCTGCCCCTTGATCAGCTGAGATTTGTCTCTGATCGGAGTTCAGGCATCTCCCAAGTCATCTGGCACTTGGCCTTTTGGACCTCAGAGCCACTCGACAGGAGGATTAAAAAGCCAAATTAATGAGAGTTGTATCAAGTGTACCCTGGCCTGAGGTGTCCGTGTGCCTTTTGAATTTGCCCTACTTCCTGCCCTGAAGGCCTTCCTTCTTTCCACCACAGGCTGTTAGACCTCCAGCCTTGCTGCCTCGCCCCTAGGTCTGTATGCCTTTCTCCTGGGTCTCCCTTAGGGCCTCTTGGAGCTGGCAGCCAAAGAGTCACTTCCTGGTAGGTGCAGTTGGCACGCCTGCAAGTGTACTTAAACTTTGTGTCTGATCAAGTTATGTGTATTGGATCTGAAACCAGTTAGTCAATTCGTTCAGGTCCCTAAGTGGCGATTTGTGGTAATGTCTACATCAATACTAACGGAGCGGTTTGCTAGCTGGTTTACGCAAAGCAAATGGCTACAGGAAAGAGGGGCTGCCTCCAGCGCTCTCCCTGCTAATGACGGTGTGGCTGGAAAAGAAAGGATCTCAAATAGAAACAAAAGCAAGTATCTGTATGTGCACAAATGCCTAGGTGAGACCTATCTTCTGGGCTAAATCAATAGGCATCTTCCCCCCACCCGGCAGTTTCCTCCTCCCAGAAGGCTGTTTTTGTTGATGCTCACATGTAATCATTAGTATGATGATCATATTCTGTGTATGTACGACCCCTAAATCCAGAGCTGATCTGTGTTTTTAAGAGGGAAACGGGGGCGGGGGGGGATGCTGATGTAAGCTCTATCCAGAGACTTTGCAGGAATGAATGCAACTCGGAGGGGGAGGGGAGGGGGAACCTGTGCAGTGTTGAGTTCCACTTCTCAACACTTCTTTTTTGTATAAACAGTTTCTGCATCTGTCAGGGCCGGGGAGGAACCAGCCAGTCTAAGAGGGAATTTATTTAGTGTGCGTCTGCATATTGGCTGGATCTCTTTACCACCGCAGAGTACATTGTTTCTAATAATTGTGATGGATTAATACTCATGACTCGTTGGCAGAATTCCGTTAGCAGGTTAAAATACTACCTTTTATTCCTGGGTCTAATGCATAACCTGATGTTTCAGTTGGTTCTCGTAGGTAATAAACAAACTTGAAAAGCAAACCCCCCTAAAGACGAGGGACATGCTCTCGTCTGGGTGGCTTCCCTCTGAAATCACTGCCCTCTACCAGCCAGCCGAACCATTCAGCAGGCCTGTTTTCTAGCCCAGGGGCATTCGTGGTCCTCGGCACCACTGTGCCACCTGCCACGCGCCAGCCCTGACCGCTCGGGGTCAGCGCCGTTCAGTGTGCCCAGGGTCCGATACCGAGGGAAGAAATCCGTGTGCACGCAACGCATGCAAATCTGAACATCAAAAATGCTTGAGCTAAAACGGAGCAGCCCAAGTCCACCTTGCTCTGGTCTGCTTAAGCTAGGCAGGAAATGGCAAACTTCCCAACTCAATCCCGAGAAGGGCTTCCCCGAGTCCCTCCGCTGTCTTCACCGGCTGGTTGGAAACTTGGTCTCTGAAGGTGGCGGTTTTGCCCTTACAATCCCACCTCAATGCACCAGGAAATCCCTCCGGAAATTCTGCCCCAGAAAAGACATTAAGGCCCCACCATCCCCTCTGATCCAGCCACAATCCTCGGGGCCTTAGCAAGAGGCGTATCCGACGTGGTCAGCACAGGGTGAATGGCTTGGCGGCCAAATGGCTAGACGCAGACTGAATGCTTGATTCCCTTCCTCTCATCAATGCACATTTCTGGAATAAGTAGCTTGAAATTGCAGGTCACATGAATTTTTATTTCATTTTGTTTTCTTGCATGTTAATTTCCATTCCTTCTTATTGTTGGCTCCATCACTTTTCATCGTGGCTGTGCTGCAGAAACGTACAGCACGATTTATGGAGCCTTAACATAAATATGATGCGAGACAGAAAGAGAGCGACATATTAGTTTAGAATTTGCAGACTCTCACACTTGGGGCGCACATTGCTGATTTATGAAACTGAGATAGCCTGTAAATCCTAAAGTAAGGCGCTGTATCCACAAGCTCCCGCGGAGCAAGAGACAGAGAGCCCCTGAGCACAGGCTTCCACTGCAAGTCCCCGGGCCCCGAAAACAAAGACACGCTAAATGGTTAGCCTTTTGCTCTCCTGAGAAACTCATCTTAACAAATGAACTCTACATCAACGTGGTAGGGTTTCTCTTCGTCGGTTAATGAGATATGGGAAAGGGGGGTGAGTGGTCATGGGCCGCCGTGCTCTCAGATCCAAACCCGCTCTTCTTCCATTGGGTTCGGCATCCCAGAGGACTGCCCTGTGCCAACTCTGCTTCCCCAGAGCTCCCGTGCCAAGAGGAGGCCTTGGCAGGAACCTGCGGGGTGGGAATAAGGGAGAAGCCAGGTATTTCTCTCACTTCTCCGCTGTTGCCTTGGCTTTGGGTGGCCCCACTGGGAGCTGCTGCTTCTCCTGCATAGTCCAGCTTCTGCCTGCCAGCCCTCTAGTGATTCTAGCTCCACGCAGAGAGCCCGCTCCTCAGCTTTTGTACCATTGCCTCTTCCCTTTGTTCTTCTAGGCTTCCCTCTGTTGCTAATCTTTGATTGCCTCCCTGAGCCCTTCTAGCACTGCTGGAACTAGACCCCATAGTAGTAAGCTCCCTGTATAAAGTACATCACCCTCATCCACTGGCTGGGACCGGACTGATTCAGTGGAGACTGCACCATCAGCTCCAAATGATCAACGTGTGGATGAGGAGCAAATTCCAAATCTGCTCCCAGCCTCACCCAGTCCTATCAGCCTGTCAGGGATCATCTGACAAACTTGCCGCAACCACATTTATTACACGATACCTTTATTCCCCTCATCCCCCTGGAGAAAGAAAGCCTCTGCTGTGGACCTCAATAAATGCAACTTGACACTTTCTGGAAATCCGGGTGCAACAGCATTGAAAGGAGCAGGACTGAAGGTTGAAGTGCCCCAAAGGATATGGTGAGAAAAGGTGGAAAACTTCAACAGCACCGGGGAAAGGATTATAAGAATTACAAGGTGATACCCTATAAAATCTATGACTTTTTTAGAAAACAGAACCAAAAAGAAAAAAAAAAGGTGACATATTCAGAGCTTAAATTGTGTATCCTAATTTAACTTCAAACTCCCAGCCTAATGATTCCCTCCAACTCCAACCTCACCATCCTGCTAAGTTATAAATAATTTGACATCTTGGTCATGTAGCATTGTGCGACCATTTTCTCCGCAAATTATAAATGCCTATTTGGTTTTGCGTGTGTATAATATTAACAGTGTCACTGCTCATGCTTCTAAGCACTTGGTGTAAATACGGAATTGTGAGTTCTTTCTTTGTGTGTGCCGCTTCCTAAATATTGCTTTGTAAAGGCATAACAGAAACGATGACTTCCACCAGCACTCACCGAATTCCAAGACCATAAATGAAAGGTGGAAACTCAAAATGCACAAGATCATCATTTTCAAATTAATTTACGTGGGTCGAGGTTGGAACATTATTGGCCTTTGGTGGAAGAACACTGGCTGGGTAGATGAGGGAGCTTCCTGGGATGCTGGAGGTGTCTGACATATTGATATGGGTTTAGTTACATCAAAAAATATATATGTATATGTGTATAAAAATAAACCTGTAAGCTTTACACTTAAGACCTGTGCTCTTTCTTATAATGTATGCAGACTTCAATTAAAAAACATGAAAATAATCATTTTCCAAAAGACCTACAACCTCAACCCCTGAACAGCTGAAGAAGGGATACTCCTTTACAGAAAAATGATGGCTATACCATCATTTTAAAGGATGGGCATTTTCATGAAATTTGGGAGCTGTGGTAGACACATGTCTTAGCCCAAGGAATGACTACTGGTGAGCAGGGTACCACATACATCAGACCACATCTCTCAGGTCTCAGGGTTGCCTAGAAATGCCTGGAATTGCCCGTTGGTCACCACATTGAAGGTCTTAATGGGAATGGGTCTTAGGTATGGAGACTCTATGAGGGGTTTCTCCAGGTAGGAGTTCATTGAGCAGTATGTTTAGGATCAACACTGCCCCTGGTGGGGTGAAGGAAGCAGGGTCGGGTGGAGGAAGAAGTTGAACTGTGATGCAGATCAAACCAAAGCATCATCTGAGGGGGAGCTCCAGAATGGGATGTCATCTGCCTCTGTGGAAAAGAGCTGATTAACCTGGAGCCACTCCTAGGGAGAGGGCTCTGTGGAGAGCGGTCAGCTTCCAACATTTCCAACAGCCAGGGGAATGAACACTTCTGTTCTCAAGTGGGGGAAGGATCTGGATGGTGCTGGAAGATTCCACGACAAGGCAGAGGCAAGAAGGAGCGGGTACCATTTTGTCCTCATGGTATCCTAGCACCCAAAACGTGTGAGCTACATGCTTATGAGACCTGGAGTGAGGGTTACGATCATGGGCAGAACTACAGTAGTTTATTTAAATTAGAATCTCGTTTGGCCCCCAGGTAGCAGGATATTGAGCCTGTAAATACTATGGAGCTAAAGAGAATCCGATGGCCCACGGGAAGACACTCGGGGGCGCCTTCTAGTCCCTCAAGCCCATGACCTCCTCTGTTGGGTCATGGCCAAGAAAGACAATGGGGGAGCAGCAGGCTCATCTCCCCAAGGGGCATTCCCCCGAGTGCCACCATGTTAGAGGGAGCGGCATCTTTGTGCAGGCTGCAAATGAGTTTTCGTGAGGGGGCATGAGTTAATTAGTGCGCTCGGGTTGGGGAAGTTGGTGACAAGCTGCCACTTTGCATTCAGCAGTTCTCTTTCTGAACAGGTGGCAACTGACTGACAAGCATTCTCTGAAGTGGAGGAGGACATCTGTGTTTTTCACACTGTGGAATACCGGATCTTTCCAAGTCACACATTTGGGAAAACAGCTGAATTGCCTCCTAAGTTCCTCATGTTATGGTACAAATATCCATCTGATGCGCAAACATGGAAGGGGCACGGTTTCATGCTAGAACCAACGAGACCAAATCTGTGACAATCCAGATAAAAGCTTAATGAGAGGAGACTATCGATATTGTGAGAGGAGACCTCGGCAAGTAAAAGAAGGACATACGGGAACAGAAAAAATATCCAACGGTTACAAAAATGTACACTAAACATCTTCCATGTTTTGTTTCTCCTTCAACACACCCCCACCACCACCACCACCAGCCCACTCACAATCTGAGATTCTGGAACAGACCTGCCTTCAGCGTGAAATAAGCCAACTGTTTTAGAAGAAGAGCTCCCCTGGTGCCTCATAAGAAGCAATCGTGTCATCTGCAAGCCCCCCTCCCCACCTTTTCTAAGATGTTATTTCTTTATTCATGAGAGACACACAGAGAGAAGCAGAGATATTGGCAGAGGGACCTGTGGGGAGCCCGATGCAGGACTCGATCCCAGGACCACGACCTGAGCCAAAGGCAGATGCTCAATCACCGAGCCACCCAGGTGCCCCCTCATCCACAAGCCCCTTAATTCTGGAATATTTAGCCAGCAGTCTCCCACCTCCCTCTCTGAGCTGTGCTCTGAGGGCTCATGATTTATAGGTCGCCATCAATAATCAAAGCCATCTTTGGACTGAAAATGACAATCAGATCGGGTGTCTAAGTTAAACGGGAGGATGAGTCTCTTCCGAAGGTTCCATTACTCTGAAAGAATCCTGCTAAAGACACCAAGACATTTACTGGGAACACCCCAGAGCAGGACTCAAACTGTGAACTGAATGGAAAATGTCTCAAAGAGCTCTCAAAATTAATTAGAAAAATTAAAAGTAACCTGGGAGATAGCTGCCGTGTGGAGGAGATGGAGGTTCAGAGTCAGCCTGGGCCCAGGTGCGGACCGCACCCAGCGCCTCCCTCAGGGAGAAGAAGAGCCCCGGCAGGTGCTTTCCTTCCACTTCTGGGGAGAGACCCGATGGACACAAGGCTTGGTTGTTGTTATGGAGGATTTAAGACAAAACAAAACAAAGAGCCATTTATTTACTTTGATAAACTGTGCCTCCCACAAGCAGCAGGTTATCTCTCTCTCTTCTGCTTCTTCCTACCAGGAGGTAAACCCACTGAAAGTGGTTGAAGATAGCGCATTAAAACTCACGGGTCAGGCAAAAAAAGGGCCATAGATCAAGAAACCTGTGGTTAGTCCATTTTGAATACAAATGGGAACTTCTAAAAGGCCATTAAGGAGAGCGGCCTGGAAAATGCACCTTTTTTTTCCTTGGTTTTCTTTGATAAAGCCTTGTGCCCAGTGCCAAGGAGACCTGCCAGGCAGTGTTAAGTTGAGGAGCCTGGGACACTTAATGGCTATAGATGTTTACTGAGAAACCAAGGGGCCCCAGCGTGCTCCCTTTCGAAGGAGTCATCCGGCCTCCTTTCTACCTTATGGCCCTGCTGATTGACCACAACATTAAAAAAGTCAGAGATGGGCCCCTCATCTCAGATAATCCTAGATATTGCACCAGTGGCCGGTGAAGCAGCCTGGCCTAAGCAGCTGCTCTGCAGCGTGGGGAGGCTAAGCACGCAGACCCTCGCTCGTGGGGAGCGTGGAGTTGAGACCCATGAAGATGGCAGGTGGTGCGGGAGCTGAGGACCTCACAGAAAGAAGGTACAAGAGATGGGCCATGAGAGGACAGAGAACTGGGGCCAGTAGGAGAAAGAGAAGCAGAAGCACAGGAGGAGATGGGTGGATCTCTCAGATCTCTAGTCTAAGACTCGACGGATTTGCAGAAGTAGGAGCGAGGGGCTGCAGAGGCTGAGAAAAAGCAGAGCCGAAGACTGGCCTGCTCACCCCCGAGGATGAAGACCGCTAGGCCAGCTGAGCCACTGGAGCTACCGCAGGTCTCCAAGGGACGCTCCAGTTCTTCCTGACCCTTAGCTGTGTACTCATGAAATGGCTTCCTCTTCTTCTCATTTCCACGGGTATTATTAAAATCAACTTGGAAAAAGTAAATAAATAAATCAATAAATACAATCGACTTAGTTAATGGCGGTCACCTCAGATAGGCTAGGCGCCGTGTAACAGCAAAGCCCTGCCGGACACGCTGGCGCAGCCGGGTTAGACGTGATGGCCGGCACTGTCGGGGGGCGCTCGCTGGGCTGTCCCGGGGCTCCGGCCCATCGTGTTGCAGAGCCCCCCTCCCACGTTCTTGAGGGACGATCTGATCGGAGCCAGATGATGCCGCAGAAGATGGGAGTGAGCATTCCCAGCACAGGGCCTGTGGCCTGTGGCGATCCAGGACTTCACCTGGGAGGTGTCCGTAGCCATGGCGATGAGCTAGGGCCCTTGTCTGACATCCATCCTTAGCTGCTCGTGTGCCTATCATTCCAGGGCCCGGATGTTATGGCCACGCAGGTCCACGGCATTAACAGCCCCAGGTCAAGCGACAGGGACCTCTGTCTCCGAGGATGTCTGGGACACTGAGTGTATTGACAACTGTGGGCTTCCTTTTGCTTCGAGGCGTAAATGTTCACCCAAACAGGAGCTGACTGAGAAATGTCACGTGGCTTCCCACGAGACCTGTCTGTAAAAGGCACTGACTGCAGTGTCCACTCTTGGTGGTGGCAGCTCCACGGTGGCACCCACTTGAGGACACTGACAGCTGCGTATCCCTGCTCCTCTGCGTCCCAACCCGACTCCCTCAGCTTTCAATTAGCACCGTGTCAACTACAGACAACCTTATGATTTAACCGGACGCATGGCTTCCTGAAAGGGGCAATGGGAGGAAAGGGGAGCTGCCCTGGAAGAGCGAAGGCAGTGAATGTCCATCTCCGTGACACATGTCATCAGAGACAGGTGGGGCGATTCCTCCATTTTGGAAAAAGTAATCAACCAAATTGGCCCAATTTCAGACCGAAGCCAATGGATGCACCATTGGCAATTTTTTTTTTTTTGTTTTTACCTCTATCTTCCAAAAAGAAAAATAAATCCTGAAGGAATAAAATGGAGTTTATGCTCCTCAGAGGAAGAAATGAGGGTGATAGTCATTCATTTCCTCATTTTTAAAAAATAACTGTTCTGCTCTTGCAATTATTCTATTTTCTAAAACAACAACAAAAGGTAGACAGGGGGAGCATACATGGGAAAATATGTTTATTATTTGAGTCAATGACAGGATTAATAAAAGTCTGATTAATAAATAAAGAGAAATGGGAAAAAAATGTTACCGTGTTCTTAGAACCCATATTCGGATCATTTCTCTTTTTTCTGCCCTCTTTTTCTTTTAAATATCCTCCCTCACCACGTCACCTACCTTCCTCCCCAGCTTTGGGAAGAAAGTATTATTTTAATCTTAATGTTTTCTTTGAACAGCTCTGGAATAAAGAGTGGCAGGATGATAAACCGAAGGAGGAAAGAACCAAGTGAACTCAAATCCGAGAATTCTCATCAGCTTTTTGGAAAAGTGGGAAAAATAAAAATATTCATCTCCGATCTCAACCCCCTCAGTCTTCCCCAGACTGTCTTTCTTTGGGCTTGTTCTTGCTTAAAGTCTATCTAGGTTTGAAAACCAATTCTCCTTTTTCCTGGAACCAACCAAATATTGAGTGTGTGCAAAAACATGGTAGCTTAAAAAAAAAAAGAAAGATAATTATCAGAGGGAAGGAGGAGGAAGGCAAAGAGAAAGGAAATAAAGAGATATGACACAAGGGAACTGGGCCAAATGAAGACAAAGCAATGCACTTAACCCACCTGGAGAGCAATCGGACCAGCAAGGCGCTCTCAGCCAATCGCCTGGGTCTGCTGCGGGGAGGAGAGTCGGCATGGGTTCATTTGGCCGAGGAGTGTGTTTCATAAACCTTACGGTGCAGCTATGAAAGCTATCAGGATCTTCCCACGTTTCCTGTCATTCCGTGGAGATTGGCTGCTGGAGTGTTGGGTGGGGGGGAGCAGTGGGGAGTGGAGGTGGAGGGGGGAAGAGGGTGGTTGGGTTGTTGATGGGGGAACTGGCACAGTGGGAAGCGGAATCACATAGGAATTTATTTTAGGTGCATATACAAAATGAAATGAGGAAAAAAAAAAACAGTGTATTCCTTTTGGGTCATGTGAGGGAGCCACTGGCAAAGATAATAATATACGAGGGGGGAGAGAGAGAGAGAGAGAGAGAGGCAAAAGGCTTTCTATTATTCGGGACACTGGTGAAGCACACTGAGGCAGCTGGAAGATTAAATTAAGTATTATATCTGCTGACCCTATTGCCATGGTTACCGGACAGCAGAAAATATTAATCAACCCAAGCCTTTTCAGATGAATGTGCTTGAAAAAATACAATAAATATAAATATATATGTATATCCTCCCTGCTCTGCTGTCTAAATGCAGAATGCCAGCCAGTGCACCACCTGATAGTGGAGATAAACAAATAAAAAAACATAATCTTGCCTCTCTGGGAAGGCTTACGTCACCTATGGGAGGCAGGGCCTGAACAGTGGGGCTGACCACTTGCTCACTCTCTCTTTAACTGGTTTCTTCCCCTGTCCCCTTCGATAATGAACTCTAACGTCTGGCTCGATTGCAAAGTCAAGGAGCTATCTCTGTCTCTCTACTCCTAGGAGACCCGTCCATTAACTATCTAGCCAGTCACCCTTGTGCCTTAACTAAAGCTGATGCACACTGGGGAGAAGCAGAAAGGCAAAAGATACATATAAATAAAATCAGAAGCCCAATAAGTCACGCTAAGATCGAAGAGATTTCAGGCCACTTGGTTTGAGTCTAAAGAATCCAATGCTTAATGACTCCCCAGGCTGAAAGCTCTACTTCTTGTACCGCTGCACCTGGTCATTCCCGATCCTAGAGTTTGCTTCTCACTTGGCTCCCAGCAGCTGACACTGTGAGATTCTTTCTGCCTGCCTTGAGATGTACTCTCACTTCCCACGATGGAAAACTTGAGGCATTGTGGAGCAGAACCAAGGGGCATGGCCACATTAGCACTAAGGGACGCACTGGAGAAGAATCTTTCCTGCTTGATGCACCAGGACGGATTGGCACTCTGCCACGGGCTGTGTTCTCCTTCTCCACTCAGTATCTCCTGAGTTCCCACTATGTGCAAGGTACCCTGTTGGGGTTGGACAGTGTGTACGGGGTGTGAAGACAATGAAGACAGAAGAGCTTACGTTATAGCAGGATGGGGGTCAGGGAGGGAGGGTCTTGAAGTTCAGCTTGTTCAAACTTCACCATTTTGCAGATGAAGACACAGAAACCTCAAGTGGATAAATATTTGCTTCGGTTCCACAGACGGTCTGCTGTACAGTGGATCTTGCAGACAATCTCCTAAGCCTTTGTCTGGATCTGATCTGAGATGCCAAGATTTCTCTTTCCTTTTTTTTTTTTTTTAAGATTTTATTTATTTATTTGAGAGAGAGTGAGAGAGAAAGAGCACAAGCAATGGGATGGGGAAGGGCAGAGGGAGAGGGTGAAGCAGGCTCCCTGCTGAGCAGGGAGCCCAACGTGGGGCTCAATCCCAGGACCCTGGGATCATGACCTGAGCCGAAGGCAGACACTTAACCGACTGAGCCACCCAGGACCCCCAATGCCAAGATTTTTCACAGCAAGTTTATCTGTATTTTCATGAAATGCTACTGTTTCCAACCTGCCTCCCACATCCCCCACAGTGCCACTCTGCCTGGGCCTGGCCCCGATATTTAGGGATGCCTAAAAAATCTAATGGGCAAGTTCCCTCCCATTTTCTCTGTCTCATCTCTTTCTACATCTCACGTCTTCTTAACTCTGTTTCCCCCTAAAATAAATAGGATATTGTGGACATACAGACTCAGTTTCCAGATTTGTTTTCCCTGCTGAATACTCACATTCTGATGTTAACACAGAGTCCCAAAGAAACGCTCTGAAGTTTAGCACAGATCGGCTAACAGAATTTCCATGTGTTTTAGCCAGAAAGATCCTACACTATGACACCAATGCAGATCTGTCAAGCCTGGCTCTGACACCCCCTTGGTCAGGAGCCACAGGAGTTCAGATAGCTTTTCTCCTAGTTAAGCCTTCACCACATGTAGCCCTGGCCAAGACCAATCAGGCTTCTCTTTTTGCTGAGGTGCAATTTTACACAGTAGGTGACATTAACTCAGTAGCCGAGTCCCCACGTGCAGCCACGGCAACCACAGGGTCCCAGCAGATGACAGGAGGCAGGGGGTTGTATGATCCTGTAAATTATTTCCCCATAGTAACGGCAAGATTACACACTTTAATATGCATGTGGCCTCAGAGAGAGCCTTCTTCTTGGCTGAACCAAGGTGATAATGTGTATCTCGTGTCCGGAAATCCATTCTAAACTATGCCGTGGGAAATGGTCGGCGTTCCCTAAAAGCTCCAACAGGATTCTTCTCACCTGGCTCCTTCCTTGGACTTCAGCACAGAGCACTTCTTCCTCCACAGCCTCTTGGCTTTTAGGTTAACCAGTTTTGTATCAACACTCTTGGGACAGAGTCAAGGCCCTTCCCTTGTGTCCTTCAAGGAGGGAAGAGCCTTGTGTTTTTGGTTTTTTTTTGTTCTCATGTCTGCCTACATCTCTTTTACCTCTTTCAACAAACACACTCTGATTTGGGAGTCCTCTCATTTCAAGGAGAAAAAGAGCAAAATGTTTCAGTAAAGGAGAGGGAATAGAAAAACAAGGTGGTGTAGAAGATCCAGAATGGACTGCACCTACTGTATACGTGATAGATCCTGGGTTATGAGCTGAAAGCCATATCCCTTTACGTTCAATGCAAAATACCTCTCACCCTGTGATGACTTCTAAAAGAACTACTTAACCCAGAAAGTTCATGGTACCCAAACTAGCATCAGATACAACGGAAACACTGGTGGATTCAGTGGCAGAGAATGACCATGAAATTCAACTCTGCCACTATTTTCTTTAAAGATTTATTTATTTATTTATTTATTTATTTATTTATTTATTTATTTATTTATTTATGAGAGACACGGAGACAGACAGAGACATAGGCAGAAGGAGAAGCAGGCTCCCCGTGGGAAGCCCGATGCGGGACTCGATTCCAAGACCTCCAGATCACAACCTAAGCCTAAGGCAGATGTTCAACCACTGAGCCAGCCAGGTGCGTGGCCACTTAAAAAATTTTTTTTTAAAAAGATTTATTCATTTATTTGAGAGAGAGAGTGTGTGAGTGTGTGCAGAGGGAGAGGGAGAGAGTCTTAAGCAGACTCTGTACTGAGCACAGAGCCCCATGTGGGGCTCCATCTCATGACTTTGAGATCAAGACCTGAGCTGAAACCAAGAGTCCAAGGTGTAACTGAATGCACTATCCAGGTGCCCTAGCTCTGCCACTTTTTACTTATGAGAATACAGACAAGTTTTTAACCCGTGTAATCCTCGGTCATGCCATCAATAGAATGGAGTAATTATAATGAGCTTATACAATGTTTGTAAAATTAAACTAGATTAGTGCCTGCCTATATATAATAGAAGCTCAACAAATATTAGTACTGAGGCAGAGGGGAAGGATAATAATATATGTAGTCCTTTTGCAAATGCTTAAAGATGATCATTTGGTTTTGATAAAGTCACTTTCCCCAAATGTCAATGGATAATGGGTCTGAGACAACCAGACCCATTTCAATCGCATGGTGCTCTGAGAACATGTACCCAAAACTCACAGACAGAGAGATAAATAGATTCATTCTGCTGCTAGGATGTTGAATTATTTTTCCTAGGCTTCAACTCCTTCATCTGTAAAATGGGGGAGATGGGCCAATGGAAGAATTAAAGTTTAGTATAATTCTAAGATCTCTGGGGGAAAATGTCTACAATTTATGAAAAGAAATTAGATAGGTTAGTGAGGACTACTTATTTTTCCTCTTCATATATCTTACCACAAAGGTACCAGGGGAAAAGACTTGAGCGTACTACCATGGAATACTCCATGCAGGTGAAAGGATATTCTTCTTGAAGCACAGACACGCAGCTCTTCAGGATTGTCATTACACATATATGAGTTAAGCAGAGCAGAGCATAGAAACAAAGCTTTCATTTTATCACATGGAACCAGTTAAGGGAAATAGCATGAGCTGAACTTTGGACAACCCTGAATCATACTCAATTTATTCTCCATCATCCAACAAGTCATCATCAAAAACAGGCAAAACACAGTCCAGGGGAATAGTACACAATGGAAATATACACAGACGCAATGGTACATGATCATCCAGACATGAATGAAAACTGACTTAGCAAGACTTAGGCTTTAAATGGCACAAATAGAAGCGGTATGTCTCTCTCCTCTTTTGTCAAAGGAGGCTGTGTGTCTCTGACACTTCCACAAAAATAAGAACTGTGCTGAAGATCCATGATGTCTTTTGAATAAATCTTGGAAAAAGATAATCCTGTGCCAAATGTATAAAGGCTCAAATATGAACACTCAAGGCACTCTTCACACTCTTTCAGGGCCAGAGAAATTCAGTGCCAATGGATCAAATCAATTCCAAATGTAGTCTCATGGAGAAAAACACATTCACATAGGTGATACTAATTAATTAGATATTTTCAAGGTCTCATCTCTGGCATAGCTACTTTGACTTTGGCCTTGATTCTCATGGGTACAGATTGTCATAAGAGTAGATGCTAGAACTGAAAGTCTTCATATCTGGGCTTTGTCAGTTATTCTAAAATTCTTTTAAAAATACCTTCCTTCTCCCCCATCTGGAGAACTTGTACACACACGTTAAAACCCAGATCCGTTTCTGTTTCTGTAAATGGCATGGACCACATCACCATCACCAAGTTCTCAACTATTCTTTGCTGTGTTCCCCTTCTACACCGATCTATCAGCCAATCCTTTCAATGCCCTTTTAGAATAAAGATCAATGCACATAGTTCTGCATGATTTAGGCTCTGACTCCCTCTCCCACTTAATTTCCTTCCACTACCACCTTGGTCTAGACAGTCTTGCTTTCCTTCTCTTTCTCAAGTGTTCCCAGAGAATTTGAGACCTTTATACTAGTTGTTCCCTCTCAAGAGAGAGATTTTTTTCTTATGAGCTTGATATGACCAGCTCCTTCTTGAGTTCTGATCACGGCCATATGTCACCTTTTCTAATTAGATATCCCTGATCAACATTTCTAAAGTAACAATCCACTGGCTATTATATCATCCTATTGTAATTCTTCTCATAGAATTTACCATTATCTGGTAATTTTCTTGTTCATTTATTCATCATCTGTTTTCTCCCACTTACACTGGTAAGCTCCACAAGAGTACAGACTGTACCTATCTTGTTTGCTACTGTATCCCCAACACCTAGGTAGTAAGTACTTAATCCAGCCTGAATCCCATATAATTCATCACTTGCTATTCTGATTTCCCATGACATTTCATATAGATCACAATTGTAACACCAATCATATAGTATTCTAATTGCTTATGTGATGCCTCTACTAAACTGTGAAACCTGAAGGGTATGGACTGAATTTTCTTCACTATTTACTATAAGTTAGGAAGATCACCCAGGGTTGCCATGTACTGATATGCAAGTGATATACTTAATAATTCCAAAGGGAACAACTTGCAACACAGTGATGTCAATGACAGCCCACAGGGCCGTACAGTATCCATCCTGAATAACTATAAATGGCAGCTCAGATTTGTCTTTATCTTTTACTTCACCTCTTCCTCTAGGAAAATGTTCTGTACCCAATGTACTTGCCTTGGCTAACTTCCCCCTCAGTCCACACCTTAGGGTTTAGAAAGGTAGATCTCAGTGGAATCTTGCATGCAGCAGCACTTCTTATCTTCTCTGCCACCATCTATCCCAGCAATTAATGTGATAACCAGTTTTGCACAAAAATATTTGACCAGATTTTTGTAGGCACTGTACAGTGCTTTTCCCTGGATGACACATCATAATTTTGGCATTTTCCATACAATTCTCTGGTGTTGTGAAATGAGATACCTGTACAAACCTGCTCAATACTGGAGGAGTCATAGCTACCTTGAAATTGGTCCACTGGAGATGGAAGCTAATAGAGAATTGCTTTTACCTTTTATAACCCAGGCAGACAGCTCTGAGAGCTATCTCAAAAAGTTCCTCACAAGTTCCAGATGGGATTAAGCACTGATTGCTTATAGCAGTGACTAACTCAATAATCAGGTTCTAATATCTCTTCCTTATTCCGTATATCTTTCCTATAGACCCCTCGTTTCTATTTTCGGAGATTATTCCCCAAATATCTTTCCCCTGCCCTTCTTCCTGGGGGAACTAAGACCAGGGTGGTTGGTAGCAGGAATGGTAATGATGCCGACATGCAGTAGCATCACAATTGCTAAGATTCTCACCTGTGGTACACTGGAATGAAGGGCAAACAAAAGGCAAACCATGAGGTCATGTGGTATTGGTGACAGCTGCATGGCCTTGGGAAATGGTAATTATAAATATTATGGAATTGAATGACTTTTGTTAGCTGCTCTGGAAATCAAAAAACAATAAACTCCAATCAGACAACTACCAATCCAAGGCAGCTAAAAAACCAACAGTCTCTACGGCAGTATTTGAGAAGACTCTCATCTTCTATACTCATGTGGCAGACAGAACTGAAAATCAGGCCAATGATATAATTTTGAGGGTAGAAGATCTCCAAAGGAGGTTAAATGCATAGCCTCAACAGGTATCCTATGCCAAAGTCAGGACTGGCAGAAAAATAATAGGACCTTTAAACCTGAAATGTAATCATTCGGGTAGATGATCCCATGAATCTTGAATTTCTGGACTCCACTGCACCTGCACAGTTGACAGAGGCACACAACTCTCCCCTTTGCCAGAACAGAACAGAACAGCCTCTGCCTACCTAGACTCACCTACAAACACCTCACCTGAGGCAGATCATGTTTGTCCTCCTCAGGATTCACTGTGCCCACTCTTGTTGCTGATACCCTGATAACCAGGGTTAGGCCTCAGGAGAATTCAAGAGGGGAAATAATTATGTGGTCCAGGAAGAAACAGCTTATTCACTGAAGGAACTGAAGTTTTTGTAGTGAAACATGAAGCATCCATGAGAATGGGTCTAAAGGATGTTGAAACAGGAAGGGTGGAAAATAAGCCAAATAAAGGAAGAACTTAGCGTAATAAGAAGACTCCAGTATGGTCTGGCAAAGAAAGCTGAAGCTGTTCTTAATGCTTGCCTGGGCTAGTTCCTAAACACTTGGGGATGGTTATAGCCTCTAGCAAATGGGGTAGAGCCTTAGAACCGCTTTGGCATTGTATACATGGAAGAGTCAGAAGGGTCAGGAGGTAGGAATGTTAGAATAGACTTGTCATCTAAGACTACAGAATGCACTACTTGAGTATGTTACCTAGAAAGGCCCAGAGAACACTCCCTTCACTGAATCAATAAAGAACATACTAGTGAGAGTGGCAATGACTTCCTTATGAAACTCATTGGTGGATATCCACTACAGGGCAAGGTAAACAACAACAACAACAACAACAACAACAAATGCTGTCTTAGAACAAGTTTCTCTAATTTCAATGAGGAAGACAGGATTCTGGAATGATAGAGGTCAGATAATGGCACTTAACCATTCAAGGTAGGAGGGTGATAATTATTGTAATGGCTAGCAAGGTTGAGCTGGCAATCTGAGAACTGTGGAGGTAGCTAAAAATCATGTTGTTCTGATGGATGAGATAGATGGAGACAGCTCTTTGAAAAGTAGTCCCTAGTGTGCAGTAGAGTCCAAGTAGTGACTGCAAATCTGATCATGGAATTTGAAGCGACTGTGTGACTGGAGCTGCCTTTCATGAGCTGGGTGTTAGTAGAACCATTAGTCACAAGGTTGGGGAGGTAGACCAAAACACCATCATACAGTGGAAATAGTAGGGATATTCAGGATCAGGTGTAAGAAGGTCCAGAGTTATGTGGAGAGATGGCCAAGACCCCTATGTCAACACATCTGTTACACTGACATCTTTCCTCAATCCATACCATTTGCTCATTGTAGGAGTATTTCCTTAGGATCAGATGACAGAGGAAGAAAGAACTTGGGAGTGGTTCATGAGTAGGTTACCACAGTATATTGGTGTGAACTGTAAATGATTTGATAGCATCACTCAAGGATGGCCTACAAGACTGTGGTGATGGGTTATTCTCCTCTAAAGCAGAGCTCTGACAAAGACATTTGGTCATAAATTTGGAGTGAAGAGAAAAATAATGGTTTGACAGAAGATATACAAACCCTTGTGAGCAGTGGCAAATGCTTGGTTGGTCAGGAGCCTGGAAGGAGTAAGGCTGGAAGATTGGAAACAAGGAGGGCTATGAAAGAGACATATTGCTAGACCTCTGAGAGTGAGCATAAAGCACATGGCTCTTTTCTTCAGGCCCACTACAGGGGAGGCAATGAATAATCAGGAGGACTCATCCTGAAGATATCAGCCATTCTCTCTCCTCTGCTGGGCCAGGTGACTAGTTCTGCTGAGGCAGGAGGGGTTGACAGTGGAAGAAAAGAGGAAGTAGTGTTTCAGCCATAATGAAGGATGAATCTGTATTTGGAAGGTGATGATTACTACCACTACTACTACCATCACCACCACCACCAGCACCACCACCACTACTACTAGTAAGAATACTGACCACCATCGATTGATGGTATATGATATGCCAAATACTACTCTAAGCATTTTATATCTATTTTCCAATTTGTCTTTGACAATAACTCTATGAATCAGATCCTATTTTTATTAATTACCATTTTATATGTCAAGTTTGATATTCTGATTTTTTATTATTATTATTTCCTTCCACCAGTGATACTAACAACCAATGCTTAAGAACAAACTTTGCACCTATCACCTCATTGAATCAATAACCCTACAACATAGGTATATTATTCCTGTTTTACAAGTGATGAACTAAACATTCACAGGTGATCAACTAAAGTAAACTAAAACAGATGATGAATTTAAACATCATATCTGCCAGGTCTAAGGCTACCTTCTACCAAAGTACTTTATGTCCCCTCATCTCTGACCAGAAGTCAGAGACAGAAGGTTGGTGAGGGTGGGCCACTGAGCTTGATCAAGCCATAATGAGTGAGTGAACAAATGAATGAGCTGAATTACCAAGGTTCTTGATCCACCTCAGGAATACTGTTGTTCCTGCTATCCCCTTTCTCTATCCCTCTCTTCTGTTTTTCCCACATATGTGATATTGACAGTTGAGCTGGTCATAGTCATCTTTACCATCTTGATATTTTATTCCAATTTCTTTTTTTCCCCATAAACCAAAAGGACTTGGGTTTTAAGAAACAAATAAATAAAACCAAAGAGAACGCTAGCATATGCCCTGCAAGACATGTGCTCCAAAATGCTTTTCTAAGGCTTTGCCATGCAACTTCCCAGAATGCTTTGAATCTCATACAGGCCAGGAAATCTGCTTTCTGAAGGCTCCCTTCCACGCCTTTATCTACATAACTTTCATTGACCTAAATCGGATTTGTGTGTGCAGAAGGGCAGCACAATTGAGGCTCTGCAAGTCTTGTCGTCTTTTTGTTAAGCTTCCCAGGCTGCCAATTACCAATTCTGTGCACTCGGGGATGTGCAGGACACAGCACATTAAATTGGAACAGAATGTACTGGTTAATGATAACCAAGTCAAATATGTAAAGGGATTTCTGGGTAACAAAGATGGAGTTGAGGTCGGAAGCCAATAAATCAGGGCTTGAACTAGGCTAGAGAAGCAAAAGGAGAGGAGAGAAGTCAGAGGAGTGAGGAAGACAGAGAGAGGAGAGGGAGAACAAATATGGGAATCTGAGGAGATGGTTTCTTTAGAAGTACGTAATGGAGAAGAGTCTGGAAAATAATCCCTTGAAATGATTTATGGCTACAGGGAATCTGGGACCATTTAAAATCTGTCATGGAGGAATCTGGGACTCTGTTGGAGAGACATTTCTTTGAGCTGTATCTATGTCTAACTATTTTGATCATTTGGCCAGCTGTTTAAACGGAATGATTGTGTGGCTGGCTGGATGGGCTAAATCAGTCAAACAAGCCCATCTGGAAGATGATGTAGAGTCAGTTAAAATGTTATATTCTTTGTGCAAATGCAAACGCATTGTTTCCATTGGTCATTTGCCACTCATGGGATATAACGTGGAACTAAGGAATCCCTATGAAATAAATTTACATTCAAAGACAGAATGCAGAGGAAAATATGTCAGCACCTCTATTACTAACTCTTCACAATAACTGTTAAACATTGACCCATGGGCTCTTTTAAGAATACAATGCCATGACCTTATATGAATGCATTTTAAAAAGTTAAGGAAGTCACACAAAATCGTAACACTAAATATTGTCACTGCCAGAAAAGATAACAGCATTAAGTCACCTTGTGTAGCTGGGGCTGTACAGAGGAAGTTAAAGCAGCACGTCTTCCTTTGTAACAGGACTTACATTCTACTGTGGCTAATGTACGTGGAACCATATGGTTAGGAAAGAAAATACTAGTGTGTAAACACTTACATACATATATACCTGTACACAAGAGACACACATACTCACACACATGAAAAATATATTCAAGTATCCAAAATTTATTTTTATACTGTGTGTAAATTTAATTGTTTGAATGTTCCAGCACATGACAGGTAGCTGCTGTTGGGTAGTGATACTAGCCTCAAATACCACCTCTTTGCAGGTAATGTTCAGCATACCTCTAGCTCAGCCCTTTCTCCAGAATGACAGTTCAGAGTGCCTGGAGATCATTAGGCATTTCCATTTGAAAACTGTCCCTTGAAGCCAATATATCTAAAAATAAAATCATCACCTTCTCCCCAACATAATTTTCTCTTCCTCTTATTTTCCCATGATTTCTATCATGTGAACTCTAAGGTGAACTCTAATGGGGGCAAAGGGCTTTGTCTGAATTGCTCACAACTGTATTCTCAAGGCCCAGAGCAGTGACCGGCATATAGTAGGTACTCAGTGAACATGTGTTGAGTGGTTTGTGTGGATGGATAGATGGATTGAACACTAATACCACTTTTCTCCCTGATGTGGGGCACTTTTCATACTTTCCTTTCCAGTTACACACGAACCCTGTCATATCTTTCTTCAAAATGCTTCTTTGCACTGTTTACCCCACTGGGTTGATGGTGGATAAAATGAGAGTGAGCACATGAAAACGCTTAGTAAACTGTGTAACACCATACATATTTAGGATAATTATTTAAGTTCCGCTTGCCAGCACCCCAGTTGAGATCTTCATGATCCCATAACAAATATAATAAGCTGCTTGCTTTCAGAATCTCCCTTCATATTATCCCATATTCCCATTAAAGATCTCCTAGAGCTCTGTGGCAATTCCATCATCTGACACCACCAATGAGAATCTCCCTGTGGCTTATTGGATTGCAAAGCAGTTGGGATCATCCAGATTTGGGGGTCTGAATATTTGTCTACCTGTGTCTCCCATCCATCTCCTTTGCTTTAGAAATATCTGTCATCTCATGCTCTTCTAACAGGCATGATCATCTCTGCCTTCACAAAGTCTGTCTTTCTCTACATTCATCAATAAAATTCATGGGTATACAAATACACAGATGAAGTTCCTTCCCATCTATCTTTACAAATCCCATCCACCTTTTAAATGCCATGTATAACTCTACAGCCTTCTTCCCTGACGGTCTGAGTTTGTGTTGGTAGTCTCAGTATGTAAGGTGAGAAATCTGAGAACATTTAGTTGACTTGGGAAGAGCAAGGAAAATGAGCAAGAGAGTGGGACCACAGGGAAAAGTATTGGAAATGGCTCAAAACATGCACCTTGGAACTCTCTCATCTGTAAGGTAAAGGAGCTGGGGTATACACCAGCTCCTAAAAGTTACTTGTTGAAGACCAATGTACAGAAGCAAAGAACATTAATTCCCAGTTATCTCCATCTACCACAACTCCAGAAGAAGCTCTCAGGTATAGAGATATAGGTCCTGAAATAGTTCATGTAATTTTAAGTTTTCCAGTAGCAACATTTAAAAAGGTAAAAAGAAATAGGTTAAGTTAACTTCAATAATATGTGTTTTTATTAGTCAATATATTTGACCCAATATGTCACCTCAAATATGATCATTTCATGTAATTAACATTAAAAAATTATTGAGATATTTTACATTTTTTATACTAAGTCTTTAAAAGCTAGTACACATTTTATATGTAGAGCACATCTCAGTGAGGACTAGCCACCTATCATGGTGCTTCGTAGCCACACGTGGCTGGTGCTGCCATTACTGGACAGTGCAGGTTTCAGGTAAGGTATACAGGCAGGTCACTTGGAGCATCTGCTACACCAGCAGTTTCCAGACACTGAGATCATCTTCTCTCAATTGACTATTTAAAGTACTGATCTAAGACTCAGCATACATTGTTTAGAAATGTTATTTACTTTTTCATGTGGTTAGGTCTTATGTCCCTGAATAAAGAAGTATACTTCTAGGATTTACTTGTGTACCTTCCCATTAGTTCCTCCTTTATTGCCTTGTTCAATTACCTTTTGCCAAATGATTGATTCCCTGAAGGCACGTTATCCACAGGTCCCTAACCTTCTGTGAGGAGAAATCACTGTTAATTCCCCATTCAGAGAGGAGAGGGAGATGTGTCTGTCCAGCTCTCAGCCAAGGGGGAAGTTTAGCTCTGTGGCTAATGGCTAGGAGACCCTGCCCTGAGTAAGACATTGTCAACCATTTCAGACAAGAATTTTAAAGACTTCCATGGAGGGAGATGCAGCAAACTCCTCCAATAACAAACTTAAGTTTCTTAACACATTTTTTCTCTGTGGGAAAGAAAATTCTATTCCTCTTACCTCAATCATCTCTAAGCTGTTTGGTTGGTTGGTTTTGGCTTGCCTGCTCTGTTCTATTGCCTGCCTTCATTTCCAAGTCCACAGAGGACTTTGAAATGTGCATGATGGGCACCTGGTGCCCATTTGCTATTAAAAGGTTAACATGTCTTCCCAGCCAAAAAGAAGAGCAGCCATTATGCCATGGAGCAAAAAGCACTGAGATGTGTTGCACCAGAGAGGCAAAGCTGTAAAGGCAAAGAGATTTTGCAAACTCCAAGAAAATCTCAAAGGCATTAAATGGTATCCACTGTCTCCTAATGGAAAATGGGCATTTCCCAAGTCTCATCTACATAAACACAGAGATATAAACATTTCCAAACCATCAACTTCTTAGGAAAAAAGGGGTGATCTGTGGCAATCCAGAGGATTCAAAATGACACACCCTTCTTGACCTTACTCCTAAAAAATTTTCCAGTATCTCTGATGGCTATTTGTGACAGCCAAACCATCAGTAAATTTGAAGACGGGAAGTTTCCAGTGGAAAAAAGACATGTTCTCCATTATTGGTTATTAATATTGGGTCTAAAGACCCATTTCTCTCCCTCTTCATTTATCTAGGATTAAATGTTTAACATTCAATCGATCTCTTTTAAGATTTTCTATGAGTTCTCTTGCTTTTAACCGCCCCCCCATTTCTCTAAAAGCTTATTTATTTTTAAATTACTATCTGCTTTCCTTTTTAAAAATGTTTCCTTCCTTCTTAACCCCTTTCCATTCCTCTTTACCTTGGGCCAATTATTCATTCTCATTCATAAATTGTCCTACTTTTAGAATCACGTACATTTGATCTTTAATCTTGGTCAAGTCAAACTTTTCCCCTTTCTGTTTCCTACCTCCCAGATGAGACCATCTTTCTGTCCCTGGCTCCTGCTGGTCACATGTCACCTGTGTAGTCTTTCTGTTCTCATTTCACCAGAGTTTCTCTTCCTCAGGACATCAACTAGTTGAGGGGCTCAGGAGGCAGATCCAGCACTTCTCGGTATTCTCCAGAATACTCCAGGCAAAGTGGTGGTATCTCCACAGCTAGAACCATTTCTTTTACCAGGAGTCACTTGCCAACAACTTGAGTAATTGACTATCCTCAGCTATTTTAAGTGCCATTGATCACAAACTGCTAGGAATTAAGACTATTTCATTTTCAAAATGAAAATCCCTAGGAAACTATATGTATATATTTGTAGTATAAATGGAGAAAAAAATGGATGCCTTTCTTAATAAGCTAAAACCATAGCATTTTAGGTACAAGGCAAATTACATATTTAAAGATAAAAGAAAGTATGGAAAGTGCTGCCATTTGTGATTGGTTTATATAGACTCATTGTATACCTGATTTAATTTCATGCCAGGCACTTTTTCACAAACTCAAGTTTGGGATGGGAAGAGTGAGGTTTTCTTTTAGATAATGAATGTATTTTAAAAGTGTTGCTTTGGGGCACCTGGGTGGCTCAGCTGGTTAAGCGTCTGACTCTTGATCTCAGTTTAGGTCTCGAATCTCAGAGTTCTGAATTCAAGCCCCACATTGAGTTGGTGGGGGGCACTTAAAAAGCCCACACTCTGCAGAGTATGGAGCTCACTTAAAAAAAAAAGTGTTGCCTCATAGAAGATGAGCCACAGACTGGGAGAAAATATTTGCAAAAGACACATCTGATAAAGACTGTTACCCAAAATATACAAAGAACTCTTAAAACGCAACAGTAAGAAAACAACCTGATTCAAAAATGAGCCAAAGACCTTAAAAATACCTAATGAAAGAAGATATACGGGTGACTAATAAGAATATGAAAAAGTGCCTCCCATCCTGTGTCATCTGGGAAAAACAAATTAAAACAATGAGCTATCACTACACACCTATTAGAATGACCAAAATCCAGAACACCAACAATTGCTGTTAAGGATGTGTATCAACAGGAATTCTCCTTCACTGCTGGTGGGCATGCAAAATGGTATAGCTGCATAGGAAGACGTCTCTGGTGGTTTCCCACAAAACTAAATACACTCTCACCATATGACCGAGCAATTGCACTTTGTATTTATCCAAATGAGTTGAAAACTTATGTCTATACAAAATCCTGTACATAGAAATGTATAGCAATTTGATTTATAATTGCCAAAACTTGGAAGCAACCAAAATATCCTTCAGTAGATGAATCGATAAATAAACTGGTGCATCCTGACAATGGAATATTATTTAGCACTAAAAATAAATGAGTTACCAAGCCATAAAAACACAGAACAACATTAAACGCATATTACTAAGAAAAAGAAATCAATTAAACAAGCCACTGTGGGACGCCTAGGGGATCAGTGGTTGAGCATCTGCCTTTGGCTCAGGGTGTGATTCCCCACAGGGAGCCTGCTTCTCCCTCTACCTATGTCTCTGCCTCTCTCTATGTGTCTCTCATGAATAAATAAATAAAATCTTAAAAAAAAAAAGCCCTTGAGTGTATGATTCCACCTATCTGACCTTCTGAAAAAGGCAAAACTATGGAGACAGTAAAAAGATTGGTGATTGCCAGAGGAGGGGGATGAATAAGCAGAGCACAGAAGATTTTTGGATAGTGAAAATACTCTGTATGATATTATAATCATGGAAAAATGTCATTAAACATGTATGGAAACCCAATGAATGTACAACACCAAGAGTGAACCCTTAGGTAAAACTATGAACTTTGGATGATTATAATGTGTCAAAGTAGGTTTGTCCTTGGTAGAAAAAAATGTACTATTCTGATGAATGATGTTGACAGTTGGGGAGGCTGTGCATATGCAAAGGCAAGGGAGATATGGAAAATCCTTATAACTTCCTCTCAGTTTTACTGTAAACTGAAAAAAAATCTTAAAAAAATAATCTTCAGGGTGCCTGGGTGGCTCAATTGGTTAAGCATCTGCCTCTAGCTCAGGTCATGGTTCCGGGATCCTGGGATCGAGCTCTGTGTTGGGTTTCCAGCTCAGTGGGGAGTTTGCTTCTCTCTCTCTCACACACTCATTCTCAAATAAATAAATAAAATCTTTTAAAAAATGAAAAATACATAAAATAGTTAAATCTTCAAAAAAAGTATTGCTTCAAACCTCATTTAAAAATATTTAATTGCATATTATTATGTCTTTCAACGATTGCTGTATATTTTATGATTACATGTAATCCCCAAGGTCCCATTTTCTAGAACTTTCCATTAAGGTCCCAAATTTATCAACTAGGATTAGAAGTGTATAATCTTTTTTCTTGATCCAAAATGAAAACCAAAATTTAAATGCATAGTTAAAGAAACCTGTTTGAAGTTTTTCTAAGTTCATATGTAGAGCAAAACTGGCCATGGGCTTTCACTTGAGGAAATAGATTTTTGTAAAATATCTATGAAATTGCCATTTTGGTAAGTTTCAGCTCAAATATTGATTTTCTTCTTCTTTCTTTGGGTTTTAGGAGAGCAGCTGAGTTGCCTTTCAAAGTCTCCACCCAACTTCCCACCTTCTAGCTCCTTCTCTCACTTCTCAAGTGAAATCAATGTTCAGTAAAGGAATAAACTGGATCATCTATGGAGTTAAATGTAAATTTAGACAAAAGCAATTTAACTTAACAAATATTTATTTAGCATATACTATGTACACACACACACACACAAAAATGATGACTATGGAGATATATGTTCGGCCTTGAAAGCGTCCATGGAATAATATAGGGAAAGGAAGGACGGAGATAAATATATACTGGAGTGATAGTGATAATATGTTGGGACAAGTTCGTATTCCTTAAGAGAAGGGAGATATAAACTCTCAATTAAGGTTAGAGGAACCAGGAACCAATTTTCTGATCCTTAAGAATTTCATAGTACTGAATCCAGCATTTCAAAATATCACAGTGCAAAAGACCGAACCAAACAAGCCAATCCTAAATAGCTCCATGCTTTTCAAAGTAGTTAGGGAATTTTAGCCTTCCATTCTTAAACTTGAACTAGGTATCCTTGTTGGTTGGCTGGTTGGACGCTGTACAGCCGATGAAAGAGCAGATGTCACGGTGGCTATGGCACTTTCTGGTTGAGGAATCTCCTCAATAAAATGTAGAAAATAATATCTACCTTAAGGGTTATTATAAAGAGCTTGGAAAGGAGTTTGACATATAATCACACTCAATGAATGTGAATGGTCATTAATAATAGTAATAATAGTAGTAATCATTTGTCCTAAGTCACTGTGTCACTAATTCTGAATCTATCAGAACAGCGCTGGTAAACTTTTACTAAAATTAACAGATAGATCCTATAGACAGGTTGGAGGAGGGATGATATCTCTGGCTCACACTGAACCCCACACTTGTTCTATCCCCAACCCATGTCACCCTCCTTCTTCCCTGGTGACTCTCATGGAAGCCACTGTGAGAAAATGTAGTGAATGTAGAGAAAAGTGGACGTCTGTGAAAACTGAAAAAAAAAAAAATAGGTTTCTTTATTCCCTAGATTAGGGACCTTGCTCAAAAAGATGAACTCTCAAACTGAACAACTTTTTTTACTTCTGCTTATTATGGTGCCTAAACCTCCACCAGTAAAAGCAGTGGTTTCCTGCCCTGGGTCCTTAGAATCCTGAGCCTGCAAAAGTAGTATCTTCCCACATTAAAGATTTCATAAGCCTTGATGAAAACACCAGGTCCCTTTCCCTATGGCTAAAATTACAGCACGTTTGCATGGAAGCCCTGGGCATCCAATTATTCACAGAAGTACTGACTGTTAGTTATATGTGTCTGCACTTAATGAATATAGGAAGAATTCATCATTATTCACTCAATGACCATTGGCATCAGAGCACGAACGTTCCTTGTTTTGGGGCATAACAAATATACATGACTTGCCATGAAGTGATTTGGGATTATTTACAATTTGAAAAGATTTTTTTTTTTTTCAAAGCTAAAGAAGCAAAAACACATGAAAGCTATTTAGCAAAGAACTTGTGGAACTCAGTTCCTGCCTGATACAATGAGATCTCTTACCATGCAGATTTAAGCCCTGACACTAAGGGGTTTCCAAGCTCATAACCACATGTGCCCTCCCTGGATTTGCACACTCTGCTGACTGCATCTAAGGTGTCATTTTAGGGGTGGGGTTGGTCCTGTCTTCCCCGTGATATAAAGCCCCTATCCCACGGGCACAGTTCACTGACACACTTGGGAGCATGCTCCACATTCATGGCATTTCTCACATGCGCAGGCAGCACAATCAGCCTTGCAAATGGCCACTCACCCCGGATGCATGTGTCACTGCAATTGACATGGTGCTGAGGGAAAGAAAGCTCAGGGTTGTTTGTTTTGTTTTGTTAATTTATTTATGTGTATGTTCTGAAGGAAGGGATGACAAACTAAGAAAGGGGATGGATGACATTTTCTCTCTCACCTCTTTCTGAAGCTTCTCCTCTTTGTTTTTGCCTTGCCTCTCGCATGCCTCAAACTCTATCCTTTATCAAAACCAACAAACCAACAAGCCTGTAATATTTAGATGTAGCAACTAAGACCTTCATCACTGAAAATACAGAAGCAGACAGTTACATAAAAATCTAGCCAACTCAATAACAGTACAAAAGGGGGTGACCGATTTTAAGAACTTAGTAACAAAGCAGATGACACTTTCAAAACCTCCATCATTTTAGACTCTTCAATAGTAGCCTTTTTGCTAGAATTGTATTTCAAAACTAGAGATAATTAATAATAAACTGTTCTGCTTGTGCCAAAAGCTATGGTAAATAGGTGACATAAATGTCTGAGTGAGGGAAGGCCAGAAGCCTGAGTGTGGACATAGCTTTGAATTGAGTAGTTTCTTGGCTGTCATCTAATTCCTTCCAAAAACCAATTCCATCCACTTTGGTGGGTACCTACCAAGTGCAAGGCAGAGAGGCAACCCTGACCATTTTTATACATAAACATATTCTCTTCCTGACTTGGATTTCTCCCCCCACGAGATGACAGCAGTCCTCGGAAATTATAGTAATGTCATGCTGGAAAGGACTGTAGAGATTAGCAAGTCCAAACCCTTTGTCTAAGATTTATAGACTCTGATGTTCCCAGAGAAGGGATGACTCTCTTGCAAAGTTGATGCTCAAGGGAATGGTGGCATCAGCATGGAAGTGAGGACTCTGACTTTCAGTTTTGCCCTCTTTCCATTAGAATAGATGCATGCAATGAAAACAGGAAGGCACAGGGTAAGAATCACTCTCATGGCAGTTAGTTTAATTGAAAAGCTACAGAACCAGCTTGACTTACAAGGTCTGATCATGGAATGAATCATTTTCTTCTCAACTCAACTAATCATTTTCTTCTTTTTTTTTAATGCCTAGTCTATGTGAGCCAGTGTATTTGACATGGTAAAGAATCCAAAGATAAAAACAATGTGGCTTGCCTTCCATGAGCTCTGCCTTAAAAGACAAACATGGTGTTATGAATCTTACTAGAGTCAGCATGCATGTTGTCAGCGGGCATTCTATTAATCTGCCTTCATTTGCACTGGTGTTGCCAGGAGTCTTCATTTTCCACATTTGTACACAGTCTTCTCCCAGATGGGCTGAAGACAGAATGAATATCTGTCCTATTTCCATGAAGGGCCAGTGTGCCTGAGCAGTTAGAACCTCTCCTCACCACATCCCCATCCTTCCACCAACCACTCTACATAACATGGTCATCATATAAGGGGGATTCCCAGCTTGGAGGGTGAGCTGGGACCTGCAGAAGCTCTTATCCCATACAGACCTACAGACATACAGAAAAAAGGATTTTCCCTGTGTATGGAAGGCACCGTCCAATAATGATAAACGGATCTAGGCATGAAGCCAGGAGCCAGCAAGAGGAAGGAATCCTAACTTAGGTTTTACAAATACTTAACTCTCTCTCCACCTCTGGAGGGCCCTGCTGGTGATTTCTCTTCTTTGAAGTTTTAGCACATACATTTAGTGATAACTAGTGAATGTCCACATACAAAGAAAACCCAGGACAAATCCAAGCTATGCCATTGTATTTATAAGGCTTCAGACACAAAATCTAGTAATTGTAGCTGGAGCTATGCAAAGGGATGCTATTTATTGGCCAATTTTAGGTAATGGGAAGAATTTCCCTCTTAATTCTTTTGCAAGCCCAACCGTGTAGTAAAACAATGAAAAAAAACTTTCTCCCAGGAAAAGAGCTTCTTAAAATTCACTTAGTTTCAAGGAGAGCAAACAGTGAAAGGGAAGGTGATGCACAGGTTCTGAGTAGATATATGGTGCTTAATTTCAGGTACATATAATATTTATCTTGGTAGGAAGGTACGACTCCGGCTGTGCACCAGCGTACCCCAAGATACCACTAAGTCGAAATATACCACCATAAAAGGTAAAAGGATGAAAGTCCCCATCCGTGCCTATTCCCCCCAGGACCAGCAGCCAATATCTCCCTGACCTCCTAGCAAGACCCAGGAAGGGTTCAGGCTTAATCACTTGTACACAATACACCCTTTGCAGCCTTTTAATATTTCCAGTAATTTTTCTCTTATGAGTTTTGAGCTAACATAATTCTCAAGACACTTCCCTTTTAAGCCTTACATCAGCAGAGGCAACAGCAGAGTGCTTGGAGACAAAGCAGGGTACAGCCAGACACACGATTTACCCCAAGCTTTTGGCTCTTGGTGGCCTTAAAGACAAAGCTTTTAACTTTGTACAATCCCTGGCTCTCAAACAAAGACGTGATTAAAAGCAGGTGGGGGAAGGGAAACAACCATAAAAGATGGAGATGTACAGGAGGCCAGCGTGGTCCCTGTCCGGCACACAATCCATTCCCGGCCAGGAAAATGATTGCCGCACAATGGCCAGCATGGCCAGCCCAGGGCAGCTGCGAGATATAAATTGTCAGCAATGACCATAAGCACTCAGAGAAACAATTTAATTCCTCACTTCCGCCATCATGGGCTGATATATTCTTTCAAGGTCATTACCCAAGGCTAGAAGGGTCGCTTGATTAACGAGTGACAGGCCCAATGAGGGCCAGTGTGCTCGAGCAAGGCCTTATATTAATTAGACAGAAGCTCGGGAAAATAAATGTTACGGAGAAAGGAGGGGCCAAGTCTTTGGCATGAGCTGTGACCTCGCCACCCCCACCCCATTCACCCCACAAAAGATAACACCCTGACCTTGATCCTTAATGCTATACTTTAGCTTTGTTTTAAAACCTATAAAATACAAAACATAAACCATGCTCCGTTTCATATTCAGGACGACCCCGGCTCCACACTGCCTTTGTCTCACCCTCACTCACTTAGTTATTCTAATTTATTGGTTAATTCTGAGCGGAGATGGAGAGAACTGCTGGCTCTGAACTTCACATCTCAGAAGCGGCTGAAACCATGTTGATCTGAGGCCAAGGGAAGCCCGAGAGTGATGACTCTTCAGTGTTTTAAGCCCAGTGGCTAATAATCTAGCAATTGCTCTTTAATAAAAAGTCATTATCTTGCTTAAGGAGTTAAGGAGATTTGGATTTGGTGATAACAGTGGGCTTGCAGGGCAGATGACCATTCGAAGCAAGAGGGGCTTAAAAATACCCTCTGCTCCTCATCCGGTACACTCTGTCCCTTTGATTCTATCTATCTTGAAAGCCTCGCTTCAAGAGACACAAAGGAATAAACTCCCAGGGGATTTTAGTCAGTTCGAAGCATTCATTTCCAACACAAGAGACCACTGGTTTCAGAACTGAGTTTCATAGCCACCAAACATCAAGAAGGATTTTTTTTTTCCTTCCTCTGCCTGCAAACTCACCATGTTGAGCCCTGATCCCACTGGGAAAGCAATCCTGCCATCTCAGAGGGTCCCGGGCTGAGTGCTCACGTTGATGCAGAGTGAGGCTATACATCTATTTGAATTTCCCAGAAATCCATTGCCATCTATCAGAGTAAGTGCAGGCAATGGGGGTGGAAGAGGCTTAGGTGCCACTCAGGATGTGAGGAGTGGTTGGTAGAACTTTCCGGCAAGAAGCCACATCGAGCTTCACTTTCTGTCAAAATGGAGAAAAGAGATTTCACTTTTGGGACAGGTGGTTTCTGTGATCTCCTATTTGGCACCACCTTCTGACCACCACTGTATGTACAGACAGGTAAGGGGCAGTTTGCAGATGGTCCTTCTCTGATCCTTGGGACAGGCCGTGATCCACAGTGTCTGAGATGGCCCCCAAGGATCCTCATCTGCCGTTACTCAGGACCTGTGTCATTTCCTCCCCCTTCAGGGCCGGTGGGACCTAGCAACTCATTTCTACCAATTGTGATGGGGTGTCACTTACGGGGTTAGGTTATAAACAGACTATGACCTGTCTTTTGCTGGTTCGTTCTCTCTCTCTCTCTCTCTCTCTCTCTCTCTCTCTCTCTCTCACCTTGATCCCTTGGTCCAGGGGAAACAAACTGGCATGTGTATGCAGCCCAAGGCCAGGAACTGATGGCTGCAGCCAGCAACCAGCGAGAAGCTGAGACCTGTCTACAACCATGGGAATGGCTTGGATTGGATCCTCCCCGGTCCAACCTTGAGAAGACAGCAGCCCCAGCTGACCTCTTGACTGCAGCTTGATGACACACTTAGAGTCAGAGGCATCTAGCTAAACTGAGCAGAAATTCCTAAGGGAAACAGACCATCAAGTGTTTGTTGTTTTAAGCTGCTAATTGTTTGGGATAATTTGTTACGTATCAGTAAATAACTAACACACACAGTAGTTCCACTGATCCTACTATGCACTACGTGATCTTATGAAGAACAATGGACTTGCTCCGTGTTTTTGTTTCCTCGTCTCTGAAATGGGAACAAGTCTCCTGGAGAGGCTTTAGACATGAATTAAATATCTATAAAGATCTGGTTCAGATGGCGGGAAGGGAAATTCTATGCATTATCAGCATAGTATGGGTAACTGATGTACACTACCCATCAGAATGATCAGTTTTGTGGAAGATATAGCATCGTAACCAGGCATGATTATTATACCATATTTTACATCTCCGAGTTCTCTGTCCTTGATAGGTACCTATGAGGCCCCAGCCAACAAATTTGCAGACACCTTGCACACTTACTCATCCCACCCATTTCTCCGACCATTCATCCTTCTACCCACCCTTTCCACAACCTCCAAGCACGCAAGAGCACTGGAAGAGACATAAAAATGTATTCAGTATGGTTTATGTCTTCAAGGAGTTTACAAGCCAGCAGAGAAGACAATATAGGAGTGCGCTAAGTGCTGGGATCTAAGAGTAGCACGTGGTGAGTTTCAGGAGCATGGGCAAGGGCAGTAGGAATTCAGAGAAGGCAAGCAGAATCCAGCTCTGGCTGGCAGGGGCTGGAAGAAGGAATGGACACACAGGCGAGCAGTAAGGAATGTGCTGTGAGTTCCTGTTCCTGAGATGTCCATGATGTGTTGACCATAGCCCCTCGCCCAGTCTCCCTTTGGCCAACCCCACAACATTTGAAGTGCAGCGCCAAAACAGAGTTACGGTCTGCAGCCACAGAGCCGAGCTAACTGGCGCCCTGGGAATCACACCCAGGACCTCAGCTTCATTACAGCAGCTACATTATAATGATACATTACTGAACATCAACCTCCTGGATACAGGACAGGCATCTGGCCATCCAACCTTCTGAATTGAGAACAGCATGTAATGAATCCCCAGTTCCTTAACGTGTTTAACAATTAATAAGCTAGGGTTTCCTTGAGGACAGCACAGAATAAAATATGAGTACACCAAGGAAGAGGTCACACAGCATAAACACATTGTATGAAAACAATACATGTGATGAGGCTGGGGGATGAGGAGCTTTCCCTTGACTTTGAAAATACAGTAAAATATACGGGGGATCTAAATTATCTGGACACGGGTTGCTTCTATATTTCTTGCTGCTGCTTAGACCCCCACCCCCACCCCCTGCCCAGCCCCTTACACGTAGATGATGATTTTGCCCATTGCACATAGTGGCTGCTGAGAGAAAAGCTGCCCTGGGTACAAAGAGTTGCTATTAATTTCAGGTAAGCTCATAAAGCAAGCCTATATGGGAAAGGAGAACTCAGGCAGCTTGATGCCAAAGAACAGGATTAATAAAAAATATTCTGGCTCTTTGGGAGAAGCCAATTCAGCAGGTTTCATTCTGTGCTGTGTTCTACCAGTGGCCTGCTGAGAGAAACAGCATGGCCCACCGGGAGGGCTGCTGGCAGCTCCCCAGCAGCGCTACCGCCCGGAGACAGGAAGACCCCTGCCTCCTCCAAGCTGCTGAGGTCAGCTGTCAGGCTCCACGGATCTGCTCTCTGGCCCCTGCCTTTCCTGGTGACAAATGGAGAAGGTACTCATCAGAATCTGTGGCAAAAATTTGCAAAAGAGGCATACGTCCAAGAAAGTCGATGGCACTGTAACTTGATGCCTTCACCTAGATAGTAATGTAGTGGAAAAGAATTTTCACACTCTAACATTCTGATTTCAAGTGCTGGAAATAATTGTGCCATTTGTGATTGTTGCTTTTACATCGCGATTGATGCGCCTGCTTCTTGGTGGCTTAATTGGGCGATCTCCGGCTTTGTGATGACGTGCTGCAACTGGGCGACTGAGAATTCTTAGAAAACAATTCCCTTCATCCCCAAGATTCAGCTCTACGAGGGAATCTGTGGTGGGCATGGAAGAGGTCACTTGGGTCCCAGGCTAATTAAGTTCCCTAAGCAGTTTGGATGTGACCAGAACTTCCAGAGATTCATCCCTATGGTTGAAAGTCTGTTTCCCTTATCCCAAAAGTTAGGACAGAGATTCTCAGACTGTAATGTGCATATAAAACCACCGAGAAATGGGCACCTGGGTGGCTCAGTGGTTGAGCATCTGCCTTTGGCTCAGGTCGTGCTCCCGGCGTCCTGGGATTGAGTCCCACATCGGGCTCCACATAGGGAGCCTGCTTCTCCCTCTACCTATGCCTCTGCCTCTCTCTCTCTCTCTCTCTCTCTCTCTCATGAATAAATAAATAAAATCTTAAAAAAAGAAAAAAAGAAAAAAACCTGCCAAGAAATAATGCCAGTGCCACTGGCATGTGGACCACTCTTTAAAGAGCAAGGTTCTAAGCTATGATTTTAACCCTGTCAGCACTGCTATATTTTTCGGGAAGTTTGCATTAAGATAAGCTCACTATGGCTTCTGAAGTGTCATCTTTTATATATCTTACTGTCCACGCACTTTTCACGTCGCACAATGATTGTCCACTTATCTGTGTGATTTCTATATCATAATCTTTGTGAGGTCAAGTCTGTATTTCATTCATCTTCATAACCCTGGTGTCAGCAGAGAAAATACTTGACACCCAGATGTGGATTGGAGCTCAGATCTGTCCCTTGGTGAAGGCTCAACCAGCAGCCACCAACTGGGAGAGTCGTGCATGGAAGAGGCATGCCCACATGCTGAGAACCTAAAGGCTATCTTAGAGTTGTTAACTGAGAAATGAATTATAAGTATTTTTGGTCAAATATGCCCAATAGTTTTTCCCTCCAAGCCATTATTATTTGATGGGACACTTATGAACTGTGTGACTTTTAAAAGACTCAAGATATTTTGCTCTTCCTCATGGGAATCTGTTTCACATGTAATGGGTTTGGGGCTCAGGCTTGACAGGGCTCTGGCCTTCCTTCTCTGCCTTAGTTACAGGTTTGCTTCACAATCCCCATTGCCCAATATGGAGAGATGGGTTTCTTCCTAGCTTCCAGGTCAGCTTCTCTATAAATGCTATTGAACTTTAAAATGCTTTTGAAAACCTTGCAGTAACAGTTTTCCCTTCAAGAGACACTAATCCAGAATTTACCTTGCTGCTTTCCTTATCTAAGAATTTTTACATAAGATTTGTTTTGTCTTTTTAATTAAGGCTATTACCTTTGGTGGATGTGAATTGTGGACTTTTTTATATCCCATAGATAAAGTGCTGTTATTTTAGTAGTCATTCTAAGGAGAATTACAGTTGTTTATTAGTTAACTCGAAAAACCTAGCTTGTGGTGCTTAAGAGGATGGCTTCTGGAGCTAGACCACATGAACTCAAATCCTGACTAGGCCACTCACTAGGTGTGGAAGCTTAGGCAAGTAACTTAAGCTCTCTGAGCCTAGTTTCCTGCACTGTGATGGAAAAATAATCGTTGTACCCATAACGTGACCATCGATCTCAAGCAGACCTTTTATGCTGTCCAGAGATCATGCTGTATTTCTACAGTTCATTTACCATTTCATTCTTCAAGGATGACTATACGTTTTCTCCTTTCATCTCAAGCCATCACTGCCATCTTCCTTATCTTCACTCTTAGCTGAGGACCTTGCCTCCTACTTTACCAAGAAAAGTGAAGCAAAGAGACTGTGAATTTCCAAAGACTCCTGACTACCACATTCACTCACCAATGAGCATCTGCACATCTATACTGTGCCATCTTACGACCACACATCATCTACTTACACTCTTATCTAAAGCCAGTCCCTTCACTTCATATTAGACCTTACCCTTCTTGCCGACTGAAGGGAGACTTCTAGCTAGTCTCCCTTTCCTCTCTTCCATCACCATTTTCCTCCTCTTTCTTCATTATCCCCATTGCCTTGGTGACCGCAGCCAGGTTCATGACTTCAAACACCACTTATGTTTCAAGGACTCCTACATTTGCATCTCTGGCTCAGACTTCCCTTGGAAAAGCCAAATTTCAATATCCAATGGGCGACTCTACATCTTCACATGGATTTTTAACAGCATCTGAAAATCAGCTCAGCTAAACCATTTTTTTCCCTTCAGCCTAACCAGCCTTAGGTGATGGCAATTTCAACCTCCCAGTTGCTCAAGCCAAGGCAAAAGCACTAGAGTCACCCTTGAAGTCTCTCGTCTAGCCCTCACCTGAACCATCAGGAAGTCTTCTCAGTCTTACCTTTAAAATACACCCAGAATCTGACCCCCAACCACTTATCACCACCACGGTTGCTGCCCTGGTCAGAGCTAATGTCATCACTCACCTAGATTCCAACAGTAGCCTTTCTATGTCTGCCCTCTGTTCTGAACCCAGAAGCCAGAGTGGGCCTTTTGAAACCTGAGTGAGGTCATGTTACTCCTCTGCTCAAGACTTTTTAATGGCTCTCCCTTCTATTCAAGGTCAAAGGTAAAGTTCTTTCAAGGTCTTATCAGTCATCTATACCGCCCCCCCCTTACCTCTTCAACCAACTATTTTTTTTCCTTTATTTATTTATGATAGTCACAGAGAGAGAGAGAGAGAGAGAGAGAGAGAGAGAGAGAGGCAGAGACACAGGCAGAGGGAGAAGCAGGCTCCATGCACCGGGAGCCCGATGTGGGATTCGATCCCGGGTCTCCAGGATCGCGCCCTGGGCCAAAGGCAGGCGCCAAACCGCTGCACCACCCAGGGATCCCTTCAACCAACTATTAATCTTCCTCTTCCTCCTTGGGCTCCAATGCTTGCTGGTCTTTTTAATGCTTGACACATCAAGGATGCTTCTACCTAGGGCACGCCACTTGCAGTTCCCTCTGCCTAGAACAGACTCTTCTTCCAAATGCCCACAAAAGCAACTCTTTCACCCCCTTCAAGTCTTTGCTTAAATGGCTTCTCAAGGAGTTGTACTCTGACCACCCCATTTAAAATTGCAGCCCATTCCCACCCCCCGGCCTTTCAGTTCCCCTTACCCTGCTCTATCTTTGCTTTACTCCACTGACTGCATCACTTTCCACTGCACTCTATAATGTGTAACTTTGCTATGTATATTTTAGGTCTGTCTGCCCCAGATAGAATGAAAACACCAGGGATCTCTGTCTTGCTCACTAATGTATCTTATATATGTAGAAAAGAACCTGGTATATTTCAGGTGCTTGATACTATTTGCTGAATTAAAATGAATTCAGTTCAAATGACAAATACTCTGAAGATAATGTAAGATCATATGTGTAAAAATTCTTTTTTTTAAAGATTTATTTATTTATGATAGACACACACAGAGAGAGAGAGAGAGAGAGAGAAGAGAGAGAGAGAGAGAGAGAGAGAGAGAGAGAGAGGCAAAGACACAGCAGGCTCCATGCTGGGAGCCTGATGCGGGACTTGATCCCGGGACTCCAGGATCGCACCCTGGGCCAAAGGCAGGTGCCAAACCGCTGAGCCACCCAGGGATCCCCATATGTGTAAAAATTCTTAAAACAGTGTTCAAAATGTGAGCTATCATCACTATCATTATTGTCACCAAGTTACCAAATAATAATGGTGTCTGAGACTTTCTCGTGGCTTTCTGGAAATTTTGTAGCATAAAGTATATAAACACGTGACTAAGCGCCAGGATATTTATTCACTATGTGTAAAAGCGAAGCCTTTAGATTTTGGTGTGTAGAATCCAGCGTATAGTGGTTCCCTTAATGATCCCATTCCCCTGACCCATTCATAGGGTGTGATATTGTCACCATTCTTTTTACAGGCAAAGGGACCTAGGCCCCATAGCCACCTGGAATAGACTAGATTCAGTGACGTACTTATAAATGTTTAATATGCAGCTCTCCAGGAAATAACACTGCCACCAGCCTGATTTGTAGTGTTCACCAATTTTCATAGCGTAAATATTCCCACCATGGTTGTTTCAAACTTCCAACATTATACCACTAAATGGAGAGTTGAGAAGAGACGTACAGTAGTGTACCACTAAATAGTACTTCTACCATCTGGATACAATAGACATAAATAACCTCAAGAGCATAAATAGTAAAATGTAACAAGCTGATTATGAAGTCATATGTTTCAAGGAGTTATTACATTAAAAATATAATTTATTCAATTGTAAGTTTGAATAATTTACTTTTCAGTAATAATTGTATTTAACAACCTGCTTGCCAAAATTCCTGAAAATTCAACCATTGGCTCTCGGGAGCTACTATGAGCAAGCATCGGTATATCAGTGGTACAATTAGAGTGGACATCTGGCCCACGCAAGGCCAGAGTCCCTTCCCTAGGGCCAGTAAATCAGAGCTGAGAGAACCAGTCCTTCACATTGCTGGAATATAACTTGGGAATATAAACGGACAGCCATCCTCAGTATCCCGTGAGGGTGGGGTAGCAGGAAAAGGTAGTCTGCTAAAGGAGAATAAAGATTACAATGAGAACCAGGGCTAGAAGACCAAGAGAAAATTCTCAGTGGGGCAATGGCCACCTTCCAATTCCTGGATCCAGCTGTTCCTGATATTGGTACTTGGGTTCCATGAGATGTCTCTCCATATCTAAAATAAATTCCCTGTCATTGGTCAAGCTTCAGTTGGCTTCTGATTCTTGCAAGCAACAAGGATC
Organism: Nyctereutes procyonoides; assembly: GCF_905146905.1. NCBI lineage: Eukaryota > Metazoa > Chordata > Mammalia > Carnivora > Canidae > Nyctereutes > Nyctereutes procyonoides. The sequence goes on along the minus strand of NW_026575140.1, from coordinate 9,882,801 downwards.
AGACATGTTCTGTTTATCAGTTGGGGTTGGCTGGAGTTATACCAATGTAATCAGTTAACACTGCTTTATGTTCATCAGGTACAGGTATCTTTAAACAGAAAAATAAATGATGACTGCATAAAGAGTGTATTTGTAAAAAGTGAAAAAGATATTTCAAAAGTGAAGTTTATATCAGGAAAAAAAATAAAATAGGTTCTTGGAGATGAACATTTGGGGAGCTGTAGCTTCAATTTATACTGGTCAGTGTTACCAATAAGGTTGTCATTTGCCAACTTCAGACATTCTCGTACCACTTTTATGGTTCTTGCCATAACTGCATCGTCAAAGTCAATGTACCGCAGAAAAGAAATGCAATTCATTCAATCTGCATAAAGCGTAACTTCATTGAATTGCAACCTAAGCCAAAATATCTATAAAATGGTGGATTTAATGTGTTAATTTTATTTTAACATATCTTAAAATAAATAAACGATTAAGAAATGCTGCTGGGTGTGCCATCTAAAGGGGTACGCGGGATATAACAGGAAACACCACTCTACTTAGGCCAGATTCTCTAAAGCAGTTCCTGTCTCATGTGGTTTTCTTCTAGTCACTCTGCATAGCTCACAAGATTCTGGATTTGTCAGAGGACTCCGTTTTGAGTCTCCATGACAGGAAGACCTAATCTGCTGTTATTAAAATGAAAGCAGGACATGGTAGGCACACATTTAACTAAGGGATCTGTGTTTCATTATTTGGGAAGGTGTATTTGCGTAGGTTAATTCGATGACATTCTTTATTAAAAAAAAAAAAAGAAGAAGAAGAAGAAGAAGAAGAAGAAGGAAACTTGCATAGTGAGCATTAGCCAATCCTATGTTTCAAGTTTGTGTTAATTTGCCTGAGTGTTTATCTGACCCCAGCATCCAAAAGATACCAGCAGTTAAGTTCTCTATCTTGTCACATGCTGAGTGAATAGGAGACTTGACTCAGATATGACCAAATGAATTTATTCCCTCAAGACGAAATATCCAAGTCCTAAGTAGGCATGATGTTTCTAGCTGATGTTTATCTTCAAAACTTTAAGAGCTGATGGTTACAAGCTCAGCATCACCAACACTACTTTCAGTCCGAAGGGAAGAAAGCTCTGGAGTGTTTTCCTGTGTTTTGATCCCAGCTCTGCAGCCACCCCTTAATGACTTAGGGGGGTCGTGTCTGAGACCCGTAAATACAGAGGTCACAGCCGTGCTTACTGGGCAAGCAATGTCTGAGGGCCCTGACACCAGCCAGTCCGAGTGAGCCCCTCTGCAGACCTGGAGCAGCTCAGCCACTGCTCAGGAGCACCATGACATGATGCCAGGGCATACATACATAAATCAGCCTTCTCTTACACATTACCAGGTAACGCTGACGTACGGTAAAGAGAGCAAAGCTGACCCATTAGGGTCTTGGCTTTACTGAAATGTTTACAGACTTTCAAGCCACAAGTAGTATAAGCCATCTGCACAAAGAGTTTGGGACTTACTGATGTAGTATTGAAAAGGCCACTGCTTAAAGTAACTTTTCTCCCTGGCTTAACTCTTCACATATGGGGCTCACTGCCTTACAAGTCTTGGGAAAAATATTGGCTAGTCATTTTTGCATTCTGGCTTTTTGTCATTGTTGTTGCTGTGGGTTTTTAAATTATTATTATTGGTTTTTGTTTTGTTTTGTTTTTGGTCTGAACAAACTGTGAGAATAAAAGAGGTGCACCATCCAGGTGACCACATGAGAATGTTCTGAGGGTTGAACGTGAGGAGCACATTATCACCTGACATATGTGCATAACACAGCAATGACTACTGTATCATTATTTTTTTCCCACTAACCAGAGTAAACCAAAAGATGGAAAAGCCTTCATGTCACTGTCTCCAGCTTCTCATCTTATGCCCTCTCCTGTTTCCCCTGCTATAAAAGTTTTTTTTTTTTTTGAATCCCACCAAGGAGTATTGGAATGAAATTTAATAAAAAGTCCATTAAAAAAGGAAAAGGAAAAAAAAAATAAAATAAATAAAAAAGGAAAAGGTCACCCTGTACCTGAGTACTACAAAACCCAAACTCCACCTCTGAAAGTATACCAACGATAAGTGCATACTGACTGCATTCCTGAAATAAAAACCTCAGTATTTATTTCTAAAATCACACCTCTCCGGAAAAAAGTCATATACATTTTCTCTTCTTTCCAAGGAAACAATCCTACTTCTCCTCAAAGCAAGGGTCTGAGGAGATATCCAGACAGCAGACAAAACATACAAATGCCACCGCTTCCTACACAAGCAGTCCTGCTCCTCACACGGCCCCTGATCCCTCACCCCCTGGCACACATCCATCCGCTGACACAGTGGAGTCATGACGGTGTAGAAATCACCACACAGGCTAGCCTGACACTACACATGGAAGCAGTTGGAAAAAATAAACAGGTACTTCTGCCCCTCCTGGTCACCAGACAAACTCACAACAGCAGCACCTCCTTCTGCCATTTTTCCAATCAGCACATCGCCTTGGACAGACGTGCCACGTAAGCCACATGGAATGGACAGTGGTTATTACCTCAATAACCCTGCGACATGTGTAGAATCCAGAGTCATCAAGACATCTTACTCCAAGAAACACCACTGGTAACAGATGAGGTGGGGGGCATGCACAGCGAGGCCTGCCTAAGGGGGGACCTGTAGGAAAGACGATGAGGCCCGGGGGGAGGTGGCATGGGGGCAGGAATGATGGTACCTAATTTCAACTTCTTGCTAAAAATAGAAACCAATAACCTATGTCATCAAACAGGGTTTTTTGTTTGTTTGTTTTGTTTTTTGTCTTTGAAAACAGAGGAGAGTTGAACAAGTGTACCTGTAGCTTATTCAAGTGTTTTTTACATGACCATTTGGTCCCTGCGGACACGTATGTCATACGCCTGCACTCAAGCTACAGTGTAAATGAGTTTGTGAATGCCTGGAATTCTCTTTTACATTGTTATCGGGTGGAATGGATTTTCTGCCCTGGGTTACATGCCCCCACGTCTTCCTGCAAGCTCCTGAACCCTTGAACATTTCCAAACTCCCTTGTTGCTATGGCTGCTTCTCTTCTTCCTTTTTTTTTTTTTTTTTCTTTTTTTTGTAAGGCCTCTGGCCTTACACTGCTGTTTATCACCTAAGGCAAACTCTCTCTCTCACTCCTTTTCCCTCTCTGTTTCTTTAAATCTCTAAACCACAAAGCAGCATGCGAGCAACACCGTGGGTCAAGATATCAAAAGAGGGAACTTTTATGGGTTTCCTCAATAACATGGACAATGAAAGAAGAAGGAGCACAAGCAGCATTACTGGCCTTATTTGATGCTATGCAGTAAAGAGAGCCAGCTCCTCTGCCGTCTGCAGAGGGTCTGGGCCATCGGTGTGTGAAGAGGGGAGCTCTGGATTGACACTTGGTCCGGGGTTTCCTGTACTCTGACGCCAAAGCTCTCCAAGTGTCTTCAGCAAATAATACCCAAATAAACAGAAGGTTACGGAATACATTAAACTCACTGCAGCAAGAAATTGCTTTCTGACGCCCAGTATATACAGACACTGTTTTTTTCTCTGCCGACTCACAGACGTGGATAGACGGAGGTGTTCGGACTATGGTGGGTATCGTGCCAAGAGGGTGTGAGGTTGCATCCCAAATATCCCTGAGCTTAAGCAGCTCTGTCTCTGCAGCTACAAGCGACATATTCCAGGAACTTGTGTCACAGTGAGGTTTTTGGAGCTCACTGTCATAATTTGTAACATAGGCTCGTTGTATTTAAACAAAATGTTTCTGTGGTGTGACATGGCTGTGGCTTTCATGTCGGAGTAATTGCTTTCAAAGCCACCAGACTCGTTCAACTCCTAGATGAGAGACAGGGAAACAGGACATATCTGCTTGGCAGGCTGAACTTGGGTGGTAGTTTGTTTTTATTTATTTTTTCAGGAGAGACACAGAGAGAGAGGCAGAGACACAGGCACAGGGAGAAGCAGGCTCCATGCAGGGAGCCCGACGTGGGACTCGATCCCAGGACCCTGGGGATCATGCCCTGAGCAGAAGGCAGACGCTCAACCACTGAGCCACCACCCAGGCGCCCCTATTCGCTTGTTTTTTATAGTCACTTTTATCATCTACTTTCAGAAAAAAACACATCTTCTCTCATGATGAGAAGCTCTCTAGAGGACACAACCGACCCTTTTTTCCTTCAGCACCCCAAAGATTTCAAATCCTACTTTTTGGTCTTGTGAAAATTTTCTGGATGAGAGTCCTCTTCTCCTACCATTCTACCTTACCAGAAAAGGAATAAGTCACGTCAGCATCAGTCAAAGGGGAAAAAGACAGGATAGTTCATATTTTCCTCCGGAGAAAATTTGATTCCCTGATTCTCCAGAAGTCACAGACGTGGGCTCTTTTTTTTTTTTTTCCTCTCTTTTAAGTGTTGACCACCTGCGGCTTGCCCCCCCCCCCCCTTAAGAAACCTTATCATTGGGATCCCTGGGTGGTGCAGCGGTTTGGCGCCTGCCTTTGGCCCGGGGCGCGATCCTGGAGACCCGGGATCGAATCCCACGTCGGGCTCCCGGTGCATGGAGCCTGCTTCTCCCTCTGCCTGTGTCTCTGCCTCTCTCTCTCTCTCTCTCTCTCTCTGTGACTATCATAAATAAATTAAAAAAAAAAGAAAAAGAAAAAGAAACCGTATCATTCCAAAAATCATCTTAGCACGCCAGCACCTTCACTGTTTTCTAGATCGAATGCTGTGCTGGCATTTCCAAACACGCCCGAGCACAGCCACCACCAGGAGCGCCACATTTGCACACCCGCAGAATCACCCTCGTGCAGGATGCACCGACGAGCTCAGCCTCGGAGGCCTGTGCACACACGAGGCGCCGCCACGTGCCACTCGGCCTCCGCTTCTTAGTGTGGGGGGTTTGGCCCCGGGCGCACAGACGCTGCTTCCCAGCAGGCCGTGGCAGCGTCGGAGCCCACGTTTGCTCTGCTCCGCTCTGCTCTGCCCCGAAGGACAGCAGCGCCCGCGGCCCGCCCGGCAGGGACCCGAAAGCATCGGATGCGCGTGGCCGGGCCGCGCTGCTCCCGCTCTGCAGCTCTGCAGCGGGGACGTCCTCGTCTCCGGGGTCTCCACCGGCCCCAGCCACCGTCCGCGAGCTGCCGCAGCCTCCCGCCCCGTGCCAACTATTAAGCACACACAGACGGAAACACCTGAATAGAAATCCGATTCTTCCCGTTATTTCGCGGACTAAGCAAGGGCAGCGAGGCTGCTCCGCGAGCCCCTAGCCGAGCGCAAGCGGGGAGAGCCCGGGCTCCTCCATCCCCCCGCCCCGGACAGGACACCCCGGGCACCAAGGCTGCTCAGCCCAGCGGCCCACGCACGTCGGACACCGCCTGCCTTCCTCCTGCCGCCCCCTCTGCGGCCGGGCGGCCTCCTTGCTCGCTGGCTGTGGAGGCTTCACGTGGTGACCTCCCAGGCTGCCCAGTGCGGCCCAGTGCTGAGCGCGGCTGCAGGATGCGTCCCCCTCCTCTCTGCCGCTCTCCCGTGACCAGATCTGGGGGGCGTGAGGGTCACTGCGTGTTGCTAGACTAGAAGCTGCGGTCTGCAGGGGCCACGGGGGCGCGTGTGGCAGAGGCAAGCCTTGGCAGTACTGGGCTGATGCGTGGTACGAGGACGATGGCACGGCCCCAGCGTGCGGAAGCAGGGGTTGGAGGGGTTTTATCCAGGGTCCTCGGTTTCATACAACTGAGCCCCACAGGCAGGTGCGTGCCTGCTGTAACCTCTTCAACCTGCGCAGATTATATGTCGAGACTGAAATGAAATAGCTGTGGACGGAGCAGGGCATAATACTCTGTGCACCTATACTGGGGACAGACACCATGTCGTATCTGAGGTTTCAGTGTCACAAGCTAGACCTGAAAATGTGTGAATAGATCCTTCTACGATGATATTCTTTCAAGTGACTTAAAAATCATCGCTGCCCTCGTTTGTTTGCAGAAAATATCTAGATTTAAAAGGAATCTGCAGAGGGTTGCCAGATTTAGCAAGTAAAACAAAACAAAGCAAACGGCCCAAGATGCCCAGTTCCATTTGAATTTCATATAAACAACGGGTTTCTTTAGGATAAGTATGGCTTGTGCAAGAATTGAGACATACTTATATTTTAGTATAAGTATACTTATACTAAAAGTATACTTATACTTAAGACATACTTATATTTTAGTATTTAAGTATAAGTTTATTTGTTGTTTATCTGCAATTCAGATTGACTTGGCATCCAGTATTTTATCTGGGAACCCTAAACCCGCAGGATTTGTGTGGGTATGTGGGGTGGGGCGGGGGGGGGGCGTTGGGGGGCCAAGAAGGGGATAGTGCAACATGACTTCATTCGGTTGTGTAAATTTGGGGAGAAATGCATTTTTAACCCCTGACTCCCAGCTCGGATAGAAACACGGCCACTGGAGAGAAGATCAGATGAGTTTTGTGGTTTTTAACTATCTATTTCCAGGTGCCTGGGGACCTCTCAGAAGGGAAGAAGGGTTCCAAACACGCTACTGAATTACCGTGTTGGGGGGAAGCTCAGCTTGGGCAGGTATGTTTTTCAACACGGTGAGAACAGAGCACGCAGAGGTGATTAACATTCTCTGCTGAGGTTTATGACTTCATTAGAATATTTCTCATCATAATTGAATAGGTAAAAATACCTGGCTATTAAATACAAGCCTATCCCTCAGGATGACCAGATTATCACTTGAATTTAAAATCTTTCTGAATTTTTAATAGTGCATAACAAATACGATTATTTATGCACTTTCTTCCAGCACTCAACTTGCCAGGCCTACAATTATTTGGAACGCCTTCGGTTTTGATGGGAGGGATTAGATCGAGCGGTGCGGCTGCCTGTGTATCTCTGTCCAATCTCTCTGAAAGATTGGGCCAACAGGTTCCCCTCTTCCTTGAGACCTGGAGAGAGGCCACTCCAGATCCTCTGGGGCCCCCTAGTTCTGCGGGATTTAGAAACCCCTGGTAATTAGCAGCGGGGGGATGTAAGGCGCCGTTGGTGTAAAGGGAGCAGCTGAGAATCCATAAAGCTGGCTGCTGAGAAAGTCAAGTGGAGGCCTGCCTGGCTGAAACCTCTTCAATAGATCTGTAGTCTGGACTTGAACCCTGCCCTCTCACCTCAGGGTCCGATATTTCTTTCTTTGCTATTCTCCCCCCTCCCGCTCCCACCTTCTCTTCTCCTCCCTGCTTCTCTATCGAGGAGTGATAAACTCAGACTGAGTGAATAAATGTGAGTGACCCCCATCCACCCACCCCCACCTCCCTGAGCTGAGAGAGAGAGAGGAAACAGACAGAGGAGGGAAGGGAGACAGGAGGCAGAGGGGGAAAGGAGGGTCCCGACTTCCTCACAGGTAATTAAAGGGACTGTTTTCAAGGTTGCATGGGCAAAAGACAATTCGGCCCTAATGAAGCATCGATCGACTGGCACTAAAGGTAGAAGGGAGCTGACATTCATTCAAAGGTACCTTTAACTGATGTAAGACACTGCACCGGGAATTATTCTTTCTTTGCTGTCATTGCCTAGGACCTGGGATAAGAAATAAAAAAAAAAAAAAGGAGAAGAAGGGGTGGTGGTGGTGGGGGGGAGTTTGTTTTAAATTTATTTTATGCTCTCATTGCCACCAATGTGTGTTTGGGGCTTTGTTTTCTTGCTTTCTTTTTCTTTCCTTCTTGCAAAAAGAAAAATATATATATATATATATATATAATGCATCAGGGCACAGTCTGTTTGGTTGCAGGGAGGGGGGTGTCCCCCCCTGAGGGTCAATTTTCTTCATTAGTCACGTTTAAAAGCCCACCAATCAGGCCTGCAGGTCTGGATTCATGAGGTCAGAGATGGCAAGGCAAGGACTCCTGGGGTAGGGAGCGACATCGCCGTCTATTTAGAAACCCAAACTCGTTTCACTCTGCGGGGCTGGCCGCTGCCCACTCTGCGCTCCTGTCTGCTGTTTTATGGCAAAAACAGGAACCTCAGGGGGAGAGGGGCCGGGCAGGGGGCGGGGGGGGAAACGGATCCCCCACGTGGATCAGGGGGCTGGGGACTCAGTGAGCAAAGCCCTGAAGAGGCTGGCCTGGGAGGTCCTGGCAGCACAGACACGGAGCTGGGTTGTCACAAAGGCCAGGAGGAGCCCCAGGTAAAGGTGTGCGGCAGAGGCGGGCTCAGCAGCGGGTCCTAGCCCCCCTGGGGGGAGGAGGCTGCCTGGGGACCTGCTCCCTGCCGCCCAGGCCCTGCACAGGCCTCCTAGTTTTTCTCCCTGAGCCCTCAACGTGTTTGCATTTGGAGAACCTCCGAATGATAAAAGGCTTGGAAAATGCTGGTCATGCCAAGTAACTGGGGTGGGCGACGGAGGAGAGGCGGTGTCAGCCCCAAGGCCGGCGGCGGGCTATCTGCAGAGGCTTCGCCCCCGGCCCGGCCCGGCTGGTCTTACAGGAGGCCCCGCGGTCAACAATAGCAGGTCCCCTCGGAGCAGGCAACACAAAGGGAATTTGCTCTGGTCCAGTCCCCACAGTGAGGCCTTTCGGAAGCTGAAGAGAGTCACTTTCTTCCCCCCCATGCTAAAAATAAGGGGGAAGAAAGAATTCTCTTGTACACACTCCCGTATAGACACGCCGGGTACAATGAACTGAATAAAAGGGACCCTTTGACGGGACATTTCAAATCACCGGCTCTTTCTTATATTTTTCTTTTACTCCTTCCTTCCTTCCTTCCTTTCTTCTTTGCAGAATTTATCATTGTTTCTTGATTTTGCTCTTAATTTGGGCTTGGTTAGAGAGGGAGGGGTGGCAGGATGTATTATTTAACTTGATAAACAGCATTAGCACACCGCCTCGCCCGCCTCCTTCCCTGGCCTCTCGCTCCTATTTATTCATTTGTGTTTACATTTCTAAGACATCCCTTTAGCTGAAGGAGGACACTTCCCACATATTGCTGTATTGGCCATTAATGCAAGAGGATAATTTATTGGGTATACAGCCTCTGAAGCTGAATTTTTAAAAGAAAAATCGGAGGCCAGTTTTCTTGGGTTTGCTGCATTCATATTCATTTGGTTTGTGCCTTTCTCTCTTTTATCTTTGAAACAGTTTGGAATGTTCTATTTATCAATTTGATGCGATTTCATTGTGGTTTTTATTTTATTTTATTTTATTTTAAGGCAAAGAACAGGTCAGGAAACAGAGGCAGAAATTGCATGGCACACCTGCTGAAATAATAATAATAATAATAATAATAATAATAATAATAATAAAGTTTTCCCCTAAAAAATGGCTAAACTGGAGCCCAGCAGATCCTATCTGCATTAATTTGGCTGAACAACAAGATATTGCAGGGGACAAACTCTGAATAAAGCAGTTCCGAGTTCCCAGAATTGGCACAGCTCAGCCCAAACAATGGCTGCTTCCTATTCACCTTAGCCCAGCTTTTCAAAAGAACATCCCCAGAAACACAAAGCATCAGCGGGAAATGGCAATTTTATGAATCCTAATCAATCAAAGGGCTTATTAACTCAATGTGAAGCCAGATTAAAATCTTTAATTATAAATCGTGCTAAAAGGAAAAACAAAATGTACTTATGGTACATTGAAAATTCCGGATATTAACATAGTTGCTATTATCTCTTGCAATATTAAATTCCCCCCCCTCTCCCCCCACCCAACAACCTCACCTTTTTCTATTACTAAAGAACAGGGCTACAGGACCCAAACCATTTTTTCCCCTCGATGTATTAAAATGTATTCTTTTTCTCCCCCTGTGCATTCAATAGGTTGCTGGGAAGCTGCGTTGGTGGTTGTAGGAAGGGGTCTGAGAAATCCCATTACTGAGCTCTGGGTGCCTAGGGTTTCAGTGTGATGCCTGGAGGGAGGGGGGTAGTTTGGGAAGCTGTTTATTAAGGGGGCAGAGTTGGGTTCTAGGGTCGGTCGTTTGTTTTTTGCTTTTTGTTTTTGTGTTTTGTTTTGTTTTTCCTTTTAGGGGGTTGTGGGGGGGACAGCAATAGGACGGGGAACGTTTTCACTAATGAGAACGGCATGCGTGTCTGTGCTGGGGGGTGACTGGCAGCAGAGGAGGCCAGCTCGGTTAGGGCCCTCGCTCCAGGGCGCTGTGAGAAAAGGCTCTGGTGCTGCTGCTGCTGCTGCTGCTGCTGCTGCTATCAGGCACACATTTGGGAAATGACCACAGCAAATTTAATCACAGTTGGGGGGTGAGGGAGGAGGGAAAGAGAGCAGAGACTGTGATTCACATGTTTTATTTATTTGTTCAGAGTCACGGCCATCCTATTGTGTGCCTCTCATTCTGTCATTTCAGGCCCCTCGGACCCACCCCCTACCCCTGCCCCCATTGTTAATGTAAGACGTGGAGAATATAAGCACATTTTATACTAACAACATATCCAACACTGCAAAACAGGAAGCTCGTCTTGAGAGGGGTGTCCTTCTCTTATATTGAAATGATTGGAAAGAGAGAAAGAGAAAAAGAAAGAAAGAAAGAAAGAAAGAAAGAAAGAAAGAAAGAAAGAAAGAGAAATCTTTCTGTCCTAATGACAACATAGGTGGAGAGATTTGTTCTTTGTGTAAGAAAGTCAGTGATCTTCATAGCTAGGGTGCATGCCCCCATCTCTTCCCCTCCTGCACATAGGCTGTTGTACTATTTTTATTTTTACAGGACCAGCCCCATGTTACCAAATTGGCTTTAAATGAAAAAGAGAATGAAGGAAGAAAAAAAAGAAAACTGTGCAACATCTTATATACAATCAAAGCTCATAAAAAAAGAAAGTAATACCCTGGTTTAAATTAAATCCTACTTCATTCTTTTTGTTCAAAGTTCAGACTTGCTTCCCTCTGGCCCCTCTCCTGAAACATTCCCTTTCTTTGGGTTTATTCCTTTAGTTCCAGGGACAAGAAACCCTCATCTCAAAATCAGGTTCTCTCAAGATCCCTGTCGCTTTCCTTCCTAACCCTAGAACCAGGTTTCGTCCATGGACAGACCTGGGGCGGGGGCGGCAGGGGGCGGGTGCGTGGAAGTGGGTATGTAAAGTCGAGAAACAGCTCTTTGCTAAAAATCTTTATAGTCAAGAGGGTTTGATTTTCAGAATACAAGGTTGACTTTGTGCTCTTTTTATCTCAACTAGGTCTCAACTGTCTTATTTAAACCTGAATGAAGAAAGGGACATGTCATGGGTGGATAGTAACCAAGTCCACCCTGGTGGCACGGCCCGCCCCGGCTCTGTGCTTCCCCTGGGCACTTTGGATCATTCCCTACCATGTTCTTACAGCTCCTGTTTCTAAAAGTGCACTACCAGTATGGTTTTGCCGAGTTACTTTGAAACTTCTAAGCACAGACAATGGCCAAGGTTATTTTAAAAGCATTTACAAACATAGGCATTGGGCGGGTAAAGACACATCCGAGTGCTGCTGCAGCATCTGAAGACTTGCAGGCTCTTCTTTTGGTGGCCAGCTCTGTGACCACACCTGCGTGCTCCTCACCGTAAACAGAGGAGTCGATTTTTCCTTGGCTAAGATGCAGAATTTTTGTTTTGGTCCGTCCCTCCTTGATTTTTCTACCTCTACGGCCTGATAATTTGGTAGTTATCTGACTGTACAAATATAGCTGGAGGACAAAGAGGGAGTAAAAGGTCCTAAATCAGTTTTCATGGCTAAAGTGCACACGGAATCCATTTTGGCAAAAAGCACTTAAATTCTCAGAATTCCTCCAAATCCTTAAATGCCACACGGCTGTGATATTCCTTTGAAGAAGAGCATTGGACCTAATAAACCGAATACTGGAGGCACAGATCTCGTCTTCTTTAGTTCTTGCAACAGCTTTTCACTAAATTCAAAAAAGACCTTTTGTGCTTAACTGGGTTTTCATTTCATTGCTTTTAAATTTGTTAAGCTTGACTTTTGACACTTTGGGTATTTAGCCTTTTTTTTTTTTCCCCAGTGCAATTATATAATAAATATTTGTGCTTCCCAAAAGGAAGACATTAATCTGTTGTTAAAGCTAATATACAAAGAATAAAACGTACTTCACTCTTTTGTTAGAAATAACCCATATAACTATGTACGTTTTCTAAACATCATCTTTAAGTAACTGATAGTATAAACTATTTTTGAAATAACTCAGTGAAACCCTGTATACATGCTATGTTTACTCCACTCTGCTGGAGAGTGTAAACAAAATAGAAAAAAAAATTAATAAAGTCAAGAAGGAAAAATAACTTCCATAAATAATGATTTAAGTAAAAAGTGGTACTGAATTGCTATCGAAACAAACATCAAATGATAAAAAAAAAAACCACTAGCAAATCAAAATTCTCTCAAAAATCAAAGTAATGGATGCTAGTCCCATTGATTTATTTACATTTCTAGTTTGCTTCAGCAAACAAAATAGTGTGAGTGGAGATAGCTCTCATCAGCCAAAAAATGAAAACAGGTATTTGTTTAAAAAAAAAATTGCACTTGGAATTTTAGTTTCTTCGCAGAAATTACAAAAGGGACATTGAGAAATTGTTCAAAGGGTGACGCTTTGAAACTAAAGTTTCTGATATTTTTTTTTTTTTATCTTTTAAACATCCAGAAGTGATCGTACTTTTAGATGAAAAGTATAAATCTGGACCTAATCTGGATCTTTTCTGCCTTAAGGAAATGATTTAAAACTGATTTTACAAAGAAATATTAAAATCAATCCAAGAAATGACATTATCATTAGTAAATGGAACCTAATTCTTAAACGTTTTAATGCACTTACTTCAACCATTCCAAACACATTTAAAATATTTTCATATGTATAGATTTTAAACATTTTCTAAATTACATATTTCTTTAAAATACCTTTTTCATGTATATCTGTCACACTTCTTACTTGGGAATTATTATGGGTTTGTATTTTTTTATGTCACGAAGAAAATGACAGTCATGATAACAAGAGAATATGTACATTTTCTATCTAGTTTTGTTTCAAATCCAAATAAATAGGAATGTAAAAATGGTTTAAATGGTTATTTTAGAACTCTGCAGGGAATCTTCTTTTTAACAGTATTTCAAGCCTTTTCTAAAGATTTCTCACATCAGTATTATGTTGTTGGTTTCCTTTTGAAAAATACTCAGCGTTTTAGAGAACCTTATAATTTAAATTTATTTCCTATGCATATGGTTTTGTCAAAATCCCAATCCAAATACAGAAAATGCCCTGTGTCTCCTTAACACCTACAAAGCTAATGTTTACAGGCCAGCTTAAATCTGAAGAGAAATATTCACCACAACTCCGGGCTTTCTTTTTCTTTCTTTTTCTTTCTTTCTTTCTTTTTTCTTTTTTTTTCCTGGATCATTCGAGCTCTACATTTGATATACAGACTGATTTTTTTTTTCCATCAAAATTACACGAGAAGCAAAAAGCTGGAATCTAAGACTCTCGACAAACTGGGCGGTTCTCTTCACTCCTCCTGTCTTTTCTCAGTGTCAGGCTCTATGTTTAGATAAAACCATTTCTCTTTATCATTTTCAAGCTGGTCAGATGGCCTAGAGGGTGGGAGGTGCAAAGAGGTGGCGGGGTGAGGGAAAAGGTGATTGTTTCACTTGTTGTCAGAGCGCATTGATCAGCCTCGCTGTCTGCTGGTCTCAGAGGTGAGGCCACGTCCCCTAGGAGCACTTCGGGGCTGGGCCGTGTCAGTGCAAAGCTGTATTGAGTCATGACCCAAATGATGGCTTATTGAGGGAAACGGGTATTGGCGTCCAAATCATTCTGAGACCCCCTCAGTAACACTTACACCAGTCCCCTCCGTTAATGTCAGGTCACGGGGGACACATTTAGCTCCCTCCGCTGACCATTAGGCCCTTTGATGGAGTGGACGATAAACTTGACGGGACAGGGCTGGACCTTGCCCTTGAGCCTGTCCATGGTGACAGCAGGCCCTGTACGGCGCTGCCTTTTGGAGAATGCCAGGGGTCCCTGTACTCAGGTCTTCCAGGGCTTCTGTCCCTTTTGCACCCAACGGGATAAAATATACCTAAAACTAGTTTTAACGTTCCAGTGTCAAAAGGAGAAAAACCAGCCACTGGGATCCTTCGCAAAATTTTGCAACAAGGAGGCCGGACCCCAATTGTGGATAAAGTGTTCAGGCTCAACCATTTTGTAATTTTTATTTCTCGCTTTGATTTTCCTCTTTCTTCTAAGCAGTGCTGATACAGTGCAGGTATTTTGAAATCCATTTGTTATACCTTCTGTGGCAAAGAACAAAAAGAATTCCTTATTGTTTCCCAGGGAAGTGGAGGAGAATTCAACGAAAATTCACTCCATTGTGATCCTAACGTTTGCAAGGCAGTGTTCTGGAAGGGAATCATTTTATTTTGTATTACCAAACATCAAATATGTTTGGGGGGGGGCAGGGGAGTGGGAAGCTCAAGCTAATTGCATTTCCCATCGATGGCAGCATTAGCCTAAAACAAACTTCGGCTTGAAAATGAATCGAAAGCACAAACTAACAAAAACCAGGTCTTTGTTAACATTCAAAGGGTGAATTAATAATCATTATTGCTACTATTTAAACAAATTATACCTAAATCTTCTGTTACGCGAGAGATCGCTACTGTTTACTTTTTCTGCTTTCTCACCAGCAAAGCGGCCTCTGGTTTGACAGAGCAGATTTTCTGGTATTACAATGCTTTTATCCTAGTTTTAACACCTTGTCTGGATTCCTCTTGAGAATTAACTGATTCTGCATTAGAAGGGAAAATGAGAGGGGATTTTTAAGTGGCCCCCCTAATCGAAAACTGAATCCAACAGAAACAACCCTCCCTTCTTTAAACAAGACTAGTGAGCAATACACGATTAGAAAAAAGAAAAAAAAGTTAGTACAAATGAGCTAATAATTTGACCAAATTATGCATCTGTTTTGTCTTAAAAGTAGAAATCTAATTAGCAAGATAATCTATTTACTGAACTATTAACTACCCTTCTGATAAATAAGGAAGCAGCTGTGGGGAGATGTTTAACCAAGAGTGAGGGAGGTGGAGCTAAGCGTCTGGCTTTCATTGTCTACTTCACATTATCCAAACCTGAGAGAGACTTTTCCAGAGTTCATAGGCTTTGTCTCCCAAGACAGTTTGGAATCCTTCGAGCTTGCTAAAATTCAGTATTTTTTCTTCTGAAAGGAGTCAGTTTATCAAACCCTGCAGGTTACATCTTATTTTCATATTGTTTCAGGCCTGCTTCATTCCAGAGAAGCTGGATAAATTAAAACACACACTCACAACCCTGCTTTATTGTATCTTGTTCTCAAAGCTTAAAAGTAAGATTTTTGTGGATTTGGAGGCTTCACATAACTTAAGGGGATTTGTATCTCGGTATGCTTCTTAGGAGAAGAGTTACAGTAAACTCGTTTTCTTTCAATATACAATTGATATTGTGTGTACTCTGTGTGTGTTGTGTGTGTGTGTGTATGCACAACTATCAACATTTGCTAACTCCATCTTTAAGTTTTATGTTGAAGGATAGGAATAATCCCAACACAGAGATGTGTGTTTGTGACTGAATGAGTGAGTGAGAGAGAGAGAGAGAGAGAGAGAGAGAGAGAGAGAGTGTGTGTGTGTGTGTGTGTGTGTGACAGAGAGAGCAAGGGAGAGAGAGCAAGCCCACGACCAAGCAAGCGCATGGTCGTGCATCTTTCACTCATCTCATCTAAATACACTTCTAACGAGAGCCCTGACTCAAGAAATAAATTGCATTGATCTGGTATTTATAATGGGGCAATCTTGAGTTTTTAGTGGGACGAGATACCAAAGGGAAATTACATCATTGCCAGTAAACATCCCCCTCCACCCTGCTTTCCGTAATTTTTCCCACCTCTTCCTTTCAATGTGCAAAGCTAAGACAGTATGCACAATTAAGAGAAATATATATCTGTGATGCCCATTATGTTTCTAGCACCATCTAATAAGTGTACCATTAGTAATTTAAAAATTAGTCATGAAATTCATACATACTGACTACATTCTACCCCGATCCAAATGTAAGTTCCTGAGGCAGAGGTTGCAAAGGCCTAAAATGTGGAATCCACTAAGTTCATAAAATCAGCCTGCTTCCCGAAACAATTAGAAACCATAATTCCATGTTAACATTTTCATGTTATCCCTGGGATGAGATTTCTAACTGAAAAATCACTGGAATTGGGATGGGTTCTGCACAACTCTATATGCTGAGATTTTTTTTTTCTTCTGAGAACCAGAAGACTGAATTTCTTTCTGAACTCTGTTCTCCGGGGACCTGAGGATAAGTGAGAGATGCAAGGCGTTTCGTCCAGCAGCAAAAGAACATTAGACAACCTGTTTGTCATGCTGCATTTATATTCCTTTTTATGTATTTAAAAAAAAATTTCCTGCTCTAGACTGATATTTATACCTGCAAAATTCTTGGAAAATCACATACCAGTCCACATGCACACCTGAAGGCTGATTCTGAATGTGACTCTCTTCTTGTGACCTGAGTCCCATTCTTGTCACCCCCCAGTATGGCCAGGCCTAACGATTCCAGGGGAACCTTATGCTTCAGGCACCCTTTTTCACATGTCACTGGGCTCTGCTAACTGCCCTAATCTGACCTGTGAATCTGACCCAAAAGGTGACAGGGGCGGCATATTCCATTCACTGGTCCCATGAAACATCCATGTTGGATAAAATAATGTGTCCAAGCATTTTAAAATACCTGGAAAATCAGTCTCACTGCTCTTCTTTTCTCAAAGCTGACTGATGGAAAGGATTGCTTATTTGCATCTTTTCAAATTTAGATCTCACCTAAACCTCAACACATTTTAAAATAGCTCACTGACTTTCAGTCTCTGGGCTGTATGTCACTAGAGGTCACTAGAGGTCACAACGAGGTCACTAGGCTATGCTGAAAACGTGATGCAATAGGAACGCATACAGATTTCAGAGTTTTTACATTGTCTTTAGACCTTTAGCCAACATGACCTGATTGCATTAACAGCGAACGACCTCCTTCTTCATCCAAGGTGACCGAAATGTCCAGACCAGGGCTCTAGCCTGCCCTCTGAAACAGTCCTTGTCCCTGTGATGAAAGTGCTAGAACTCTGATATATCAGAGTTATTTCCCAATACAGCCCAAACCAAGCCATCACCTCCAATGCTCTTGCAGTAACTTTTTTCCCCCCATCTCTTTGGTAGTAATTAGACTTCAATCTATCCTGCAGAGACCACCTATATTAATCTGTTTATTTATTTTTTATTAATCCATTTATGTATGATGACTAATGGCAATACCACATCCAAAGCCAATCCGAGGATGAGATGGTGATAGGGTGTCCAGCAGAACTGAGAATCCCACCTGGCTGGAAGACAGAGTAGACCCCAGGCACATCAGCAAGTATAGGGTAGAGGAGGGGCTCTTGGGGCTTCTAGGGACAGGTGTGGGACTCCTCCGACATCAAAGGGTTGGGGTAGGAGGGTGGGAAGATTTTCTCTTCCCATACACTGTGCTTCACCCTCTGGTCACCGAAATGCTTAATGTAGGTTTTCAGAAAAACTAGAGCAGATGATCAGAAGAAGTGATAAATGGGGGCCTGCATTTCACACAGTTGTTTCTAACAAACTAAGTCTAAACTCCTGTATGGAAAGTCAGAGTACAAGGGGGGAAATGTATGCAGGCAACAGGGAGTTAAGTAAATAAATTTTTTCTTTTCTTTGTCGATGTGTTTAGTTCTCTTCCTGCCAAGATTCATCTCACTCTGCTATCTTGTGAGAGACACATATGGTGCAGTGAAATTGCCATCCAAGAAAGCATGTCCCAGCCTGTTGAGACATCATCAAATAAGATTAAAGCAAAGTAAAAATAAAAAGATAGAACGATTTTTTTTTTCTTTTCCTTGTACAGAGAACGTCTGATGAAAGCCACCGAGGTACTTGAATTGCTTCTAAAGGTTTTGCAGCCATTTCTTTACTTTGGGTGGTTAAGAAAAAGCCAGGAATAACACGACAATATCTTCTTTTCTTTCTCCAAGTTAGTGGGGGGAGGGCGGGAAGGTGCTTCATAATAAACCAGATGTATATGAATAAAATACAATATTGCCTTCGGCGCTTCTGTTGCAAATAGCACTTCAACATGCTGTAGAGAGACTTCGTCTTTGCTTCCGATCCTTCCCCCTGGAACCTAGAGATTAAAACTTTCCGTGGTGGCAGAGAATAAAACTTCTATTTCTGGGTTAGTTACCATATCCAGATTCTTTTTTCATGGCAGAGCATTGCTAATTTCTTGCCTTTGAGACCTGAGCATCGGAAGGATGGGGTTTCATCTTCGCCCAAGTGGTGCTTGGGTTTCCTTCCTAGGTTGGCACTCGGGAGACAGCGGATCTGCAGGTGACTGACTGCTCTTCCTGCCCAGCACCCCCGAAGGAGCTTGTGAGGGGCAGAGCTCTCTGGGAAGGCCTGGGCCTCCCGATTCTCACCAGCATGTAGGGCCGAGAGGCCAGAGTGTCCCTGGTACCTGGCAATGCCCAGATGGTGCAGTTACCATTTGGCTGGATTAGTATCATGGTCACTTCCAGAAGGCAGCATGTCTTTCACCCGGATTCCCCCCCAGGTGGAGGCTGACAAGAATATCAAATTTCTTACCCTGTGCATTTTTTGCTTTAAGAACCTGCTGGCCCTGGGTGAATTTATGATGGGGGGAGGAAGAGGGGAAATCCACACGCTACTTCCTTGAGGTCTCTTTTCTAGAACGTGCAAAGCATGTCTTATTTGTCAGGGGCTTTCTTTCCCTTGCCTGCCCAAGTGGGATTTCAGGAAGTACTGTCAATTCTTGGAAAGGATGCAGTTAGGAGGTAAGCAATACCATGCTTCACATCAGAAGTGGGGCCCAAAGCCAGGCTTTTGAAATTAAAATAAATTTTTTTAAGTGTCTGGAGAGGAAGGGTGGCAGGCAGTGAAAGAGGAGCATGTCCCCTTTCTGCACCGCAGACACACTGCTCTCGGTGATAGGAAGTCAGGTGGCATCCAGAAGCAGAACCGAGGAAGCAGCCCGCGCATGTTTGCAAACTGTGCGAGGCTCGGAGCCGGAGGTGCACGAGATCTTGCTTCCGATGCGTGCCCTTAATTGGACCTCGGGAAGGCGACAATGCATCAGTTGAAGAGATTATCACTGGCCTTAATAAGCTGTTGGTGGCTTTCCCAAAATGAGGCGCACGGAGCCCAGAGACGGTCGTGCCCAGCGCCCGGAGTCAGGATTAAGGAAACACGGAGGCGGAGGAAGGAGAGAGAGAAGCAGAGGGGGCGCCAGCCCGGGGCTGATGCACCCCCGCTTCAGTTGCCCTGCTTCCCTTCTGACAGTGCTCAAGTTCTGGTTCAAAATACAAATGATCGGATCCCCGGGGGCTCAGCGGCTTGGCACCTGCCTTCGGCCCAGGGCGTGATCCTGGAGACCCGGGATCGAGTCCCGCATCGGGTTCCCTGCATGGAGCCTGCTTCTCCCTCTGCCTGTGTCTCTGCCTCTCTCTCTCTTTCTCTCTGTCTCTCATGAATAAATAAAATCTTTAAAAAAAAAATACAAATGATCTCCAGTTACTTAAGGAGGGGAGCCTGAGAGTTGTCATTTGCCCTTGACCACCTGTTGGCCTGGAAAGCAAGAGGGGAGCACTCTTCGCAGGGCCTGCGGGGCTCCTGGGGGCCAGAGGCAGCTGCTGGGGGGCGGTGGGGACAGGGAGAGCAGAGGAAGGCCATCAGCACCCGGGGAAGGAGCTCCAGGAGGGGCCTCCTGCAAACCGGCAGGTGCCCAGCGCCCCGGGGGTGCGCGTCCAGGGCTTGCCGAGCACCTTCCACCCCAGGAAGCCCCCTGGGCAGCCTGGCCCGCTGGGGATCCAGGTGGCCGGGCCCAAGGAGGCCGGGGCACCGCAGACCCTCCCTGGGGCCCACCTAGCAGGAAGCCAACCACCAGGCAAACATGCTGCGGAGCTGCCCAGAAGGTAGAGAGTATCGGGCGAGCAAAGGGTTTCTGGCACCATCAAAGCAGCAGGACCGTAAAGCAGACAGAAATGGGGCTTTGGGAAAATAAACAACAATCTGTTAGTACTATGCTATCTGCGAGACAGACTTTTTCTGGAAGAAAAAGAAAAAAGAAAAAACAAAAAATACTTACCTGCTACATGAAAAACCCCAAATCACACTATTCGGGATGGCCAGGTGGAGACCAAAGCCATTCTGGAATCTCTCAGTGGGGACATAACACGCCAGCCCGTATCAAAGCAATTATAGCTAAGAAAACCAAATGTAATCATCCAAAGTGGTTCTTAATGGGCACTCCCTCCTTCGGGAAGCCGAGAGTTAAAGGAACGAGAACACAAATTTATGAAGATGTCCCAGAACAAGGCCAAGAGGACCAGCAGGACGAATAGCTTCCCAACAGGCCATGGTGAAATAATAGGGTGAAAATTTCTAAATGCCTTTCATTTTATGGGAGAGTTCTAGTGTTTCTATCCAGATACATTATATTATTTCCACTACCTCTGATCTTTATTTTCCATTTTACAGCCCACTGAATAACAGGTTTCTTCAAGAGGGAAAGAAAGAAAACAGACCCTCTATAAATGGGGACAACTTTGCCTCATAAACAGTTGGTGTGTTCAGAGAGCAAAGGCACCTGGAACTTTCCAAAGGAACGCGCTTCCCAACACCAGCGCCATGTGGCGGTAGGTTAATTCTTTCGCTTGTCAAACAGTATTCAAGCTCGGGATTTTTTACCGCAATGCCTGGAGTCACTGCTGGGGCCTCTTATTTCTCATTGCAAAAGCAGATGGGGACACATCGATTCAACACAGAACACCTCGGTGCTCTTAATGGCAGTGGTGGGTGTGAGGATGAGCCAGCAACTGGCGGGACCAGGGGGAGGGGTGAACCCCAAACCTCTGAGGACCAGCTCTACACTCATGTATCCCTTCCCCCCCACACAGAAGAGAACACCTCTCCTTCCATGTTAAGTTTTCCCTCCTCTGTCCACCCCCACCCCCGCCCTGAGGAGTCAAGGGCTCCAACGGCGGGTCAGTGATAGATGCTAAATCTAACTGATGGAAAGAGCTGTGTGACACTGGGCCTTAATGCAATTACCCTCTTTCTGCTCTTCCCTCAGCTCTGTGCATCCTTCCAAGTTCAACTGAGGAGAGAGCGGACCACCTAATGAGTTGTCAGAAGAGTGAGGAATGGAAATGGAGACACGCATGCTTCCCTGGTATCTAGAGGCGGCGTCTAATTTAAGCAAGGGTGTCTGTCTGGCAGCTTTCGTTCCATCCCACATTTATGAGCTTGGCCACTGCCAACCCTCTACGTTTGAAACAAACATGGAATTATCAAGAAAACATGGCAGGACTTCTCAGGATAAAAAAGACCTTTGGCCAGTGCTGGCTCTCCTCGGTTCCTCTCTCCACCGCCATCTCTGCCATGGGAAGGGATGCAAGGCCAGTGAGAAAATTGTTTGGAAGAAGCATCTGGATCTGATTAATGGACGAGTGGGAGCATCTGCAAACTTGCCAGGACTGAGCCCCTGACAAAGTCCTGTGCGCAGGTCTGTGCTCAGAAAGGGAACCAACCGTCACATCTCAGAAGACAAATATGACCTGTTCCTCTTCCGGGATGCTTGTTATTAAACGTTGGGCTTCATAGAAGAACTAAAAGGGCTTGTTTCCTTTGACACTTCATCCACTAAAGACCTGGAAACAGGGGAGAACCCAGGGCTATGATGATCGGAGGCTTGTCTGTCAGGTTCTCTCCAGTTTTGCTTTCACTTGTTTTCCATTGACTGGTCTTTGCACCAAATGTTAAATAAGTCACAAGATGCTGATGATTTCCCAATTACGGAAGTCTTTTCATGGCCTCTTTCAGGGACCACAGATGTGCCAAAGATCTTCGGTTTATTATTTCTAAGTAAGCATCACACTAAAAAACAAGACTGCCCTCCTTCCCCCTCCTGCATCCAGGGAGCAGAGGCAACAAAAACAGCACCCCTTAATAGACCTGTCGGTGCTTCAACTGGCTGCAAAGTCCTTTCAAAAGTCAAAGCCATTTTATCATCAAGACATTGACAGAGCTGATTTTTTAAACGCTCTTTTGGAAGCCAAATTTCCCACCGATTTCATGCTTGCTCTTTACATTTATGACTGGAGTTCTTCCCTTATGTTACCTCATCAAGTCAGGACTTCATAAAGCCTCAATCATCAGCGCTACCATCTTAATTGCCAGGAATGGGCTTGGAGCGGGTCCAGGTCAGAATGATAAAATCCTTGGGGAGCTCCAAGGTGCTCAGAGAGCAGCACCTTTGGGGTCTGGTCGAGTCTCTGACCTCTACTTGGATCAACAGCACATGGTGCATATGGACATTGTCTGCAATTTAAAAATAAGGCCTCCATAACCAGGAGATGGGAGGGTGGTAGGACTGTGATATGGCCTTTGAAATTTCATGTGTGTGTGTTGTTTCTACTTCATGGTCCATTAGGTCGGAGGCAGGACAAGTTAAAAATACTCCGTGAGACTGGGCGGTGCTACTCTGTCCCTTATTTAAAATACAGAGACCCATGAGAAAATGCTCTGCATCACTTGCCATCAGGGAAATACAAATCAAAACCACAATGAGATACCACCTCACACCAGTGAGAATGGGGAAAATTAACAAGGCAGGAAACCACAAATGTTGGAGAGGATGTGGAGAAAGGGGAACCCTCTTGCACTGTTGGTGGGAATGTGAACTGGTGCAGCCACTCTGGAAAACTGTGTGGAGGTTCCTCAAAGAGTTAAAAATAGACCTGCCCTACGACCCAGCAATTACACTGCTGGGGATTTACCCCAAAGATACAGATGCAATGAAACGCCGGGACACCTGCACCCCGATGTTTCTAGCAGCAATGGCCACAATAGCCAAACTGTGGAAGGAGCTTCGGTGTCCATCGAAAGATGAATGGATAAAGAAGATGTGGTTTATGTATACAATGGAATATTCCTCAGCCATTAGAGATGACAAATACCCACCATTTGCTTCAACATGGATGGAGCTGGAGGGTATTATGCTGAGTGAAGTAAGTCAATCGGAGAAGGACAAACAGTGTATGTTCTCATTCATTTGGGGAATATAAATAATAGTGAAAGGGAATATAAGGGAAGGGAGAAGAAATGTGTGGGAAATTTCAGAAAGGGACACAGAACATAAAGACTCCTAACTCTGGGAAATGAACTAGGGGTGGTGGAAGGGGAGGAGGGTGGGGGGTGGGGGTGACTGGGTGACGGGCACTGAGGGGGGCACTTGACGGGATGAGCATTGGGTGTTATTCTGTATGTTGGTAAATTGAACACCAATAAAAAATAAATTTATTAAAAAAAAAATAAATAAATAAATAAATAAATAAATAAATAAATAAATAAATAAATAAAATACAGAGACCTTCAGGGTTTGATTGAATAGGCAAAATAATAGGAAATCATCAGAGGAAAGGTATAAACAGAATCTAAATCTCTCCTTAATTAGGGTCAATAAATGATCTGTGTATTTATATAGGGTGTATTATAAAATACAGGATGTATTATATATACAGATAACATGCTAAAATATTTAGCATATTTAGTATAAAATATTTAGTATGAGTATGTCCAAACACGGGAAATACTTATACCCCCCAAAAAGTAATTGTTTATCTGAAATTCAAATTCATCTAGGTGCTCTGTGTTCTCATTTGCTAACGCTGACAATCCCATGACGTATTTGAACGAACGTGATTTCCAGAGGCAAGGGACTGAAGTTCTAGATTCTTCTACCAACAGTAGACTTTGGGCAGGTAATATGTTTCAATTTCTACACATGTGTAGATGGGAACTATGTGGTAAGGTTGTTCTTCATGAAACATTTGAACCTTTGAGCTGTTCTTTGTTTTTTAAAAGATCGGTTTTACCACGTTTACTGTGTATACAATTGCCTAAGTCACCAGAGATAAAAGGACTTGTTTCTAAGTGAAAGGCCTAAGGAAAGATATACAGACAACTGGTGCTAAAATCTTGCGTATCACAATTAATTAGATCAAACCCTTAAAAACAGACCAGTTGCTTTAGCTTAGGAATGCTTCATCATATTTTGTCACAGTCCATACTTACAAACTGTGTGCCGAGGTTACAGAAATCTAAAATTTCTCCTAACTAGGTCCAAATTATCACAAATTTAGAATTTATCAAATACAAAATAATTAAGGTTTCTCATTCTTATATTTTATTCAAAATGATTCACCCCCCCCACACACACTGATTGCTTTCCCTTTTCCTTTCAGTTTACAATAAAATCTCATTACCTAAAATGGGCTTATTCTTGAAAATGAAACAAAAATACAAACAAATTCTATGATACAAATGCCAAACAAAAGTTGACTTTAATTGTCCCAGGCCCTCCCAGTGTATTTGATCTATGTCTGTGGGCTCTGGAATCAGTGAGGTGGGCTAGTTCTGAGCCTCTCCTGCACCTAGAGCAGAAATGAAAAGCTAATTTCCTGAATCCACCCACCCAGGTTTCCCCATCCACTGCCTTACTGGAGCAAGATAAAAATCTCTACAGCAAATCCCTCCATCAGAGAGGATATAGTTTTAAGCATCGTCGTTAATGTCTCTTCAAAGATGGCCCAATAAATTCATCTACTGAAGCAGAATATTTGGGAAATCTATTATAGGGGCCCAGGGCAGGCTGCCCTAAAATGTGCCACTTCCTTGGGTCCCTATACTATTTTGGATCTGAACATTCCCTAGGATCTGCCAGGATGGCGCCTGTTTTAGGAATTTCTCTATTAGAATCATCATTAAAATATTATATGGTGGAAGGCTGTGTCCCCACTGTTCTGAACTGCAAAGTGCCAGGACAGGATGCATCTAAGGAGAGGCCATGAGAAGCATCTTTATTCACTTGTCTCACCAGGGAGGATAGAGAAGGTGTCTCCCTTCACAAAGATGGCTTTAAAATGACAATGAGAGGGTCAAAACACAATCAACAAAATGATTTTTTTTTTAAGTACAGGCAAATCCAATGCATCTGTTTTGTTAACAGCCTTTCTATGAAACTGGTCCTATTTATTAGTAGTGAAATACAAACCATGTTATCAAGAATCTTAAGGAACTAGATTGCTGTTAAGTGATACTTCAGAATCCACCCCCTAGCAAAGCTACTGTACCATTAAAGGAAGATAAGCAGAAAATCCTTGCCTCCATTTAAGAAGACCTTTGCCTGAAAAACTGTAAACCGTTCAGTTGCAGGTCTAATGCCAGTGATTCCAAATACTGCTCTGGAAAATTTCAGTTAACCAGTGGTACCCAGACTCTTTACAAATGAAGACAAAGACCAAGACTTGGTCGATGGAGGGGATGTCAAGGAGGGTGACTAGCCTCTGAATGTGCAATCTTAAAGGTCCAATTCTCCCACGCATTAATGTCACATGTGAAAATCTACGGTATTAGGGGTTGTGAATGGTTGCTGCCCAGCTCCATGTTGAATGCAACAGCAATAATCTAATATAATATCACTCCCTACCCTCCTCCCACCCTCCATCCTGCTGTTCCCCACCCCTGGCTGCAGAAAGCAGTAGGTCATGTACCTGCGCTTCAGTTCTTAGTCTGTTTTGGTTTTCAGTCCAAGCATTGTTTTGTAGCAAAAGCAAAAACATTTAAAGGTAAAGATACTGTCCTAAAAGAGCTTATAGTCTAGGTAGGAAGACAAAACACCCACAAAAGAAATGCCAAAGCACTGTGTCAAAGACCCCCAAAATAAATCTTGAAGTAATTCAAAGCATCTTTTGAATAATAAAAAAGCAAGTAGATGAAATTCTTCAAAGATGGCTTTAATTGTAATCCAAAACAAGACACATAATATTAGGGATAGGCCAAGGGCAAAATCTAACAGATTGTGTTTGTAAGTCAGAGCATAATTTTATCACTCGGTCATGGCCACGACTAGGCTAAGTCAAGCACGTACTTCCTACCTGGTCACAAGTCCCCATTTCTAGGTCTAGAAGACCTCTGACCTCTGACTTCCA
Organism: Nyctereutes procyonoides; assembly: GCF_905146905.1. Taxonomy (NCBI): domain Eukaryota; kingdom Metazoa; phylum Chordata; class Mammalia; order Carnivora; family Canidae; genus Nyctereutes; species Nyctereutes procyonoides. The sequence goes on along the minus strand of NW_026575140.1, from coordinate 9,856,689 downwards.
CCTCTCCCCGTCCTGAGTCCATGGGATCTAGACCTGGTCCTGTGTACTTATCCCCACCCTCACTCTCCATAACAGCGCAGCTTCCCTGGACTGGTACCTGCAAGCTTCCTAAGCCCAGCTTCTTCTCACTCATTGGAAATAACACAGTCCATGCTGTACCTTGGTTTACATCCAAGTTCCCTTCCACAATGATTGGCCCTGGCCTCATCTCTGGCTATTGCCAACCCTTGGTTTCATCCCCTTAAAGATAAGATGCACTCCTTCTATCCTTAGATTACACCGAGTATCCCATCACTTGAAGATGTGAGTTCCAACATCATTACATTTGATTACAGTTATTGCCACTATCCCAAGACCCTGGCTCCTAAACTTCCTGCTTTCTGTCTGCTTCTATCACCACCCCAACTAGTTTAAACTCAATACAAACAAGGCAAGGACTAGACCCAAAACACCATGGCACTCCTTCATCAGGCTGTCTGGCCAACCCATGTCATCAGACCTTCAACTGGATATGTTCTCTTGCTGAATCCATTCTTAATCCCAATACTTCAGGATCCTACTGCTAAGGTCTCTCTGTGCCTGGTCATCAAGTCTGCTCAGTTTATTGGAACTAGACAGCAGTTTCTCCAAAATCCTGTCATCTTCACATTATGGTGTTAAATACTGGTAGCTAAACAATGTATTTAACTTTGGAGTCCCTCTTTGTTCTCTTAGGAGAAAAATACTGTAATCGAGGGCTTTGAGATGCCTCTCAGTTGCCCTGCATCCTGTGTAGTAGAAAACCATCTACTATCACATATTCGTATCTGCTGCTAATTCTAAGAAGTAGGGAGGCTCATGGAGAGTTTGTTCGATTTTACTTTTTGCTTTCACATGGATGGCATTGGGAAGAAAATTCCAATAAGTCCTTCAGTGACCTCTGATCCATTTTGTAATGTAGAACTCTAAAATTCAAGAGTAGTGGCTTGGACACAAGGTGGTGCTAAGTAGTAAAAAATTAACTGGGGTCCTCTTCCCTAAAGGTTACTTCAAATACTTAAGGTTTGGAGGGTACCTAAGAGTTTTCAAGTTATTGTCATACATATTATTTTGTTTATGCCTCAGAACCTGGGGGAGAATAAGCTAGTCTCACTTTTATAGATAATGAAAAAAAAAAAAAAAGGTGCTATGGTTTAAATGACTTGTCCAAGATCACCCAGACCAGTCCAGGCCTTCCTTCCAAATCTAGGTTTAGTGCTCTTCTATACTTCTACTACACAGGTCAATCCCTCTTTTATGTAAACATATTCTCTAAGTTGGCTGCCATCAAAATCTGCCAAGTTGGGGAGCTCTGAATGTACAATGCAACCTCACGTGTGTGCCTAACTTACGTTGTCGTAATGGGGAAAGGTGAGTACTTGGTGAATCTCTGTGCTCAGGATTCCTTGGCTAAACTCTAGGCCATAAGAGTAATCTTTTTGGTACCAAGGAGAAATGGGAAGAATTTATATCCAGTTGGGTAGAAGACTCCTTGTGGAAGCTTCCTACTCAATCTGCAGCCACGGCAATTCGAGACCAGGGCTAGCCTAGCACCTTCTCCTGATAGCTGAAGATCTGTTTTGGCATGCCAGAGGGCCCTGCATCCTGATAACACCCTACAAGCCAGGTGCTTTATCAGCTAGACCAAGAGGCCTCTGCAGATGGCAGATAAAGATGTGATTTATCTCCTATTCATCTGTATTTGTCAGGATCTTCTCTTGTTGGGCTTAAAATATGTACAATGGCTGCTGTATTTCTGGGTGTATTAGTTTCTGAGGACTTCCATAACAAATCGTCATAAAGCTGGTGTCTTAAGACAACATAAATTTATCATCTCATAGTTCAACATCAAGGTGCGAGCAACAGGGTTGGTTCCTTCTGGAGGCTCTGATGGAGAATTCCTTCTGCACCTCTCTCCTAGCTTCCAGCAATCCTTGGCATTCCTTGGCTTATAGACTCATTGCTCCCATCTCTACCTTTGTCTCTGTGTGGCTTTCCCCTGTGTATCTCTATGAGTCACATCTCCTTCTCTTTTCTCTTATAAGACCACTAATCATTGGATTTAGTGCCCACCCAAAACCCAGGACAATTTCACCTTGAGGTCTTTCGTTACATCTACAAAGACCTTATTTCCAAACAAGATCACATTCTGAGTATCTGAGTAGATCTGAATTTTGGGAGGATACTATTCAACCCACCATACTGGGAAATCCATTTTAAGCACTTAACGATTTTTCTTCCTCTCAACTAATGTTCCATGTTAAGCTGAAGCCCAACTCCTCTTCCCCTGCCCTCAAAGAAGATGGAGAACCCTGAGTCACTGTCATCCCTACAATATTTCCTCATTTACCTTCTTTGGGATCTTCTGCAGGTAATTCTACTGGGATAAAACCAGTCATCTTCAGCCATATTTTCTCTAAACAGAGCATTCTTGTATGCCAAGGTCATTCCACTGAATCAATGTCTGCTCCATTGTCTTCTTTTTCTTTTTCTTTTATTTTTTTTTTATTTTTTTTTCATTGTCTTCTTTTTCTTCAGATTCCACAGTACTTATTCAACAGGAACAGGAAGATAGAAAATACCTTTCAAAGTTGGAGGACAAAGTTGGACATTTACAGGCTTCATCCATTTGTTTTGTTCCCATTCCAAGTCAGGGTTTGCTTGAATATCTTCGGGTCTAAGCACCCCTTAATTAAGACATGACTTACAAATCATTTTCATGGCAACAGGCTATGATGGTATATGCCTTAGAATATTTCAATAATGAGCTCTGAATAGAACTCTTTGTTTCTGCGAGAGATGCTAATTGAAGGAATTTATTTTTTTTCCAAAAGGACATTGAACAGAATCCTATGTACTAAGCAAAATGTAGACGATGCCTCCCCTTTTATCTGCTGTTCCTTTAAACAGAAAACAAAACACAACTCCCAGCAAACCAACTGTTCTGGCAGGAGAAAGAAATAGCCTCAGTATTTGTATTCTCCAACAAAGTCGGTAAGGAAGGAAGAAAAGGTGAATGCTGCAAATACCATTCAAAGCACCAGAGAAAATAGCCAGTTCGGTTTCTCTCTGCAGCTGGAAGGAAATGTCTCAGCAGCACCCCCCCCTTCCCTTTAAAATTTTTTTTTAGTTACCAAATTCCTTTATGTTTCTTTTCTTAGAAAAGTGACTTTATAGGTCATTAAACAACTATTAAAAACACAAGCGAGCAAAACCCAAAGTGTGGGCCTTTTCCCTTTGATTTTTTTTTTTCTGGTTTTCAGAAAAGGGTTTTGAGAGTCGGAATATTTTTGTGTTAATGTCTTTGTGGGTATTTAAATAGTCTTTCCATTTGTAACATCCCCTAAATAAGGCAGTTATAGGAAACCTGCCTTGCATTAGCACACCTGCTGGACCAAAACACGAGCATGTATTACCCCAAATGGGACACCTCATTTGCCAAACAGACGTGAACTTACAATTACCTGCCTCTCTGGATTGCTACACCCGGTTTTCATCAACCTGCATGCAACTTTTCTATGTCCTCTCTTCATCCCCCAATTGGACGGGAAAGCAAAAGACAAAGAAAGAGAACAGAGAGGAATCCCTCTTTCAGCACAGGTGAGTAGAGGTGAGTCCCACTTCCCAAGGTCATCGCCAGGCTCAGGCATGGTGCAGCCTTTTCAAGTCCCAAGATCAGGCTGGCTTCAGGGTGTAAGGGTCCCCTTCACTCGCAAGTTTCTTTGAAAGCAAAATCTATCAGAGGGATCTCAAAACAAATTACATGGTAAATTACGGTCTCAGCTCTGGCCTACTCTCTCTGCTCTGTTGTTCAGCTTCCTCAGCCATGGGTGAGCTACCGGTGAAAGGCTGCAAGATAAGCAGATTATAGAATGTTATGTGCCTCGGGCCACTCAACTTCACAGCCAAACTTCCCCAGCCCAGGCAGTTCCTCTGATCCATATGGGTCGCAGGCTGTTTCAATTAATGCCCCTCTAATGACTAAAGTTTGTTCCCTAACATGGGAGGGGAAGTAAATAGGAGCCAGGCCAGGGACCTGCAGCAGGGCTGTACTCTGCCCCCTCCAGCTGGAAAATGCGCTGCCACAGGCCGACTTATCAGAGTCGAGATGGGCTTGGAAGGAACACAGCATTCCGTTCAGACAGAGACCTTTAATGTCACTTTCTTATCGTTACCAATGCGATTCTGTGAGGCTCCCATGGCCTGTGGGTCCTAAGGTAGTGAATAACAAGCCCTGATATGAAAACAGAATGCCGAAAACAAATTAGCATTTTGCAAATAAAAAAAGCCTGGCTTCTAATCCTATAAGATCATGGGCTGCCTTTATTTATTTATTTATTTTATTTATTTATTTATTTATTCATTCATTCATTCATTTTTATTTCTCCCCCTCCCCTAAAAACTCTGAAAGAGATAATGATGTCCCCATTAACATAAATGCTGAAATCAGCATTTCCGCTGAAAGAAGTTGTTAATATTTGGAAATGGTCGGATTTCCAATCCAAGCTTTGATTGTTATTCTATACTAGCCAGCAAGTGCCAAGGTCACAGGGAGATTCACCTGCAGACTGTGCTAAATGAATCCACTCGGCCACGATGCATGTATAATTTAACATTCTCCTCTCAAGTACTTCCATGCATTCCTAAAAAATATTTTATTACAATAACAAATTGGTTTCAAAATCATGCATTATGTATTCCGAAATTAGGTCTGCCAGTGAAACTGGGATATACAAACATGTATACTCGCAGGCAGGGCCAGAAGAGCCCACAAATGCTGTCGAGGCCAGGGTGAAGCTTGAGAACAACAGTCAATTCCACAAGGAATCCACTGTCATGTCTTTTATTATCTTAATCTGCGTATTTGGAAAGAAAAATAGCAAACTGATCATTTGCTGTAAATAGCAGTTAGAAACCTAAGCGCTCATTTTCCTCGTATTGTCTCCTGTCTGAGAAGGTAGAGTGTGCTCCTGGGCAGAGGTAGCTGGAATCCTAAAAACAGGCTTGCCAGGCAGTTTTCAGAAGCTTTACTTAAAAAACAAATATTCCTTGAATTTTTAAAAGTCTTCTTTTCCTGTGATCTGACACTTTCCAAGTACATACTTTACAGAAACTGGACTTTAACAAAGCTTCTTTGAAGCATTAAAGGTAAAGATATCAAAACTGTCCTTACAAATTTGTGTTAAGAAAGAGACTTGCTTTGCCTAAGCTTTCATCGTAGAGTTATCCCAAAAAGTTACCGTATTCAGAAACATCCTTAGGATTCCCGTCACAAACGCAACCCCATATAGTGTTTCCCTAATAGATGCTTGTTTCTGCTCTTCAACTTTCATCTGAAGTTAAACACACATTGATTTAGCATCTTTTACAACATAGGCATGGTTTTTTCATGCACGATACATGTGTTTCCTGAGATGCCTACAGACAAATCATTCAAATTAAATGCTCTTCTCATTCCTTCAGGTGTGGGTTTTTTGTTTTTGTTTTTGTTTTTTGTATCTTAGACATTGACATCAGACTGAATTCTAAAAAGGTGAGATTTTGCCTCAAAATAGTGAGTTCCATGATGCAGAAGGCATCCGATCTTAAAAACGTGAGAAAGAGATTTAGTAGAATTTTTCTATTTGAAAAGTTTCTTAGGCATGAACTTGATCTCTCTATATTGAAAGGAGAAAATATCTAGTTTATTTCAATAGGGGATTTGTTTTTCATTAACTTGCAAGCTAAACATCGTTGGTATGTTTCCACTGGTCTACTAACTTGGTGAATAAAACAGTAAAATTCCTAAGAGAACCACTTATAAATCTCTTTAAATTAAAATCAGTCTAATTTTTATTATAAGACCAACATCATGATAGGCTTTGTATTTTTAAGGCAATGCCCAGACCTAAAAAGTTTAATTCCCTGACAAGAGCTTTTAATAAAGACAAATCATGGGTAAAATTAGATGCTGCAATCTTTCCTTCTCAAAAAATAAAAAATCAAAAAAAAATCTGCAAACACTGTGTTAAGAAACCGTTTCTCCTTAATTTCGTCTCGATGTAGTGATATGACTAGACATATAGCTTTTCTATAGTGAAATTATAAGGAATAATTTTCTCTAATCTAATCAGTAATATCTGAAAATGGGAAATGTTAACAGCATAATTTCTGATTTCTTTTGTATTGTAATTTAGGCTGACACATTAAAGCTTTGCTTTTCAGGAGAACAATTAAGAAATTATTGATAGAAATTAAATATTACTGACAATTGAAAATGCATTTTTTTCTCGTTTGCTGCATCTAAAAATACCACTCCCACCTCCCATCCAAGATAATCTAAGCTAAGATAGTAGAAAAGTAAAAATGAACTAAAAAGCTTATGGTTTTGTGCTAAACAAAAAGGTGATTTATACAAGTAATAAGCAAATTCCAGAATATAGATATATATATATCTATATATATATTTGAAAATCCTCTACAAATGCCTTAAGTTGTAATCTGCAGGCTAAATGATTAAACTCTCTCTGGGTTCGTTGGCTACAAAGCTGTATCCTTCATTTTAGCTGTGGGCTATTTTAAGCTGAATACAAACTGCTTTTTTATTTGTTATTAAAGGCAGCTCAAATCTTACAGCCCCTTGTGTGTACAGTATACAAGTCAACGTACACCATTTAGGAAAATATTAAAATAGGATTAAAAATGGGGGGAAGAAATAAAAGCCTTCAGTAATAAGTAAATCTCTTTCCCACACACCACAACAAACAGGTAGATGGCCAACTTTTCTAATACTGATACGAAAATTCTAAGTGGGCATTCGCGACAAAAAATGGAAGTGTGTTACAAACTTCTTTTCAAATTGGGCTTAAAAAGATGCTCTGAGAACAATGATATGTTTTGATGGTGAATCACAAATACCCAAACTCATCTGTGAGAAAAAATATAAACTCAGAGACGTCCAAATTCAAATCAGTGAAAAGGACTAAATGAGATGACAAATGGGAGGCCGGAGGTGCTAGGGGAGGATGCCAGGAGCCAGTGCTTTCGGATGCATCTTAAGCAGAGCAGGGGTTTTAACACAAGCCTCTCTTGGCAGCTACCAAGGTAGGACTCGGAGAGGCTGACGCCCTCATGCCACCTAAAAAAAAATAGGAGTCAACAGGAAGCATCCAGTGGGTCCTGAATCTCAATACTCTTGAGGCAACTCTTTCCTGAGTTGGCAGCTTCGGGAATGCAACAGAGAGCAGCCCAAAGAGGCCGGCAGAGCCGACGTGCCCAGGTGGCCGGTGGTCTTGTCACGACTGTGCCAGGAATCCCGGGTGTCCGGGAGCCGCGGGGGGGGGGGGGTCCAGCTGCTGTCCCCATGCTGCCCCGCACCTGGCCATCTGAGGGCCTGACGTCCTTCCAAGGACAGGGTAAGCACGGTTGCCCCGAACTCCTGGCTCCAGAGCAGGGACTCTCAGGAGACTTCACCTTGGCCACTCTCAGCAGGTGGCAGAAAGGGGGGAAGCGAGGGGCCTAGCGCGGCCGGAGCCCCCCTCCTCCGAGGGCCCAGTGCTGCCCCGGCCACAGAACGACGGCAACGGTAAAATGCAGCGTGTCCTGGGGTCCCCTCGGAAAGGATCACGCTGGCAGCCTGTGGGTCACGCTGACTGCTGCCCCAGAAGCGGACACCGCAGGGGTCGGCCTGGCCTGGCTGCACGCGCGGGCCGAGGCAGACAGAGGCACGGCCTTTGACAAAGCCAGGAGGTGGGCATTTCAGAAATAAAATCATCTCCCAATTACAGGGAGCCCTTCCTCCCCGGGACCCCACAGCACTCTATCAACCTAAATTGGAATCCCGTCTGCCGAGCTGCCTTCAATGCAGCCACTCCAGTATAAATTGGATCAAATGCTCTCAGATTAATTCCTGGAAACCTATATTCATCTTTGTATATCTTTATTACAAAACTAGCCACAAGACTGCTGTACAATTTTCATTACCAGAACGGCTTTCGGAGCTGGATTACGCCATGGTTTATCCCTCTGTGACCCCAAACCATCTCGTTAGCCCTGTTATTGTATATTCATGCAACACACCTGAGCCCAGGATAATAAGAGAGTTATAGCGAACGAAGGGAGGGGGTGCATGTTACTGCACTGGATGCGCTGCTTCTCTGCAAGAGTATTTACCCTGCAGCAGACGCCCCCCAGAAGTCCAGACCTCAGGCCCAAGCTCCCTCTTATGCCCAAGTCCCCAGTTTGAAGGGAAGTGAAGGTAAGCTGAAGACTGCCTAGACTTCTCAGTGGTGGCCAAACTCCACTGCTAAGCCTGGGCGAGGCGTATCGTGTTCTTGGGCTGACCTGGGTAAGGGGGTAGAGGCGTACGCGCTGTCTGAAGCCATGCCACAGAGCAACCCCGGCCCTTCGTGGAAAAGGAACAGGATTTTTGTCTGTAAAGGGAGGATGGAACTTTCATCTGCATAAAAGAGAAGATGGGAATGAGGGTAGTCAGTGGTCTTGGCTCTAGCTATCCCTGATTAGAAATGTTTGTTTCAGTGAAGTGTGGTTCTTAGAACACTTTTGCCACAGGCGGGTATCAGATAAGGCCAACTTTATAATGATTATCATCTATTGGATTATATTAATATCTATTGATATTATGGATAACCATAATATCTCCAACTATTTTGTTAGAAATTAGATTTTTAATTTTTTTTTTATTTTTAGAGTGGAGGGGGTAGGCAGGGCAAGAGAGAGAATGCCAGGCAGATTCCGCACAGAGCTCAAGCTGATGCTCAATCTCACAACCATGAGATCATGACCTGAGCCAAAATGAAGAGTCAGACGCCTAACCAACTGAGCCACCCAGGTGCCCTTAGATGGTTTATGTTCAGCCAGCTTGGTCATTTCTCTCTCTATATATCTCTCTCTCCTTCTCTCTCTCCACACACACACCACACACACACACACAGAAATCTAAGTATATACATATACACACATATGATATATGACTGTACAGACGCATATGTATACACATTATAGTTCTAGGTCATTATATAGTTATACACATATAGACACACATGCACATGCCTGCGTGCACACACACACACACACACACAATTTAGGGGCAGCTATTTCCTCTCTCTCACAGCAATGGTCTTCCCCATCGAGCAGTAAGTACCTCCAGTGACTGACTCTCTAACCAGCTCCCTCCTTTCTTCCCACCCCCACCCTACCCTTCCTCTTCTCTTACGCTCTCTTTTTTCCTCCCTTTCTTTTGAAATAATGCCAGCTTGGTTCTTGAGATGGAAAGAAGGACCTAGAAGAATAATCCATTATTTATATATTCCAGGGAGACCTGAAGACTTCTTTTTCTTATCGCTCTTACTAACCATGAGGCTAAAGTACAATGAGACTAATTTTGAATGTGGATGCAAAAAAAAAGAAATAGTCTCACTGTTTTATGGTCATGTTCTGGTTCCTTTAAAAAGAAAGCACCTCTTTATTTCTCATTGCTGAAAGGAATGATGTAAAATTGCATGTGGATAGATAGGTTACTGCACCTGCTCTGTTCTTGGGCCTCAGATCCTCTCAGGATGTGGGTCCTAGAGATACCTGGTTATCAGATCATCTTGGTCTTGCTACTCAGGAAGGGGCCGGTGCCCCATGCATCCAGGAGCTTGCTATATTTGCAGAATCTTGGGCCCTACCCTGGACCTACTGAATCAGAAAGTGCTTTCCAACAAGATCCCCATGTCATTATGCAATTTTAAAGTCTGGAAGTCCTAACAGTGGGGACTTCCAATTGCTTATTTACAGACCCTCTACCATGGACCTACTAAATCAAATTCTCTGAGATTAGAGACCAGGAACTTATATATCCCTCACGTGGGGGTTCTTCCTGCTGTCACCCCTCTGCTTAGGTGTCTGTGGCCTCTGCTTTTGGTATCTCAGGGTAGTAGGCAGGGTCCTCCATCAAGAGAAAAAAATGCCAGAGACAAAATTCAGAAACAAACAACAAATGCAGAGAAAGAACGATATCATATATGAAAAAAAATTCATCTAATACCCAGAAAATGCTTAAAATAGGTAATAGAGGACAAACACCCCAATGCAAAAGTAAGCAATATGAACAAACAATGCACAAAAGAAGAAATACAAATTGTCAATAAAGAGGAGGAAATTTTTTTTAAAAGAAGCCATTTCCTAAACTGTCTTTCAGCTCTTTACCCACCCCACTCTCCTGCCTTGACCAAGCTAAGTAACCACCAACCACCTGACCTCTTAAGACCTCTCCCTTGTCCCATAGGAGAGTCTCCTCTGCTCTCAGCACGTTCACACCTGCCATCTCCCTCAAGGTGCCTCTGAAGACCCACTGCCTCCTGCTGGTCTTCTCCACCGACCACATCTTACTCAGTGTTCTCTGTGGTTCCACTTATCTCCCATTTTCATGTGTTAATTTTGAGCCCACCATCTTGCATGTGTTGTAGACTGAATGTTTGTGTGCCACCCTCCCTGCAAAGTCCCAACGTGATGGTATTAGGAGGAGGGTCTTTGGGAGGTAATTAGGATGAGATGAGGTCATGAGGGTAGAAACTGTCATGAATGAAATTAGTGTCCTTATGGGTCACAAGAGAACTTTCTTTTTTTTTAATTTTTTTTAAAATTTTTATTTATTTATGATAGTCACACACAGAGAGAGAGAGGCAGAGACATAGGCAGAGGGAGAAGCAGGCTCCATGCACCGGGAGCCCGATGTGGGATTCGATCCCGGGTCTCCAGGATCGCGCCCTGGGCCAAAGGCAGGCGCCAAACCGCTGTGCCACCCAGGGATCCCACAAGAGAACTTTCAGAGAGCGACTGTTTGCCTGTCTGCTCTGCTCTGAGGATATAAGAAGGTTGGCAGTGGGCTCTCGCCAGAACCTAACCTTGCTGGCATCCTGATTTCAGACTTCCTAACCCCAAAACTGTGGGGTCTGTTTGTTTCAAAGTCTCTGGTATTTTCTTACAGCCATCCAAGTGAATTAGGACAAACTCATTAACATGCTCTTTTAAATGATCCTCATGCAGTTTTGTGCAGGGATTTTTTTTTTTTAACGTAAGCCATAGGTTTATATGGTTTTATTTCTTACAGATTTTCCATTTCCATGCTCTAGGTTACTTACCCATCGCTGTGTTTTGCCCACCACTTACCATATTATAGGTTAACCAACTTTCAGGATCCCCTCCATGACACTAGTGAAAGGAAAATAAAACTTCAAAAAGCATTCAAAGTTCTAGCTAACTTGTCCAAAAAGGAACCTAATGGAGGTGGTATGTTCCCAGAACTCTTTAAAAACAAGAGGTTCATTCTTAGAAGCTGGGCAAGGGGTTGCTGGCTAAGATCTCCAGCAATCTCCCTGCTCTGGATACATGATCATTTGCGCTCCGTTTTATTGTTTCTTCCATATGCTGATTGGTTTTGATTCATTACACAACACAGACTCCATGAGAAAAGCCATTTTTCAAGTTAACGGGTGCACGATGAAATTAGATTAAAGTTTTCTAAATTTGCAGGTAGGAAAAACATCAACAGGGGACCAATAGGAGAGATCTTGAGAAAGAGAAATATAAGAGGGGCAACATATTAAGACTTGCCTTGTTTGGAGATGTGGCTATTTCCCATTAACAGGGGAGGTTTTCCGGGGGATTTCCACTCTATTCTTGCCATTCTCCTCCTAGAGCTTTTCTTGTCTTACCCTTTCTTTGGCCGAGGGCCTGACTGAGGGTCTTGTGCCTCCCTTGCACTGCGGGGCTCTGGGGTTCAGTAGGTAGAGAGCTGTGTTACCTGAGGCCCTCTGATTCTATGTCTCTGGAGAGGCTGCATGCCATTCAGTTGCTCTAGGTCCCAATGATTGTGTTCCTTTCTTGAACCCAGGGTAAAATATGGCAGGCTTCGCCATGGGACATGTGCATGCAAAACGAATTTTCAGGATGAATGGAAGCCAAGCCCCTTCTTCTTTCTTTATCTGTTTCCTTTTGTCTTTCTCTTCTGCCTCTTTATTTCTACTTGATGTTTTTCTTGACCACTTCCCGTAATTTTCCTAATTCTCTTTTATACATGCCCACTGAAATGATCACGACGCCCACGGGAAGGAAAACACAACATATCACTATTTTTTTTTTTTTGAAGCTTGGTTAAAAAACAATCCCCTTTTAAGCAGTGACAGCCAGGACTCCGTAATCTGTACATACAATTTAATCCTTTAAAGAATCAGCAGGGCCCACATCAATCAAGAGCCTTCATCAACTTGTAAAAACAATATTTTGATTCAATCAGATTCAAAGCCCTGAAATTCTCAGCTAATTAATGCAGGGTCACTCAGGGGCTGTGCAGTGGTGGCTGGAACCACGGTCAAATATTTACCCTTGGCACACACACACGTTCACATCACCCAAGGATCCGAACGATGGGCAAGAATAGAAAATGCACGGTTTCATCTGGCACCACTATTTGGATAAATAATTATTAAGAAGAGAGGAAAGAAAAGAAATGATTCTTTCATCATCATAGATGCACCCAGGGAAGTAAAAGTCTGTTAAAGGTAAATGGACGTGACCAGCCAACACCCTGCTGACCGTTCAAACGTTACGTATGTCCCAAGCAGAGAGGTGTTTTGTACAGTCCTTCCTCTAAACATTCAAAATAAATGACAGGTTTAAAATTTCATAAGACAGCAAATTCATTCCATGGGATCTTTTCATTAGGCCTGGATTCTGATAAATCTACTTTGGTTTGCACCATGAGACATTTGAAACCTTATCTGTTTGGTGGGGAGGGGTGTGTGGGAGCATATGCAAAATCATACTGTATATGCTTATGCTAAGGATAACTTCTGAGTATGCTAACACTCTATATACATGGAAAATCATATAATTTACTTGTACAAATGCAGAGAGAGAAAGCACCTGGATGCCTCATTACTGAGAATAGACAGTGATTTGGATTTCTTCTTTTAAAATGTGGAAGATACGAAGGCAATCTGAAATGAAGTTTATGCAGTCACCTACCTTTGGCCACTTCCTTCTTTCTTTCTTTACTTTGGCATCTCCTTTAAACTCTTTACAAATGGTACCCTGTGATTCTAGGTACAATGTTGCGGTAGAGGGTTGTATAAGATGTTACTGGGAGAAACTATCTCAAGAATATATGACATCTCTCTGTAGTATTTCTTATAACTGCATGTGAACCTACCATTATCTCAAAATGAAAAGTCTCATTTAAAAATTCACGAGCTGGGGACACCTGGGTGGCTCAGGGATTGAGGGTCTGCTTCGGCTCAGGTCATGATCCTGGGGTCCAGGATTGTGTCCCACAACGGGCTCCTTGCAGGGAGTCTGCTTCTCCCTCTGCCTATGTCTCTCTACCCCTTTTCTGTGTCTCTCATGAATAAATAAAATCTTTTAAAAAATAAAAACTCACACGCTATATAGTTGTAGGAGAGACACAGATTTGGGTGGAGTTTTTATCCTATTGTTAAGGAATCACTTCAGCTCGTGTGCCTGTTCCCTCTCACTCCCCAATCTTCTAGGAAGCTCTACTAACAGCAGACAACACAAGAAAACACAAGAAAACTATCGACAGCAAGCAGCCTTTCTTTCCTTAAGACTGAGGCTTATCCTCTATTTTTAAAAGTTCTAAACTTATCTTCAAGGAAGATAAAAGAGACAATATGCATCTTTTAGGAAAACAACTAATTATTTAAATGATGGTCAGCCCTTGACCTCCTTACATCCTTCACATTTTTATAGTTAACACTCCATGAGCTTTAATAACTGAGTGAAGATTAGAAAAGTTACATCTATGGGGGATATATAATAGTTACAAACATGTTCCAGGTCAAATATCAAATCTTTTCCAAATGAGGCCATGGTGGTTGTTATGAGCCATTCTGGACAATATGCAGAACAGTGAACTTGCCCATTTTTTGAGCTTTCTGATTGACATCAATCACTGGGACCAAATCTGACTGTTGAGCCATCAGCATTGGTCACTGCAACAGACCAAATGAATGTTGTATCTTTACTGACGCTCAGCATTTCACAAGTATAACAAAGCTCGGATTCATAGGATGCTGCCAAGATTATTTTTTTAAACACTCAACCTGGTCTACCTGGGGCCACTTGATAAAACACTTGGACTGAATTAAATGAACACTTCTGTCAGACAAATGGTTGGATTTTTTTTCCCATTGTGTTAACTGGTAATTTTGATTTTCTTGAGATATTTTAAAAACTTACAGAATTAGACTCCTAGAATTTCTGTGCCAAATGGGTCTTCACAGATTGTATAGTCGAGGATTTTCCTCAAAGTTTCATAAGTGTTAAATGAAAAAAAAAATCAAGGGGAAGGGTATTTTCACTGGCTAAGTTTGGAAATGCAGAGCTCAAGATGTTCAATTGTTACATCAATTTTTTATTTGCCAAGGAGTTCCCAAAAGCTTTAATATGCAAATATGTATTATAATTCTTTTTGCTAACATGTATTATAGTTCTAAAAAAGGAGAATATGCAGGTTCTTCTAAGCTTACATTCAGCACAGAATCCTTTTTTAAAAAAATTTCTACAGATCAGAATTCTAATTACTGAGTTTTGACACACTGTGATATAGAGGGAAACTGCTTTATAAATAGGGAAGCAAACACTCAAAGAATTCATCTGTCTCATTTAAAATACCTCTCTTACCTCCAAAGACATCCAGATGGCCAACAGACACATGAAAAGATGCTCAACATCACTCATCATCAGGGAAATGCAAATCAAAACCACAAATAGATACCACCTTACACCTGTAAGAATGGCTAGAATCAAAAAGATAAGAAATAACAAGTGCTGGTGAGGATTTGGAGAAAAAAGAATCCTTGTCCACTGTTGGTGGAATGTTAATTGGCACAGCCACTGTGGAAAACAGTAAGGAAATTCCTCAAAAAATTAAAAATAGAAATACCATATGATCTAGCAATTCTACTACTGGGTATTTACCCAAAGAAAATGAGGACACTAATTGAAAAAGATATATGCACTCCTGTTTATTGCAGCATTGTTTATGATAGCCAAGATATGGAAGTGTCCATCCATAGATAAACGGATAAAGATGTCACACACACACACACACACACACACACACACACACACACAGGAATATTACTCAACCATAAAAAAGAATGAGATCTTGCCATTCGTGACAGCATGGAAGGACCTAGAGGGTATTATGTTAAATGAAATAAGTCAGAGAAAAAATACCATATGATTTCGCTTACATACGGACTCTAAAAAAACAAAATAAATGAATAAACAAACAAAACCAGAAATATAGGGATCCCTGGGTGGCGCAGCGGTTTGGCGCCTGCCTTTGGCCCAGGGCGCGATCCTGGAGACCCGGGATCGAATCCCACGTCGGGCTCCCGGTGCATGGAGCCTGCTTCTCCCTCTGCCTGTGTCTCTGCCTCTCTCTCTCTGTGTGTGTGACTATCATAAATAAATAAATTTAAAAAAAAAAAAAAACCAGAAATATACTCTTAAATGGAGAAAACAAACTGGGTTGGCAGGGGGGAGGGGGGTGGGGTTGGGCAAAATGGGTGAAGGGGAATAGGAGGCTTCTAGTTACAGAATAAATGAGTCATAGGGATGAAAGGTCCAGTATAGGGAATATAGTCAACAGCATTATAATAGTGTTGTCTGGTGACAGATGGTAGCTACACTTGTGGTAAACTCAGATTAACATATAGAGTTGTCAAATCAGTATGATGGACACCTGAAACAAATGTAACATTGTGTCGACTATACTTCAGCTAAAAAAGAAGGTAAAAAAAAAGGAAAAAAGTACCTCCCTTATCTTGAGTTAAAACAAGAATTCAGGCCCTAAAAGTTCCCACTCCAGTCCTTTCAACTAAACCAAATGCATTTATTTTAATTTTTCTTATGAAAAAAATCCAAACATCCTCAAAAGCAAAAAAAATAGACAACTTCCATATTCCTATTATCCAGATTCAATAATTCTCCAGATTTTACTCGACCTATCCCTGTTTTCATATGAATATTATACAGATACAAAATGAATTTTATTATATATATACACATATATATATACATATATACACATATGCATATATATGTATACACACACACACACATACATATCTATTTTTTCCTCCTTGGACAATGTATAAAATACTTACATGCCACAGGGATTCAATGAAAACATCCTGTCTTTAGCATTATGAAGTACCAATTATTTCATTAGGGATCCCAAAAGAATGATTCTCTAATGTCATTATTTCTTCCCTATGTATTAGTTAAAATTCTTCTGTCTAAAAGAAGTTTCCCTCAGGGACATCTGGGTGGCTCAGTGGTTGAGCGCCTCCCTTCGGCTTAGGGCATGATCCTGGGGTCCTGGAATTGAGTCCCACATCAGGCTCCCTGCATGGAGCCTGTTCTTCCTCTGCCTGTGTCTCTGCCCCTCTCTCTCTCTCTGTCTCTCATGAATAAATAAATGAAATCTTTAAAAAAAGAAAAAATAAATAAATAAAAAATAAAATAAATAAACAAACAAATAAATAAATAATAAGTTTCCCTCATTAACTGGGACTAGTTATTCAGACAATTCATACAGGAAAGGTAAGTGCTTACTTATTTCTTTCTTTTTAGTTACCAATTGTCAGAGCAGAAAGTTAATTCTAATGATATCCAGTTAGTGATACTGGTAGTTTTGGTTTTCCTTTCTTCAATCTCTCGCCCCCTTTCTTCATTTGAGTGCAACTGGACTCTGTGTTTCAACCAATTAAATTCCTTTTTCTTCTTCTTCTTTTTTTTTTTTTTAAAGCTCCCAGTGTTCCACTTATCACTGAGGGTATAGTAAGGTATCTTGTTGTGATCTTATGTATTTCCTGCCAGAGGAGAATTAGCCAACAATTTAAGAAGCCCTAGTTCTGAGATGCCTGGGTGGCTCAGTGATTGAGCCTTTGGCTCAGGTCCTGATCCCAGGATTTTGGGATCAAGTCCCAGGTCAGGCTCACTGCAGGGAGCCTGCTTTCTCCCTCTGCCTATGTTTCTGCCTCTCTCTGTGGGTCTCTCATGAATGAATAAATAAAATCTTAAAAAAAAAAAAAGAAGCCCTACTTACTTTCAGTGGAGAATGGTATTTAGATACCCCAATCTGGACACTAAGCACGTCCACTACTTTTGGGTCACCACTACTTTTAGGCCTATTCAGTAGAAAGGTTTGAGAAATATCTACTTGCTTTTTAAAGAAAAATTTTGGAAATAAGAGGCTTTATTTATTTATTTATTTTTTTTAATGATAGTCACAGAGAGAGAGAGAGAGAGAGAGAGAGGCAGAGACATAGGCAGAAGAAGAAGCAGGCTCCATGCACCAGGAGCCCGACGTGGGATTCGATCCCGGGTCTCCAGGATTGCACCCTGGGCCAAAGGCAGGCGCCAAACCGCTGCGCCACCCAGGGATCCCAGAAATAAGAGGCTTTAAATAATAGCCAGACTACTAGCCTTCTCTAAGTATTTTTGAGAGAAGGAAATGTTATAATTTAAGCACAACTTACCAACATAGAAAATAAACTGATGGCATTAATGAGTGGTTCACTTTTGTCTATGCATGTGATTTCACATGAAATATGTTAATTCTTCCTCAAGTCCTATCTAAATCAGTATTTCAACTACAGTACTTGGGAAACAAATTTAATAATTTCTATTTTGACATATTGTCTACATAAGTAGTATAGATTTGACTTCTCTGTTCACATATAAAATCAGACTTATCATTTGTAGAAACAACAACAAAAATTTATTAAAATTTACTGTTGTTACTTTCAGTAAGTTACTGGGGATCAAGTTAGAAGTGTTTAAGTACAAGCAATATTTTTTAAGTATTATATTTACATAGTCATTAATTCTATGACAAGAATTGTTAATGTTTGCATTCCATCCATGTCACTGATCATAAAACTTTAAACAAGTTTTCCATTCAAAATAATGGATTAGGTATACATATATACTTCCCCTTCAAGTTCCCTCTGAAATAAATAAAATCCAGCTTTTCAGATGAACGATAGCATAAATATACTATGAGACAAAACACGGATGTGGACAGGACTAGGAAATCCTGGAATATAAAAGGCAAATGAAGGCACACAGCTTGTTGGAAAAATTCAAGTTAAAAAATCCATAGCACAAAACCCTCGAAGCAAGAATGTCTCTCCTGAGAGAGTTCAGGAGGAGCTCCAAGACACAATCAGTGCAAAGATCAGGCCACAATGAAATGAGAACTCTTGTGGATATGTTTTTTACGTTAGTTTTCACTCACCTTCCACGAGGTTGTGTCTACTCTTCATAAACCCAAAGTTCTGATGTACTCATTCCCACAAAACCCTAAATGGACAAACATCTCATTCTTACAAACTTCCAACATTCTTTACAGTTAAGATACAGGAAGATAAGAAATTAAGTCTAAATCTAATGATAACTATTTATTATCCAGATTTCCCATCTGGACCCAACCCTTGCCTTGGAGTGTCATCAGATGACACACAGCAGGAGAGCTTAAGCAGCCATATAAAATCCACATGCTAAAAGTTTGGGGATTAGTCCCAGGTACTAACAACTCTGTGAAGCTCCAGTCATTATGATACTGCCTTGTTTTAAATAAGTTGTAGGATTTGATTAGTTCAAATATAAAAAGCTATGTGATTCACTTCTTGAACTAGTTTTAGAACGGAGAGGGCAAATTATAACTGTAGGATTGTCGGGTATCTGCAAACCACGGCCTTCCCAGGGGGACCCTGAACTGTCTTGAAAGATACTTCTGAAAATTTCAGCATGTATTGACTATATTTGGACTAATCAAGCCTCCTTCTCATCTGCCTCCATACCTGCACACCCCTCACCCCACCCCCAAATGAGCCCCTAATACATGTTGCAGCTGCAAACCATTCCATTTGAAACAAACCTAGAAAATGTAAATAAAGCATAATAGTTTTTTTTTTTTTAAATCCACAGCTACTCTCACAAAAAAAAAAAAAAAAAGAAAGGACATCTTCAGGTATCAGAAAGAAAGAATAGGTTAAAAGCCAGAAGGTTGGGATGCCTGGCTGGCTCAGTGGTTGAACGTCTGCCTTTGATTCAGGGCCTGATCCCGGGATCGAATTCCGCATCCGTCTCCCTGCATGGAGCCTGCTTGTCCCTTTGCCTGTGTCTCTGCCTTTCTCTCTCTCTCTCTCTCTCTCTTTCTGTCTCTCATGAATAAATAAATAAAAATCTTAAAAAAAAAAACACACAAACAAAAATGAAAAACCAGGAGGTTAAGCACATGAGCTATCACTGTGCACAGTGTCACGGGGACAGGGGACACATTTCAAATTTAGAGACAGAAAATTCTGTGCCTTGTGTCCTGGGAAGCTAAAATCACTCCCACTGCACTTGAAATCCTCAAAGGACTCCTGCTTCATAAGAGGTAGGCTAGAAAGGAATTTTGCCAAACTACTCAAGGAGATAACAATGAAATTTATCTCTCCCTGGTATCTGAAGCAGAAAAAAAGGTATACAATTCTGCCAAATCCCAGAAATTAATGTATACAAAATCCTTCTAGACAGATATGTCCCAATCTGGGTGACAAATGCCTTCATAGAATATAAGCTCACAATTCATATTTATAAATATACCATGAAAAAAAACTTGCTTCACAAGGGAATTAACAAAATCCATCAAACAGAATATTGACTCTCCAGAACTTTTAATAGAATCTTATAGATTCTTATCAGATCCGGATGGAGACTGTGATATGAGTACACATAAATTATTAAGACCATATAAGAAAGAATAAAAAAACACAGGAAAAGAATCACCCACTGTGAAAAATGACCTGGCAAATTGAAAACAAATTAAATAGAAAATTTTGAAATTTAAAAAAAAAATAGTCACCAAAATCTAAAAACTCAAAGACCAGGTTAAAAAGTAGATTTAAAACAGATGAGGAGAGAATTAGTGAATCAGAAGATATATCTGAAGAAGTTACCCAGAGTGTAGTATGAGAGATAAAAATTGGAAAATGTAAAAAAGTGGAAAAAGTGGTTAGGAGAAATGACATTCAGAAGGAGAAGTTCTAACATACATTTAATTGGAGTCCTAGGAGGAGAGAGAGACAGGGAGAATGAGACAGAAGGTATATTTGAAATAATGGCAGATAATCTTCCATATGTAGTGGAAAGCAGATTCATAGAGTTTAATAAAATCCAAGCAGGACAGATGATATTAAACCTTTATCTAGACGCATTACCATAAAATTGAGAAATAGCAAAGACAACGAAAAGGTCATAAGCACTGGGTGGTGGGCACTGAAGTGGACACTTGATGGGATGAGCACTGGGTGTTATTCTGTATGTTGGCAAATTGAACACCAATAAAAAATAAATTTATTATTTAAAAAAAAGGAAAAGGTCATAAGCATATACTTTGCCTTCAGAAAGAAACAGATTGACAGCTGACTGTTGATCAGCAATGATGGAAGTAAAAAGCCACAGAATAAAAATTTCAATGTATCTAGAGCAAATAATTATAAATATAGACTCTTACAAACAGCGCAGAAAATATCTTTTAAAAATAAGGATGAAAAAAGAGATTGCTAACATTGGGCCATTACAAAGGGAGAGTCTAAAGGATATACCTCGAGCATTATGAAAATTATTATAGGTTAAAGATAAGATGAGATATAATGGGTGAAAGACACACAGGATAAAAAATGTGTGGGTGAAGTAATAAAAAAATAAATCTGAATGTGTGGGTACATTAACAAAAATTTTAAAATCAATGACGTGGGGTTAAACACATAAAATTAAAACATGGAATTACTAATATGTAGACAGTAAATGCAGTTAAAATGTTTTAGGGTTTTGGAGTGACTCAAGAGTATGGAAATATACTGATTGATTTTAGAATTTTATTAACTAATACATACTGTAATTAACAACAAAAATAAAAAGGAAAGAAAAAAAGAAGGGGGTGTATCATTTCCAAATGAGCAGTAGGGAAAAAAACATGGAATAAGTACCAACTAATCCAAAAGAAGGAGAGAGGGGAAAAAATGCACAGCTGACCCCATGCAGTTGGAAATCTGCACATAACCCTGACTCCCCCTAAAGTTAACTACTAATAGCCTACTATTCACCAGAAGCTTTACTAATAACATATTCAACTAACATATATTTTGTATCTTACATGTATTATATACTATATTCTCACGATAAGGATAAAAAAAGAAAATGTTAAGAAACTCCAAAGAAAGAAAATACATTTATGCTACTGTATTTTATCAGAAAAAAATCTACATATAAGTGGACCTACGCAATTCAATCCTACATTGCTCAAGACTCACCTGTACATAGAAATACAAGTATAAAAGATAAAATAACACAAGGTAAAAATATATTTAAGGTTTTAAAATACAGTTTAAGGAATGCGACAATATGCTGGCTATAAGAGACATTTTAAAAGAGAGAAAAACTGAAAGTAAAAAAAAAAAGAAAAATGTAAATGAAAGCAACAGTATGGGGGAAAAAATCCTATGGCAGCTTATGTTATTATCAGGCAAAATAGGCCATAGTCAAAAATTTAATAGAAATAGAGTGTCATTTCACAAGGAAAATTTAGAAAGTTAAAATGTATGTGTACTTCATGATACAGCTTCAAAATGCATAAGGCAAAAGCTGATAGAATTACAAGGAGAAAGAAACAAATTGACAATCACAGATGAAGGTTTTAACTCATTCCTTTCTGTTACTGATAGGTGAAGCAGTCAGATCAGTAATAACATACAATATCTGAAAAACAGAAAGCTGAAATTGATCTTATGGAAGTATTACATTTTACCACACAAAATAGCTAAGTAAAGGATGAGTTCAAAATAGTCCGAGATTACTAAAATTGTTACCTAGTACATTTCCTACTGTCTCTTTTGAATTTAGAACTGATATACTATTTAATTTTCTTTGATAATTGGGCTGTTTTTGCTACTGGTTATTTTCCCCATAATAATGTCTTCAAAAGAATTTTAAATGCTTTTAACAAAAACATATGAATTTAACCAGACAGTACCATTGAAAGAGGTTGTAATAATAATTCTTCCTTTGGAGACGGCTCTGTTAGTTAAAGAGCTATTTGCTGGTGGTTCAGAATCTCAAAGAACTATTTTCAAAGGTCAATTCAAAGTCTCGGTACAAGCTGGGGCACCTGGGTAGCTCAATTGGTTAAGCATCTGAGTCTTGGTTTCAGCTCAGGTAGTGATCTCAGGGTCATGAGATCGATCCACCCCATCAGGCTCCAAACTCAGCAGGGCATCTGCTTGAGATTCTCTCTCCCTCGGCCTCTTCCTTGTACACACTCTCTCTAAAATAAATAACTAAATCTTAAAAAAGAAAAAAGGCACGAAAACACAAAGTCCCAGTAAAAGAAGCTAATTTGCAACTCATAATTTGAAATCTGTGACAGTTTCTCAACATCTGACTGCAATAGAAAAGGTATACAAAATCACATAGGTGAATACACTAACTGCTTAAATGATTAAAAAAAAGAGAGGCATTTAGAAATACACTCCCTTCTTACTATCACAGAGACATTTTTAGAGTGAGTCATAATCTGTGATGAAAATCAGCTGTGTGACCATGGCAAATGACCCTGACAATGGCTGGATGTTGCTGAAGTTCCCAAGCACGCACCAAAACTGTAACTACTACCAACATGGTTCTTGGGACTGAATGTTGGGCTGGAGAAGTCATAATTTATTACTCTTTTTAAAACTTGAGTTATATAGTAAAAGTTGTGTATGATCAAGAAATTGAAATTGTGCATCAAACACTCATCTAAAAGTAACCCGCACTGGTTTTGGATTCCAAAGCTCTACCACGCTCGTCACAGATTGCCACAGCAAAATTAACTGAATTGGGCCACACGTATTAGCTGTGTCCAACATTCTCAGCAGACTTTTATCCAACGTGCTACTGCCTTTATCAGGATTTGGAGTGCTTCCCAATAAACAAAACATTTCCTGGAGAAGTAGTAATTGGAGGGTTTGCATAATTTATACAGTCTAAAAGTGCCAAATTTTATAAAAATGAAATCTTCCATTCAGAGGAAAAACTATCAATGCTAATTGCATATGTTTTAAATAAACAAGACTAGCTTTTCCAAAAACTGCAGAATTTTCATTTTGACATCCAAAAATAGCAATCTCCTATAGTACAACTTAAATATATAGAACATTGCATCAACTGACCACAGAGCAGGATACACATTCTTTCCAAGCACATGGGAAGCATTTACAAAAATGGGACCTATATTGGGTATTAATGATAAGGCAAACATCAGCAAATTTCAAAGAACTGAAACTACTGGTTACATAATATACTACTACTACAGAGAACATTGGAATGTTCTCTGACTACATGCAGTTAAACTAGAATCAATGACATAAAGATAACTGGGAAACTAGTTACTTAGTGGAGTTTAGGAGAAATTATACATATATATATGAATAAGTCAAAAAATTAAAAACAATGGCTAGCTATAGGGAGAGAAGGAATAGATAGTAAAAGAAATTATAACGTTAGCTATGACTGTATATTATGGATTTGACTTTGGAATCTGGTAAAAGTATAAAACAACATTAAATTTAAAAATGCAATCCTTAAAAATGGAAAGTAAAGTGCAACAATGTCACTTAATTGCATCTAGTAGGCAACGTCCCTTAAAGAAGAAATATTCCAAGTGCCTTAATGGTATTTAGACTAAAAATTTCAAACTGTTTTCAACAATCATATTGTTGGTGATAGTTTTGGTTTCATTATGCTGAGACTTTTCTATGTATATCATGGGATAAAGAAAATAAGTAATCATAGTGGCAAAGAAATTTTCAGAATGGGAGAAAGGATATACAGATATAAGGCTGATGAAGTTAATTACAAACTTGTAGTCCTAAATCTGAAATTGGAACTATCAGTATAAATTCATGAAAAAAAAACAAACAATGTTCTAACTTCATCTATTGAAAACTCTTAAAAACCATGACAGGCCTACTATCAATGAATAAGTCTCCCATCAAGATTGTGGTCTCAATTATTTTCAGCTAAGAGGAACCAGAGTTCCTTGGAAACATAATAGATTCCCAGCCTGGGACAGAATTGTACAAATGAACGTGGAACATATTGTCATGCCAGAAAGCGAGGAGGGTGCCAATGATGGCCGAAGCTCTATCAAAAGGGAACAGGAGCCAATTTAAGGAGATTCCCAACAGCCACAAATGGGACATGAGTGGCATTATTATTATCAATAACTTTAGCCCATCTAAACATATCAACATATTAAACTCCATGAGTTCATAAAAATATTTTGATGACATTGGTCATCATTATTTTAGAAAACCAACCCTTGTTTGAAAACTGGTAAATAAAGGGAGAGAATCAAATATTTGCCCTGCATTTCCTATATAAACTTTACCCGTAATCAAATATTTGCTGAGGAGGTTATTTTGCTCTAAGAAATGTTCTGGCTAATAAATAGAACACAAATGACAGAATGTTGCCATTTTGAAACCTCTGATGAATTCATTGGTAAAGGCAATAATCATCAATAGCTGTAATATCACAACAAAGAAATTAGATATCAGGAATCCTGGGTGGCTCAGCGGTTGAATGTCTGCCTTTGGCCCAGGGTGTGATCCCAGGGTCTGGGGTCAGGTCCCACATCAGGCTTCCTGTGAGGAGCCTGCTTCTCCCTCTGCCTGTGTCTCTGCCTCTCTCTCTGTGTCTCACATGAATAATAAAATATTTTTTAGGGCATCCGGGTGGCTCAGCAGTTTAGCACTGCCTCCGGCTCAGGGCATGATCCTGGAGACCCGGGATCGAGTCCCAGGTCGGGCTCCCTGCCTGGAGCCTGCTTCTCCCTCTGCCTGTGCCTGTGCCTCTGCCTCTCTCTCTCTCTCATGATTAAATAAAATCTTAAAAAAAAATAAGATAAATAAAATATTTTTTAAATTAGATATTATGAGTCTCCTTATAGAAGTATATCTCACCCCTATAAAGATTTTATGAAAAGAAAAAAAAAATCAAGCCAGAATCTAATTAAGTCTATAGATCTAAACAAAAATTTACACCAGATAAGGGAACAACACACACTAAATGATAACAAGGGAATGCAAAAAGCAAAATTCAGATTGTGGGGAAATCTACATGAGAAATGATTTGGTTTCTTTAATCAACCAATTTACAAATAAAACAAAGCAAAAATTAGGAAGTAAAAGAGAGAGATGAGTAAACTATACATAAAAAAGAGAGTTAAGCTACAGGTCGATGAATGAAATGTATAGATTTAAATCTTGATTGAAGGCAATGGTAAAAAATGAGACAATTAGAAAAATGAACACTGGATATTTGATGATATTAAGGAATTACTGTTAATAATTTTTAGTCATGAAAATTGTGTTATGTCCACGGATCTTATAAAGAAGTCATTAGCTTTTACAGATATATTCACATAGTTGCAAATGGAAAGGTAAGTGTGGCTATTTCTTTAAATAAATATTTTGTCTAAATAATGTGGAGGTTGATTCTGGAGTCCTGGGATCAAGTCCCACATCAGGATCCCTGCATGGAGCCTGCTTCTCCCTCTGCCTGTGTCTCTGCCTCTCTCTCTCTCTGTGTCTCTCATGAATAAATAAATAAAATCTTTAAAAAGTGTGGAGGAGGGGAATAGGAGAGATACAGAGAAAATAAGATATGCATCAATAGTGTTCAAGCTGGAAGATACATACATTAAGGCCCACTGTATTACAGTCAGGAGGTCAAAAATCCCTGTGTAACTTTTAATGCCCCCAAACTTAACTACTAATAGCCTACTGTGGACCGGTAGTCTTACTTATAAGATAAACAGGCAATTAACACATATTTTGCATATTGTATGTATTACATACTGCATTCTTACAGTAAAATAAGCTAGAGATAAGAATGTTATTAAGAAAATCATAAAGAAGAGAAAATACATTTATAGTACTGAACTGCATTTATAGGAAACAATCCACATATAAGTGGATATGTACAGTTCAAACCTATGTTGTTCAAGGATGAACATATTTCCTATTTTTTTGTATATATTTGAAATTTGTCCAAAAAATTAAAAAATTTTTAAACAACTTTTCCTTATTATTTAGAGATACATACTTAAATATTTATGGAGAAAATTCTATGGGGGCAGGAAGTATACCCTACAAAATAATTTCAGGGTGGGGGAAAGTAGGTAGGGGTATAAATAAAACAAGAATGATCATACATCAATAACTGGTGAGGTTAAATGATGGGTACATGATGGTTCATTTTGCTATTATTCTCTCTACTTTTGCATATATTTGAAGTTTTCCACAATAAAACGGTTTAAGCAAGAAGTAGAGAGCAGGAAAAGAGTAAAAAATAAGGGTAGGAGTAACATGAAATTTAAAAATAAGTATGCAGTGAAATGATTCAACAAAACACCAACTTTTAATTTTTGAAATAATTAACTAAACCAGTAAACCACTGGTAGACAGAGGAAAAAAATAGATAAGAGTTAAAACCAATATTAGTAATGAAAATAGAGATTACTTACAGATTACACAGATATAAGAATATAAGAGGAAAGCAAGACCAACTTTATATCAACAAATTTGAAAATTTAGACAAACTGACAAATTCTTAGAAAAACCTGACTTACCGAAAGTGACTCAAAAAAAAGAAAAAGAAAAACCAAATAAACATTTTAAACATCATGTTTAAACATAAACTTTTTTTATTTTTTGTTTTTTAAGCAGGCTCCATACCCAGTGTGGAGCTCAACATGGGACTTGAACTCATGATCCTGAGATCAAGACCTGAGCTGAGATCAGGAATCAGACATTTAACTGACTGAGCCACCCAGGTGATCCTAAATCTAAGCAGTTTTAAAACAATTAAATCAGTAATCAAAAATCCACCCACAAAGAGGCCTTCAGTGGTTTTCCAATTCAGTTTTCCTAATCAGGGAACTAATATTTTTAATGATACAAAACTATTCTGAAATGCAAAAAAAAAAAAAAAAAAAAAAGGAACAGTCCTCAATTAATTTTGGGATGCCAACAAAACTTGATGCCAAACTCTGACCAGGACCTTGTGAGGGGGAAAAATTACAGAAAATATTACATAAAAATAAATAGATATAAAATTTTAACTAAAGTATTAACAATCCCAAACCAGCAGTATGTAAAAATGATAATATGCCATGTCCAAGAAGGACTTATCCCAGAGATGAAAAGTTTGTTTAAGATTAGAAAATTAATTACTATAAGTCACTACATTAACAGATTAAAGCGAAAAGTATGATTTACTCAAAAGATGCAAAAAAGAATTTGATGAAATTCAACATCAATTCAACATGAAAACTTTTAACAAAATAGAAATAGAATTAAATACCCTTTTCCTGATCAAGGCTGTTTACCTCTGGCAAACATCTTATTAATGTTGAAATATTGAAAGCCTTCTATTTGAAATGGAGACTAAGAAAGGATGCCCACTCCCACTACTCCCATTCACATTCTAGTGGAGGTCACAGAGAGTGCAAGAAGAGAAATAAAAGGTATGACTGGAGAGACTGAAACAAAATTATTCAAATAAGATATGACTGTGAAGGTAAAAAATTAAAAGGAATTCTAAAGATAAATTATCAGGAGAATTTAGCAACATTACCCTGAATCAACATGCAATAAGCAATTGCATTTCTATTTAATTCAACTACAAGTTACAAAATTAAATTTTAAAAAGATACTATTTGCAATTTAAACATAACCACAAAATGTGCCTATTAATAAACCTAAACATATACTGGAATAGTTTTAAAAGATCTAAATAAATAGGAACCATGCCACATTCAACGATAAAAAGTCTCAAGGATACAATAATATCAGTCACCTCCCGGTGCATCCATAGACAGCAGGCAATGACAATGAAAATCCCAACCAACAGGGGTTTTAGTAGCAGAAATTTAGAATAGTAATTAAGACCAAACTAAGATTGGGAAGAGATAAGACTTGTCCCACCAGAGTTTCTATAAACCCGTATCAGTTAGAACAGTGTGATGTTAGTGGACATAAGACAAACTGACCAATAGAGCAGAATGGTCTAGAAAGAGATCAGGAAATGTATTGCTCTAGATATGTGACAGAGACAATACTGCAGAATCGGTGTAGAAAGGAGTATGTGGCTAAAGATAAAATTAATCCCTGTGCTAAGACCATAAACAAATACTGGTAACAACAGAATACAAGAACATCAATAGCAAACAAAAACCTTACTCTTAGAAACAAAAGCACATTTCTTAATATTTCATAGCTCAAAAGAGAAACCATAATGGAAGTTAGAATATTAAAAAGAAAGAATACATAAAAGAAAATATTTGGAACTTAATGATAATATCATATGCCAACATTTGCAGTACATACATTTATATATGGTGTATGTAAGTGTATTTAGTATAGTGTATATATAGTGGATATATTTTGCAGAATGCAGGAAGAACTCATTGGAGGAAAAAAAATATGGCCTTAAATGTGTATATTAGTAAAAATGAAGTCTAAGAATTGAGGACCTAAACATCTAACTCAAGAAGTTAGAATAGCAGGAGCAACAGAAATGGAGTGGCTAGAAAAGCTCTGGGATTTTCCCATAATTTCTTCCAGAGTCAGTGGAGGTTAAGCCCACCAGTGGGTGCGCTGGTTTCCTAGAGCTACTGTAACACATTACCACAAACTTGGTGGGTCAAAACAACAGAAATTCAGTCTCCCCTAGTTTTAGACACTCGAAGTCTGAAATAAAGGTGTGTGTAGCGGTGGTTCCTTCTGGAGGCTTTGAGGGTAACTTCATTCCATGCCTATCGCCTAGACTCTATTGGCTAAGGCAGTCCTTGGTTTTCCTTGGCTTGCGGATACATCATCCCTATCTCCATCTTCATGGATCTTCTGCTGTGTCTCTGTATGTTCCAAATCTCCCTCTACTTTATAAAGACATCAGCTTTTGGATATAAGGCGCATGTACCCCAACTCCTCAAGCTAATATTACTCTATGTTAACTAACTAGAATTTAAATAAAAACTTGGGGGAAAAGGGCCCACCCTAAATTCAGGGTGATATCATCTCAAGGTCCTTACTTTA
Source organism: Nyctereutes procyonoides (assembly GCF_905146905.1). Classification (NCBI taxonomy): domain Eukaryota; kingdom Metazoa; phylum Chordata; class Mammalia; order Carnivora; family Canidae; genus Nyctereutes; species Nyctereutes procyonoides. The sequence continues at coordinate 9,827,464 of NW_026575140.1, read as the reverse complement.
ATTACATCTGCAAAGACCCCATTTCCATATGAGGTCACATTCACTGGTCCAGAGGTTGGGATGTGGATATATTTTTTGGGTCCACAATTCAATCCACCACTTGGGCTTCAAGGAGCAATTAATAGGAAGAACAAAGGTACTTTGTGTTTATACACCACAGAGACCAGCTCATACAAGAAACCAATTATAAGGGCTGTGAGTATGGGAAAGTTAGAGACACACTGTCATTTGTTGTAGTTGATATGATCATCTATAATAGAAAGCTCAACAAAACCACAGATAAACTATTAGAACTAATAAAAATGTTCAGCACTGTGCCAGATATAAGATCAACTAAAAAAAATCAATAGCATTTCTCTATCAACAATAACCAACTAGAAACTCTAGTGGAAAACAAGATGCCATTCACAATAACACCCCAAACTAAAAAGCATGAAGTAATAAATCTAACACAAAGGACACAAGACCCTAATTGAAACAAGTTTTATTTATTTATTTTAAAAGATTTATTTATTTATTCATGAGAGAGAGAGACAGAGACACAGGCAGAGAGAGAAGCAGGCTCCTCACAGGGAGTCCGATATGGGACTCAATCCCTGGACCAGGGATGATGCCCTGAGCCAAAGGCAGATGCTCAACCGCGGAGCCACCCCGGCGTCCCTGAAACAAGTTTTAAGATGTATTAAAGACTACAAAGTAGATGTGAATGAGAATGGGATATATCCTATTCATGGATGTAACAGTTTCTGTAAGTTTTGTATTCATGAATGTACAATTTGTATTGTATTGTTCTAAAATGGGTCTGAAATTTCCCTATAATTTCAATCAAAATTATGCCAGGATTTTAAAAAGATGAACAAAATTATACTTAAATTTATATCAAAGCATAAGTAGAACAAACAATGTGGATCTCTTTCTAAGTGCACCAAGATATAAAACAAAAGACGTGCTTAACTGGCACAGACGTGCTATGTCGTAAGAACAAGCAACCACTGAAAGTGTGTATTGTTTACCAAGTTATTTGGGGAAGCTGATTCACCAGAGGGAGATATATCAGGTGGATTCCTATGTCACATCATATTCAAAAGGGACTTCCAGGAGGATTAAAAGTGTAGAATAAAAGGTAAAACTTATAAGCTATAAAAAGAAAAAGAATGAGAGAATATATGTGTGATGTTGAAAGGTGGTAGGGAAAAGAGATCACACAGTAGAAATATTGAGGGTATGACAACATCAAATTTATGGGTTTCTAAAAAATGAAAACCATTGGTCTGATTTAACATCAAAAACATACAATGAACAAATGAACAATGAGAAAATGATGGAAGAAACCAGGAAGGAAAAAAAATGGACAAAGGATATGACTTGGCAATTCAAGGAGGGAAAACATCTGAATATTTATACATGTATGAAGATATAATCTTCCCAGCAATAGGTAATATGTTTTTGAAAACAATAGTGAGATACCACATTAAACTATCAGAATGACGAACACTAGAAAGTGGAATTACAGGAACCCTCATACACTATTGGTAGAGGTGTAAAATGGGAGAAACTTTTTTTTCCAAAGATTTTATTTACGTATTTATGAGAAACACAGAGAGAGGCAGGGACACAGGCAGAGAAAGAAGCAGGCTCCCTGCAGGGAGCCTGATGTGGGACTTGATCCCAGGATCCTGAGATCAGGCCCTGGGCTGAAGGCAGACGCTCAACCACTGAGCGTGCCCTGGGAGAACCATCCTGAAGAGCTACCCAATGGGCTTAAATGTCCTTACACTCAAGTATGACTCAGCAGTTCCACTTCTCATCAAAACCTCAGAGAAGCTCTTGCATAGGTCTCCAAGGGAATCTGTGTGAAAGTATCGGTCTCAAGGTTGCTTGAACAAGCACAATTCCTCAGGATACTTTCACTGCAAGTAATGGAGCTCATTATCTCCCATTCCCACACATAAATAACTTCTCCATCTGTGTCCCTCTCTCTGTCAATAACATCACCATCATCCTTGTTACCCAAGCTTGAGATTGCTTGCCTGCCTATTAATCATCTCATTTATTTCTGCCTTCATTCCCCTCTTCCAGGTCAGCACATCTCATGGGCCAGATGATGGCCTCCAAAGTCCCCTTGGAAAGGGAGCCAGTACTGCTTGTTTGCTAAATCCAGTGGACAATGTTCAGCCCTTATTTTACTTGACCTCTCAGCTGTATTACAAAAAATTAACAGTTCCTTCTCGAAACACTATCTTCCCTTGGAATCCGTGAGTCAATTCCAGTCTGGTTTGCATCCTACTTTCTTGGCCACATCACTTGGTCCCATTTGCCTGCCCATTCCTTAACTGTTTGTGCTTATATTGTTCTGGGTAGGCCTTCTTCTGTTCTGACTCTACCCACACTCAATCATCATTAATATGCTGATGGCTTCGACACGGTTATCTGAGTCCAGACGTTTTGGCTGATACTCTAATTTGTATCTCTTTACTGGATGGATATCTCCTCCTAAGTATCTCCCAAGGGCCTCAAATTCACTTAAACTGAACTCACCATCTTACCCCTCAACACGTCCACTGATCTCTAACTCCCTGAATCATTTATTTGGTTGCCTTCACATGATGGTCATCTGGGACACTGTCTCTTCCTCAACTCTTCATCTAACCACTCTGGAGTCCAATAGATTGTGCTTCCTAAAGAGCTCTTAAACCTGCTTTCTTCTCTCCATTGCCACTACTATAGACCTGGCCCTCCATTCTCCCTCTCCCTCATCACCAATTTCTAATCTCTTCTCCACAAAATGGAAGTTTTTCTAAAATGCTACTCTCACTAAAGCATTGCCCTTAGGATAGAGTTTATACTTGCTCCTGTCTTTCTCTCTCTCTCTCTTCTCTCTTTCTCTGTAGCTTCATTTCTGACCTCCTCCCCTACTTCTACCCGCACTGGACTGGCCATCTCCACTCACTACCCTTCTTCCTCCAGGGAACTTCTTTTCAGTTCCTATAATGGTAGCGCTTCCAGATCTTCAAACATGTCTTTGCCACCTGTCCCTGCATCACAGCTTTAGCCTGTTTGATCACAATACTCCATGTCTATTAACTAGTTCTCTGTCTTCTCTATTGGACAAGAAGCTTCTAGTGGGTAAGAAACATCATTGTAACTGACAGTCATATTCTCAGATCTCCTATGACCCTCAGAGTCCAGCAGAGGATAACTATGTGTGGCACAAATGAATGAATGAATGAATGAATGCATCCTATACATCTCTGCCATACGGATTCTATTTCAGGGATCAAGCACAGTCTATCACCTCCTTTAAAAAAAAAAAGTGACTTCTCACTGCATTCTGAACAAAGTTCTAATGCTTCAGGCATTAGATCCCCACAAGCATTCATGATGCCCATAATCTGTTCCAGCTGACTTTTCTGGATATTGTTCATCACCACATGTTCTATTTACCAGCTAACCTGAATAATTCATAGGTTGCATGTGCTCCAGTGATTCTCACCTCCCTGCCCCAGTTCATATTGTTTCCCAAAATCCCAGGACATTATCTTTACATGTCTTAGTCCTACTTATCATTTAAAACCCAACAACCATGTCATCTTTTCCATAGAGCTTTCCTTGCTCACCCTCTGCAAATTGTCTCCCTCTCTCTGGGCTTCCAAAGTATTTGACCCACATATTCCTAATGGGCCTCATCACTTCTTATCTATTGACCATATATATCTATTTCTCTTTTCCACTCAGGATGGCAAGCAACTTCAGAGCAGTAAATTTATCTTTTCAAAAAATCTGTACATACTGAGTTGAATTGTGCCCCTCCCTCTAAAGTCATGTCCACCCAGAGCCTCCGAGCATGGCTTTATCTGGAATATGGTCTTTGAGGATGTAATTATCTAAATAAACTAAGATGAAGGGATATTGGATTAGGGTAGCCTTGGACCCAATGGCTGCTGTCCTTACAAGTAGGCATGTGAAAACACACGAGAGCAGAATGCCACGTGAAGATGACAGTACAGATTGGAGCCTAACAAACCAAGGATTGCCGGCAGCTACCAGGAGTTAGGGAATGGGCATGGAATAGACTTTTCCCTGGGGCTTTCAGAGGGAGCATGACACCAAGATCATGTGACAGAATAAATTTCTCTTGTTCTAGGGGAACCCTGGGTGGCACGGCGGTTTAGTGCCTGCCTTTGGCCCAGGGCGCGATCCTGGAGACCGGGGATCGAGTCCCACGTCGGGCTCCCGGTGCATGGAGCCTGCTTCTCCCTCTGCCTGTGTCTCTGCCTCTCTCTCTCTCTCTCTCTCTGTCTGTGTGACTATCATAAATAAATAAAAAATTAAAAAAAATTTCTCTTGTTCTAATCACCTACTTCATGGTAATTTGTTACAACAGCCTTAGGAGATGAATACCCTGCATATCCATTAAAGTTCAGTCAGTATAGTATTTGGGTGCTAATTTTAGTAACTGTTGCATGAGAAAATGAATAAATTTTGAGGCTTGTCCTGCACGACTCTAGGACACATAGTGACATTATGACTGTCATCATAGACATTTGGGATGGCCCCTGGTGGCTCCCAAACAACTCTTCATGAGGTCCTGCAGAAAGGATGAACTACTTCCAAGGTTGATTTAACACAAGAGAGGAGGTTAAGGGCTCCTGTTAAACAGTTAGGGTACCCCATAAACCTTGACTCCCAGGATGATCAGAAGTACGGGCAGGGCAGTTGGGAAAAGGCAGGTGTTTAAGAGAGAAGCAAGGCTTCTCTGTAAGGTCAAAGCCCAGGACCCTTGAAGAAGCTCACAGAGTCGTACCTACTTCTGTTTCTCCTGTGGCTTCCTCTTCATCAAGGCTTTCCTCAGGACAAATTCTCCTGGCCCAGCCAGGTCAAGATACTCTACCTTTCATCCACAAAACTCACTTCACACCTGTTCTCTTTCGCTGGCCAAGAGCAGGACTTAAAATTCACACTGGGAGGCTAGAACACCTTCTTGGTCATATATTTATATAAACAGTATCTTAAGGAGTGGGTTTCTCCATAACTTTCTAGTTCTTCTAAAGGAGAAGTTTGTTCTCTGTGACTTTTAATTTCTGATGTTATACGTAACACTCCCCTTTTCTGCTCTGGGTGTTTGACAGACTCTCACTGTAGGTCAGTTACCTCTCCGTTAACCATGTGGGTATTAGACAAAGGGAAACCACGGGGCTGGAGGCCAAACGCCCAGCCTGCCTTTGGGAAGTCTACACTTTTTGTCACTATGGATGTTGTTGTCTGAGATGTGGAATCGTGTTAGAGTCAATCCCAAAAATCCAATGTGAAACTAGGACAAGCTACATAATTTGTGGGGCCCAGCACAAAAGAAAAATATGGAGCTCCTTTGTTTAAAAATGATTAGAATCTCAAGGCAGTGACAAGAGAGCGTTGTCAGGAGCAGAGCCCTCCCGAGCAGAGAGCCCGTGCAGCGGCACAGGTGGCATGCCCATGAATCTGAACCCATCTGCCAAAAACCAGATGTTATATTTCACAAGCAAACATTAACAGAGTTGGGATGGTCGATCGCTTTGGATTTTGTCCACGGTGGCCTCCCTCCATTAGTATAGGTCATCAAAACTGATAGCAGCTGATTGAGAATGTATAAATGGTTTATACAATGAATAATAAATCCAAGATTAAAATGTCATTTAAAAAATTAAAAACAACTTTAACAATCCACTGGTGAATACATCTCCCCTGGCATAATGAGGCTTACTTTCAGGACAGAGAAAATGAGTCCTCTCTTCAGAGAGTAGAATTTTTATGTTGCAAGTTCTTAAGCCTGTTGGTGTTGATGGGCTTCTCCTGTTTGAGAAGTTTTCTGCTCAGATTTTGCTGCTCTTCCCTCCTAGTTTCCACAACCCCCCCCCCACCTAGGCCCCCAACACTTCTGGGGTAAGGTTGGGAGGGTTAGAGTTGCTAAATAATTGAATTGGTTAGAATATACTGAGCATCTTATTTGTACATGGAAACATCTCAGTGGTTTGTAAGGAAATTCCCAGACCTTCTTTGCATAAGTGTTAGGATACCTCACTCATGCACACCAATTGGACCAATTTCCAAATCTGGAAAAAGCTGTATTAATTAAATTAGACCAAAGGCCACAGAGAAAGGTCTAAAGTGGCCTATTTCTAAAGAAAAACTTTGGAAGGAATCATGAGAAACCTCACAAGAGATGGCACCTGAAAGTTACCCAGAAATGTGAAGACAGCTAACTTTTTCTTCCCCGTTTCCTCTTGCCCCATATCACCATGCCTGCTGTATCTTTTGGGACAGGGCATAATCCATGGTCTCTCTTCTAATAGCATTGTGGATCCTTGAAACCTGTACCATTTAGTTTGTCTTTGTCAACAGAGGCTGGGCCAACCACCCTCACCTTACCCCTTTCTAGAGGGGTAAACCCAAATCTGATTCATCATGGAGCACCAGTGTCCCGGACCTAGGGGCTGGAAGCCAGGCTAACTCCAGACCTGCAGGCTATACTTAACACAACGTAACACCCCACCCAGAGTGGGTGGTTAATAAATATTTGAAGACAACCTCAACACCACGAGCGATTGCCTCCCCCCCCTCCCCCCAGAAAATGTTTAGTGTTCTACTAACCAATATATTTCCAGTCTGGCTTTTAAGTGTTAGAAAACTCAATTCATGTCTTGACGTTGAAATATATATTACTTTGTGACATTTAAAAAGTTTTCCTGTACTGCTGTTTAACAATTGTTTAGCACTCTGTCATAACTTATGGTGAGTTAAGTTGTACTTTTCTTTTTCTTGAATTAAAATAAAACTCCTGGAGGGCAGAGAGCAGGTTTGTGACTTTGTGCATCCCTCACAGTAACCCAACAGAACAGGCCTTTCCTAGACACTTTCTTTGATTTCTGGTTCTGTAGCACCCCACTGTTCTCTGCTCAATTTTGTCACTTTCACCGAATCGCCCCACTAGATATTCCCTGACATATACAGCATTTGAAAATGTATACTTTACTATTTTAAAAAGCGATGCTATCTTGGGAATAATGTTAAGTGAAGGGAAAAAAGTTACTGAAATCGATGCTCAGTGTAACAAGGTAACACAAAAAAATAAAGGATCCGGAAACAAACATCCATGGGGTAGTAAAAGCATAACATTTTCAAGAACAAAACACGTCAACCTCAGGAGTTGGGGTGCAAATGGGATTAGCAGGCTGTGACTTCTCATTTTATAAGAAAGAAAACCAGGAAAAAACCAACAATGGTCTGAAACAACTACGGCAAAACGTTAGCATTTTAAAACCTGGGTGGTGGGTTTTATTATGCAATATTTTATTCTAAACCATGTTTTAATCATTTCAATTTGGGAAGCCACACAAAGTTTGGTCACAAAGAGAAATCTACCTCTTGAAACACCCAGGCTGCGTTTTGGTTATATATTCAAGTATAATAAAACGGAGAGCTTCTGATTTTAAAATTTAACTAGGACTCAGAGACAGGGAAGCAAACACCTTCCCACTATGAAAAGCAGTCATACCCCTAAATGGAAGGGAAGAGAACCAAAGCCTTTTTTCTGACAGTGGGGACTGCCCTAATCTTCATACCATACCCAAAAAAGCTTTTAAGGAGAACATTTACATTTATTTAAATCTTTCTTGTAAAACCACAACTTCCATGAATTCCTAATTCTGATTGCTTCCATTTGGTTTCCTTGGTAAAATAATTTGAAAATATTACTATCTGATGGCTTTAAGATACCATGTAAATCAGTAAGAAAAAAATACCCTCCCCAAAAAAGGGCAAAAGCATGAACCAATAACTCTCAAAGGTAATACAACTGGTTAATAAGTCCATGAAAAAAATAAATTTAATCAAAACATCAAGATGTTCTTTTAAACAACTGGAGTGGCCAAATGATTAGAAATGAGTATATGAAAGTTAGTGACAATGAGCTCTCATGGAGACCTGAAAAGAATATAAGTTGATACAAATTATCCAAGATATTGAAAAGGGTTTAACCCCTTGAACTAATAATCCCATTTCCAGATATTCCTCCTAAAAAATTCATCACAACATTATTATAACAAACGGAAACACGAAAACAAGTTATATGGCCAAAACTAGGAGAATGAATACAGAAATAATTATTTAATTTGGGGAGGGAATGTTATACCATCAACATGCTCAGCAAAAACACCCAGGGGAAAAAAAAAACCATACTACATCATTAATTAAAATAAACAGCAAGGGATCCCTGGGTGGCGCAGCGGTTTAGCGCCTGCCTTTGGCCCAGGGCGCGATCCTGGAGACCCGGGATCGAATCCCACGTCGGGCTCCCGGTGCATGGAGCCTGCTTCTCCCTCTGCCTGTGTCTCTGCCTGTCTCTCTCTCTCTCTCTCTCTCTCTATCATAAATAAAAAAATAAAATAAAATAAATAAAAGTATAAATAAATTTAAAAAATCTTAAAATAAACAGCAAAAGAGAAACCTAGTATACTCTCAACATTGTGAAAATTGTACATATACAGAAAATAAAGCTAAAACTAAATGCGCGGAAATAGTACCTGCATAGAAGGATTATGGATTTTTTTCAGATTTTCCACATTTTCTACATTGAACAACATTTTATAATTCAGAAAAGGGAGCAATAAATAAACTAGCCTTCAAAGAAGAGAACTCATTATGTGCCCCCCCAAAAAACCATCTACCCAGGTGATTTCAAATCTAATTCACCTGCAATTTGCCTTGTTAACTCTTCCCAGGATCAGGAGTTGCTGGGTTCTCTCTGCCTCTTGCTAAGCATGTAGTGTAGGAGGAGTGTTTGACTCATGTCTGCTACCATCCTGGCATCAGCCATCACATGGAGACAAATTCTCAAATCTCTCCTGGGGTAGACTGAGGCAGAAGAAAATCTATTTTTCACCTGTGTGTTTCAGATTCCTGTTTAAATCCCATTCGCTTAACATGGTTATTTGGACCCACTCCTGGAGGCCGCGGAGCCTGGAGTCATTGATTGCAACCTGCTTTTGAGAGCCTAACAAAGTCACACTCTACTTTCCTGGCTGCTCTGGCTCTTCTCTAAGGAAAAAAAACTGACAATTTCGGTCCAAGTATTTCATCTTCGGAAAGGTCTATGGGTGGCGGAGGAGGTCATTCAAATAACCTAACCTTCAAGACCCTCTCAGAATAGAACCCACGTCTAGCAAACACTGCCTCTTCTGTTGTCTTTATTTAAAAACAATTACAGAGGAGCTAAAAAAAGGAACCCCCTGACTTACCTGGTGGGGCGCAGGGACCTAAATGCGATACGCATTTCCCCTTTATTTTGTGAAACAGGGATACAAGAGAAAACTCTGTGGCTGGAGGTCCGGGTTTGAATGAAACCAATTTTACGCTGGAAATCAAACCCTGAAGTTATAGCAGCTAGATCTTTTCCACTTTCACCGCATCCCCGTCTCCAACTTTAACCCCAAACTAAGGCAGGATTCCAGGCATAACTGGCATACTTGGGTTTGTCTGGGTAAGTTAAATGGTCACATAGTATTAGCCAAATTCCTACATGCATAGAGCCTCAAACCTTTCGTGCCAAATGCATACGGTGGAGGGGGGGGGGGAGTTATCTGCTTACAGAGTCAAAAAGCTATTGTCCAGGGAGGGGAGAGTAGGATATGAGGGAAAGTTGGACTAGGGAGTAGGACTGGGGGCAGGTTAGGATGAGGTAGTGGTCAGCAAACATTCTCTTAAAGGGCCAGACAGTAACTGTCGCAGACTTTGTGGGCCAAGAGGTGAAATCAAGGCTCTTATGTAAGTACAAATGAAACCACTTAAAATACAACCACTTAGAAATGTAAAAACCATCCTTCTCTTACAGGGCCATTAAAAAAAAACAGGCTGGGCTTGGCCCTGGGGATTCAGTTTATGGACCCCTGGCTGGGCTAGCGGATAGAGCTCCCCAGCTACAAATAAGGGAGCTGCAGTTCTATTTCTTTCCGTGGGATTTTAATGTAAATCATCTTTCCTTCTATAAAATGGGAAAAATACTAAGTATCCCCAGTTATCCAACACGATTGTTTTTGAAGATCCAACACGGAAACAAGTGTGAAAGAACTATGATGAATTTTAAATGTCCACAGCAACACAAGGTATTATCACTGTGAGTCCTACTTTTAAGGAAACTTTTTACCACGTTTCATCATGAAAAACCAGACACCAGTCATCTCGACAAGGAATAGGCCACAAAGGATTAAAGTAGAGCTGAATAACCTGACCCAAAGAATGAGAGAAGGATGAGATTCACAAAGGGTATGCTTCATAAAGGTGACCGTGGGGAAAGAGCATTGCAATCCTCACCTAGAATGAGGAACAGAAATGGGCACAATGTATAGAAATTGGCTTTGGGTCTCAAAGCTCTCTGTACACAAATCCCACATCTTCCCCCAATTGTCCTGTGCCCTTTCTCTTGAAGCTGGCCCCGTGTCTAAAACACAAGACTGTGTAGAGCTTTCCGACATGGCAACAGGGTGGGTATAGAAGATTCTGAACTGTGCTTGGCCTAGTAATACTCATCCACAGTAGGGCAGAAAATCCATGGTGTTGAATTTCATTCAGCTGACTGTGCTTTGAAGAAATGGTACAAACACAGGCCAAGTGAGATCATTTGCGCAGTTTCAGAGATTATTGAGAAGTAGAAAATAACAGCACCGCTTTTCATTTTGATGAAATAAAAAAAAAAAGGTTTCTCCAGAGCTAAATATTTGTTAATGCTAATATTTCAAAGCAAGCAACAACAAAATGTTTCAGATGAAATGTTTTCTTGTGACTCTCCCTCTAGTTGGAGTGACGCAATATTAACTAATCACTAAATACAGGCCAATTACCCTCCACTAGATTTATGTTCTGTCTTGGAAAGGGCACCATACGTGGTGTGATCATCAGCTTTGGTCCAAAAGCACAGTTCTCGCTTTATGGCTTCTGGTTTCAGATTTAATAAGCATTAAAAGATGTTTTACAAAAAGGAAAAGGAGAGAAAAAAGAAAAAGGAAAAGAAAAAAGAAAGAAGGAAGGAAAAGGAAAGGAAAGAAAGCAAGGAAGGAAGGAAGGGTGGGTCAGTGAGTTTGGCCATGAAAACTGCCTGCTGCACATGCATTTAACTGGATTCATTGTGAGCAGTTCTTAATTACTCCTTCTTATTCCTTAGGTTCCAGGTTCCATTAATTTTCTCCCCCGGACTTGTGGATGCCCCCAAATTTCACAAAATGCAGCAACAGCCACCCTACTTTCAATTATCCATAAACTTATCAATCTGACGTCTTTCCTCCTCTCTAAATTGGCACAAATCCTTCTGGTTTTCCAGTCTTGCTCTGCACCAGCTGCAACTTTCATTTTGGTAGAGAAGCAGACGTTTGGAATCACTCTTAGAAAAATCTCTGACTTAATGCCATTTCAGAAGTGAGAACGCAAAGACATTTGATTTGCTCATCCCTCCATCCCTTGGCTTCTGCATCACACAACCAATTTATTCATCATAACCACCTACAGAACGTGCATGAATTGCCGGCGCGGTGTTTACTCCCCGCTTGTGGAAAATAAATGATCAAGACAAATTAGAATATTTGACACTTCCTCCATTTCAAAAAATAAAGGGATCAATTTTAAGCCCTTCATTACTGTCCCTATCAGGAGCAGAAGGGAAATTGGATGTGTTGCCAACAATGAAAAGAAGTTTTCCTTTAGAAAGGCGGAGATTTAAATAGAGGGTATCCAGCAGCCACCATGGGAAGCACCTACATTTTAATTTTTTAAGTGAAAACTTAAAAAACAAAGTGAATTCAGGCTGTGGATTTTAACCTAAGCCATTGGGAGAATACTTAATGGGGAAACCACAGGTGATATGATATGGAGGGGAAAAAAAGAAGGGGAAGGGAGAAGAGAGGAGGGAGAGAAGGAGGAAGAGTGAGGGAGGGAAGGGGGAGAGTGGGGGGATTGTTTTAAGACATGTTTCCTATGTCAGGAGTATTAAAAAAAAAAAGACAGGGATATGTATACTCATGGAAGAGGAGTCTCTACGGATGCCAAGCGACAATGGCTACATCCAAAAATTTGAAGCAAATCAAGTCAAATCCTAATTTCATTCCAGCTCATCAGACAGGAGGGAGAGGCATTACTCTTAAATTATGTGGGCTCCAAAACCCCCAGAGTCCTTGATTCAACTGACCAATCTGCAACGCGTACAGGTGTATTTGGGATTTGTGAATATGTACTCCGACCAGGTGTGTGTGTGTGTGGGGGGGTGGACAGGCAGCTGGTGTGCCTCCTTCCTCGGCATTCCAGCCAGGCTGAGCAAGATCCCACCCCACAGGCAGGAGAGCAAATAAAGCACAGGATTTTAATTTTTCTTAGGGAGCCCTGAACTCTGGGTTTTTCAGGGCCTAAGTGCCCACACTTAATAGCATTAACTTCAGAGCAAACACTACGCCGGGATTAATGGGAAATAGTGGGTGGGCTGGAAATGATGGATTCATTTTCACTCCAGAATGAAAATCTGATGCGTTCACTCACAAAAGAAGAGGGTTTCACACCTCCATCGTTGTATTTTCTTCCCTGGGTGCTGGGTGCCCCTTTTTCTTCGCACACGTGTGAATGTGGAATACAGAAAGGCATGTTTGTTTGGGTGTAATCACTACACAGAAACATTGTGCACCCCCCCACACCCTGCTTCCTCCATTTCTTGCTCTGCAAACCTGCACTTCGCTGGGGATAAAGGCGCCCAAAGGCACCTTTTTGTTGTTGTTTACCCACAGGAGAAACAGTCTGTTAACTGAAAGACCTGCTAGCAGTGAATTTATAAAATTATTTTTCCCATTCCTCTAATGATCCTGAATTTATAGTACAATTAAATGAAACAATATCATCTTAAAACAACAACAGATAGAGGTGATGCCTAGAATCTTCCAGTAAAAAAAAAATCTATCTATATATATAGAGAGAGAAGCTATTGCAAGCTTCAGTCCTATATATATATATATATATATCTCAGACTGGGAGAGACAAGGAGGATTATTACATATCTTAGCAGGGAACAAATACATTTATTTTCCTAACACTGGTTTAGGATTGTATTTATTTGGTTAGAAAAAAAATTGGATGAGATAAATATATTCTGAATTCAAAGGATTGTCAAAAGCCAGGAGGGTGGGGAGCCGAGCGACTACATTTCAGGGCTTAGGATGGCTATCGGCTCGGCTAGTTTGTCGCAGCCTCCGATGACAGAAAGACTCGGAGACAACCTTTCTCTGGCACCTGATGCCGCCTTTGTCAGCCGCCGCTGGAACCTCAAACTCCAGCTGTCACCCTCGTGCTAGGTCTCATAAATCCAGATTAAACCTCTCTGTTTGTTTGCTAGTTTTGTTTTGTTTTCGGATGTCAGGAGGTGGGAAGAAGGTTAGAAAAACAGTTTTGGCTTGTGGGTGTTTGATTGCTGTCCCTCCTAAGGCCTGGGGTGGGGGTGCGGGCTGGGGTGGGGTGGGGGTGCAGGGCAGTCATTCTTCGTTCAGCCAAACTTCTGGCCGCAGGGACTGTGTTGAGCCGGGCAAGCCACAAATGGCCCTGGGAGAAAAGGGGGTCCCTGAGGTCTGGGGGCTTGGAGTCTACCCTGAGATAGACCTGGCTTAAAAAAAAAAAAAATGCTTTCGGCTTGAGCATTATCGATGTTTAGGAAAAGAAAAAGCAGTTTCCCATCAAAAACCTACATGTCAGAACACAATATTCAATAGTGAGCTTTGGCATTTGATCTTACTCACTTTTTTCCATGCAAAATATGTATTGGCATGAAAAAGATAATACAATATTCTTTTACTTTTAAAGAAAATTGAGCAAGGTGAAACCAGACTTCTGAAACATGGGGTGAGCTTACACTTCATACTTACTGGTCTGTAAATGAAAAGTAAAACAGCTCCTAAAATTACCAAGTGAAGGTCCGATTAAAGTCTCTGGCAACTGTGTGCAAACCAAGTCAAGATTTTCAATTATACTTCAGTTACACTGACATTTTAACATTGTATTTTGCTTAGTGATTTTATAAATATAAATATAAATATAAATATATATAAATATAAATATATATATATAATGTTCTTTAACGTTTAAAACCAATTCAATAATTCATGGTTGTTTCTGTATCCTGTACCACCCACATCTACTGTTTTGAAAAAAGGCTAAATATGATCCTAAAAATGTAAATGGCTTTCTTTCTAAATATTTTAAACTCTCCCAGAGAACATGCCCTCTCCAATGCATACATATATATGTAGAACTTCTCACGAGGGATGACAGGCTCTCTATCTTCTCACTCCATCTTTAGGCTTTATTGTGACTGTAAAATAATTCTGTTAACAATGCTGAAAGACAGCAATTGTATATAACTGTTTCTTTAGTTTATAAACCGACTTGGATTTAAGTTTGTAAATATTTGAGGCAAATAACATTAATCACAAACTGAGCACGGTGGAGAATTTTTGGAAACTAAAGGCAATTAAAAATGGCATATGCATAAAAACATTATTTGGGGAGAAATTCCTACCTAGACTTTTTGACACTTGCAATGATTTTTTTAAAGGGCAATGTGGTGTTTTAAAATTTTAATTTAGTTAAAGAAAACTCAACCCCAAAAAGCTGCTCTATTGCATGGAAACCTCATGAGGCAAGCTTCAGTCCTAAGCAAACAAAAGCAGCTGCATTTATAAACGCTTGAAAAAAGGGTTTATAATGCAAACGCTGCTGTGACCTTAACTCCAGAGGTGCAAACAGGCGGCTGTAATAGGAAAATTATGCATTAAAATAGAATGGGGTTCACAGAATGTTTTAAGATTTCCATTTGATCATGTTTTGTAGCTTTTCCAGTTTCAAATAATAAATAAACTTACACAGTCGAATGAGAAGGAAGCTTCTCCTTCCTTGAAATACTTAAAATAGGTAAATTGTATGGCCTGTAATTTCTACCTTTATAAAGCCACTTAAAAACAAAACCATGCATCTCTAGTGGGGTGCAAAAAAAAAAAAAAGAGTTCGAGAGGGTGTGTGGGATGTCTTGTCATAGATTAGTAAATAAGAACTGCCTGGCGACTAGGGATTTTCAATCCACAGGGTAACCCACACACTAGTCTTGACCTCTGTAAGCGTTAGGTGAACTGCATTCTAAAAGCACGAAACACACACCTTAACCACGATATAACAGTCTGCTTCTGATAAAACTAAAATGTAATGGATCATTTTGGAATAATTTTCTAAAGCTCTTAAAGGACACACAAAAATAGTGTATCTGCATCTTAAAAACAACAACACAAAAAAACCAACAAGGAAGGAAGGAAAGGAGGAAAGGTGAAAGGAAGAAAAGAAAGAGAGGAAGAAATAATGCAAAAAGAGAAAAGGCAAAGAATGGCATAGGCAAAAAGAAAAAGCAAAACTCAATAAAATGAAAAAAAAAAAGTCAGGACTTCAGACAAAGAAAGCAGAAGATGAGGGCATATTCCCAATGGAACTTCTAAATTCTAATATTCTCAGAGGAAAAAAAATTGTGAGAGTAGAAAAGGATCTAAGATAAACGACTACAAAAATACCAAAGTAGAGAATTTTATTCCATTAGATTGTGAAAAATTCATTTTGAAAAGTGAAATAGAAAGTGAGTCTTCACTTAAGTTAGTGAAAATCAAAATCTAGCTTTTGGGTGATCAATATTGATATACTGTTATACAGAAAACCAATCCAAACTTTCAGAATTGTCTGTGGGTCAAAACAATTTCACCAGAATCTCCAGTGGCTGCATGTTCATTTGGGGAAGATGCGGCTCCTATGGGACATAAGGAATTTCTTTCCCTAAACTCTGATCCAACCAAGACTTCCACTCCAAATTCTTCTTAATGTTCAAAAAAGAGAAAAGCCTCTGGGTAAAAGAGATGCTGACTCATTATCTATTTTCATTTACATAAGAAAAATCCAATACCTTTTTTGGTTTTGCTTTTGTTCTTTGGAAGCAAGGCAGGATTCTAAGAATCACAATGATCCTGATGCAGGAACAATACAAACCAGCAGTTTTTAAGAGGACAGGTGGAAGTTTTACAAGTAGGATTGTTGCGACTTGCTCTTTTGGGGACAAAGGTGACTTTTTTAATTTATATGAGAGTGAAGCTGGTAGGAATTGCTCAGCCACAGGAATGGTAAGATGTTAGTCCCCCCCCCACCCCCCACCTCCGCAAAAATAACCTCTCAGGGGCATATGATGCACTATGGGGTTCCCAAATGGGGGATGATAGCTACTTTAAATGTTTTTGTAGAACCCATCCATGGAGATTTTGTACTAGTTTTAACTGGGTGTGGGACTCAGGACTGGTGTCTGCATCTGTACATCCTGTGAACAGTAATGTGTAAACAACCCTAAACCCATTAATCTCGCAGAAACAATGCAGGACCAAGTCCCATCACTGGGGCAAGGGGAGGGTGCGGTCACAGCACCACTAATGTCCTAATAAAATCAGCTTCTGGGATTTGAGCCCTTACCGCTTTGACACCCTCAGCACACTGCTGTTTTCTACTAGAACTTTCCTTCAGATCCAAAGATCCAGCTATACAATGAACCTGGGCTTTCTGAGAACTACAGCTTACACTGCCTGAAATGAATGATGAAATCTTAGGTTTTTTACAATATCCTTAGGAATATCTACATCTGGAAAGAAAAGATTAAGGACCAGACCGAAAAGAAAAAAAAAGAAGGAAAAAGAATGGTGTGAAAAGGGAGGACAGGCAGCAATGATTCACATCTGAATACGTGTGATGCGCAGGGAGTCAAGTGAAGTTGGTAATCAGGTGTCGGTCACATCAGGAACACGTGTGTCTGGGCACCAGGTCATTTCAGGAATACAGGTCAGGAGTTCACATGTGATGTGGAAACGCAACTCAGATTCTGAACAAAATTTTCCCAAGAGTGGACAGACTTCCAGATCTGAAGGACATCCTCTTATTTTGAACATACTATTTCCTTTTCATATTCGTTTTGTGAAAGATGTAAACGCCATTTGGTCCCCCCCTTTCCTTCTTTTTTTTTTGAGTAAAAGCTTAAAATGAAAAATACAAATATTCTACAGGTACCATATATCTAAGAGAGAAACGAGCACTGAAAGAGAACGAATGTTTTCACTTTTATTGTTTTCTCTCAGGATTTGTATCAGAGAAGATGTTAAAGGGTCTTATTTCTCAGTTCCTTTTGCTTAAATCTGGGACCTTAAATCTATAGGAGAAAGGCAGCCCTGCCCTCCCTGTGTAAGCGGAAAGTGAGTCTGCTATGTTGTAACAATGAAAACTGGTTTGAGTAGGACAACTTTTTCTTCCAATCTGAAATGTTATCCTCTCTCAGAACAAACCCAACCAATTAACTTATTCCAGAGGAAAAGCTATTAAACAAAAAAACCACCAAAAAAAAAAAAAAAAAAAAAAACCTTTGATACAACTAGGCACACAGTTCAGAAGTCAGATCTAGTGAAAGGGGGGAGGGACGGAAAGGGATGATTGAAGAAAATGTTGCGTGTCCCAAGACAACTGCTGGAAGAGAGACCAGGGTAAGAATGGTCAGGGATGACCCTGTGATAGGGTTGGTCATGGAATGGAGAAAGGACTCTAGACCTCACAAGGGAAAAAGCAGAGGTCTGTGGCAGGTTTCCGCCAATAAAGATTTCTGAACCCAGCTGGTCCTTGGTAACATCGGTACCCGTCTCGGCGGGGCAGGTAAGAGGCGATGGGCAGTTGTCTCAAATCCAGGAACCAGCAAAGTCCTTCTACAAATAACATGGGATCCAGCACGGAGGTGGGCGATAACTGGGAGCTGCTTACACTTACACGGTGATCTCAGGGCTCCTCCAAATCACAAACTGATCTGAGTTCAGAAGGTGTATCGGACACACGGTGTTAAAAAATCTAAATATTCAACAGATGATTCACATCATCTCAGAGCCAAAATCCAGGATCTCTGCTGTCTTTGCGAAGACAAAGATTTTATGCTGCTTGGGTTAAGCGCCAGAGGTACAGTGATACAGAAACAGAACAGGGACTGACAGTTGCAGAAACCCCTTCCAAGCGTGAGGGGACAAATAAAAAGACATAGCTGAGCAAATTGTAGCCCTTCACTCCGGCCACAGTTTTAAAATCTCAATGCTCGCATGTTACCTCTATAATGCATTTTTAAACTAGCAGCATTGAAAACTTGAAGCTTCAAGTGGGTTGCAGGAAGAGATTCGTGCGGTTTCAGATCAGGATGGTTCAGGGAAGACATAAAAGCTACATGAAATTTTAAATGCAATTATTTTAGATTAGAATATTTGGGCTGAAAGATCTGGAGGGTATTGTTTTTGATAAGACAGTCCCACTTGACAAGAGCTGTCACCACTCTGGGGCTCTCTGTTGTCAACTAAAGATGAAAGGCCATCAGAAAGAATTAACTTCAGCTTTTAAACAGTTTGAAAATGTCAGAGAGGTCAGAGAAGATATATTTCTTTATACGGCATATTTACCTGATGAGCTTTTGGGTAACAATGTGTTTTTACTTGCCATTCAAGTTGGTCTAAAATCATGGTAATTGATCACAGGCTAATGACAGCTGACAAGGAAACACTAGGATTGGCTGAGGCCTGTGTCGATCACAGTGGTTTCAGGGCTAGGCTGAGCATTCTAGATCTTCTAATAGCAGTAATTGGCAACTATGGAAAAGCCCTGCTAGGTCTCCTTTTGCATTATCCATAGCCATTTATTTGGTTTCCAGTTACATGGAAGCCAATTTAAAAGCTTTTATAACTCGTACCTCACTAGTGGACCTATTGTTCATATGTTCTCCTGGGGAAGCTCAATAGCCATTGCAAAATCCAATACACACACACACGCACACGCACACACACGCACACACAAATGCAGTTCAACCCTAAATGTAAATATTGGCTTGTTTAAAAAAAAAAAGAGAGAGAGAGCAAAGAAAACTTGGATGATACTTATTATGATCACCTTACTTTGAAAGACACATCTGATTTCAGATTATGAGGAATTTTAATTTCCTTTTAAACAACATGGGGCCTGAAGACGATTTTGCATTTCCAGCGTGCCTTCCTCCTTCTAAAGAGGAAAGTGATAAGTTAAAGCAAGTTCAAGTACTATTGTAGCAAGCTAATTCCCTTTTTCCACATGCGTTTCAGAGAGAAAGGTCAAGTCGGCTGTCACTTCTCTCTAACTGATGCTCAGAGTCTGTGTGCAGCGAGCATGATATATTTAAAAGAAGCCAAGCACCCGGCCATTTTCTGCATCAACTGTATTAATCATAAACCCTCCATCTTGAGCTGAAATGAAAGATGAGGTGCAGAGGAGTTTGTCAACAGCAAGTGCATGGAAAAGTTCCTTCTGCTCAAAACCTGCACCCTTGATCCCCCCCATTTTGGAAGGTAAGTAACCCTTGCAACTGGGAAAAATGGGCTCTCACGTCAGCTGTAATTTATAGGGTGGGATGCTTATAATATGGGGATCTAGCTGCCGACCACTCGGGCAGCTGACTCCTCACCAGCACTGACAGGGGGGAGAGGGAAGCAGCAAAGGGCAAATAAAAGGCACAGGAATATTTCAGACCAATACGAGATGTGAATTCTTCCAGGAGAAGTTGCTGAAATGCCCACTGGGGACCCAGGGGTAAATGTGGTATATACATCCTTACAATATAATTATTTGGATTCTAAATAAATCATCTTCAAGCAGCTTCATGTTATACAGGATACAGTTTAAAAACATCTGAAAAACACCACCAAGGAAACTGACCATCTACTTCAGTGCGTTCATCTAGGAAGATAAATCTGTACAATTTACTTAAGAGAGATTTATATATGCGATGCAGATGCCGGAAAAAATTGTTTCTTTATTAAAATTTCTAGAAAAATCGATGCAATCATCTGAGCTCTTATGAACCAAATGTGTAGTCTTTGTTGGGACTGTTTTTCCAGGTGAAAATCACCAAAGAAACCTCATTTACAGGAGATTATCTTATAAAAAGAACATATCATAGGGTGGACTCTCAAAATGTCACCCTGTTTTAAGGAAAAAAAAAATCTCATTCAAATCATTAGAACTGACGTATTTTCTGAGTAAGTGAATGACAGCGCCTTCCTTCAGCTACCCAGATGCTACCCCTTCCACTCATGTAGTCTCACTTGGGTGTCTTAAATAATGTCCTTGTCATTTCTCTTTGACTCCCAAGGCGGTGCTACCTGTGAGCTTCTCTGGGCTCTGTACGTGGGCCTACGTGGCAATCGAGCCACTTCTTTCTAAGTCCTTAACTAATGTTCAGGTACTGTCGGGTCACTCATAACGGAAAATCCATGCAACCCACAGGGCTTCCTTTTGCCTGGCAAATGAATCTGTTACAGCCGGACACTAGCAGTGCTGTCTGGCACCCATACTTCAGTCAATAATGATCATCATTATAGGATTCCACATTTAGGGCAGCTCCTAAAAGCTGGGCCATCTAAGAATTCCAGGCTATTAGAAGCAAGGTCGCCATCAGTGTCCACTGGTGCTCTTGAATTTACCTGCCGATGATTCTCCACCAAATTAAATCCCACCACATCCTGGGATTAGAACACTCTCTGTAGTTGCAAACGCGAAGATAGAAGCATCCTCTAGTACCACTCTGCCAGGTTCTTACATTTTCATATACTCTTTATCATAAGCCTATAGAGTAGAGGATTATTATAATTCTCTGTTTATGGACACCGCTCAGATGCTCGGGGAACCTCAGTAACTCCTCCAGTGTTCCACAGCTCGTAACGACAGAGTCCATATTCAGAGCTGGGTCCCTTTCACGAGGGGATTAAAGAACCAAGAAACACCTTTAAGAGACTTATTCATAGATTTTGAACCACAGAAAGGGGACAGGAACCCCACTCCTTTATTTTAGACCCGAAACAGACTCCTCATGATGGAAATGGTTTTGAATTTTTAAAAAGGGAGAACGAATTCTGCTCAATCTCTGATGACAAAGCAGTGCCCCCCCCCCAACTAAGGTTGACCCCAAAGATTCAAGGTGGACACGTTGTATCTCTGGTGCAACTGGTTCAATCTTGGATCCCCACTCATTTTCGGTTGCTTTCTCTCGGAAGTTTAGATCCCATTTTCTGAACCAACATACTGGCCTAGGATGTGACATGAAGCGTGAGGGTGATGGGACGATGCCCTGTCACAGCTGACTGCCATGGATAATTTGGAGGAGGCTTTCAGGGGAAAAAAGAAGAGCATTTTTTAAATTGGGAATGTTCTAGTCTGTGAAGACACTGACCAGATCCGTATCAACAGACATTTAAGATGGGAAGCTAAGCAAAATCAAACATAAAAGCTGTCTTGTGCAAAGGTTCAAGACAAGGATACCTTCAAAATTCTACCCAAAGCTATCCCAAAATTAATAAAAATGAGCAGCCCAGGGAAAATAAAATTATAGGGCTGCAAAGCTCTTGGCATTTCAATCAATAATATTACCTTTTCTGAACTCAATGTTCTTTCAATGGCTCATGATGAATAGCCTACCGAGTGTGCAGAGTTCTCTGCTTTTCTATCCAACCATTTCTACTTCTTCCTGATATCCTGCTGCAAAATGCAGGACATTCCCACCTCTTGCCTCACCTGTGCCTCCCACCAGGAATGTTCTGTGCCACCTCCTGCCTACTACTTACACCCCCTCTCCCCCGGACACACCCGTGAAACTGTCCCTGGTCCCCTGTTTCTAGGAGTGTCCACGACAGTTTCTATCCCGCACTGCAGCGTCTCATCAGGTGGCGCCCTATCAGTTTTACTGTTGGTTGTTTCTCTGACTACCTTTAGGAGCATGGCTCAACCTTCCAGAATTCCAAAATGCCTAGCACACTCCTAGGCTTTCATAAATACCTCATCATTATGCAGCTGAGTGATTTAACCCACCCGCTGCCCTGAAAAGCCCAGGGCTCCAACCGCATTGGGCGAGTAGGGAGCACCCAAGATACGGAAGGGGCCGGAGAGATAGAAGATTCTATCTCGGTAGCATCCTAAGAACAAGAGCCCGAGAGTAACAGTACACATCTGTTTCTCGGCTTGAGATTTATAAATGGAAGCATTGATTTCGAGTGTCAAGGAAACATAAATATTGCTCTTAGGGCAATAAGTGAAAAACAAAACTGAAAGGCTTTGACGACATTTCCACTGGGCGGCTGTCGCTCCCCAACCCAAACCTTCTTCACATGTTTTTTGTTTGGTTTCAAGCAATCATGAAGTTTTCAGAAGCCATCGAGGGTGGAGACGTGGGAGATGTTAGCAACAATGTTAGGATGGCCTAACATTTCTAAACATCGTCTTTGACTAAAGAGTCTGGTTTGAAGGAATGTGAGCCCCATAGTGCTTTGCCGCTCGACTTGATGCAGCTTCAGACAGAATGCATAGATCTGTCCGGCTTGCTTGCATTGATTTGTTGTCTTTTCCTCCCCAATTTCATCACTGATCTTGTCCCCCTAAGTTCAGGCAATGCCTTAGGGGCCGGAGTCGTTGAGCTCCCTCTTTATTTCCTGATTGGTTTTTCTTCCACTTCTGACAACACAGTCAAAGCCTACAAGGTAGCGTTCAGGAGATTCTAAAATTGGTTGAAGAATTAAGAGTAAACATTTGCAATGCTCAGAATTGGTAGGGGAGTAGAAGGTGATGGAGCAGAGAAGAAAAGGGCCCTCCAGGGAGGCGCCAGTTGGTGGGAATCCTAGTGGGAGGCTTAGAGATCCGTAAGCAGACTATGGCATCGCCCTGCGCCTTGGTTCTTCTTGGGGAAGACGAGGATCATGGTGTCTACCTTACAGGGTGCCTGTGATAACTAAACGGAATGAGGAGTTTTAGTTTCCTGGCATCGAGGCCCATGGTGAAGTAAGGAAGATGAGGAGGAAATCCTGCTTTCATGGGACCACAGGTCTCCACCAGGTGTCCTGAGGTATCGCCTCGTTTGCCTCCCTCAAGAGGACCGACCTCCCCTTCAGGAGCACGGTCCCCCTTCCCTTCTGCAGGGTTAGCTATTCTTCCCCATTCAGACTTGCCAAACTGCCAAATTTCCAGGTTTTGACAAACCACTGCTAAGTAAAACAAATATTTCATAAACAATCAATTCCCAGGTGCTACAATTGTTCCACCTGAAATGAAAGCAGAAATTCATATGGTCTTCCCTTGCAGCAGTCTCGTTCTCTGGCAAAACAGAGGTTTAATTAAGGTCAGGCCTCCCAAGCCCTCACGGAGGAGGAATTTAGGTCAGATATTCTAGTCAAAGTCATTTAAATGGTTGTGTTTATTTGGTGAGGGAAGGAAAAGGCCTTCGGAAGATGGAGACTTCTGGCCAACAGAGAATGAGGAGGAACAGGCCACAGCCAAGGTTTGAAGTGCACGGAGCTGCACGCCTCAGAACAATTCCTGAGAATTTAGGACACAGGCATATCTGTGCAATTCTCGACTCTAAGTTAAGCATCTACAATAATTGATTATCTGCATGTTTTGGGTAAAACCAAGACAGAGAAAGGTCCTGTTCAGCTCGAAGACCCCAGATGTTCAGCTAAAAATGACCTGAAGCCTTCCACCAAACTACGTAGGGGTCTCAGAGAAAAAAAATCATATACAAACCAGAGAACCAGACACAATAGAGGGGAGGAGGTTTTTAAATGTCATCAGAGCCAAGCCTTGCTTCAGTAAACTCTAATGAGAAGAATTCTGTGATTTACATTCTTTTTCATTATCCTTCATTTTCCCTTTGTTTCTGTTCAAGTAATCTTCCTACCCCATTCTCACCTGCCTTATAACTTCCCTCCACGGCACTCTAGGGTTCGAGATGTCACTCTTGTTCTGTGCGTTAGACACGCTGCTGTTTACCAGGACTCTGTTCATGAACTGGGATGCAAAGAAAAACAACATCCTATTTTAGTAACAAGTCTAGATTTTGTGAGGTCTGAAGCTAACAGAATTCAGAGAGTTCTCTGAAAGAAAGGAATACAGAATTAGGTTTCAACATTAATATTTACTTAAAAGGAGAAAATAAGTCACAACAGAGACCTGGGTCTTCATCTTTCAGATCCCTTTCTTGTGAGATTTCTGCTAGCATCCTGAAGACACCTGGCTTTCCCCCTTCCTCACCTGGAGCCTTCCATAGCTCCCAGCAGCTCCCAAGACACTAGGGGCGCTCTCCCAGTGAGGGACCCTGAAAATTAAGTCTCATCTAAGTCAAAGGAAATCCTCTCTGCACTCATTTCCTCAAGATAAACACAGGAAGTGTGACCATCTATCCCCATTTTGCCGTCGGTTGGTCCCTAGCAGACAAATTCGACACTTTAAGACAGCGTCCATTGCGCAGGTCCCACACCTGAGGATCTGTGTTGCTCCATCCTTACCTAAAACACGAGACAATGGATTGCAAAACAGGTTGCCTAATTATAAAATTCAGAAGGCCACGTTACATTTTTAAAGTGCAACGTATTTTTCCATCTAATTCAAAACTGTGAATGTTAAACTTAAAGACTCGTTCTGGCTTCTGTTAGTGACAGACAGGGCTCCCCAAGGGGTGGCTGCCTTCAAAGACAGGTAAATGAGGGCCCATATAAAACAGCCAAGTATTGATGTTGTAGTAAAATTCCAGAAAAATACATTGGCAGACAAGTAAATTTGTCACTAATAATTTAATGTAATTTCCCTAAAATGGAGCTAATAGGTACTCAGGGAATACACCTCCAGGGTTTACATCAAATGTGCATGTGGAAAATCATGAAATAATATTTTTTTAAATGTAGATGCTTTGTCTGACATGTTGGTTTATGATGAAAATTATTCTTCCAAAATGAAAATGGGGAGGGGAAAATATAACCTTCCCGATACATGGATCCTTTAGCTCCCAAACCTTTCCTCGTGGTGCCAAGTGCAAAGCAGTGACTGACGGGAAGCAGCAAACATTTGTTTGCATTTTATTTCCCCCTTAAAATGATGTACTACAATTACCAAATATTAATGAACCAATCATGTTGCAAATAGTATTTCCCGTGTCACTCTGAGTTATAGAATCTAATATTGGGCTCATTTGAAACATTCCAAAGTTGCATATTTTTTTCCCCTTTGCAAAGTGACAGCTCAAATTGTGTTTAGTTGCATCCGTCCAACCATGAGCAAATCAAGTATAAAAATTTCATTTTGTCTAAGTGTTAATGCAATTTTTTAAGCTCATATCCTAGGATGGCTCACTTTGCACTATGCTGGATGATATTAGATGCTGCTTAAACACTATTATCAATTATATTACATGGTGCCAGAAAATTTTAAAATAGCACTTGTTTGGGACTCAAGTCATGAAGTTCCAAGAAAAGAAAAATATAAAGCAGGGGGGAAAATTCTCTGGCTTTTTCAAATGCTCCAATGTTTATGTTTTATATTACAAATAGGCTGATTTCCAGCTATAAATCTGAATTTCATTGCCGTTATCGTGGGTTTAATATGAAAAAAGACCTGCAGTATGCGAAGGCAATAAGGAGCAACGCAGCTGTCATAAGCTTAGCTGCTGAATGGAACAACCAGAGATGCAAGTCAGGGGCAAGGAGAGAAGAGAAGAAAGGCAGTGGGAGAGAAAGCAGCCCTAAGGTAGAGCCATCAAAATTATGAATTAATATAAAAGTCAAAATTATAGAATGTCCATCATTTTTCTATAGAATATTGACAGTGTGAAATGAATTCAGCAGATAATAAAGAATCTATCCCCTAGAAAAAAAAAAAAAGGAAAAGCAAGAAAGCAGTCAAATATGCCGGCTTCATAAGCACATTTCATCAAATGTGTGAGCTTAATACAACTGCCAGGGAAAAGCCTGATCCAATTTTGTAGGAGGTCACCGTCAGAAGTCCCTGGTCATGTGCCTCGGCGTTTCCTGATCTCTTACTCCAGGTAGTGAGGCCAGATGCTGCCGCGTGCTCAGACATCTCTGCTTTTCCCCAGATCCAATCTCACACACGCTTACACACCCAGGACAGATGTGACTGTCGTACTGAATGCTAATGGTGAAAGTTGCCAAATAATGTTGATCACGGCCCCATTTTCATGGGCCCAGAGCCCAGAAAAAAATTTCATCTTTCCTGTTACCACATTTCCAGTGGATGTGCTACACACTCAGGGAAGAATAAAAAAAGAGTGACTTTTATTTTAGGCGTCTGAGACACATGTCTTTGGATTCTGAAGTCATTTAAATACAATATATATATGTGGAGCTATGAAAAACATGTGCCATGCTTTTGATTTACCTAAATCAGCCACAGATAGATCTGCACCACTGGGGTTTATAAACCAGGCAGGCAAAGTCTGCTAAATTTTTCAAATGCTGCAGTTTTTAGGAAGCTGGTTATGTTTTTTTTTTTTTTTCTCAATAATTCAGAATAGAAACAAACATTTCACCAATGGGAAGGCACACCCTTCGTGGGGAGATCACAATGCACACCTGCTGAGCTCAATGTGCTCACACTTAATGAAGTTTAAATGTAATAGAACCAACCTCAAATCTCCTTCAAGCCTGGGATTCTGGATGCCTTTCCTGGTTTTGTATCCATAAAAGAAGCAAGCCTGAATCCTCCAAGGCATACGTTGTATGTAATGAATTAACATCTTACCTCTGCATCCAGAATGAAATGCTCATGTACCAGTTGTGGAAAACTGAGAAAACACCCTCCCCGACCATTTTCTGTGTGTCTGTGGTTCAGATGAGGAACCCCGGTGGCAAAAGGCTGCAAGCTTTGCTATTCAAAGTACGGACTGCAGGGCAGTAGCATCCCTATCCCTTGGGGAGCTTGTTCAAATGCAGATTCTGCTTCAGTAGGTCCACAGTGGGGCCCAGGACTCTGCATTTCCAGCAAACTCCCAAGTCTTAGAATAAGGTCCAAGCAGTCCTGGAACCAGTGACTAGCAAGGTTACAAAGGCCCCCTGTTCTCCAGGAAATGATATTCTCAAAGGACATTCGCATAAGACTAAGTAACATATTTGACACGTCATGGCACAAATTTGTGGTTTTCGCTGCATGTTGGGCAGGAATATCTGTATGTCTCCTACACACAGGAAGGAGCCAGGTACACAGGAATCAACACTCAGAGCAAAGAGCCAAAGAAGAAAATACCATCGTTTTGGTTTCTTTGACTCGATTTGTGCCCTCTTCCCCAGAACAGAAGATTTCTACCCTTAAATGTAAATTTTTTTAAAATGCAAATTTACATAGGGAATGTATACCCATATTTTCCAACCTAAAGTGAAGATATATACATTCTGACTTATAAGTCTGTTCACGTGAGAAGGAGATATGAAAATCAAGTTACATTTGGACATTCATTTGATGAATGGCCTTCATTAGAAAGAATTAAGTGACATGAAATGAGATCCACCTATAAAATCTGGGCTATACGGTCACCGAGAAATGGTCTCCGGCCCTTTGCTGCCAGTACGGCTTTTCTCTGGAGTTTCATCCCTTCTTTCCACCTGCCAGGCACTACTTCCTACCTTATCATGTATCCGGGAATAAGAAAAGCAATTTGTAAACCTGCTTTGGCATCAAACAAATCATTGTGTTACAATCTTATAAAAATTATTGTTACACCAAATCCCACCCAAATGTGTGGTTTTAATTCTTCTCTTAAGTGGCTGTAAAAAATTAGATGATTTCTGGGGTTCAAATTTATGGATCTACTTAGAGAAAAGGCAACCATTTATAAAGCATCTCTATGTTTCAAGCTTGGAAAATATAGTCTGCCAGAAAGGGCTCTGGCCCAAATGACCTTATATTCAGTTCTAAACAGGATTTCTTCACCAGAAAACAAGGGGGCCAGGAGGACCGGAAGGGAGTTGTACCACTTGAATCCTGAGAAGTTGAATTTTCTAACTCTAGAAACCCTCTTGTGTTCCTCCTAGTACCATTTACTAGGCCTGCTTTGCCTGCAGTAGATAATAAATTAACACTGATTTAACTAAATTGATGGCTTTAGA
This sequence comes from Nyctereutes procyonoides, assembly GCF_905146905.1. Classification (NCBI taxonomy): domain Eukaryota; kingdom Metazoa; phylum Chordata; class Mammalia; order Carnivora; family Canidae; genus Nyctereutes; species Nyctereutes procyonoides. The sequence goes on along the minus strand of NW_026575140.1, from coordinate 9,799,412 downwards.
GAACGCTGTGTCTATTTTAATTGTCCTGAATCACACTGGTAAACCTCTGATTTTCCTGTTGCATGGTGAGTCTCCCTTTTTCCTTTCAATTGCATTTGTGTCTCTGAAAGAATCTGCATTTTCAAAAGAAAAGCACCAAGCATTTAGAACCAAATCTTTTTGAATGCACTTCCCGCCCTGGCTGAGACGCGCAGGATCTGGTCACTGACCCAAGGGCCATTGTGCAGGACCCGGTCCCGGAGATATACGAATGTCCATGCACCAAGTAAGCTCTTGGAAAGAAGGGGTGTGTGACTGTATAAATCCTGATCCAGGAGGACAATGAATCTACAATGTGCATACAGCCCCACACCTGCTGTCACACACTGTAATAAACCCCCGCCGGTGTTCCCGTGACAAAGTTGATCCCAAAGGATAGAGAGCAGTGATGGGAAATATAAATCTGTACCAACAGCCAGCCATTCCCCCCACCTCCCGTGTGCCGTACGTGTGTGTGCGCAAACAAGGCTGCTGATACGTAAATACTGCAAGAGGTGCAATCCATCTCCTGCTGCACATTCCGTTTCCATACATGCTCTGTATGTTGCCTGGAATTTCATACGGTATTCAGAAGGGCTGAGATTGCCTAGCCTTTGTTCGGAGTAAGTAAGCAGGGAGGGTAGTCTGACTCTAGCAGATTCAGAGATTTTATTCTCCTTCCTTCTTGGGAAAAAAAAATAATCAGCTTCTTAAAATTGCATTGCTGGTGTTTATGATTCATATTACAAGTAGGACCACCTCTACACCCAAATCGAAATTTCATTTATGATAGTGTGACTTAGATGAATAAAGGCCTAGTGTTTTCCAAGGCACCAAAGAAAGATGCACCTGCCATGGAGACCAAGCCCGGGAGGGAATGAGAGGTTGGAGGCTGGATGAGGGTAATAAAAGACAAAAGCAAACCCAAATGCCATCAATTGATATGAAGTAGAAAGGAAATGAAAAGAAAAAAAAAATCCCATAGTGTGTCCATCACTTGTGTTTGGGAGATGGACATAAAGAGTTGAATTTAAGGCATACTTAAATTCCTGCCACTTTCCTCCTCCAGCTTAGAAATCCTACTAGTTAGAAATATGATTGGAATAACTAAAAAGACACTGGCAACAAGACAGGTTGCATACTAAATGCGAGGCATGCCGGGTGGTTTGAACAGATAGTTTCTTTCAACTGCACAAGAAAGAGGTAATGGAGAGAATGGTACGGGTTTACGCCGGCTCTTGATGTAAATGAAAATAAAAACCACAAAAACTTTTATATCTTTGTAGCATTTGGCTAATGAGTCACTAAAATCATCCCCAGCACATCCATCATTTCTACTGCAGAGACTCAACCACTCTCCCTCTCTAATTGGTCTAGACAGGTGTCATGATATTTCTGCACAGTGAAAAAAAATTCCAGAGGTTTTCTTCAGTGAGACTGAAAGGTAGACACTTTGGAAAATGTTAGTCTAATTTCAACCTTCTTTGAAACAGTTTACATTTAGCAAGAAAATCAAGACAAATGAAAGTTGCCAGATATAGTCCCCCCCCCCCCCACCAAACCCTTTGTATGGTCAAAAGGAAACTGGAAATAAGTTTGATCATTTGGAGGGGGGCCATCCTGCTCTCAGAAGAAACAGGTCTTATCTATGGGGCTTACTTCATCCACATTGTTTTTCTGTAACAAATGAAGTTAATTATAAAATGTCTCAAATGTCAGTTCGCCTTGCCATAAAGTGACTTAAGACAACTCTACATTATCAACTGATTCCATGTGCTGCTCGGTATCGTTTAGGGTACTGGGTTCCACCAAACCCAGTACTTATGGATAAATGGGAAGAGGAACGGACAGCAAGTTAAGAAGAAACCAGATTGAGGGAGTGGACCTGCCGCCACATCTTAACCACGAACAACAGCTCATTAACGGTGTTTTAAAGTCATATTTCGATACGGTGGTGACATATGTGAACATGAGTCAGAAAATAGAAAGTTTAGCTGGTGTCTCACTGTTAAGTCATAAACTAGCAGTGGGATAAGCCACAGTGGTCCCAGTTAAGGATTTTAATTTCCCAGTTGTGATTAGGAGGAATCACAGTCTCATTGCTATTTAAATGTCTTTTTTTAAAAATATCTTTTTAATGCAATTTCTTTGGGAGAAGGGGGTGGTTAGGCAAGAGACGTTCCCAGAGAAAGAGGTGCCCTGAGTTTCTACTTCTGTTTTCCTCTGCTTGTTTTTTTGTTTTTGTTTTTGTTTTTTCCTCTGCTCGTTTTAATCCTGTAATAAAGTGCATCAGCACTAGGCTTTACCAACTTAAAACTGATTCTGTACATCAGAGGTCTCCCCAAGAGTGTGCTCCCACATGGAGCAGTGGAATGAAACCGCGAAGGGCAATTTCTGAGATGGATGAAATGAGGCCTCACCAATCAGAATTGTTGAGGATGCTGAAGAGAAACTTGGAGTTGGGTCTTGTGTGGGGGACGCATGTCAGGTGTGAATTCTTAGCTCCCTCCCTCCACATTTATAGGTGGAAGCTCTCTGAAACCAAACATGGCCCACAAATACCCAGTGTCACCTGGGGAATATTAATTCATCCTCTGGAAGTATTAAAAGGTCATAATCTCTTTAATAACTCTGGATGCAGCATTCAGAGCTCCAGAATCAAGAAAAATGAATGCTATAAAAGTCAAGGAAATTCCAGCTTCAAAACCAGTGGGTTACATAACTTAAAACACTTAACCTCCATCTGTCTTGTTATCTATCTATCATCTTACTGTAACTTCACCTATGTGTCTGTCATCAATCTTGAGATCATTTCTATCTATCTATAAATTATAAATCTACACACAGAATTGGGGTTAGGATAATTCAACAAGCTGTTCAGGTTGGAAGAAGCATGCAATTCACTTTTTCCTTGGTGTTTACATTTTGTGTTTTTCTGTAATAAAAATGCTTTGCATCTCTAAGTAGAAATTTAGCTTATTCTAAATGAAGCAAATAAACAATATTACTTAAGGTTATTTAAGATAATGAAACACAAAAGAGGTAAGAAGATGTGGGGAGAAAGAAAATGCCCAGGTGAGATTTCAAAAGGGTCATCATAAACCGTTTTCACTAAAATGGCTGTGAGCAAAACGTGAAGACAATGGTCATTTTCTCATTGAAAAAAAAACACATTCTAGCAAGTTCTGTGTTCTTGCAGGGCTAGTACTGGACATGCAGTTAGGATATGTACGAGTTCTTGCCCTAAAAGTGTCCACACTCCCTTGGAAGAAGAGAATATACATAGCCCCATGAAAGTTCACTCTTGCCCATTAGCACCTAAAACCTAAGCACCTAGGGAGATGCCTGGCTTTACAGAACTAAACAAAAGAAACAGTAGAGAATCACATGATTGTAGCAGATTCCAGACAGAGAGGATTTTATGAGCATAGAATCTGTGGATGAAGTTAACCTAAGAAGATTGATAGCTTTGTCGTACTTTGGCGTCAAGGTTTCAAAAATTATCTTAAAATTGAAAAAAAAATTAACTTAAAATCGGAAGACAACATATAAAATGCTTTCCACAAATATGTCTAAAGATGGATCTCCTTAATATATAAGAGTTATAGAAACTGACGAGAAAAAAGCAAAGGCCAATTTTAAAAGGGACAGACAATTCACCTAAAAGGAACTATGGGTGGCCAAAGCCATGTAATGTGTTCAAACTCATGGGTAACCACAGAAATAATAACTAAATCAACAAGGCAATCTTGTATTTTCATATGTCACATGAGTCACTGTTTGGGAGATGCTAGTACAGCTGAAGAACACAGATGCATACAAGAATGATGAAACAATGATCAAGGAAGGAAGAAAAATGAGGTGGATATGATGGGAGCTTTGTGGCTATTTGGAACATTTGATTTCTTTAAGCCAGGTGGTGGATATGTGAGTCTGAGTCCATTATTCTCTGTAACTTTTCTCTACACCAAAAGTAGTTCATTTAATAAAGGAAAAAAGGTACAACTCTGCTCAGTGCTGGTGGCTGTGATGGGAGCAAGGACAGCATGGCCTTCCTTCAAAGCACTGGCAACAGGCAATCGCGGGCGCCTTAAAAATGGCTTGTGACTCTCTTAACTTCACTACTAAGCATCTAGTCTTGGAAAAAAACCAAGACAAAAACAATGGTTTAAGAGCAGTGATGTTTATCAAAGTATTCTTTCTATTAGCAAAATATTTAAAATACCCTAAATGTACAATAAAAGAAGAAGAGTAAAAAATTATAACACATTTATAAGTGAATATTATGAAGTGATCAAAACAATAATCTTGACATTTTTATAATATACACAAATGATCAAAATATAATGTTGCATGATCAAAGCGAAATACAAAGATCTATCTATACACACATGTATAGATATTGTTTATATCCACACACACACTTATAAACACACACTGTATGATGTCAATAATATAAAAAAGAAATGTATATGTTATGTGAAATTATGCTTCATGGGTGAACTAAAATTTAAACATTATTTTCTTCTCTCCTAAAAAGGGACCAGATCTACTCCTTTCCCTCAGAGAAGTTTTCACTTCAAAGTAGCTCATATGAAGAAATGACTTAAATTTAAGAAATGATTCTAGGGTCATTTGTATTGGTAAAAAAAAACATGCAGTCATGGAGAAAGCAACTCAGCTCATAATATTTATATGTGGTTAATTATAAAAATCAAAATCTCTTAGTACTAATGTTTAAAATATTAATATTTTAATATTTAGAATAAACATTGGTATGCTTTCCCACATATTTACAGATAGATACAGATTTTACAAGTATAGATACAGTGTTCAGAGAAGTTTGTATCAGCAAGCTATTTAAGCCATCTGCATGCAGGAGTCCTACAAGTGAGAAGGGCACACAGAGGTCTTTTTTGTAGTGTTTCTTGAGGACGACCAACAGGAAGGACCCATTATTCAGAGGCAATGTGCTCTTTGAATATTAATGGATAGGCTTCTTAGAAGAAGTAAATCCTTCTGTGTCCATGGAAGCTGTGTTGGCTGACAAAGAAGGTAGAGAGGAAGAAATGAGAGTTACCACTTTCTCTTTTGTAACTTCTAAACTTTTGTTTTAGAACTTTTATTCCAGGCTTTAAGATATGTTCAATGATTTCATTAAAGATCAGTTCCACCATAAAAGCAATAATTTGAGGTCATGAGTGGAGGAGGAGGAGGTGGAAGAGAAAATTCAAATTTGCATACTATAGTGTTTTATTCTAGTGGAGTCTTGTCAAAGTTTCCTCACTAAAAAAAAAAAAAATGAAAAGAAAATTCGGGCACAGCTCTTTGTGTGGTACAATTATAAAGAGAAGGTAGTGAGTTTCCAAGGAATTTTACTAGTGGAAATAGACACATGCTGTACTCTAGCAAACTACTACATTATTCACTGATGTACCTTTTTTCCTGAAAGCCAGTAGAAGCCACTGGATAAATGAATTGTTCAGCTGTTTAGCAATTATATACTCAACTTTCTGTCAGAGGTACAGGGAGCTACACGCTACTCAGGTTCTCAGCCCAGAATGTAGAACACACACTCTCTCTCTCTCCTTTCCCCTCCCTCCGTCTCTCTCTCTCTCTCTCTCTCTCTCTCTCTCTCTCTCTCTCACACACACACACACACACACGCACGCACACACACGAGTATGAACAGAAGTGTGACCCAGTGTTCTGTTACATTGTATAAGAGGAGCTGACATCCCAGGATTATGATGTTTGCAGTGGTGGGTTAGAAACAGAAGTACCTTTCCTTTCCTCTCATGTCAGAAGAATAGTCCTCGATTCCAAAGCTAACTTCTCACTCTATGATCTGGATTGTATCCTACTGACTAGTGAACATCTACTCCTGTTATCATTCATATCCACCCAAGTATCCTCCCTCTCCTTTGTTTAAAATTTTCCTCCTTTTTGTCAGCAATATCTATCTCTTCCTCTGCCTCTTCTTACTGCTGAAGCCACTAGCCTATCTCCTCTAACATAAAACTACTTAAAGGAGTCTTTTATATTGGCTTCTCTATTTTCCAGATATGCATTCTTTGGATTCCCTTGTAATTTTTCTTCTGCCCTTATGATGGACAGCACACATCTGTACTCAGTAGGATTAGTAATTTCCTCTTATCATCACCAATGGCCTCAGACAATGAAATTGAGTAGCTTATTTTCACTCCTCATCCTATTTTTTAACCATTTTTATGTATTTTCCCTGGAAGAGCTTATCTTCCTAAAACTTCACTTCTACTCTCATAATTTAAATTCTCAGATACAACAATGAAAGTCCTGACCAGATCTCTTTCATTAGCTTGTTATGTCCAATTAGGTATCCCCAGATTCCTCAAATTCATTATCTTCAAACCAAACTTATTACAATGAACTGGAAGAGAATATCCTCAACATAATAAAAGATATCTATTGGAAACTAACAGCTAATATCAAACTTAATGACAAAAGCCTGAAAACAAATATAACAAAGCTTGCCTGCTCTTACTGTCATTATTCCTAATATTCAGTCTTGTTTTGAAAGTTCTAGCCAAAGCAATAAGATAAGAAAATAACTAGGAAGTATACATATTGGAAAGAAAGAGGCAAAAGTATCCATTTTGCTAATGATGTAATTGTCACCTGGTAAATTTAAAAGAATCAATTTAAAAAGTATAAAAGCCTACTCAAAAACCTACTCAACTAAGTGTAAATTATAAAATTCGGTAAATTTTTGAAAAAAAAAAGCTTTCCTATATGTCAGCAATAAGCAGAAAAAATAATGGTAATATCTCATTCACAAGAATTAGGATACATAATTATCAAAAACATATTTAATAAAAATTGCATGGTACCTATATGGTGAAAACTGCAACATTTTACAATGAAACATAAAGGAAAGTTTAAATAGATACAGACACAAAGTCGTATGTGTAGCTAGATGGAAGGATATACAACTATAAAGCTACTAACTTTGGCTGAATTTATCTATAAATCTAACATAATTGCACTAAATGTCCCAAGGTTCTTTGGAGTGGGGGTAGAATTTAATGAAATGATTCTAAAGTTCATCTGAAAAATAAAAACAGGATCTTAGCTAGAAAATTTGGGGAAAAAGTGAATAAGGAGGAATTGGTGTAGCAGATATTAAAATGCATACAGCTATGCAGTTAAAACAGTGATGTTCTGGTTTGAAAAAAGGAAGATTAGGGGCATCTGGGTGGTTCAGGGGTTGAACATCTGCCTTTGGATCATGTCATAATCCTGGAGTCCTGGAATGGAGTCCCACATCGAGCTCCTTGTAGGGAGCCTGCTTCTCCCTCTGCCTGTGTCCCTGCCTTTCTCTATCTCTCTTTAAATAAAAAAAAATCTAAAAAAAAAAAAAAAGAAAAAAGAAAAAGGGAGATTAATGGAACAAAATACCGTGAGAAAGTATACTTGAATATATAAAAGAATTTGTCTAACTTAATGTGACATTTCAAATCAATACAAAAACTAGCCATGAAAAAATAAATACATGGAGACGAGTAGCTATTAGGGGTATAAATGATTTAAGGCCCTATTTTTTGTCTTTAAAAAGATATGTCAAAACAAAAAAAGGTAAGTTGAAGTGTGTGTGTGTGTGTGTGTGTGTGTGTGTGTGTGTTTTAAAGCAGGTGGTACGTGTACGGGTACCCAATACGGTATTTTCTAAATGTTTAAAATATATCATGATTTAGAATCAGAAACAGAGTATTTCATCAAATCAGAGATTTACAGATTAGCCTAATATACAAAACATATATACTAAAAGTAACTATGCAAACAAATTGAAAAACAAACCATGCACTTAGCACAAAGGACAAAAATTTGCAATATATAACAGTGCTTAAGCCGAGTACGAAATGGTGAACAACCTAATAGAAACACAGGAACTGGCTTAGAGAGTTTGTTAAAGAGTGTTAATAAAAGACTTAGAATACATGCTCCGCATCACTTGCCATCAGGGAAATACAAATCAAAACCACAATGAGATACCACCTCACACCAGTGAGAATGGGGAAAATAACAAGGCAGGAAACCACAAATGTTGGAGAGGATGTGGAGAAAGGGGAACCCTCTTGCACTGTTGGTGGGAATGGGAACTGGTGCAGCCACTCTGGAAAACTGTGTGGAGGTTCCTCAAAGAGTTAAAAATAGACCTGCCCTACGACCCATCAACTGCACTGCTGGGGATTTACCCCAAAGATACAGATGCAGTGAAAAACTGAGACACCTGCACCCCGATGTTTCTAGCAGCAATGTCCACAATAGCCAAACTGGAAGGAGCCTCGGTGTCCATCGACTGATGATGGATAAAGAAGCTGTGGCCTATGTATACAATGGAATATTACTCAGCCATCAGAAACGACGAATACCCACCATTTGCTTCAATGTGGATAGAATTGGAGGGTATTATGCTGAGTGAAGTAAGTGAATCAGAGAAGGACAAACATTATATGGTCTCATTCATTTGGGGAATATAAAAAGCAGTGAAAGGGATTATAGGGGAAAGGAGAGAAAATGAGTGGGAAATATCAGAAAGGGTGACAGAGCGTGACAGACTCCTAACTCTGGGAAACAAACAAGGGGTGGTGGAAAGGGAGGTGGGCGGGGGGGGGCAGGGTGACTGGGTGACGGGCACTGAGGGGGGCACTTGATGGGATGAGCACTGGGGGATATACTATATGCTGGCAAATTGAACTCCAATAAAAAAAAATATACAAAAAGAAAAAAGAACTTACAGTTCCGAGTGTCAGGTAGGGTACAGGGGAAATGACCTTAATGTACATTGTTAATGTGAGTATAAACTTATACACTCTGTCCTGAGGGTAGTGTAGCAATATCCTTCAAGGGTTACAAAATGATCATATGCAGAGATAATTTTATTCTATGGAAATAATCATGAATATGAAGTAAAGATACATGCTCAATGATGGTGTGATTTTAACTTTTCTCAAAAAGGAAAATTAATAGGGGATTGATTTTACTTTAGGAAAAGTAGTTGATTTAACCTGATGTATATTAGAAGGTCTGACAGCTTTGTCCAGAATGGATTGTCAAGAGGCAAGAATGGAATCAGACCAGGTAGACATTAAAAATTGCAAATATCTTACTTAACATGTTGATTTTTACCTGTGACTTTTCAATATCTTGATATATGGCATGAAGGCTTTCATTTATACTCTTTCCCTCAGTCCTTCTAAAGATTTCAAAAGGCTGTGAGGCCTTTGAAGAGTTCTATTTTGGATATTAGCATCTAATAAACCTTAAACATAATATGCCTTTAATAATCAATGTTTGTTATATGAATAAACATCTATTATAGCACCTGCTGCATTGTGTTTTATCTAACCATTGTGTTTTATTTAACCAAATATCTGTGTTTCTCACCAAACTGTCTCTGAGAGCAAGTTTCAATGATTTACTCAACGCTATGACAGTACCACAAAGCACAGTGCTAGATACAGGGCAGACATTCAACAAATGTTTATTGAATGAATAAATGAGTAGGAACCCAGGTCATTCTCTTAACATGGGTTCTTTATATCTATGTTCTAAAAATGAAGCCATCTGAAAGTAGGTCTCGGGGCATAGGCTCTAACTTTGATGAAATCTACCAAGGTTTCATTGGGTCCTGTTGAAAAGAGGAGAAGAGAGCAAAAATAAAAAGAAAGAAGAGTTGTATATTAGCAGTTTGTTAGATTTTCAGGCACAGAAAGAGGTGAGCTTGTGGTCTGCTCAAAAGAATTCATGCAGGAAAAGTACCATGTAGTAATGGTCCTTTGCAGGGAGGTGGCAGGGCAATATTCTTTTATGTCTTTTACTCTTCCATCTCCTCCTTCTTCCTGTCTAAGAACCTACTATAGAACATCTTAGAACTTTTATCAGGAGCCTCATCGAGTTCACAGTGGCATTTCCTGCTACAATCTTGGCTGAATCTGCAAATACCAGATCCCCTGCTCAGATATATTGCCGGGGAATATTTCTTTCCTTCTGGAGTTTTCCATTGTTATTTATGCAAGAAAAGGCACTACTGTGTTTTGGAGAATATAAATCCATTTGTCCACAAATAGAAAATTCCAAACCAAGGATCTTCTAAACCAGGGTTTACAGTAGCCCCACGAGACTCAATAGTCATTGAAGAGTTCTTTATTGGTATGCTCTGGAGAGCAGAGTGGTTTAATTATATCCTTTCACGAACGTTAATATTAAAACAGAAATATGTCACATTACTGGGTTCTATTTAGAAAAGTAAAACCTCATAGACTTCTAACTAAAACATGGTGGATTGAACATGTGTTTATCTCTGCTTCCTCTCCCAATCCTACAAAAGTAATGAAAAATTTAAAAATAATAATCAAAGAATAAAAAAGGTCTAAACTTACAAGAAAAAGAAAAATGGGTAAGAAGATGACAGTGGATGAGAAATGTCAGCAAAGGAGGATTGATTGCAAGTTTGTGGAAGGAGCATTTAGAGCTCTCTATTCCCTCCTCCATCCTGCAAAGCCAGGACATGACTCTTACTTCATTTCTGCAGAAGATGAGACGTTTCTTTCGGGGAGTATTTAAGCTCAAGTGGGTCCAGACTCAGCATTCCTGGGCCTGAGTATGACACTGGGAACAGTAAGTAAACGTTTGCAAGCTGAGCCCTGTGGCCCCCAGACCATATTCCCCACCAGGCTTCCAGATTTCTTCCAGCCAGGATTATATTCTTCAGGCAAGGAATTAGATGGTCCTCTAGAGGAACTGAACAGCACTGAGAAGGAGACCTACCACTTGGATGGGGGGGTGGGAGGGAGGTGTTCCCTAACAAAAAAAAAAACAAACAAACACTTGTTTCTTGCCCCTCTCTACACTAGACGAGCCCTGCCAATCAATGTTTTAGTGCCTTACTACTCTTGAACCCAGGAAGTCAAAAAACGTAACACATTTGGAATGACTAGATGGTAGGGGCTGAAACGAACTGCTAAAATAGAACTCCAAGAAAACAGAAATAATACAGGAGACAGAAGAAAAGCTTTACAAAGAAATAATGCCCTCCGGAAGTTGAGAGAAAGTATTTTATCTATGAAACAAAAACAGACCGCTATGTAGCTATGAACAATTAAAAAACCAGAATGCCACATTATCAGAATTCTTAAAAAATCTAATCAGATGGCAGGAGGATACAACTGAGGACATTTTCTTGAAGGTAAAATGAAAACGGAAGAGAAAAGGTAGTAAAATTAGACAATACATCCAGGAGGACCCAACTTCTGATTAATGTTTCTAAACGAGAGAAAAAAGAAAACAGAGCTAAAAAATTACCAGAGAAACATTTCAAGAAAGTTCCCCAGAACTAAAAGACCCAAAACCTTAATAAATTAAGAGGTTCCAAACAGGTACCCTGCTCCATGAATGCAGTCAGACACACATTAAGGCACAACCTTGTGAAATTACAAAAAACTGGAAACCTAGAGAAGATTCTAGATGTTTCCAGAAGGGGAATAATAGGCCATACAGAGCAATAGGAACCAGAATGGCATCCATCTTCTCTATGGCAGCAGTGGAGGCTAGAAGACAGAGGGACAGTGCTTTAACCTGAGATAAAATTATTTTAAAACTAGAATTCTATATCCAAAAAAGCGATCAAATTTGAGAAAGGAATAAAAATATTTCCAGATATTTAGTTTCTCCAAGTGTGGGATAAAGGTACTTTTAGATATTTAAGTTCTCAAAACATCTGTTTCTGAGGATGCTACCAGTAAAGTGCCCCAACAAAATGAGGGAGTAAATTGAGAAAAGAAGGCATAAAATCCAGGAAACGTGACCAAAAATAGGCAAGAGGGAAATGGTATTCTCAGGATGACAACAAAAGTTTGAGAACACAAGAAAGTGGCCTTGGAGCCAGCCTAGAAAGAGCTTCCCCCATTGAACAGGAGGTACAGAGAGCCCCCGACGGACGCAGCTGATAACACTACCGGATGGGTGTGAGTAGCTGGAAAACACAATTGGGAAGGTGTTAGAGCACATGGAAAGAATTCCTGAGAAGAGTTTTTTAAAATTAAGCGAGTGCAAAAAAATGTTGTGTAATAAAAGTAATCTAACTATAGAACACATTTACTCAGCATAAAGATATGACCCTGAATACTAATTTAGGGAGGAGGGGGGAGGGGGTGGAGGGGCTGATGTAGAGGAGAGCTGAATCCTCACCCACTAAAATAGAAGCCTATGCGTTAGGACTAAAATGGATAAATTAAGGAATTTATTTAGAAGTATATAAACCCAGAAGACACAGATCAATGAATGGGAAGTAGCTCCCTTCGGGGACCAGGATTAGGGGTGGGAGGTGGGCTGGGGAAGCCTTCTTTGTATTTTAAGCCTTTTGGTATTATTTTTAAAAGCTGAGTGCATCATACATAAAAATTAAAATTAGTAAGCTAACAAAAGTCAGTCTCAGCAAATTAAGCTCTGTGCAAAATCCCCAGATGTAGACGAAGCGGGTACAACTAGCTCTGGGCTGGGACGAAGAGGGCTAGTCCACACCTTCTTCCTCCAACTCCTCCCTTCAGGGAACATTGGATCTGGGCAGTTTCTGAGAACCCTTCCACACAACTCACTTCCCTTTGTCAAGGAAGCTGCCTAAGGAGGAAAGGTGGTCCTTGGGGGTGGATGGCCAGAGGTCACAGCGACTCACGAACTCAGGGTCATTTCTACTCACTCATGAAAGCGGCTCTGACTCCCCACGAGGCACCACTTTCTTTCACTGTATTAGATGGTTCATCAGATTATTCAGACCCTATGCTTGGTCCTTTGTCGGGATGTGGACAGAGCCTTTCTGCACTTTTTCTGGCTTCTCACTCCCTCCTTGCTAGCCTCACACCTCAAACTCCACAGCGTTGCTTTCCTTGGTATCTGGGGTCCACCCATGCTCTCCTTCCACTGATGCAATTTTGGTGCACAGCCAACGATCTCAATGGAAGGAATATACGTCCACAGAAAGAGCAGGGAGTTGGGATCAATGGATACACCCTTCTATCCATACCCCAGCTTTGTGGGTCCGTGTGTTCAAGATACACACCTCTGTTGACATCCACACAACATTATTTACAACACCAGAATATAAAAGGGCCGATAAAAACAAAATGCCCGCGTCATTAGTGCGTTCCTTTACACGTCAACATATTATATATGCTCTATAAATGCCACGTATCTCCTGACTGCATAATCTACATTAAATAGCGCACACATTTGCACGCTTCCACATAGGAAACCCAGCACAGAACGGCCTCAACAGACGTAGTTTCTCCTGCCTGACAAACAGGCCTAAAATAACAGAATGACATCTGCCTCTGCAGGTCATTCAAGTCAGCCTGCTACATGTCAGAATCCAAACTGCTCCATCCATCAACGGCAGACCCCAAATTAACGTAGCTTAGAAATTCTGCAGCAAGACAGTAACAGCCCAATTCAAAAGCTGACCTTCGAGGAACGGTGGGGTATGGTGGAAAATTATTTCGTACCCTGCACCAAAGCCAACAATACGATTTGAAGGGATTTTCAGTTATATTAATTTTAAAGAAAAATCCCCCAGTGCAGTAGTTTAACTCTTAGGGTCACGTACAAGGAACACCAAGCATGGAGATGCTGGTATCGGGGAGTCCTGCCAGCACCTGTCACGAAAGAACCAAAGACATCACGTCAAGCAAAACAGTTTCAAGACATTTGCTCCGTAGCACATACCTAAGGGTCTTGGCCGGTAACTGAGGAAATCGAGAGATTTCATTTGGCATAAAATTCTTTGGAAATGGCTATTTAGTGAAAACTGTAAATGAGATCAGTCCTCCAAGATCACAAATGCCAGCGAACCCTTCTCTGGAGATTGTTTTAAGGGCACTACTTTCCCTCTGCTTGACCATAACAACATGTAGACCAGAAGCAAAAGTCGGCCACCAACGTACCAGGCGAATTACCAAGGGCTTGGGCTGTGATGCGAAGCACAACATCGTTTTTTTATGCCATTGATTTGTAGCCAGCACCACACTGAACTGTGCTTTAAATCAACGTTCTGTTAAAGGTGAAACCACTTTTTCTTCCTTCTGAAGACTGTCTCAAAACTCAATCTGAAAAGCTGTCCAATGTTCTTTCCCAGCAATTCCAATGTTTCATTAACTTGGGGTCCAGGCTAAGTCGAGGGGGTGTTCCCTAAGTTTGTTTACAGGAGGCTCCGGCTCCCCAAGTCCTACCACCTCCCTGCCTCGCCTCTCCACCATCTCCCTGCAACCCATCTGCAGGCTGGGTCCCATCTCCCCCTTCGCGCTTCACTCGCCTCCTTCTTGAAAGGATTATCCACCTCGGCTCCCTCCAAACTGTCTTCTCAGAACTGTTTTGCCATCGGCTCCCATCCTTATGTCACTGCAAATAATATCAGGGCCAAATCCAATGGCTCTTTGGAGACGGAAGGTGAATTGGCCTGTCTACGGGTTGGACCACGCCTCTCATCGGCCCAGCCCGTCTTTCAGAAGACTCACCCACAGATAACATCTCCCTTCTGCTCCATCCTTGACGTGGATGGTTCCAGAGTTCTGGTTCAACGCCATTCTCTCCCAGTCAACCCAGCCTCTCTGGGTTAAGGCGTAAACTGCAAACACATATTGATGACTCCCAGGCCTTCTTTGCTTTGCTCTAAAGCGCAGGGGTGTACTTCCAGCCTCCTTTGGTTATCTCAAGGTACTGCAAACCCGACACGTTCCCCAGCCTGCATGGCCTAATCAGCGGTCAGCGGAAAGGTGCCCAGTTCCCTACAGAGGACACATGCTTCCACGTCACCAGGACTTTGTGTGCATTGCCCCTTCTGACCGGCTCTGTGAAGCACATTGATTTTCCCAGGTCATTAAAGGTGTTCCACAGCACCTCACACAAACACGTGCGATAGAGTGCTTCGTATGCCACTGGAAGTAGTGTTTACGTGTGTGTGACTCTCACCACAAAGCAACAATATATTTCACATTCTTCTTCAAAGGACCTACAGCAGGGCTTAGCACGAAGACCTATCTGGTAAAGGGATGAATTGGCTGGTAACAGAATATTGCTGAATACCTGACTTATGTGGCACGATAAACCAACTGACCATAGTTTGGGGGATGTAGGGATGGGTTTATTGCTAAATTTGGGGGAAGCAGGGGCAGGTTTATTACTAAATTTGCCTCAGTATCTCGTATATACCAGGTTCTTCTGGGAAAGCTGGTAAACAGAAGGGTTAAGAAAGGTTTTTCCTGCTAAAATCCTGATTACTTTTCTATCAACAGTAAATACAAATGTTTTCCTGGGGGTTCCAAGTGTAGTATTTAAATAACCATCTTTAACTATAAGCCTCTATTCTAAGCATTTATAGGTTTTACCTAGTTAGCACTAAGTACCAATGTTGATGATGAGAGGATGTATACATATGCCATGTTTTACTTTATTTATAAAAATAAGTAACATCGCTAGTATAACATTTATTAATGATGCTTTGAGAATATTTACTTGAAAAAAATTTTAATATAGAAAAAATTTAAAAACATTAAAAAACTGGTTCAGCTATATAATATATAAAAATAAGGCAGCTAAATAGCATAATGTTTCAGGTATCTTCCAGATCTAACATTGGGACCCCCTAATACCATTCTTCCATCTCTTAATTTTGTCATCTTTGATGGATACCTTAGCCTCTGTATAAGAAATTGTAACTCATTTTGTGAGAGCTGAAAACTAGTAATTCTCAGTGTTGTAGATGTGAGGAAATGCACATTCTCATGCAGTGCTGATAAGAATTTGAAAACTGATGCTTTCTTTCTAATGGGTAATTTTGAAAAGCATCAAAAGACTACCAGCCAATGACCAAAATTCCATACCTAAAATTTTATTCTCCCTAAAAGAGGAGGAAAAAAAAGAAAGAAATGAACTAGTGAAAAAAATATACTCATTGTATTACCATTACAGTGAAAAATAAGAAAATGGATAAACTTCCAAACTTAGGTGACAAATTAAAGAAAGTAGAGTGGGCTATTACAAAGGAATGCTCTCAGAAAAATTTAAATAATGTAGTATGTATATTCTGACATAGTTCTATAGAATCAAAACTGAAATTACAAACTTATTAGAGATGATACAATAAGAGTGCCCACTTCAAAATCTAAGAGAGATGGCCAAAGTGGTACACAGCTCAAAATTTATAGTTTATATGGTATTTCATAGACAATAAGAAAGAATGGTAAGTTAACTAAATTTAATTTAAAAAGCTAGAAAAGGTAAATTCAAAGAAAGCAGAGATGTGTAAATAAGATAACAAAAATACATTAAATGTGATATGATAAATGAAAAGATTTGTAAAAGAGACAGTTTTCTGGCAAAAAGGAAGAGACATACTTAGTTTTAGGAAACAGAAAAGAGACCTATTTACACTATTTATGCAGAAGCCAAAATGGGTACTTGAAAGAAGGATACTTGAAAGCAGATGGCCGTGCAATTGTGTACTGATAAATTTCAAAAGCTAAGTGAAATGGATGATTTTTTAGAAAAATAAACAAACTTCCAAATTGGCTCAAAAATAAATTACTTTAAAAAATCTAAATATACAATAAGTATATAAAAAACTGAAAAAATTGTGTAAGATCTGTACCCCAAATGCCTAAGGCTCAGCTAGTTGTTTTAAGTGAGCTCATCCCAGGGGAACCATATAATTTATCGTCTAAACCAGGCACTTTGGAGAGTGAGAGACAGCGTTATTAATAATTAAACTGGGACAATATGAGAAAGAGGAACTGTTTCAGGCAAATCAGGACAAATGGCTACACTGTACCAACTTTCAAAGGATAAGTAATTCTAAAGTTATGAAAACTGCACCAGAGTTTAGAAAAAAGATTAAAGGTTTTCTAGTTCTCAGTCAAGAAAAGCAAAAGAGAGGGAAAAAAAAAAAAAAAAAAGAAAATCTAGGCCTAGTGATGCATGTTCCTAAATAAACAAAACATGTATATTATACACACTGCTAAAGGGCACTTATAAATCAATAAGAACAAATAACACAATAGAAAAAGTCAAAAGATACAAACTCAGTTTATAAAAAAATGAATATAAATGAACTATAAACATATAAAAAAATGTGTTCAAGCCCACCAGGAATGACTGAAACATAAATAAAAATAATGGATCGTAACTAGACCTTTAGTGGTGGTCACTTTGTATTGCATATGGATGTCGAATTATAAAGTTGTACACGTGAAACTTATATAATATTATATACCAAGGAGACCTCAATAAAAAAGTAGCATTTTATATTTGAATCCATCTGCTTAAAAGAAATAACTGTTAGTATTATTATGTGCCAATTATATATCAATAAAGATAGAAAAAAATAATATTAAGTGTCAAAAAGTGTGGTCTGTCATACATCCTTTTTATTTTTAAAGATTTATTTATTTATTTATTCAGAGAGAGAGAGAGAGAGAGAGAGAGAGGGAGAGAGAGAGAGAGAGGCAGAGACACAGGCAGAGGGAGAAGCAGGCTCCATGCAGGAAGCCCAACGTGGGACTCGATCCCAGGTCTCCAGGATCACCCCCTGGGCTGCAGGCAGTGCTAAACCGCTGCGCCACCAGGGCTGCCCCTGTCATACATTCTTGGTAAGAATGTGAACTGGAGGATAACCTGGCAATTGTTTGCTAAAATTGTATACGTGTGTATCTTTGATATAAATTTTTCCCTTCTAGGCATCCCTACTACAGGAACACTTGGTCAAAGGCATCAAGATGTATGTGTGAGGGTGCCTACTGCCCTACTAATTCGATAATAATGTATAACTGGAAACAACCTAAAGTGCTAATTTTTCAGGTAATGAAACAGTCTCAGAAAGATTCAATGAGGGATCCCTGGGTGACGCAGCAGTTTGGCGCCTGCCTTTGGCCCAGGGCGCGATCCTGGAGACCCGGGATCAAATCCCACATCGGGCTCCCGGTGCATGGAGCCTGCTTCTCCCTCTGCCTCTCTCTTTCTCTGTGTGTGACTATCAAATAACTAAAAAAAAAAAAAAAAAAAAAAAAAAGATTCAATGACTTACTATAAGTTGGACATAGAGGACTAGAAGAAGTTGTGCATAAGCAAGGGCTTTAAAATCTACAGAGCCATTCACTAACATAAAACAAGAATATTTATTATAGTTTGATTTGACCCACTGTTGGACAATTTCTATTCTAAGGTTTTTATGGTTGTTTATAATCCCTTGATTGGAAACATACTAACTTCTATGCAGCTGTTAGAACTCATCCTCTAAAATCACCTCCACCCTTTGGATGAGTAACTTTGCCCTTCCACATTTTCTGGTTTTCAAAAGTTTAATAGAAATAAAGACAATTTTTCCAGGACTTTTAAGTATTATGTTGAAAGGTCATCTACATGCAAATATCTTTACATTTGGACATTATGGTTCTCATTTTCAATGTTACATGCTTTGAAATAACTACTAAGAAGAAATTGATCAACAGGAATAAAATCACAATAGCCTTTAACCACATGGGACAGTGCTTTTTGTGTTAACCATCATAACTATATCTGCTTCAGAGAGAACAAGTGCTCTCTTTTCAATGATGTTCCCTGGTAATGAGTTGCTGCATAATATTAGAAATTGGAAAATAAGTCATATCATACACTTTTTTTCCTCCCGAAGCAAAGCTTGCAATATCTTAGGAAAGGCTTCTGGCCTGATTTCCTGTTGCTTTCTGGCTTTGGTCTCAATCTATATACTGTTCTCTACTCAACATGCAGTAATCATTAAGGCACGTGATACCATGCAGCCAAAACCAAGCTATAAAACAATGCATGGCATGATTCCCCTTTAGAATATAAATGTAAATATAGAGTGTCTGTATATGCATAGAGTTTGGAAGGGTTTCCAAGTGATTGTCTTTGCCTGGGTATGATAACAACTATCCTCTGTTTTCTTGGTTTTGCTCATTTATGCATTTTGATTTTTCCATGATGAGTATGTATGTGTTTTATATCAAGAAAGAGTCTTAATAAACGTGTTAGTTACAGAGTGTTTGGGTCAGTAAATCTGGTACAACATAGAGCTAATTAGTCTCTTTGTAACATTTTTGGGACATAAAAATAAACTTTCTTAATGGTTACAGACTCAGATTTCTGGGGCCAGAGGCAGAGAGTTGAGGTAACCCCCAGGAACACTAGCCCATGACTACAGGGCCTATGTAGATATAACTCACAAGAGGCCAAAGGCCAAAGCAGAGCAACACAATCAAAAGAACAGTTAGAATAATTTTGAACCTGCTAGGAGGAAATATATGTATGAATGAAAACATAGGTTGTGGTTCAAAGAGATCTGGCTTTGAGTTACAGCTCTATCTTTAAAATAATCATGTGATGACAAGCAACTCTTACCTATGCCTCAGTTTACTCATCTTTAAGATGAAGGAAACTGTGATAACCACACCTTATGAGGACTGATGACTTCTATCAGCTTAGAATTGGGATCTTAAGATGAGAGGCTCTGATCATATATCCTCTGCCTGTGACTCTGGACTTTCTCCCAATGCTGAAGAGCAGGGTTTGTTATCCACAGCCTGAACTGGTGGTTCAAATCAGATTCTTCTTTTTTTTTTTTTTTTAAATAGGCTCAAAACTTTATTTTCTGAGAATATGGAAGGCTAAACTATTTGGATGAATCCTCCCATTGAAAATAATCACAAATGATGTTGGACATTTTTAAAGTAACTTCTTAAAATCAAAGATCTGATAGGTAGTAAAAATATTAGTTCAAAATATCAGAGAGAGAAGCAGAGCACTAAATTTCTTGGGCCCTAAGGGCATTTTCCAAAAAAGTGAACTTCTCCAAATTAGACTAGATTCCCTAAGGCTCACACCCTCAAAACAAGAGTAAGCCAGAAGTAAGCCCCACCCAGCCCTCTTTCACTCTCAAGGGACTGAAGTAATGTGGCCAGGAGAACTAAGTAGAGCTGGGAGAAAAATGACACTGAGAAAAGGCAAAACATTATCCTCACTTGGATTTGGAGACTAAATTCACAACTAAGTAATCCAAACAAACCTAATGCTAAGAATTCAATTTAGGGCAGTCATGAAGGTAATTTTCCTAGGTGTCTGGCTGAAGCAAACTCAACCTATGGAAGGAGCCACTTTTATCCTCAGTTTCAAGTAAAACAAATAATTATTTTCAAAGACAATAAGCATTTCATATTTTTTTAAAAATTCAAGTATATAACAGGAAATAGTACCCTACCAAGAAAAATAGAGAAGGGCAAATGACAAAAAAAAAAAAAAGAAAGAAATTGGAATTATTAGGCACAGACTACAAAACAGTGGTCTATCAGAGTTAAAGTAATAAATGAAGCTTGAAAATACATGCAGAGAACTGTAAAAATACATCCTCATGGATCTGATAAAGTACAAACTATAATTTCCAGAAATAAAAATATTCAATAACTGAAATTAAAAACACCATTAAGTGAGCGTAACAGCAGATAAGAAACAGGTGAAGACAAAGTAAGTGAATGGGAATGTTGGTCAGATGAAATTATCTAAAGTGTAGCACAGAGAGGTAAAAAAATGGAATATAAAGAAGAAAATCACGACTCATAGGATGATAGAATGAGAAAGCCCAATATATCTGATGGGTGTTCAAAAATAGGACAGAATGAGAAAGAGAACATAGGTGAAGAATAGTGACAGAGAGTTTCTTAAACATGATGAGAGAACAGTCCACAGGTTCAAGAAGCCATAAAGATCTCAAACTTTATTACTTGAGAAAAAAAAGGGATATAGGAACACACACAAGACAGTGAAACTACAGAACACTGAAGGTAAAGAGCTTAACCTCAGCCATAAAAAAAAAAAAAGAATACAAAGAGAAATTACATTCAACAGAACAGTAATTAGATGGACATCTGACATCTCAATAGCATCACTGAAAGCCAAAAGACAGAATAGTATCCTCATTATGGTAAAAGAAAATACTTATAAAAATGAAATTCTATACTAAGAGAAAATATCTCAAGAATGTTTTGGGCATACTGGAGGGAGACAGGGTAGACCCTCACCGAAAATTTGATTTGGATGCTGAGACCAATGTCACACATACAACATAAACACACACATGAAGGGGGATGAAAAGTTTATCACTTACATAACTGAAGCTTTCTAGGGAGAACATGGCAGGCCTCTCAAGGTCTTCTGCTGAAAGATGACTAGCATGGGGGCTCATATTGTTGTTAGGGGGTGGGCCCAGGAGGAGACACAAGAAAGGGCTTGTGTGGTTTGACTCTACCACTGATGCCAAAGGAGAAAGCATCTGGACTTTCTTATCCACTTACTCAGATATAGAGCAGAGGGGAAGAAAAAGAAGGTGAGGCTTAAAAGCCATCAGCAATGGAGGAGTCAGATTCCTTATTATAGAATGTGGAAGAAATAAAAACATTTTTTAAACAAATAAAAACTGATGAAGTTTGCAACAAGAATGTCTTCACTAAAGGAAATTATAATCTAATAAAAGGCAGAAGTAATCCCAAGAGAAAGATTTGAGATATGAAGAAAAATCTAGAAAAGAGCTAAAAGTATGAATTCAGTTAAAGAAATAGTAGCAGTCTATAAAAAGATAATGTGTCATTATTAATTTGGTTTTATACAAGAAATACAAGGTTAATTTAATATTAGTAAATCAATTAATATATTTTACCATATTGATAAATTAAAGAAGAAAAATTATACAATCATTTAAGTAAGATTTAAAAAGTTAGTACAATTTAGCAACCTATTTACACTTAAAAAATTTAGCAATCTAGGAACTGAAAGTTGTTTTTTTTATTAGACATAGGTTATCTATCCCCAAACTAAAGCAACTATCATATTCAATGTAGAAATGCTTTCCCTCTTGAAACCAGAAAAAAAAAAAAGAGGATACTCATTATCTCTACAACTAAGCATTGTACTAAAGATCAGAGCCAACACAATAAGGCAAGAAAAAGAAACAAAATATATAAGGATTAAATGAAGCTAAGTAAGCAGTTGTTTTCCTGACACGATATAACTGTGCATGTTTAAGATACAAAATAATTTAGTGATAAATTATTTTTTTAAGATTTTATTTATTTATTTATTTATGAGACACCAGAGAGAGAGAGAGAGAGAGAGAGAGAGAGAGAGAGAGAGAGAGAGAGGCAGGCACAGACACAGGCAGAGGGAGAAGCAGGCTCCATTTCATGCAGGGAGTCTGACGTGGAACTCGATCCCCGGTCTCCAGGACCACACCCTGGGCCGAAGGTGATGCTAAACCACTGAGCCACCCAGGCTGCCCAATTTAGTGATAAATTATTAAAGAGGAGACTCGAGCAAAACCAACATACAAAATCACGTGAATTTCTATAAATCAGCAAAAGAAAGTTAGAAAATAAAATTTAAAGATACTATTTATAACAATATCAAAAATTTGAATAATTAGGAATAGATCTAACAAAAAGTTGATTTCAAAACCTAATTATGAAAAGGTATAAAATCCCATTAATAATCATGGCTATACAAATAACCACAAAATGATAGCATTACCACTAAATTGGCTAAAATTAAAAACTCAGACATTATCAAGTATTGAGGAAGTTATTAAATAATGGTAGTTTTAAAATACTTCTAGTGAGATTGTAAACTGAAAAAAAAACCACTTTGAAAAACATTTTGACATTTAAAACTCAAGCTGAGGATGTCATAGGCAGTAACCCATTACTTCTATTCCGAGGCATATATGCTCTAAAAAAAAAAAAAAACCCTTGTCTAATTGTACCAAAATACATATATAAATATATCTATAGTGGCATTTTTTATAATATTCCAAACTCTCAGAAAAAATCCTAGCAAAGTGAATCTAACAATACATTAAAAAAATCATTCACTATAATCAAGTGGGATTTATTCCTGGGTTGTAAAGGTTATTTAATATTTGCAAATCAATTAATTTGACACATTACATCACTAAGAGAAAGGGTAAGAACCATACGATTATTTCAATAGATATAGAAAAAGCATTTGACAAAGTACAACATTCATTTATGATAAAAACCCTCAACAAAGGTTTAGATGGAACAAAACTCAACATAATAAGGCCATAATGAAAGACTCATAGCAAACATCATCCTCAATGCAAAAAACTGAGAGCCTTTCCTTGTAAGGTCCAGAACAAGACAAGGATGTCCACTATCACCACTTTTATTCAACACAGAACTGTCCGAGACATAGCAATCAGAAAATAAAAATAAAAGGCATCCAGATTGATAAAGTAGTAAAACATTCACTATTCGCAGATGATGTGATACAAACAACTCCACCCAAAACCTGCTAGACCTGATAAATTAACTCAGTAAAGTGGCAGGATACAAAATAAATGTACAGAAGTATGTTGCATTTCTATATACCAATAATGAAGCAGCAGAAAGAGAAATTAAGAAAATAACCCATTTATTACTACATCCAAAATAATAAAATATCTAGAAATAAAGCTAACCAAAGAGGTAAAAGACCTGTACTCTGAAAACTACAAAGCACTGAAGAAAGAGATTGAATATGACACAAAGAAGTGGAAAGACATTTTGTGCTCATGGATTAGAAGAAAAAAAAATTGTTAAAATGTCTGTACTACTCAAGGTAATCTACACATTTATTTTTTTTTAATTTTTTAAAAATTGTATTTATTCATGAGAGACACACACACACACAGAGGCAGAGACACAAGCAGAGGGAGAAGCAGGCTCCATGCAGGGAGCCCGATGCAGGACTTGATCTGGGGTCTCCAGAATCACACCCTGGGCTGAAGGCAGGCGCTAAGCCGCTGAGCCACCAGGGCTGCCCTCATCTACACATTTAATGCAATCCCTATCAAAATACCAATAGCACTTTTCACAGAACTAGAACAAACAATCCTAAAATTTGTATGGAACCACAAAAGACCCTGAATAGAAAGCGATCTTGAAAAAGAAAAGCAGAGCTGAGGCATCACAATTCCAGACTTTAAGTTGTGCTATAGAGCTATACTATTAAAAACAGTAGGGTAATGGCCCCAAAATAGACATATAGATCATTGGAACAGAATAGAAAACCCAGAAATAAACCCATAATGAAATGGTCAATTAATCTTCAACAAAGCAGGAAAGAATATCAAATTGAGAAAAGACAGTCTCTTCAACAAATGGTCTTGGGAAAACTGGACAGCATCATGCAGAAGAATGATACCATACACAAAAATACCCTACACAAAAATATGTTGAAATGGATTATACCATACACAAAAATAATATCAAAATGGATTAAAGACCTAAACATGAGACCTCAAATCATGAAAGGCCTAGAAGATTACACAGGTAGTAACTTCCTTGATGTGAGCTGTAGTAACTTTTTTCTAGATCTATCTCCTGAAGCAAGGGAAACAAAAGCAAAAATAAACTCTTAGGACTACACCAAAATAAAAAGCTTCTGCAAAGCGAAGGAAACAATTGACAAGCAGGAAGGAAACCTATGGAATGGGAAAAGGTATTTGCAAATGACACAGTTGATAAAGGTTAGTATCCAAAATATATAAGGAACTTATCAAATTCAATATGCAAAAAACAAATAATCCAATTAAAAAATGGGCAGAAGACACGAGCAGATATTTTCCCATAGAAGACATACAGATGGCCAACAGACACATGAAAAGATGCTCATTATCATGTATCAGGGAAATGCAAATCAAAACTACAATGAGCTATCACCTCACACCTGTCAGAATGGCTCGATTCGAAACACAAGCAACAAGTGTTGGCAAGGATGCGGCGAAAAAGGAAACTTGGGCACTGTTGGTAGAACGCAAATTGGTACAGCCACCCTAGAAAACAGTATGGTGGGTCCTCAGAAAGTTAAATATAGATTCACCCTACAATCTAGCAATTTTACTGCTGAGTATTTACCCCCAAATATAAAAACACTAATTCAAAGGGACATATGCACCCCTATGTTTATAGTAGCGTTATACAATAGCTGAACTATAGAAGTAGCCCAACTGTCCATCAAATGATGAATAAATAAATGTGATATATACGTACAATAGAATATTGCTCAGCTAGGAAAAAGAATGAAATCTTGCTATCTGCAATGACAGGGATGGAGCTAGAGAGTGTAATGTTAAGCAAAATAAGGTAGTCAGAGAAAGGCAAATACCACATGATTTCACTGATATGTGGGAATTAAGAAACAAAACAAACACACAAAGGACAAAAAGAGAGAGAGAGAAACCAAGAAACAGACTCTTGGCTGCAAAGAACAAACTGATGATTGCCAGAGGGGAGGTAGGTGGAGGGATGTGTCAAATAGGGATGGGGATTAAGGAGTCCACCGGCCTTGATGAGCACCTGGTGATTAAAATAAACACTTAAAAATAATCAAACAGGGCAGCCTTGGTGGCTCAGCGGTTTAGT
This sequence comes from Nyctereutes procyonoides, assembly GCF_905146905.1. Taxonomy (NCBI): domain Eukaryota; kingdom Metazoa; phylum Chordata; class Mammalia; order Carnivora; family Canidae; genus Nyctereutes; species Nyctereutes procyonoides. The sequence continues at coordinate 9,773,883 of NW_026575140.1, read as the reverse complement.
GCCGCCTTCAGTCCAGGGCCTGATCCTGGAGACCCCAGATCGAGTCCCACGTCAGGCTCCCTGCATGGAGGCTGCTTCTCCCTCTGCCTGTGTCTCTGCCTCTCTCTCTCTCTTTCTCTCTCTCATGAATAAATAAATAAAATCTTTAAAAAAAATAAACATAAAAAGTATTTCTATCTTTAAAAAAAAGAAAAGATATATACTTTTTTTTTAAAAAAATTATTTATTTATAATGAGAGACACAGAGAGGCAGAAACACAGGCAGAGGGAAAAACAGGCTCCCTGGGGGGAGCCCGATGCAGGACTTGATCCCAGAACCTGGGTATCACGCCCTGAGCCGAAGGCAGACACTCAACCACTGAGCCACCCAGGCATCCCAAGATAAATACATTTTGATGTAATTGTAGGATACTGGGCAATGATGGAAATGAATAAACTATAGCTACACAATCACTAAAATCAGGGATTGGCAAACTATAAAGCAATGAAAGGAAATGATTATCTCAAAAAGTATGATAGAGGTTATCTTTGGAAAGGATGAAGAGATTGTCCTCAAGAGGACACCAAAAGGACTTCAGGGAAGCTGACGGCGATCTGTTCCTTAATCTGGGTGGTAGATACATAGGAGTTTTATTAATCAGGTATATTGAATGTATATATAAAACATATATGCGTAATATGTTTTATATGATTCTCTAAATCAATGCTAAATTTCACACTCAAAAAAGGTAAGAAACAGAAAAGTATTGCTTCCATTATCTAGTTTATAATTTTTAAAACAAAAATTAAAGATTTCTATTTTCAAACTTAAATGTGAAAGGCTTAGCACCATATACAATTTTAAAAATAATTGACTCAACTTCTGACTCCTCTTTTCTTACTCTCCTTAAATTTTGACCTGATTTATATCGAAATGTTAAAAATAGCCAATATAAAGACATTATTTGCAGAGCTTCACTCACAAAATAAATTATTATTTCTGTTACAACAAAAATGCAAGTCCTAGGATAGAATATCAATATGTATAATATTAGCTGGAGTGTTAACCCAGAAATTTCACTCTAGCCAAAGTATCTTTAAGCAAACAATAGTTGTCTTTTTCAAAAGTAATTGGATTTTTTTCTTTGCTCGTTACCATAAACCATACAAATACAAGGCCTAATTTTTTTCTTATAGCCTTGAGCTATAAATGCACATATCATATAACTCACCCACTTAAAATGTATGATTTGATGTATACTCAGTTATGCCAATATCAATTTTCATGATCCCAAAAAGAAATTTAACACCCTTTAGCTCTTCCCCTCTACATAACCCATCTTCCTCCTCTCCCAACCAGACAGACAACTCCTAATCTATGTTCAATGTCTATATATCTGCCTGTTTGGAACATTTCATATGAATGTCATCATGTAATATGTTATCTTTTATGTCTGGCTCTTTCACTTAGCATAATCTTCCCAAGGTTCATCCATATTACAGTACTTCATTCTTCCTATGATTGAATAATATTCCATTGTATGGATATACCACATTTTGTTTATTTACTCATTGATCAGTGGATTTGGGGTTGTTTCCACCTTTCAGTTATTATGAATCATGCTGCTATGAAGCTTTCTGTACAAGTTTTTGTGTGGGCACAGGTTTTAATTTTTCTAGGGTATACGCTACTGAATGGAATTGGTCCTAATATTTTAATATTTGACTTACACCTAACTACCACAAACTGCATAATTAAGAAGTCCAATTACAGCACTTCATTATTTTTAGGGAGTGGTTTTTGTGAAATAAACTTTTTTTTTTTCATCTTCCTACCTTGATAGAAGCACAAACTCTTCTCACTGTAGCATTCCAGCTGTTCTCTCTTGAAATCTCAGACCGAATTCGTAGGTTTTCAGGATGATTTGAAAGTTATCTAGGTAAGTTGGTGGGGCCAGGTGACTTGGGGACCCTATTCTTCCTCCATCTTGCCCTGCCTTGTGAAATAAACTTTTATTTAGCTTTCTAAAACTGATTACCAAATCAGTAAGTACATTATCACTTCGACTGTGATAATACAATACCACAATTAACATCACATTTATTCTTTGATCATTATGATTAAATATGTTCAACTACAACGTATAAATTTCAGGAAATACTAGTCTTTTAAACTCTCTGAAAAAAAATAAACTCTCTGGAAGTTTCTTAAAATATTTCTGACACTTTCAGAATTTTTCAAGCTACAATGACAAATCTTCTAATTTTCTTTATTTAATAATCTTGTGTGTGTGTGTGTGTGTGTGTGTGTGTGTGTGTCAGAGGGGTGCCTGGGTGGCTCCATTGGTTAAACATTTGCCTTCAGATCAGGTCATGATCTCAGGATCCTGGGATTGAGCCCTGTGAGTCGGGCTCCCTGCTCAGCAGAGAGTCTGTTTCTCTTTCTACCCTTTCCCTCCCTCGTATGTGCTCTCTCTCCAAAATAAATTAAATCTTTAAAAAAAAAAAAAAGTTGTTTTTTTCTTTAAATCATCCTACCTATGTAATTAAGAACCCATTGGAATGAGTCCAAATGTTTACCATTTTTAAAGAGAGCAAATCCTACTAAAGATTTTAATAAAGTAGGCTAAAAGGAAGGAATGGGCTACTTGAAAATTGAGTGAAGAACTGTTAGCTAATAGGGCACCTGGGTGGCTCAGTCAGTTAAGCATCTATCTTCGGCTCAGATCCCGGGGTCCTGGGATCAAGCCCTTCATTGGGCTCCCTGCTCAGCGGGGAGTCTGCTTCTCGCTCTCCCACTGTCTGCCACTCCCCCTGCTTGTGTTCTCTCTCTCTCTCTCTCTCTCTCTGTCAAATAAATAATTTTTTTTACAAAGTGTTAGCTAAGAGTAAAAGAAAAAATATATTCCATAAAACTACATCTTCATTCAAGATGTACCCATATAGCTGTATGTAACTGTATAATTGCATAATGAAACAGAACTGTTTCAACTTAACTGTATACAGCTAGATACAACGAAAACTGAATTCAGGCAGAAAGTTAAGATTTAAAAAGGAATCCTAAGTGCAGAATTCAGTATTTCCCGCTAAGTCTTTTATTCAGCCAGGGAGCACTAATTTCCCCCAAGCCCACAAAGATCCTCAGATAGGTAACCAAAGGGAAGTGGAAGAAGTATGGGCCTCTTCGCTGTCCTCCGAAATAGAGATTTTAGAACAAGTAGCTCTCTGCTAAAAGTCTAGAGTGAAAAATAAAAACAATATCCAGAAGGAGAAATGTGAGACAGTTTAAGAAGAATTAAGGAGATTTAGAGCTTGAGAGGAGTCATGGAGAAAGAGACAGGGAGGAGGGGGGAACGAAAGAAGAAAAACAGGCAAAAACCAACAAAGAGGAGGTTAGATTTTCAGCTGCTGCTGAGAGCGTGGCGCAGATGGGCCGGCTCCCACGGGGGGCACCTGGGCCGGGTCTGATATCAGCACCCCCAAGCCGACAACGGTGGTAACCAAGTTGGCAAAACCGAGTTGGCCCTGCGGCCTGCCACGAACCCACACACGCCGGGGGCAGCGCTTCTGCGGCCCACTGTGCACGTGCGTGTGCAACCACTGGGCGTGTGAGCCGGAGGACCCGAGGGAGAGGGGCTGGGGCAGCTTCCAACGAAATCAGCATCCTCTGGTCTAATTAAAACCTACTTTGATTTCATTTGTGGAAAGGTGTCAGGTTTGATTAGGGACCACAAACAAGTCGGCTCTGCAGAGCAGGGCGGCTTTCTTTCATGGGGTAAAACAGGGAAGGAGAAGGAATTCTCTAACTGTTCTCATCGGAGGTTCCGGGGGCAGCAGGCCTGCCTCCCTGGGTCAGTAATGTCCCCGGGGAGGGGGCTAAAGGGTCTGCCGGCAGCTCCACGCAAGGATGTCAGGCCCCCCTGAAATTGCAGTGTCCTATCCTTAGTTAACCGGATACACAAAATCATTAGGCGAGCAAAGAGTGGCAAATCTCACCCTCGGTTTGCAGCCCGGCACCCCGTGGGAGACACCTGTCAGTAGGCGCTGGAGGCTCCCGTTCAGGTGGGTGCGCTCACCTCCACGTATGTGGTGTAACACGCCTCCTAGTGCAGCGGCTCCAAAATACTTAACGTGAGCCTCCTTATTAGCAGCAAGTGGGTCTGTTGAGGCTTAAGAAAGCCATTTAATAAAAATAAAGCCACCCAAATGAACGTGGATCGAAAAAAAATTTAGATTGATGGCGCTAGGTTGGTCACTGTAATTATGGAAGGTGTATCATTTCCTAAGCTCTCTTTGCATTAAGTGTAGGCCGTACATTTATCAGCCATAATTAGCACTTTAGGTGACAACGATTTGATTTCTTTCCTCGTAATAAAAGCTCTCGGTGTTGGCATATACATTCAGAATGGGAAATTGAACACTGTTGCTGTTTATTCCCCTGAGGCAAAATTTAGGACAAACTGGGGAAAATGTGAAGAGGGCTCACAGAACAGCCCTTTGTGAATTTTGCAAACAGGAAAAGAAAATAGTTCAATAAGAGCTTTTAAGGATCACAGTCAAACGCAAGCTTTTTGAAAGCAAAGGATATCTATGGAACGTTTCTCTACTTTCAAAGTCAGCATTTAACTTTCCTTTAGATGTGAACAAACCCACACTAAATTGATTCGTAGGCACAACTGCAAAACTGGACACATTTAAATTACTGTGTCCGAACCAGAAAAGTATTTGCCTTCTCTGAGGAGAGGGAAGGAGAGAACTGTTTTTAAAATTATTTCAAATAAACACTGAGCCTTCTATTTCCTCATCTGCCACAATTAAGAATCACAGTAATCCACTCCTCTGTGGGTGAAAGTATTTATATAAACGTTGAGTTTTGTTTTGTTTTTTTTTTTTAATATAGAAGAGAAAAAAGGAGCCATTGAAATGCAAGTTGCTGATCTATGGTACACGGCTCATAAAGAATGCTACATCCTCTTGAAATCTGTAGCCCCCTGGGAAATGCTATGAAAACTTAGGCTTTTGCATTTACATCTTCTCGAATCTTCTTCTCTTTTTCATTGAAAACAAAATGTGACAGTTGGGTTGGTTGGTTCCTTCGACTGCAAAAATTATCAGAAATTTAGTCACAGGTAATGATTGTTAAAATAAGTATTTCTGAAGTAAATCTAATGTTACTAATGAATTCAATGCAAACCTTTTCACTTACACTGAACCTGCTGACTTTTTGCTTAATCCTGAGATTTGTTCTACTAAGATGCTGATGCAAAGATAGATGTTTTCCATCAGTGACTTGCATGTCATCCTCTCTTCCAAGAATTCTGAAAGTCTACACTATCAAAGGAGTTAAGTATGTAAGGGATACCCAAACTACACACATCACACCTTCCCCTAAGGACTTTTATTTTATATTTTCTTAAACTTCTATGGACCTTTTACTGACCTAAAGAAGAATTGCTGTAAAGAAGGAGTCTGGTATTTACGTGAGTTCCTGTTTAGGAAATGTATAGGTAATAAGCCAGAGACACACAATGAAAACCTTTGAAAATTTAGTAGGGAGAGAATAGGTAGTGGCACAAACATATTTTGCTTATATTATAAAACACGACAGGAAAGAAATGAAATAACTGTTTAGAGCTTTACAGAGTTTACTTGTTAAAACCTAGAAATGTTTACCCATGGAAGAAGTCCAGGAGCTGTATGCATCACTGTTTCTTAGCATAGGCTTGGACAACAGGTGTGTGAGGCATTAGTCATAGTTTCAAAAAATAATTGCTCTTGGCAAATTTTTAACTTGAGTCCAGTGGACGTTAGGCCACACAAAGTACATTTATCCGCTCTTCCTGATAGTTGTATATTATTTCATTTTCTCAACGCAAGAAAGATTTACTTTAGAAACTTGGATCTGATTTCTGTAGGTTTGCACCTGCAGCCTAGGTTTTTTTGAGCATAAACACAAGGCGCTGGAAATAAAAAGAAGATCAATTGTGTCACAGGAGAACCCGGGGTAACCAGGCAAGGCTGGGCTCGCCGGGATGCGGCTCCAGGGGACGGCCCATGTTTGCCCTCTGATCCCACATTCTTATATGAAACAGTCCTATTAAACCCCTCAGATTACAAGATGATATAATCACCTGTTAGGGAAATAATACTTGGTGGGACGCCTGGGTGGCTCAGCGGTTGAGCGTCTGCCTTTGGCCCAGGGCATGATCCTGGGGTCCCGGGATCGAGTCCCACATCACTCTCTCTTGTGAGGAGCCTGCTTCTCCCTCTGCCTGTGTCTCTGCCTCTCTCTGTGTCTTTCATGAATAAATGAATAAAATCTTAAAAAGAGAGAAAGAGAGAGAAATAATACTTGGTAAACCAACTAGTTTCTAAACAGGTTTACAACCATTTACTGTTAGTACTTTTGTTCAAATGCAAGGTGTTTTCCCAGATTTTTTTTTCTTTTTCCATATAATTTTGTCTCAGTAACATGAAAATTTTTCCCTCTCACGTGAAAATATTAAACAGCCATGACCTATGGTCATGAAGTCCCCTGTTATTTCTTTTACCTTTCCAACACATATGCACATATATACATAAGACACATATGCAATGTCAGAAAGCACTTTCGATTTTTCTCCTAGACTCCCCTAGGATGATGTAGGGAACCTCATGTCAAAAACCCTCACTTTAGAACAATAAATAAATAAACCAGCCACAGCCTTCCTGAGGCTGGCCAACTCTAGCATAAGTAATTCAAGAGGCTGAGAGATGCCAGATAAATTTGATTACTATAAAAGATGGGAATATGTTTCTTTCCTTTGAGAATTCACAAAAAGGGGTCAAAAACAAAGCAATGCTGAAAGCGAACAATTTCATTTCGCCTGCAATTCAAGGCGAAAATTCAAAGGCAATTTTGCAGGAACATTTTATCACAATTTTATAGACCCTCATTTCCTGCACACATCACAATCTTTAATTTCTGAAAGAGGAAAGCAAGAAAAGGGGAAGTGGGGAGGGGGGAGAGGGCGAGAAGGCTGAGGCCGACCGTGAGGGGCTTTTTCTTCTTCTTCTTTAAGATATAAATGCAGATATTTATAAAGCAGTGAGAGATTTGTAAATCTTTCTTCAAAGCTGAACCTACTGCTGGGATTGTGATTTGCTAAAAGCTGCTACAGGCATACTCCAAAACTCAGCAGGGTCATCCCTCCCCTTCCAAAAATAAAAAAATAAATTAAAAAAATAAAAAATAAAAGCAGCACAGGAGTGGGGGAAGGGGGAGGCAAGAAAAAAGAAACCCACTCTGATTAGTAGTGTCTCTACAGGCAAAAAGAGTTTTAAATAAAAACTGTTTTTGCTTTACACCTTCTCCCTGAGTCACATATTTTTCTCTTTCCAGATACAGAAAAAGAAAATTTAAAACTCAATACTTTGCTTCCCATCCTGTTGTCTAATTGACTCTCCTTGATGCTGTTTGAAAATGGCAGGTCATTTCTCAAAGACAAGCTGTTCAGTGGTCCTTCAGAAGGTCACAATCCAAGGACAAATACAACAGGCACCAATCCAAAAGGGGTACCTTGACTACTGCCACTCCCCACCCGCGGGTCTTGTCTGGTATAATGAATGGTGGGGTTAGCTGGGAGCACATTTCTTGGAACTGGCTTCTAGTCCCAATCTTGCCAATAACTTCATGTGCAATCTCAGAGGAAAGGCACAAACTCTCTCATTTCCTAGTGGGGATGATAAAGAAAAGTCCTACTGGCTTTCCAGAGTTGGAAGGATAACAGAAAACAAGGGGAAAGCGCTTGGCTCATTTTAAAGACAAGACGCATCCCCAAGACCCAGAAAGTGTCAAAGACAGAGGAGGCGGTGAGTTAATATTTGTTAACTGAAGAATGAATGTAGTTTGGAAATCATGAGCCAAAAAAAAAAAAAATCAGAACAAAATAGTAATAGGTAGATACTAAAGTTAAATCAATGGCATCTAGTGCTATGTGTCTACTGTCTCTAAGAGAGCACTGGACTGGCTTCAGGATGTAGATGCTTCCATCTCAATGGGAAAATTAACCTCTCCCTGCTGTACCTACCTCCAACCTCACCGTGATGCTCTTATGCAGTTATCATCTGGACTCAAAAGACTCAAAATTCTGCAGAGCCTAGCTGCAGGGAACGTAGCTATTTGAAAATGGGGCATAGTTACTTTCCATTTTTCTCTAAACAGATACATTGCTTTCAGAGAGAACTCGATATAAAATAATTTTACATTGGGAAGGGAAAGAGCTTTAAGAAAGAAAAAAAGAAAAAAAAGGAGAAAAAGGAAATCCTTTTGCAAGTCACTGTTTAACAACTGGACCAGGTACTGCTGCCACAAGGAGGGAACATAACTTTACCAAGTGTTGCTGACCTTCTGCATGTCTGGCATCCTTGTTTTCTGGAGGAAATTCTTGGGATGCCCTGGCACTGTTCAGTACTGACCTAAATTTCCATTAAGAACAAAGAACTACAGTAAATGGAGGAATGGGGCTTTCCTTTGATAATTGCATCAACATTTAATACAAAAATCCAAGATGGCTTAATTTTAAAGTTAAAGGCTCTATATCCAGCACAGATATACATAGTATGTAAGTTCTATGTAATGGCCACATATTTACTCCCTTTCAGAAACCTACTTTTTAAAATGCTAGTCCACAATTCAATGACCATAACTAGTTTAAAAAAAAATCAATCCATCAATATGTATAAATAATCACAGATCTGTGTCGAAATTGGAAAGCCCATATAATTTGCCATTTGGGACTTGCCACCCTAAGGAGCAATTGCCATTGTGCATAGGTCAAGAGACCAACCACCAACTACATACTCAATGCTACTCATACATAAACTATGAAGAGCACAAAGATGACCATACTAAACGCTCATTTGAAGGAGCTGCCACCTAGTTATATTCCAGCTGAAAGAAACAGGCAAAGATTCAAACCATGTACCAAAAAAGAAATGTTAACAAAGCATTCAGATCCACCAAAACTAATCGTTACGGCAATCCCCTTACCAACAACTTTTTTGCATATAGATGATACTTGGTTCAACTATTTCCACCAGTCTTCTACCCACTTTAAAACAGAATGGTATAAACATGCAGTCAGATGTAGTCAGCAGAATGAGGGCCTTAGGGACGGCTGGTGCCCTACATCTGTCCAGTTATTCAACAAATATTTCACTAGTGCCTCCTGTCTGCTGAGGATATCACAGTAAATAAAAGAAACCTGGTCCCACTGAGCTTATAGTCTAATGTAGAAGGTGAATTAATAAGTAATAAATATGGTGTGACGAATGTAACGAAAGGGGACATAATGGATACTTGGAAGCCAGTGGGAGATGATTTCTCAAATCATCTGTAATCGCTCACTTTTGAGAAGAGAAGCTGAGACCAAGAAAGAAGGTAGAAAGTTGTCCAAGGTGAAATGGAGAGACTGTTCCATCAAAGTGAAGGGCATGGAAGTGGCAACACAACCCCACAAAGTGAATAAACTTTAGAATATCTGTTTTTCTAAGATGAGCCACTTCAAATCCATTTCAAAAGAAAATGGGCCAGGCGTACCTGGGTGACTCAGTTGGTTGAGTGTCTTTGAGCATCTCCACCAAAAATCTAAGGGGTTTTTAAATAACAATTCCTTCAAGGGATGATAGAAGTTTCAAAACAAAGCTTCTTAAGATGTAGAAGATGCTACCATGAGAAGCATATACGGTTCAGCCACAGGGTATCAATGTGAGGTCATAATGTCAGATTTGTGAACATCAGACTATTGCCTACTTCTTTCTTAGAGTCAAGGTTATTTAATTTATATAAAAGAAAAGTCATCCTTTTTAGTGTAGTTTTTTTTTTTTTTTTTTTTTTTTTAAGGTGGGCTGGTTATCACACAGGCCTTCAAGCAGCAAAATCAGGCCAGATTGTGGTGCCTGATACAGCCAGACATAGCACGGAGGGCCTCGACTCCTGGAAGGGAGGCAGCCAGGAAGCAGATAGAGAGGGAAGGGGAGGAGGAGGGCAGAGATTTGCATTGCCTGCTTGGCACGTTTGCTTAGGGATTACCTTGCCTCTGTGCCTCCAACCCCCTGTCCGTTCATCTGGGACAGTCCTGGGGTCATTTTATTTTAAGATTTTATTTATTTATTCATGAGAGACACAGAGAGAAAGAGAGAGAGGCAGAGACACAGGAAGAGGGAAAAGCAGGCTCCCTGCAGGGATCCTGATATAGGACTCAATCCCAGGACCTCAGGATCATGACCTGAGCCAAAGACAGACGCTGAACCACTGAGCCACTCTGGTCTCCCTTTAGTGTACAGTTTTATGAGTTTTGTGAAATGTATACTCAGGTAACCACCACCACACCCAGTTCCATCACTCCTCCAAACTCCTTGCCCAGCCCTAGTCCTTGACCACCACTGATACATTCTCTATTCCTATAGCTTTGCAACATAAATGCAATCAATGGCATGGAGATTTCAGAGTCTGGCTTCTTTCACTTAGCATAATGCATCTGAGATTCAGTCACGTTGTTGCACATATCAGGAATTCATTCCTTCTTATTGCTGAATAGTATCCCACCATATGGCTAGACTACTGCTTATATCCACTCACCAACTGAAGGATACCTGGACAATTTCCAAAGTTGGGAGATTACGAATGAAGCACTATAAACCTTAACAGACAGGTTTTTGCATGAACACAAATTTTATCCCTCTTGGGAAAACCCTTAGGAACAGGTTTTCTGGGTCATCTGGTACCTGTATATTCAACCATATAAAACGCTGCTACCCTGTTTTCCAATGTGTGGTCCCCTCTTCCATTCCATCAGCATATATGAGAGTTTGGTCACTTATTTATTAGGAAGCTAAAGAGCTGCTAAGCAACAGGAGTTGAAGGAGTTTAAGAAAATACTGGGCTCTGATATGTGGATCCATGAGGATATTTTAAAGAATTATGTCAATAAAATGGATAGCAATCAATAAAAGAAAGATTAGCACTAAATTCAGTTCCACATAAGATGGACTGATCCAACACTTAATTTCATTAATGATTCTTTAGGTGAGAATCTATTTTACAAGTCACAAAACCTATTACACTGAAGTTTTGCCATTTTTGCATTACCACCACCCGCCACCTGCCCCCGCCAGTTACCTTCTCTCCCCTAACTTCCACATCCCTTGTCCAAACTTCAAGAATCCTGAAGACCCAGTTCAAATATCAGCTTCTCTTGAAGCTGGGCAACAATAACCAATTCCTTCTCTGAATTCAGACAGCCCTTATAATTCCTCATCATTTTTAATTCCCATTATATGTCCCATGGTTTGCATTCTATTAAAAACATGTATATTCATTTTTCCCCCTTGAGGATCCTACTCTTCTTATATTAGGGCTGCCAAAAGAGATCAACTCAACTGTCCACCCTCTAAGCCAGAATAGGTCTATGTATGCCAGACTATTCTGTGGTACAAATGTCCATAATGTTCAAGGTCAAATGCACCAGCCACTATAAATATCCAAGATGACAAAGAAATAAATGACTCCAGAGTCAACTCACATCCTTCTGGTTAGCCAATGCACTTATGTTTAAGATGTCCAGGGTGGATCTGCCTCAATTGAATTCTACTGGGGAAATCTCCACTTAATCTCCAGATAATATCTAAAAGGAATTAGAAGATGCCACTCACCCCACCCCCCATGGCTGGGTGGTCCTCCAACAAATCAAAAAACTCAGGAAATTTTATGTTTTTACAAGAAAAGAAGTTATTCATCAAAAGTAGCCAACTACTTAAGAGGGTAAAAGAAGTCTAATAAGGAAAAATAATTCCATGAATTAAAAGTCAGGTAGGGGCACATGGGTGGTTTAGTGGTTAAGCATCTGTCTTTGGCTCAAGTTATGAACCTGGGGTCCTAGGATCAAGTCCCGCATGGGGCTCCCTGCATGGAGCCTACTTCTCCCTCTGTCTGCGTCTCTGCCTCTCTCTCCCTGTGCCTCTTATGAGTAAATAAATAAAATCTTTAAATAAATAAATAAATAAATAAATAAATAAATAAATAAATACCATGTAAAAACCTTAACGTGAAAGCTGGCAGCTAAGAAAATGAAGAATATTGCCCGTACTTTTTAACTGTTCTTCCTCTTTGCAAGGTCTAGAAAAAAACACTCATATGTTAACTACTACTCTCACTATAGTTTCAACTGAGCTTGCTTCCTGGTCTCTCAAATGCCAACTCAATGCTACTGAGACTGTAGCAGCATTATTGGGAAATGTCACAGCAGAACCCCAAACAGCCTTGCTGGAGTCTTTAAAAAAAAAAAATCTCAGAAAATCACCTTTTATACCTTTATTTAAAACTGTGATCTTGAGCTAAGCTGTTGTACTTGACTGTGTCCCTTTAACCTAGGGAACTTGCTGCCAAAAAATATTATTGAGGCCAACAGCTTAATAAGTTTTATAGAAGATTAAATATTTATATGAATAAAAATAGCACCTGCAGCGACACCAGAAAGGATAAAATTACAAGGGCTATGAAATCTTCATGCTTCAGGGCATAAATTGCTTACCAGCTGGATGAGGCAGTTTTCCTCACGGAACAACACTGCACTGCTAAATATGTCTTCCTGAGAAGTATCTCAATGCTGAACACTTTCAGGACCAAAAACTATAGCAGAAAGACTAGTAAGCCCCCACTAGGAATCCATCTCAAGGTTGTACAGGATTTTAGGAGATGGACATGATGCTCTACCATTCTGAAATATAAAACCAACAATGCAAGAGATAAGCCAACAATTTCCTTCAAGCGGAATGGGAGTGAGATGGAAAAAAAGGAGGAGCACCTGGATGGCTCAGTTCGTTAAGCATCTACCTTCAGCTCAGGTCATGATCTCAGGGCCCTGGGATTGAGCCCTGTGTCCTGCTCCCTGCTCGGCAGGGAGTCGGCTTCTCCCTCTCCCTCTGCCCCTCCTCTCTGCTTGTACTCTCTGTCTCTCACTCTCAAATAAATAAACAAAATCTTCAAAAGAAAAAAAAAAAAAGATGACTGAAAGACAAAAGAGCTCAAAAGGGGAAACAGGGGCAGCCTGGGTGGCTCAGGGGTTTAGTACCTGCATTCAACCCAGGGCATGATCCTGGAGACCTGCGATCGAGTCCCACGTCAGGCTTCCTGCATGGAGCCTGCTTCTCCCTCTGCCTGTGTCTCTGCCTCTCTCTGTGTGTCTCTCATAACTAAATAAATAAAATCTTCAAAAAACAAAGGGGGAAACAGATTCCCATGTTGATGGCCATTATGGAATCTTTGCAGTTAAGAACTGAGGCCCCCCAAATCTTAAAGCCAGTTAAGGCAAATACAGAGAGGAAGTAATCAGTCAATTAGTTAGGCTAAATCTCTTCTTTCTTTAACATTTTTCTCAAAGTAGAAATGAAACATAAAGATTATCAATAAGACCTTACTCTTCTAACCTTATTAGAGCAAAGGCCAACATTGACTAGGGAGGAAAACAACAGGGAAAACATAATGAAACAAGCAGAAAAATCAGGGGAAACTAATAAAACACATGCAACAATTTTTAGATGCCAGGTTTCCCTTCTCCTGGCACCAACTATACAGTGGCATTTACAAATGACTCCTCTTATGGGTCACAGGAATGATACTCAATAGCAATCAATCCATTTTATAAATAAAATATTCAACAAAGAGTAGCATCCAACGAGGCAAAGTATACTGATAAGGTTAATAACTTATTGGCTTTATTGAAAATTCACTTGACTTTACAAGTCTGGATAACCCAACGTGCACAAACATTCTAGAGTTACTAGAACTCCTTGGTGTTCAGCTGCTTTCTGCTGAAGGATTATTTAAGAAACAGCTATGGGCTCCAGGAAGGTGCTCCTGTGCAAAAGAGTGTCTGGAAGTGCATGATGGGTGGCCCTCAGAACGGCTACATGAACAAAGGGCTCCTGTGGATTTTAATAACACTGATCCACTTATGAATCATAAATCAAATGGGGACCCTCTTGCAGTTCAAAGATTTCCAAGATTTCTGGAGAGAATGCTCCAGCAAAGCAGCATGTTGTCAGCCAGGATTAACCATACTTGGCTCACGCTCTTTTAAAAGTAGCGTTTTGTACTCTCAGATAGGTGCTGGCAGGGACGAGCAAAAGTGCAAAGGTGGGAAAGGTGAAGAGAAGGGCCCAGAGTGACCTTCGGGACCTGTGACAAGGGTCTTGCAGAAGCCAGAGTTTTGCAGAGATGGCCAGAGCTGAGAGAAGCAGAGAAATGCAGGCTCGGAAAGATGAGCTGTTACATCCTAAACCAGAGAGACAAATAAATGGTTGGTTATCAACAGGAGCCGCTTCTTATTATTTTTAGAAAGTCTTTAATTTAATGCATATTTTCTTTGCTGAAAAGGAAATAGTGATATTAACAAATTGGTTTTATTTCTAACCTGGCAGGCTGCCTGCAGTGAAATGTAAATACATGTACATGGGAGCCGGGATTAGCATTTACTGAAGAAAAAGAGTAGTCAATATTTTAATGAGGAAGTCTGAGAAAGCAATTGCATGAAACACACTCCGATGTCACAGGGGAGCTTTTTAAGTTAAGCCAACTAGTTCCAAATTACTACTTTTCTCAGCTTTCCTTTAAGGGAAGTTTAGACTTACTTAAAAAAAATACAACTGTGGCATTTAGTCTTAAATATCATAAAATAGCTGTAATGTTCATCTCTATAAATACATACATTAACCTATATACATCTCTCTCTCATTATATATATAGAAAAAGGATGTCTGACATGCCATTCTGCAGTTAAATGGCCCATTTAACAGTGTCATCCTTCTGCTTTTTTCAAAGACAGAAACACTAGGTGAAGAAAATTGATACTATCTAAGAATAAGGGACAGATGTGAGGGGGGAAAACATGCATGATAGGAAATATGAGTAACCAAAGCAAATAAAAATCAATGATCGTTTAAGGACAGAGTCATGTATATAAGACAAGTTTGGGTAGCAGATAAAACCTATTAGAAAAACACTATCATATAATTTCTAATGAGACACCCCTAGGAGGTGTATTTCCAAGTTAGAATCTGATTTTATCAGTTTAGGAAGGTTTAAGAAACACTCTGGGAATTAGGTGAGCGTGGTAAGCTTAGGAGATAATAAAAGATCTGAAATATCACTGAGAGATGATTAGCATGCTTGAATGAAATCAAGTGATCCCAAGTGTTGAAGACTTCTGTATCAACATTTCTGAATTTCAGGGTATCCGATAGGACTAACTACTTTAACAGCACACATTAAAACAATATTTCCTAGAGTCTCATGAATGCTATCAAGAACATTTTGTGTCTGTCAAATATTTAAGCATATTATACTCTCACACTGGCCAAATTTTACATATATTATCACTAGCATCAGTTTGCCTTCAGTGTGATACAAATTTTTATAGCACTCGACAATTTTTAAAAATCTACACAAAAGGCTGTTCAACATATTTATTAACTAGAACTATTTTTTGAAAGGCGAGGCAGTATTAAGTACAAATTTCATTTGTATGCATAAAATATTACCAGTAAAAAACAAAGTAGGGAAAGGCGAGAAAAGATCTATTTCTCCTTGTCAAATGATCCTTTTCACTCCCATCACCAACAAGTGAAAGACTCTTTAGAGCCTCACAGTCTACAGACCGAAGAGATCAGAAGACCGGAACCTTTCTCTATACCAGTCAAGAGCTATTTTATGATGAACTAGGATATTTTTCTACAAAAATCTGTCCACTAATCCTCCTGCCATCCATTCAGAAACTCCAAGTACAAAAAGAAAAAAAAAAAGTGGAGGAAGGAGGTGGGGTCGTATGGCACCTCCCTGGGAAATCTTCAAAACCAAAGAAAGGAAGTACAAGAGTACATGTGGGAAAATAGTGTTTTATGTATTTTAACAGAGATCTAGACTTTCAGGGTTTAGATCTCTAGATGATGATCCTCAAAAACTGGGAGGTGAACAAGGAGGAAAACACGTTAATATTTCCTCTAGATACAGACCCAAGAAGGAAACCTGACCATTACATGAGAAGACAGACCCCTTAGAGGAAACCCCTAAGTCTGATGACAAGTGCCAAACAAAGCATCTCTGATAGGCCACTGCAGAAGAAGGGAACAAAAGTATCCCACCAACTCAGAGGGAGATCAGTGCCTCTGAAAATACTATATTTGAGGAAGTCAGAGCTTTTACCCAATCGTAAATTCTTGAGTACAGGGGCCGAGTGTTGTTTGCTGGTGTGCTTCTAGCATTTCAAGCAGTGCCTGGCACAAAATAAACATATAATGATTATTTTTAAAATCAATTAAACTGTTTCAGATCTATAATAGCAAAATAGACCTCACTGTAAAAAATACAGGAAACTGTCAGGAGAAATGAAATAGGAAACAGAAACAGGATAATAAAAGGAAGACGAGTGAGGTAAGAAGAGAGTATACGTAACCAAAAATGCATGGACAGGACGTAAATTCACATTAAAGGGAGTAGATACCAAAAGGATAATGTAGAAGAAACATGGTATAACATTTCAGGACTACAAATCAACTGGAAGAGACCAAACACCACTGTAGAGTTAGATTAAGCTCCAAATGAGTTGGTCAAGAGAGCAACATAGTCAAGGAGCCCGTATGTCTCAGCATGAATTCCTTTGGTTTCCAGAGCCCCTAATGAGAGTAGAGTGAATCATAAAGAGGCCTCAAATCTACCCACTCCCTGCATCCATGCCACTGCAATATGACAAGCCAGTTTCTTCAATTAAGAGCTAGAGTTCAGGGATCCCTGGGTGGCGCAGCGGTTTGGCGCCTGCCTTTGGCCCAGGGTGCGATCCTGGGGACTCGGGATCAAATCCCACGTCGGGCTCCCAGTGCATGGAGCCTGCTTCTCCCTCTGCCTGTGTCTCTGCCTCTCTCTCTCTGTGTGTGTGTGTGTGTGTGTGTGACTATCATAAATAAATAAAAATTAAAAAAAAAAAAAAGGTTAAAGAGCTAGAGTTCAGGGCAGCCCCGGTGGCTTAGCGGTTTAGTGCTGCCTTTAGCCCAGGGTGTGATCCTGCAGATCCAGGATCGAGTCCCACATCAGGCTCCCTGCATGGAGCCTGCTTCTCCCTCTGCCTGTGTCTCTGCCTCCCTCTTTCTCTCTCTCTCTCTGTCTCTGTCTCTCATGAATAAATAAAATCTTAAAAAAAAAAAAAGAGCTAGAGTTCATTTCTCCATCCCTTGAATCCATGATAGGTGACTTTCTTTGGGCAGCAGAACCTTAGTAAAGTGATGCAAGCAGAGCTGTGGAAAGTGCTTAGCATTGGAGTTGGCCCTCACGTGCTGCTTTATAAACTTTCAGATGTGTGGCTCCAACTCCAGAAACATGCATAAGGCTCACCCTTGTTCAACCCACCCACTGACTGCACTCACATGAGAACTGCCCAACTGAGCCCAGTCCAAACTACTGCCCTACAAAATCTTGAACCATTAAATGATTGCTTTTTAAAGCCAATAAATGGGGTTGGGGAGAGAAGGCTAGGCAGCAAAAACTAGCTGACCCAGAGGTAGTCAGCTATCAGTAATATTCTCTGCCCAAGTGGGGGCCTTTGGATCTTAGCTCAGAACTAGCTGCCCCACCTCGTCCTTAGACTTAATCCTTGCTTGGGAAGAATTTAAATGAGTTATGTGATAAGAAGGAACATTCCAGGCTTATGAAACTGCTGGTTCTTAAACCAAAGACAGTTCTGGTAAAGCTGTATCTTAATGAGAAGTCAGGGGAGGGGAGACAAGGGAAGCAAAGTCAATGCCCAAGTAACCTTGAGCAGGTTAACCTTGAAGTATAACCTTCAGCTTTATGGTTTCCTATAAAGCTCGGTTCCCTCAAATTCCCTCAAACGCAGAGGGGAAAATAAGATGAAAGTTATCGAATATGAAAAAGTACTTATTAAGGTCAGAGCTGGGATTTATCACTTATTCATTCACTTATCCATTAGAAAATATGTGTTTATTTAGTATCTCCAATGTATCAGGAGAGTGTAAGAGTAAACAAAACTGGTATGGTTCCTACCTTCAGAGAACTTACTAACATCTAGATCACTGGGGTTCCTGAAAAGATCAGGATTAACAGGGAAAAATTAATAATTTAAACTATAATAGATGAAAACACATATCAACTGGAAAAAGTCCAGTGAATACAGATTTTTAAAAGTTTATTATCAAAGCAAACTCATACCTGGATGCATCCTGTCACAATGTTTGAGTTACAAGAATCAAGACTCATGATCCTCCAGGCATGGGAAAACAACACCACCCCCAATATCCATGATAAAAAAAAAAAAAATCAGCCTTTCTTCAGGCTTCTCTTTTGATGCAAAAATTAGTTCAACAGAATTACAGAATTGTGAGGGAGAACATTCCAACTCAAGAATGGTATGTCTAAAGAAAGAATGGAAGAATATCCAAATTCAGAAAACCAACCATGCATCCTTCTTGAAAAATTATCTAAAGCCATATTCAAACTCACAGAGAGATTAAGAAAAATTAAGAGGTCAAAAATAAGAAAGATAAAGTATAATAATCTAAGTGGGAATAGTAAAACCAGTTAAATATAGAAATGACAAAATAATTATATCAAGTCTATTTTAAAAGCTAAAAAGGAGTCATAAAAATTATTTATGAAAAAGAAGGCATATATTAAAAGAACAATAATTTCTTAAAATAATAGAAATTTTCTAGAACCTGACATCATATTATCACAGGCCAGTGTATAGGACTGAGGGAGAAGAGTGGTATGTGTATGGGAGTGGGAAGTACGCTAAATTCTTTCACTTAACTAGAAGGTGTAAAAATGCTCTTTGCCCTTAAATTTGACAGAGATTAATAGAGTATAGAATACTTTTGAGAGACTTAAACGAAAACAGAACTTAATACAAAACATAAACAATATGAGACATTAAAAAAGAACAGTATAGAGTGTATGCTCAAAGATAGAAAAGAATGGGGGAAAAATCACCCAGGAATCAAAAGGAAAATGAAATGAAAGTAATACATTCATTTCATGTAATGAAAATAGTAAGGCTAATATTTTGTTTATGATAATATTTGTAAATGCCTTAAACTTCTCTGTGAGAAGAATAAAAAGGAGAAAGCCAGATTACAAAACTAAAGCCAACTGTATGTTTATTTCAGGAGATACACGTAAGACAAATGAGTACAAAGGGATGAGTAAAAAGATGAGCAAAGATATACTAAAGAGATACAAATAAAAAGAAAATCGAAGTTTTAATATTAATATTAGACAAAGGAAAACTCAAGGCAAAACACATTATATGTTGAAAGAGAGATTTCATATTAGAGGAGTACAGTTCAATGCAAATATACAATGTTTATGTGTCAGATAATACTGCACTGACTTACAGAATATAAATATCTCTATAAATAAGTTACAGAATAGTAAGAACAAATTATTATTTTTTTAAGATTTTATTTATTTATTCATGAGAGACACACAGAGAGAGAGAGAGAGAGAGAGAGAGAGAGAGAGAGAGAGAGGCAGAGACACAACACAGGCAGAGGGAGAAGCAGGCTCCATGCAGGGAGCCCTATGTGGGACTCGATCTCGGGACCCCAGGATCATGCCCTGGGCCAAAGGTAGACGCTTAACCGCTGAGCCACCCAGGGTTCCCAGTAAGAACAAATTAATAAAGGACTCTAACTTCCCTCACAGTTGGTAAAAAAAAGATCAAAGAAGATAAAAAATGAGCTGGATACAGAACAGCTTGTTAATATAATTAATAAGATTAAATTCTCTAAATAAAATAACTTTCATCTCTAGTGTCCATGGATTCCTTCCCAAAGATCATCTGACACAGTCTTCTACAAAGATAATGTCAATAAAATTCAAGTAAATATCGTAGCAGGTATGTTTCAGAGAAATTAATCATAACAGATGGAGTTTTAAAATTCAACCATTTTAAAATTTCAAATTTGGGTGAGCCTGGGGGGCTCAGCGGTTGAGCATCTACCTTCAGTCCAGGGTGTGATCCCAGGATCTGGGATCGAGTCCCACATCAGGCTCCCTGCATGGAGCCTGCTTTTCCCTCTGCCTATGTCTCTGCTGCTCTTTCTGTCTCACGAATAAATAAATAAAATCTAAAAATAAATTAAAATAAAAAAAATTTCAAATTTACCTTTTAAATAACGGGGGGGGGGGGTCATAGAAGATACCAAAATGCCACTTCAGTTTATTAATAAGAACCTACCATATCAAAAGGCATATGATGCAGCTAAAATGGGAATCATAAGAAAATTCATAGTTTGAAATATTTTTATTAATAAATGACAAGAAAGATCAACCCAGCATGCAACTGCAGAAGCTGGCAAGAGGGGCACCTGGGTGGCTCAGCTGGTTAGGTGTCTACCTTCCGCTTGGATCCCAGGGCCCCAGGATTAAGCCCCTTATGGGGCTCCCTGCTCCATGGGGAGTCTGCTTCTCCCTCTCCCTCTGCCTCTCCACCCCACTCATGCTCTCTCTCGAAAAAATAAATAAAATCTAAAAAAAAAAAAAAGCTGTTAAGAAAGTAGCAAAACTATGGAAATAGTAAGTGAATTCAATAGCTGGTTCTTCAAAAATACCTCTGGCAAAGTTCATTAAGATAAAGATATTCATATTAAGAATGAAGAAAGTGACTTCACAATAGATTGACAGGATTATTTTTTTAAAATGGTAACCGAATAATTTGTATGCATCTGTATTAACAAACTACACCTCTAGATAAATTGATATTTCAATAGGCAACCATAAATTACCAAAGTTGATTCAATAAGAGACAGAAAACACCTTAAATATGTCAATAACCTTGAAAGGAAATTAGAGGTTTCAAGTAATTTATCCCCCTAAACACAACAGACGGAGACATTAATTCTATCACATCCAAAGAAGAGGGGTCACTCCTCATACTTAACTGCTCCAGAGCATGATAGTGGAGGAGGAGGGCTAGAGGAGATAGGGAAATCTTGTTAACTAATATTATGAGGCAACAGTTACCGTTGTTCCAAAAAATGTAACTAAAATGGCACAAAAAGAGAACTTTACAGATATAACTTCGATATTATATGCAAAAACTCTAAATAAAATGTTATCACAACTTAGAGAGGCTTATTTCTGATATACAAGAATAAATACTTCTTAGAAAATCTACCAGTAAATGGAAAGACACAGTATGTTCTCCAATGGAGTGCCACAATATTATGGTGATGCCAATTCTATTCTGATCATTTATAAGTACAATCTAATCATCATCAAAATCCAACAGGAAAACAGATATAATAGCTAAAATAATTTTGAAAGAGAAGGTAGAGGCAAGATTGACACTACTAAATATATGCCAAAATGACAACAATCACATAAACATTGAAGCATTGGTATAGGAAATTATTTATGTTAGCAAAACTAGAAACTACCTACACATTCACTGCTCAGTAGGAACGGGAGCTTAAAGAAAGTTCTTTAAGCTACAGCCATGCTGTTGAAGAGCATGCAGATGTTAAAAATTACATTATAGAAGTAACAGAAAGAAGTTCAAGTGTTATTGGTAATTAGGACTAAACCTTTACAAATAAATTAATAGGATAAATTTTGGGGGCAATCTAAACTAATCACAGGGGCTAGAACCTTAAAAGATATATACTAAATGTAAACAAAGGGTATTTCTCCATAACGGGATTTCTAAATTTGGGGGCTCTTTACTATTTCTCAAATGTTTAAAACAAATATATTGCTATTGTTTTCCTAAAAATATTCTTTTTTTTAACTTCAAGTCCTCTACAATCCAGTATTCTATTAATTTAAGTATACTTATACATGTGTGAAATTCATTTGAAATATATATAAAGGAAATTCTGTGCTTTGGGCCAATGACAAGCATCTGGATATGACTCACCAAAAAAATTACTATATGTCTGAAGGAAATATTAAAACAAATAGCCCAGCACTGCAGTGACTGCATAGAACTGTATATATTCATTCTGTGCACTGGACAGGAATTTCTCATTTCATACATCATTTACAACCTGCTGCAGTGATTCTGCAAAATCAGTCCATACCATTAGCACACACAAAGAGAAACATCCAATGTTCTCATTGTTGGAGAATTCAAGTGTTTTGGGCTCCAATGTGCTCAAATGTCAATACTCCATCTTTGCAGATGTTTCTCTGATAACCAGGAGGAGGCCACCAGGCAACCAGGAACCATAGCTAGGGATCAAATATCTGGGGTCAAGTCCGTTGACTTTTTTTTTAAATCTATAGTTTTAGCTTGGCTTGTGCTCATAGATATATTTAATTTTAAAAACTATTTGAAATAAATGAAAACAAAATGGAGAGTCATAAGCAAATCCCTCCAGAGAGGCTTATTTTTTTTTTTTAATGAGAATGAGCTCTGATTTCTAAAATATTTTATCAAGGCGTTTGATATCAACCATCTGGTTTACTCAACACTTCATCAAATGAATGATGCATTCACCCAAGTCCCTGCTCTTTCTTAACAGTTTGCTATTTTCAAATCACAGCATGGATAAGTGTATTTCCAAAGCAATACCAAATATTGCCTTGTATACTTCAAGACAAAGAGAAAGATGCTTTGCTGAAATGCTCCCATGGTCAAAAGCATTCTGGAATAGAAAAGCGGTTTAGGAATGACAAATGTCAATATAGTTCTGCTTCCAACATGTCCTAACACTCAAACTCCATCTCTCTTCCCCCCTTTTCCCCCCTTATGTAGGAAAACATAAACCACAATTTTCTGGTGAGTACATCTGCCATATCCTCAGGTCTAGCTTTAGAAATGGAAATGAATTCCAAGAAACATCTAACGACTTGCAAACAACATCCTATTTTACTACTCAATGGATTTCCCCATTACTGTGCTTCATTCATTTCTAGAACAATGATGATCCAGAGTTACATTGAATCTCAACGAGGAGCACATCTATGAGTCATCCACAAGACACTCACCACAACCAGCCATAACCAACCACTAGAATTACCAAGTTCATCACCCATACCTTCCTTAGAAATTGCCAATTTCCTCTACCTACATACCAATAGGATCTTTAGCAACTGGCTTAATTTTTTTTCAGAAACAAAAGTTGAGTCATTGATGAGTACTTATTATGCAGAGGACATCAAAGCCCTAGTAACAGAGATGAAATTCATGACAAGTATCAGAATAAATACATAGGAGTTTGTGAAGTGAAGCCATTAACGTTTAAGTTGTTAATTCTTATGCCACAAATATTCCAAATCACTATGTCTAAAAAAATCAAACAGGAGAATACCCTCCCTGCTGAAATCAAGCTTCAACTGCTTTGAATCTTTTTTTAAAAAAAGGCACCGTGAAGGGGATTCCATGGATAATTCTAGGGCATCCCCAACGGGATGTGTGTACATACCAAGGTAAGAGTTCTTCTTTGATTTATTCTTCTCCTGTTCACAGAAGAATTCCAGAAATCCAGAAGTCTGTAAATATGAAAAAAAGAAAAAGGCTTGGTTTAAGGAAAAGATCTAAAAAATAGCAATCAAACTGATGAAGGAGAATTGACAGTGGTAGTATGTGTGCTGGGCTAAAAATGAGGCATTCTCAGTGGGAAGTTGATAAAAATCTGCAAGCCCTGGAGGTCATGGCCAGAATGAACACTGACTGCTTCACATCTCAAAATGGAAGTACTGTTTCTAATTGAAAAGGAAGCCTATGAAGTATTATTCATTACCCTTCCCTCCCAAAAAAGAGGTAGAGATGGTAATAGAAATTCATTTCATATTAAATAATAACCAATGATGTATCGTTCTAATTCATTAGTAGTTTAAGCACTTATTTATGAAAAGAGAGGGAGAATTTTGTGCTTTTCTCACAGGTCTCCATCTGAGAAAAGTGCAAGTTAAGTGGCAGCAAATTTCTTCTCCAGAAATAATTACAGAAGCATTCTAAGTTGAGAATGAAACTCAGGTAGGAGGAGTCTATTGTAAAAATTTGCTTAACCACAACCTAAAATTTTAATATAAAAATACCCAATATAAAACTATCCTTTTTTGCAAAAGATCTGAATTTGTGTGAACTTTTGCCTCATTTTTGTTTCTGTTTCAGGTTAAGTGTCTTAGATATTGTGTGGCTCAACTATTGCCACCAGCATTATACAAATAAGATGATATAGAGCATAGAGCATAGATGCTTAACATATGCAAAGAGTGAGTGCCAAATGAGAAATAACAAGTTAAAAAAAAAAAGTTCAGAAATCCAGCAAGAATAGCAGCAGCAGCAGCAGAAGAAAGCCTTGACTACAAAGGCTTTGGTTATCTTTTTTTTTTTTTTTTAAGAATTTTAAAATTTATTTATTCATGAGAGACACAGAGAGAGAGAGGCAGAGACACAGGCAGAGAGAGAAGCAGGCTCCATGCAGAGAGCCAGACATGGGACTCAATCCTGGGTCTCCAGGCACTAAACCGCTGAGCCACCCGGGCTGTCTGGCTTTGGTTATTCTACATAATTAGGTCAGAAGTAGACTACCTCTTGGTGGACGGATATCTGGTGTCATGGAAGAAAGTAACTTATTATTTATTTTTAAGCAGAAAAACCAAAGTTAAGATGGTCAAACATGGTATAAATGATTCCATAAGCATCTTGCCATTATTCTGAGACTCAAATGGACTTGGACACTAGGATCTTATGGGAGAAAAAGGTATTTTCACTGAAGACCATGGTTATTTTAGAAGAGCAATAAGTAGTTACTGATCCAATTACTGGTCAGCTCAACCTTTTGAAAATAGGTAGATATAATTTGACTTAATAAAGTAAACATATCATTTTATTTTCCTAAGTGACTTAGATTATATATTGTCTACATTTGTCTAAAATTGCCTGGATTATTTTACAACCTGCTGCTAAAGTCAAAACCTAAAAATGACAACAGAGATAACTCTAACACGTTTCAGGGATTTTAAGGGACCCCAAATATCCCTTTCTATCAATAAGTGAGAAACTTGCATGCATTATGACTCAGAGTATCTAGACCAGAGGCCGGTAAACTTTTTCTGGAAGAGCCAGAAAGTAACTATTTTCTTCTCTGTAGGCCATATGGTCTGTGCCACAGCTATTCAGCCTGTCATTGTAGCAGGAAAAGAGCAGCGTTCCAATAGAACTTTATTTACAAAAACAGGAAGTACACTGGATTTGGCCCATAGGTTATAGTTAGCCTACTGCTATTCTAGAGGTTCACTGTTAGTAATTATTTCTACTACATTTGAGCATGGCTTATAAATATGTGGGCATGTGTGATGTGATGACATGAATTTGAAAAGAAAATGAGGCTATGGGAACAAAAAGAAAATCATAGTAGGAAAATAAGAAGAAGGTCCACATAGTTACTCAATAGTTCTAAGCAGCCTAGAAGCCAAAGTAAATAGAGTGACATGTATGTTGGGCTGTGGTAGACAGAATAATGGACATCTCCAAAGATGTCTGTGTCCTTCTCCCCAGAACCTATGAATATATTGGATTACATGCCAAGTGGGACTTAAGGCTGCAGATGGAATTAAAATCGCTAATCAGCTGACCTTAAAGTAGGAAAATTATTCTGAATTATCCACGTAGGCTACATGTAGTCAAAGGGTCATTTAAATGCGGAAGAGGGAGATAGGAAAGGAGGAATCAGAGAGTTGGAATCATCACAAAGACTACACTTGGCTCTGGTTGGCTTTGAAAATGGTCAAAGGGACCATGAGCCAGGGAATGCGGGCTGCCTCCAGAAGCTGGAAAAGACAAGAAAAGGATTATCCATTAGAGCCTGCAGAAGGAATAGAGGCTGCCAACACTTTGATTTTAACCTCACGAGACCCATCTCAGAACTCTGACCTCCAGAACTGTAAGATAATAAATGTGCATTTATACCTACCAAGTTCATGGTAATTTGTTACAGCAGACATAAGAAATTAATATGTAGGTCCACAATAGAAAGTAGAAATGTCTTCATGGGTCTCTGTACTATGCAATAATGTGGGTTACATACTAAATGAGATGCACACAATGAATACAATGTCAAGTTCCCTGTTCCTCTTCCCTGAAATGACCTCTAAGTAGACAGATGGCACAGTAGCAAATTATTGCACAGCAAATGCTCTTCTTCAAGGAGCCAACCCAAGATTCATTCCCCATTTTTTTTTTTTTGGTTATTAAAGATCTTATTTATTTATTCATGAGAGACACAAAGAGAGAGCCAGAGACATAGGCAGAGGGAAGAAGCAGGCTCCCCACAGGGAGCCTGATCCAAGACTTGATCCTGGGACTCCAGGATCAGGACCCAAGCCAAAGCAGATACTCAATCACTAAGCCACCCAGGTGCCCCCACAAGATTCATTCTCTAAGAGTCTGGGTTCAGTTAAGGATCAAACTCAGAATATCTATATATAATATCCTTTGAAGTATGAGGTGTTATTACATGTCAGGAGAAAAAGAAATCTGTGTTCACATATATGTAGGAAAGATCACTTAAACAAAATTAAAGTTGTTTTTATGTAAAACTTCCCCGAAGCTTTAGCACGCTCAGGCGAATCTCCATGAAGACAACAGACAATAATATATAAGGGCCCTTCTAGCCATAAATCCTTTTCTTTTCCAAGAATATCAGGAGCTTAGAATCCTGCATAATGCATTTTGGAAAACTTTGACATATAGCAATGGGCAAACCCAAAAGACTTAGGGAATTCTTACATGCTCTCCAGGTGTTAAGGAAACTAATGCCCGATGAAATTAAGTGATCGATCCCTAGAGCTGCCCACTGTGATTAATTCACAAGGGTCTCGGCCTCGCATCCATTCTATAAGCATCCAGGCTGAGCCTTCCCTCTGTTTAGGATGAGCTTCAGGGCCCCCCCTCAGCAGGGCATGTGCTAACCATAGAAGGAGGCATGCCTGTACTTGTGGGACATCCACTAGAATCACCATTACATTTGTCGCACATACGTCTGGAATCAAAACCCTTTCCTTAGGAGAGTCCCAAAGTCTACAGCCTTCACACAAAAGAAAGGAATGCAACACAGCCATTTGTTTGGGGTGTTATGGCCTTGGCCTACCCTGTTCATCATCCTTGCCAGAAAAGAGCCTTTTTGTACACTTCTGGGAAGGGGGAGCTCAATTTTTAGCATCTCTGTTTAGAGAAGACAAAAGGGGATGCTCTACTCTTTTGTAGAGACAAATTATACATTTCCTTTAAGGTATATTTTTAAATTTTAATTGGTTTCCAAACTTCATTTTTTGTTACAAGATAAATGTATACTGTGTTGTTAAATGTCAAGAAATGAAAGCTAATCTACAAAGTGGCCCCACAGTGTATTTTCTGTTCCCAAACCATAGCAAGGGAAATATCATCGGCAGCCTCTAAAGGTTTAGTAGCTGCTAACATTAAAAATTCTTCTTCTGTTATCCCCCCAAATCTCCACAATATTTGTAGTTTTATCTTTAAGACAATAAGTTTTTTTTTTTCAGTTTGAGAGCCCCAAATCCAGAACGTGGAATTTCAGAAGACATGCCACACTATGGCAGACAAAGTCTAGTGAGTTTAATGCAAATCAACCCGTTTAAGATGATCCAAGAAATATTTGCCAAATGATTGATCATGCCAAAACATAATAAATTAAACCCAGAGGTACAGGAGAGGTTATCTTGATAATGTCGCATTTCTTCCAGTTCAAAGTATCAAAATAAGATCTAGTGACTTGATAACTTTAAGGTTCTATGTCACTACTGTGTACACTACAGTGATTTTATACTCTATGCTGTGAGGACAGGAACATTTTAGGAAACTCCCATATTTCTAAATTCATTCAGTGTATCCCAGGGAGCAGCCACATAATCGCATGGGATTGATTTCCTGGGGTCGCTGACTTGGCAGCATGTCTGAGCTGCGAGGTCAAGGAGTGTGAGGGGCTATGCAGCAGGCTCGGCTTCTGATCCAACAAGAGAGGGAAGAGAGTAGGCACCAGGCAGATGCTTCCCTGACTGCGGCAGAAATTAGGCCTGTGTTCCTATCTCCCTCCTTTTCCTCCCCATCTGCTCAGCATCTAACCACCTGACTCACTTAGACACGGAGCTAACAGGGTCGGGAGTCAGAGAGATGGGCTGGGCACAGCATGGCAGCTCCCTGAAAAGGCTGCATCAGGAGTTCTATGTTATAAGTCAGATGGAATAAATAACATTTCTGAGAGTTTCCTGGAGTTTTTAATTTTCTTAAGAAACCATGGAAAACATGACTATGAAGTTTCATTAGCAAAGCTTACCCAGCTCTGGAGACATACAGTATTTAAGAAGCAGAAACAAGGCTTCAGCATCCACCCAAGAGTCCCAAGCTAGAACTGCAGGCTAGGATCTGCTTGCACCCTCACATCCATGTGCAGGGCATGCATATTAGGGTTCCAGTGATCACCAACTAATGCCATGGGGTCCCCTAGTAACCTACTTGAAGCAGCTATGTAAGAAGTACATTTCAAATCAATTCTGTACCCGATATAATTCTGAGCTGCAAGCCCCTTGAAAGCTTTTTAAGGATTTGTTTCACACCTTCTAAACATGAACTTGAAACTATCTTCCACTTTGTGGTTGGTAATTGTTTGCAAAAATGGCCACAATGGTTCTTCCCATTCCTTTAGAATGCATATCTCTTTGCAATACAACTCTGCAGCTCCTCCCATCAAGAAGTGGTTTCAGGGGGGTGGGTATCTGGGTGGCTCAGTCAGTTAAGCATCTGACTCTTGTATTTGGCTCAAATCCTGATTTTACGGTTCATGAGATCAAGCCCTGCATTGGGCTCCGCATTTGGTGGGAGTCTGCTTGGATATTCTCTCTCTCTGCGCCTTCTCCCACTCACACGCTCATGTACTTTCTCTTTCTCAAATAAATAAATCTTTGAAAAGAAAGATTTTTTAAGAAAGACCTTTTAAATATAGGCATTTTTAAAATTTTTTTTAAAGATTTTATTTTATTCATGAGAGACACAGAGACAGAGACAGAGAGAGAGAGAGAGAGAGAGAGAGGCAGAGACACAGGAGAGGGAGAAGCAGGCTCCATGCAGGGAGCCTGACATGGGACTCGATCCCAGGTCTCCAGGATCAGGCCCCAGGCTGAAGGCAGCGCTAAACTGCTGAGCCACCCAGGCTGCCCAAGTATGGGCTTGGTCATGTGACTTTCTTGGCCAATAAGGTATTTGCAAACATGATACAAGTACAGACTTGAAAAGCACTTGCACACTAGGACTGTTCCTCTTTGTACTGCCATAATGTGAATTAACCTCTTGTAAGATGCAGGAAACATGGCCCAGCCAAGAGCTAGGGCCAGCAACATGTGAACAAGGTTATCTTAGACCATCTCCTCCACTCCAGCCATCCCACCCCAAGTGAGATCAGTAGCACTGCCCAGCAGACCCAAATCCAAATTGCTGACTTAACGATTGGCAAGAAAATTAAATGGTTATTGTTTTAAGCTTTTATGGAGTAGGGTGATTTGTCACTCATCAACAGATAAGTGACACATAGGTCCATTTCCCCCTTATATTAGACTGAACATTGTAAAACAAAAAGCATAGAGAAACAATTCTCCATGAGCATGGAAAGGTTTCTCACTTATTTGCCAACATATGTCCAGGGGGTCTTTTGGCTTTACTTTTTTTTTTTCTTTTGGCTTTAAATACAAATTAGAGTGGGTTCTTGCTGCAGCTACTGATCTTGCTATATATCTTAGTCAAAACAAATTGTTCTCTAAAGTGGTCCTGGTGATATTACTTGCTATTTTCTAAGAACCAGCCTAGAAAAAAAAACAACTAACTCAACAAACCTCAAGAAGCTCCATCATCTTCCATCACAACTGAATAAAAAAGTGCAGGGCATGGTAAAACCCAAACATTATAGTATTTTTATATCAAAATATTGACTAAAGGGGCCCAATGAGTTTAAATTTTACTACCCATGAAAGAGTAGTATTACCACCATTCTTGAAGGTGCAAAAATTAGGACTATAGGATTTTGCATAAAACAGATGGGGATTCAAATCTTGGCTCTACCACTTAATAGCTGGAGAACTTGAGTATTAAAAATAGTTATCATAGGTAACATTAATGTTTACAATGTACCTAATATTGTACCTAGTAACTAATATCATGTAATCCTTATAATAACTGTGAGATAAGTGCTATTAATATTCCCATTTTTACACTGAGGCTTAGGAACATTAAGTGACTTGCCAAGAAAACACGCCAGGTATACAGTAGAGTCTAGATTTGAATGCAAGCAATATGATTCCGGAGAGCATCTTCAATCCAACCCATTTTGATATGTTATCTCTCAAGCTATGTAACCAAATTACTCATTCTTTGCTAATTTTTCATTTGAGTTACTCATTGATTCAGTCATTCTAAAAATATTTAAGGAGCACCTCTAAAAAAAAAAAAGAAAAAAAAAAGAAAAAAAAAAGGAGCACCTCTAACATGCAAGGGTTTGAAGTGCTGAGGAATCAATTGTGATGCGGTCCCTGCCTTAATAGGGTTTAGGTTTAGTGGGTAAAGGAGATTATAATCAAATAACTCAGTCTTTCCTTGTATCAGCACACTCTGCACCTAGTTTTAGACCAACCTTTTTTTGCTAAATAGCTGCATCATTCCTATGCCTGAAATCCTTCTCCAGGATTCCAGTGGTTTCAAAATACGCCCACAAATTATTCAACATCTTTCCTTGCAAGAATGGAGCTTAATTTTTCTGTTTTGAGTATGGGCTGGACTTATTGACTTGCTTCTAACAAAGCAAACGTGGAAGAAACAACAAGAAGGCAGGCTTATGTCAGGGAGAAGAGGTGGGAACTTTCTCCTAAAACTTGAAGAGTACCATTTTTTAAGAGATTACTAGAGATCAGGGCAATATTCAAATGGAAAGCTATGGAGGGGATGCCATGGGTAGACTGGGAGCATCACTGCATTCTTTTCACGTGAATCTAGCCATTTATATAGCTGGATCCCAACTAAACTGGACTTCTACTTCATCTCCCAATTATGGCAAATCTGGAAGTAGGGTAAGAGGAAAAGAGAAGGAATTAAATAAAAATTTAAAAGGAATAACTAGCTTTTAAAGGGTCAAGAGATTTCAACTTGGCCACCTCTCTCTCTCTCTCTCTCTCTCTCTCTCTCTCTCTCTCAATACTGGTGGGACATAATGCAGCTTTATTTACTCTTGAAATTATTATAAGAGAATCACAGATTGACGTGGGTAATGGCTGAGTCATAAGCAAATCAGGAAGTACAAAAATGTCTCACCCCACCTCTGTGTATTTTTAATTGCAAGAATTACTCTTCCTTGGGGAAAAAGTAATTACTGCCATCACTCAATTGAATTACAGTGCCATATCTTTGTCCAAGTGTAAATACTTTAGGATCTATCTATATGTTAGCGTTCACGGTGGAACACTCTACTCATCTGATTTTTAAGGGGAATGTGAATTAGACTAGGTATTTTTGTAGGTGAGAATTTCAACAAAAATATGCCCTTTCATTTCCAGAGCATCAGCACTTAATTGTCTAATTATTCCTGGCATGAAAGAAGAGAACTTAATATACAATTGAGGCAGAGAGGCAAGCTAACTGAGCTCCGAATGAAAAAAAAATGTTTTGAATTGTATAAATAGTTTTGAACTATGCCATTTTATTTTGACTGGCAAACAATAAGATTCGTAACATGTGAAATTAGACCCATTGATGAAACTAAAGAGGATCGCAAGCAAATGCCAAGTTGTTCAGCAAGAAATCTTGAAA
The DNA here is from genome assembly GCF_905146905.1 of Nyctereutes procyonoides. Taxonomy (NCBI): domain Eukaryota; kingdom Metazoa; phylum Chordata; class Mammalia; order Carnivora; family Canidae; genus Nyctereutes; species Nyctereutes procyonoides. The sequence continues at coordinate 9,742,042 of NW_026575140.1, read as the reverse complement.
ATTTTGGCAAGAACCTACAATTCTCTTGAGGACTCCACAGGTCTCTGAAAGTAAACTTAGCAGTAACTACTCAGCAATCAGCAAAGATAAGGACCTCTATGAGGACGGAGAGCCCTTGAATTCTATCAGCTTATAATAAATAGCACTTCAAAAGTAGCACTTTTCAGAGATAATATATAAATATTTTAAGTAGTGAAGCATAGGTGTGGGCTATTTTTTCCTGTACCACGTCCAGAAAATTTGCACATACACATCAAATTCTGCATCTAGGGAATCTTTTTTATTGTGATGTTTGCATTTTTAAACAACGTCCCTGACCTATTTGGAGGTTAATATAACTAAATGGAGCCTATTTGCTGTTTATTATTTATAAAAGATTCACTTTGGATTAGGGCTTCTCAAGACATCTGTGTTTGAGCTGCATCATGAAGTGTTCCTGGAGAGCTCCCAACACCATAGCAGGCAAGAAAGTGACAAGTGAGAATACAGACTGGCCTCTATCCTGCGCTAAAAAGTATCACATGAAAGTTGGACTCTTTCTTCTCATAAAGGCCACATCGGCCTCTAATAAGCACAAACTCAGGTTCATCAGCCACATAAAGGAAGCTTTGTGTGTCGTTGCAAAACGCTCTTCTCCTAAGTGAGGAGCTCAATTATAATATACAATATAAAATCCCAGTCTTCCATTTAAGAGAGGATTTTCTTAGAAATCCTTTGCCTATTTTAGAGCTACTAAAGGAATCAACCTGTGAGTTTGCATGTCTCATGACTGATTACAAAATACCTACAAGTGGCTCCTAAGGTGAGAACCAAAGAAAATAATAAATCAATTATTGCCAAAGTGAGCTCGCCTATCAATCCTGTCTTGTAGGCCCATTCTGGACAAGGTTATGGCTCCAGTTTTGCAGACTCAAATAACTATGGATTTTTCTAACACATATGTCTGCAGGTTCTTTTGGTTGAAAGGAGAAATACGGAAAACAAGGATGGTCCCTCTGAGCAGCTCTCCCAAGACTTGGTGCTGGGGATACGAACTTCCCTTCTCTTCCATTATGGGAATGAATGCTGAAAGCTCTTCAAAATACAAAGTCAACTTGACAGTGACAAATATGAAATGAAAGGCCACATGACTATGAAGTTATTAACTGACCAATGGGGGAGAAAAAAACCAGCCACAGCTGACCTAAGTATTTCACTCCACTGAGGTAGTTCAGATCCATGGCTTGGCTACCTCGAGGGACAAGGGCAACTTGCTCAGATACACATCCCTGCCTCATCACTGCAGAGCTATCTACACAACTCATTACCAAAAAGCCCTAAAATTAAAAGTTAACTACCTTTCTTCACCCAGCCCCATCCTCTGCTGCCCAGCTGATAATTTTCAAGAGCTCTTCTGGCCAAATATACCTATACTAATTTTTTCCTCTGTTCCAAAATACCCATTTCAGTGCACCCAACTGGCTAAGATTAAATAAAATCTTGTATCATGATAATGCCTCCTCACTTTTCACTTCCCAAGTGATAGATAAGAAAACAATTTTAGAGAAAGTAAAGTACTTGCCAAATATCACACAAATCATAAATAGAAGGTCTGGGATTCAAATCTAGGTTTTCTGTCTGTTGGTTCTGGTCTTTCTCTAAGAAGGCAACAGAGCAGGTAGGAAAGGGCACACACAAGCTTTAGGTTCCAAACCTATGATATGCCCTCTCATATCAGCTTCTTTCCCCTCCAAAAAAGACACTAATGCCACCTACTCCCTTTTCTCCTAGGGCTATCAAGAGAGTGAAATGAGGTAACATTTGTAAAGCACTTAAACCAGCCCAGTGCCTGGTTTACAACAGGTGCTCAATAAATTCATGATTCTTCTTCCCTGCCTTGACTCTATTATGCCTATTTGTCTTGGCATCCCCACCACCCTCTATCCTGCTCAGCGACTCATTCCCAACCTCTCCAGAAGGAATCAGGTGGACCAGAGGCCACAGGAACAAAATAAACATATAGGAGCATCACAGCAGAGGTAAAGGATTTGAAAACTCTTATGCCAAGAGAAAACTTAAGTTTGGCTATACTTTAGGTTTTCCCAAAAGCAGACTTTGAGATAAGAATTAGAACACAATTAAAATACAAGTAGTTGGGATGCCTGGGTGGCTCAGTGGTTAAGTGTCTGCCTTCAGCTCAGGTCATGAACCCAGGGTCCTGGGATCGAGTCCCACATCTGGCTCCCTGCTGGGGACCCTGCTTCTCCCTCTGCCTGTGTCTCTGCCTCTCTCTCTCTGTGTCTCTCATGAATAAATAAATAAAATCTTTTAAAAAGAAAAAAGAAAAGAATACAAGTAGTTTATTTGGTAGGTCATCCTGGGAAAAACCTGTAAGCATTTAGGGTGTGAAACATGGAAGGGAAGGAGCGTAATAAGGGTGCATTACTGAGTAAGTGGGCAATTGGAGCCTCAACTTAAGTTTAAGCTCCAATAAAACTGAAGTGGGTGATTGGAGTCACTGATGAGTCTGGGGTATAATGTATTATCCACCCCAGAGTTATTCTAACCTAGGGAAGAGGTAGGGTTTATCCATCAAACTTTCATTTGTCAGGGGTTGATGGTTGCTTCTGGTGGCACAAGGTCTCTGGCAATTCTGGCTTGCCCTACATGCTGGCCAAGGTGAGCACACAATCAGGAAAGAATATGCGCTGTCCACTGCTCAATAAGCAGCCTTCAGCATCGAGAGGTCAGTGCCCTTAGAATATGGATGGGACACCACCAGGGTCTGCCATAGTGACTTACTTAACTTTCAAACAGTAAAGGCATGAATATAGGGAGTAATCTTGAGATTCTTCCTAAAGTTGATAATTGTGACACATACCCCTTCCACCATTCACTCTAGAAAGCTTCTCATACAATTGGGTTTTTATGACATACCAACTGGAACTGGAAGTGCCACAATGCTCAGCTCTACATTCACTGCTTCTCTTTGTGTGGGTTTGTGTGTAATGTCAGCCCTAACAAAGCCACCAGATTTGGGAACATGTCAAAGGGTGGTCAGACTTCTTCTCTAGTCACTTTCCTTCTCCCACAGCAATCCCACACAAAAGTTCTTCCTCAATATCCATTTATCCATTTGGCTTTTGGCTTTCATACCTTCGATCTTTCCAGAGACTTCTGGAAATATTGATGAGACTTTAAATCTAAGTTATAAGGTAGGAATAAGTGTTGCTAAACTCCAAATTTAAATTGTACAATAATCAATAATGACCATTATATCTAACATGTAGCAATTAATTCCAACAGTAACTATGTGCTTATTTACCATCATAAAGGGAAACCATAGTGATGCAGAAAAGGCAAGGGAAAAAAAAAACAGGTTGAGAAGAGAAAAAAGAGGGTTTAATTATAAATTTTTTGTTGAAGAAATAAGGAATAGAAAAAAGTATCTTAACTGAATTAACTCAGAAAAATCAATTCTGAGATCACTTATTTCTGATTTTTCAAGACAAAATTATTCTGTGGGGTTAGGATACTGTATTTCTGAATTTTTGACTTTTATGTAAATAGGAAGAAATCATCAAGAAAGCAGGGATTATGTAAGCCATCATGAGACATGTAGGTGTTTAAAACATGAATGAAGTTTTAGAAGTTGATTTTTTTAGCAAATTCATGTATATATGAACAGAAACGAACCATGATTTCAAAACACAGATGCAAATGCAAAACATTTTCTTTAGTGCATATAAACATTAAGCTGTCACCCAGTGATTAAAATATCCTCCCAATTACTTCATATTTTTTAAGTCAATGATTCAGTGTTGTTCCTAAGTTGCCAAGTATGTGACAATGGAATTCAAGGTGAGTTATCATCAGGTCCTCAAGTCACTGATGTAACAAAGATTATGAAGAACCTCAGGTTTCTATTTCATATACTAAGGAATCAAGACTTTCTCTAAAATATTATGATAGGTTCACAGTTCTAACCTGGATATGTGTGAAATCCCATCTTTAAAATGTTCCTACTTTATTTTTCTCCCTATGCAAACGTACTAATTGTCTTTAAAAAACTTTCAGCACTTTTTGTCTGTGGTTGTTAAAAAATAAAAACAAAGATGCAGACAATTCTAAGTGACTTAAGAATCCATAAGCAAGGACGCCTGGGGGGCTCAGTGGTTGAGCATCTACTTCAACTCAGGTCGTGATCTCAAGGTCCTGAGATCCAGTGCCCCATCAGGCTCCCTACTTCTCCCTCTGCCTAAGTCTCTGCCTCGCTCTCTGTGTCTCTCATGCATAAATAAAATCTTTAAAAAAAAAAAAAGCAACACCCTCAAGATTATTTATCTTGCTATCAACAAGGGAAAAATAGTAACTTTGCAGTGAAGAAAGCTAGCTGTTACTAACCTAACCAAGTTACCAAAGTTAATATCAGTAATAAGACAGATCAACGTCACATACCCCATGACATGATAGAGTGAGAGGGGTGTATCACATCCGTGATAATTCTTGCCAAGATTTGCCCATACAGAGAACAGAACAGATGGGTGATTAACAGAGGGAAGGAGAGCTGGAGGAGGTGAACGAGGTTAATTATACGGTGATGAATGGTAACTTGACTTTTAATGGTGACCACTTGGAAGTGCACACAGATGTTATTTTTTTTTTAATTTTTATTTATTTATGATAGTTACACACACACACACACACACAGAGAGAGAGAGAGAGGCAGAGACACAGGCAGAGAGAGAAGCAGGCTCCATGCACCGGGAGCCCGATGTGGGTTCGATCCGGTCTCCAGGATTGCGCCCTGGGCCAAAGGCAGGCGCCAAACCGCTGCGCCACCCAGGGATCCCCAGATGTTGAGTTATAATGTACATATGAAACTTACAAAATGCTCTATACTGATTTTACCTCAATTAAAAAAAGGGGGGGCCACATTATAGGGATCCAATAAAGACTGAACTTTTCACAGATTGGAGGAAAATGAAGAGACATGACAACAAAATGCAACGTGTAGTCCCGAACTGAGGCCTCCTTGAACAGAAAGAGGACAATAGTGGAAATCCAAATAATGGATGAAATCCATTAATTAGTGAAATCCAAATAATGTCTTAAGTTTAGTTAATTGTATTTTATTGATATTAATTTCTTAGTTCTGATGATTGTCCCATGATATTATGCAAGGGGTTAACACTAGGGGATGCTGAGTGATGGGTCGATGGGGACTTTCCCTACTACTTAACAACTTTTCTCCAAGTCTAAAGTTATGTGAAAATAAAAATTAAAAAAAGAACATGGAAATTGAACATAAAATGACAAATTAACATATTTCACATGAATAAAACAGTTCTGTTCTGTGGATCGCCTGCTGTATCAGGCACTTTCCCTAGTGATTTATGATACTTTACTGGCTTCACTTTCAAAAGCTTTTTATACAGAGGTCAAAATTTAGATTGCCAAGTTTTTACTACCTTTAATAGGATATTTTGTCAATATCTGTCTAGTGAGGATGGTTATGCTCTATAAGTACAAATAAACAGACATACTCAGTAGCATTCATTAAATACTTACTCTGTGCCAAACACTGTTGTAAATGCTTTGCATGTATTAACTCACTTACTGTGTTCAACAACCCAATGAGGCTCATCGTATTATTATTATTCCTATTTTTACAGGTGAGAAACAATCACTTGCCCAAGGTCATGCTGCTTTTCCCATGCTTTCATTCACCACTGGGCTTTGCCCGTGGAGCAGTGTCAGAGCAACCATCCCAGGTCAATCCTGCCTCAAATATGCAGGACAGAGAAAGGCCAGAGGAGAAGACACTTTAGGTTCACAGCCCGAAAGAGTATTCAGGACATACCATGTATTGAAAATTAAAAAGGATTCCTCTCTTCTGAAAAGTTAATGTTTTTGAGGGTTCTGCTCTCTCTAAAAGTTTTATCTCAAAGCCCATCAGCCACTTTTTAATAAGTCAAAAAGGCAAAATGTACTATGTAATCAGAGACTGATAAGATAAACCTTAACGGGTCCATATAAGACATTAAGATCTTTCATCTTAGTGTATTTAGATAATTCAAGTATGTGTTCTTTACTCAATGAATGGTGATGATTTATGCTATTAAAGAAAACATATTTAAAGAATTTGTAAGATACATGTTGTTTTCTAATCACACCGCAAGTATTTTATGTAAATACACAATGCATTTTTTGAAAACACACATTATTTACTCATTGGATTAAATAGTGAAGAAGCTATTATAGACTACTGAATAAATAGATATTTAGACCATTTTCAATCAATTATTTAAAACACATGCCACTAAAAGTTTATTAGCGTGATTACTTTTACAGAATTGCCACCAAGATCATTAAAGCAATCAAGGTTCTATGGAGATAATTAAAATATAACAGTAAGTGAACAATCTGAATTATAATAAATACAGGTATCACACCAAAGTGAAAAACATACTTTTGTGTTTTTTTTTTTTTTTTAAACAACGCAATTGTTTAATCTTTTGGCTCAAACCACTGACTCTACTGGCCTTATCATGAGCCAAATCTTTGGTCACGATTAGCTTTGTAAAACTGCCGACTTCGTATTGAGAGCCTGTGAAAGATCTTTTTAGCAAAGAACTCCACTCTTTAACTTTTAAAACTGCCCTCACTTTTTTATTTTCAACTGAAGAATGACTCAAATACTGCAGCCTCCCTTTTGGTTTGTGTACATCCATCCTATAGATCGTATCTCATACCTCACTCACGGAGATGCAGAATTGTAGATGGGAGGGAAAGTAACAAACACTAAAGGTCCACCCCTCCACGGATACAAGCCTCCACAACAACTAAATAAAAGAAAGTCATCTATTATTCCAAAATAAATAAATCAGGGTTGTTGTTTTTTTTATTGCTGTTACAGAAGCAGCATGACTTCAATTTGAATAAAAAGCTTTTAAGCAAATGGGCAGTGTTTCCAAATATATTTATGAAGATGAACAACACACACAAAAGACTCCAATTGTATTTTCCCAGTCTTCAAAAATGTTGTAGATAAAAACCTCAGAATTCCTGTGCCATGTCTTATCCTGAAAAGAAAATGATAGTTAAATTAGAAATCCTTGAAAAATAGGATTGATAATGGAAATACCCACAGAAGGCAGGCTACGATTGTTCCACCACTGTAATACAATCTCTTCCAGAATAATTTTTCTTTTTATTATTTCATTAAGTTGTATCTCACTAAAGTTCCTCTTAGGATCTCGCAGCGGCACCAAATTTTTCATTGAGAAAACGATAAATCACTGGCCTAAATTACAATTTAATTATAAACGCCTTTGCCTTCTAATGCTGCCTAGGACCTTTTACCCTGCTACATAATTCTAAAAAATGACCCCTGTCATAATTTCCTTCACTAGAATAATATGGGGAGATCTAATCCTGAATCCTGCTGTCTTATAATTTAATATAAGAGGTAATTATTATTCAAAAGATAATGTTGCAGATATTGAAAATATTCTGAAGTTTGAGTCTGGGAAAAAAAAAAAAGGAAGTCTTAGGTGTGCAGGAGCTTTCTATCACGGCACCTATCAAGAAAAGCAAGAGGAAAGAGGCAAAAGGTTTTTAATGAAAAAAATATTAGAATCTATATACAGCTGGTGTTTTGTATTGTGTGAAATGCATTTATATAGTCTTCAAACCATGGTCAGAAATGAAATGCCTCATTTCCAAAACCAAGGAAGCAGAGAGAGCAATGTTGCCGTGAGCGACAATTTCAAGTTCTGAGTCTGCTTTCACGCAGGGAGGCTAAAAAATGCACCCTCTCTTAACAGTCGCAAGAGGAGGACTTGGGTGTGGACAGGCCATAGAAGCAAGGATGGAGAATGAGCCAAAGTGGCCAAGTAAAAGGGTCCAGAGGTGGGACGCTGGGACATCAAAGAGAAAGGGCTTCACGGGGACATTTATTGGCAACCTAGGCAGGGTATATACCAGAGGTATATACAAGAGGCAACTCTGGCCTTCCTGGGAATGTTTCAAAACTCTGCTGAATAGTAGGGTTTTCCCTCTGCTTCCAGAACTCACAAACCGGTCAACCAAGAGCAAAGAACAGGTAACTGTAGCTTTGCTGAATCTTCCTCAAAAATCGAAGCACTCTTTAATCCTTAATGGCAGGAAAGTAAATTGCATTCATTTGGTGCACCAGAAATCCCAACTCTCCCGCCTGGCAGGTATCAGCCTCTCCACAGTGTACTTCAGTGACACAGGGGAAAAGTCAGTTGTGTAGGTAGCAGATCCCCAGTTACAGACCTGGAGAGACTGGAGAGCACAGAATTCAGGGAGTGGATCCCACAGATGAAATAAAGTGGCATTTTAGTGGAAAACTGAATTGAATGCTCTACTATCTTTTCACAAAAAGGGTTTGGAAAGAAAAAGGATTTCTATCCAATTACAAATGTCCTTGAGATCATATACCTAAGAGCTTAGTCTGATATGCTAAGAGGTAGGAAATGAAGAGGAACCTTGTTCACCTCATTCCACCTCCCTCCAAAAAAAAAAAAAAAAGCCAAGTTATGATGAAATCAACCATCATAACTATCTAATGACCTGGATATAATTCTATGTAGTAATATTTTGGTTACTTAGTAGAGGAGCAGAGTTGGAGATGGTGAGGGTAGAAAAGGACAAAGGGGCACCTGCCTTTGGCTCAGGTCGTGATCCCAGGGTCCTGGGATCGAGTCCTGCACGGGCTCCCTGTGGGGAACCTGTTTCTACCTCTACAGATGTCTCTACTTCCGTGTCTCTCATGAATAAATAGATAAATTCTTAAAAAAAAAAAAAAAGGAGGAAGAGCTATAGGCAAACAATACAAAAGCGCAATTCAAATGAAATGATAACTCTTGCCTACCAGTCTCAGAGTGGTCAGCAAACTCCCATACAGCTCCATAAACATCAAACTAAACAGTACACAGACACTGCTTTACTGCCCTTTTGTTTTGTTTTGTTTTGTTTTTGCTTTGGGAGCAGTTCATTTAAGATGTAATAAATGGAAAAAGTGCCCCCTCCCCCCCAGTCCCTCCATCAATCTCAGGACAGTACAAATGAGTTATGTCTCATTATGGACAGAAAGAAAGGGCCTCCCTAAAGCAGAGACATCCTTGGCCACCATTAAAGCAATCATTAAAAATAACAACCCACCTAAGGAAAAAAAAAAGGTCTTTCCTTTAAAAGATATCTACTAATTAGCCAATAATATTAAAACTAGGTTCTGCAGATTGAAATAAGAATCGCAAACCGGAAAGCAAGAGAAAGCAGAAAAATTGATGTGGGGAGGGGAAAGGAGGAGGTTTATAGGAGGAAGGTCTATAATTTCCAATAGCAGTAGCAGAGAGAGCCATGAAATGGTATCCATAACGAACTAGTAATAAAGAAGTGTGCAGAGATTGGTAGACTGGGCCTACCTGAATCATTTCACGAGTAAGAAAGATTTAAGAGTCCCGAGAGGTTCGGGGCAGACACTGGACTGGACGTTCCAATAACTAAACAAAAAAAGTACATTAAGGTAGACACACAGGTAGATGGATAGGAAAGCACAGACAGGCAATCTTCAGGTTTAAGATGCACTAAAAATTTTCTACTTCACTGTGGTAAGTTTTCAAAGCACCCAAGGCAGAGTGAGTAAGTTAAAAGGACAGAAATAAAAAGCAAGATGAAGTTGAGCATTAGGTGGCCATACCAACCAAACCGATTCTATCTTCACTGGCTAATTCTTACCACTCTCACCTACATTTTAAAGAGCTCAGTGGAATTAAGATCATTCCACAGAGTGATAAATATCTGTAAGATGTCAGCTGACACAAGGAAGTTTGTCTCCTACCAGCCGTCACAAAGACACGTCAATTATACAGAGTATACGATCCCGGAGTGAAAAAGTGACAAGTCTTGGCTCTCTGGTCACCTATGCTACATGAAGCTCATATTTAAAAAAAAAACAAAAACAAAAAGGCACATGCAATTATCCCGATTCTTCCGGGATAAACAAGAAATTGTACTTCCAGAGTGCTCCCAAACACAGAAGAGAGAAGAAGATTTAAAAATAAAATGAGGTTGGAAGCCAGTCATTCTAAAGTCATTATAAAGTCCATACTTGATAGAGAGAAGATACCTGTTAGTGCGAATCCCCTGTGAGTCATCCACAGAGCCTGTACTCCACATGCCACCCACTGGATCATGGGCATCTCCTGACCTACCTTATCATCTACAGTCACCAGAAAGAGGAACCAGCCCTGTCATTTGTCTTAGTTTTGGTTATCCCAGAAGCAGAATTTAAAATAAGGATTTAACTATAAACAGTTTATTTTAGAAGTGACCAAGAATTATTGAAAAGGAGTGTGAGCCCCAAAGTGGACCCCAGGGGCCAAAGAAGACACTAGTAGTTGAACACTGACCCATATTCTTCACTGAGTTGTCCTGCCTTATGATTTAAAATTGACTACATCTAAAACAATTTCACTCACTCTCTTCCTCCTGCTATTCCTATTTTTGTTGAGAAACGGAGCTTCTAGAAAACCTGCCTCAAATCCCCAACTCCCAACCCTCTCTTGAATCCATGTCCAGTCACCCTCCAAGAAGGTCCCTCTCAACTCTCGGCCACAGTTCCTTTGACAATGTTTTTGTCACGGTCCAGACCTGTGTTACGTCTCACAGAGAGTCTTTCCAATACCTCCTAAGTAGAGTCATGGTGTCCAGTCTGCTCTGGTTCCAAGCCACCTCGAAATCAGTCGTGGAGTCATCTTTCTCCCATGCCTTGAAGAGTGTGACAGTGGCCACCAAGATCTTATGCAAGCATTCCTGTTCCTCTGGTTTAGCCAATCTCCCCTTATAGCCCTAGTCCACCCAGACTCCTTCAAACTCTGACGGCCTGAGAAACTGAATGGTTTGCTTGGCCCCAAAACAATGCCTCGAGTTTTTCTGCCTTTGTGCTTTTGCCTCAACTATTTTATTCATGAGAAACATGGTTCTCCATCCTTCAAAAGCTATCTCACATACCAGCTTTTCAATGCGCCCCCTCCCGCTCCCCCATCTCCAATCCAGAATCTCTTCCCTTTTCAAAGATCATAACGTGCTACTATACTACCTTCACGGTGTACGTTTTAGACACTGGCATTTTAGGATCTTGTCTTCTGCTCTTACTTAATTTCTGTCTCTCCTGGAGCACGTAGCACCATGTACTGCACACAGTAGGAGTTCGGTATTTATTGAATTCATAGATTACAACCATTTCAATCCAAATAAACTGGATAAGACTGAATTGGGAGTTAAAATCTAATTCAACAGCCAATAATATTTTTTTATTATACAATACACTGTGTATTCAATGAAAGTTTAAGAATTTTTTTGACTCATTTGAAGTTGTCAGGCTGATTTTTAAAAACCCCTTTCTGTCCGACTTTCTCAGTATTTGCTTTTCTCTCATGATTTAAGCTGTAACCACTCTATCAGGAGTGACCCCTTTGCTTGGAGACAACGGACACATGCCTACCCCATACTCGGGAAAGACGATGGTGAATTTACTTAGAAAAAGGCCCCGTGGAATACGTATCAACATGAAGGTATTTTTAAAATGTAAGGAGGAATGAATAAAAGCAAGTTGCAGATTATACACTATAATGACATTTATGTAAAGTTTAAAAACAAGCAAAAACAAAACTATATGCCATTTGTGGTCACTCACATGTGAGAAAAAAAAAAAAGAAAAGAAAACACAAAGGCCAGGAGACTGGTTAATTCTTGGGGGCAAGGAGCAAGGAGAAGAGGAGAGAGATCAAGGAGAGGCACAAACAGGACTACTGAATGGACTCGGAACATTTTGTATGTTAGAAAAACGGCCTAAAACAAATGAGGCAGAGTGTTCAGATTTGAAAAGCTCGGTGCATACGAGATTAATCTCTATGCTTTTTTTCTATACAATTGAAATATTTCATAATTTGAAAAAAATGCATTTACTTGTTTTGGAAGAGTTCCCAAATAAGATCTATAACTTAAAGAACACGTGGACAGTGCCGGGCAAAACACATGAAAAGCAAAATGACGGCACAAGCGATGTCTCACTTTTATTGATGCTTTCTGGTCTTTGAATCTAAATTGATTACAATCATCTATTTTTCGTTGATTACTCAATTTCAGCTTTAACTAAGTCACTCACTCTCAACTGAGACAACGAGGCTGATTTCAAGCAACAAATCTCCAATGAATTGGAAGGTTAACACCACAAACCCCAAATACTGCCGGCATGTCACAGGTTCATTAAAAGAAATCTGTTACTCCAGCAATGATTATGGGGTGGTGGGAGAGTGGTAAAAGAAAGATTTCTCATGAATTCTTTCTAGAACATGGTCTTATCCCAACAACGTTGTAATTCATCACCTCGGAGTAGTAAAACTACTGCAGATCCCACACTGCAAATCAAAACTGCAATCACAGACTACTCCCTTAGTAAAACAATAGCACCTCCCTCCACAGGGTTGGTTTTAGGATTAGAAGAGTTAATAGGGTAAGGACGGAGATCAGATCAGGGCCCAGGGTTCCTGCTGCTATCATTCATTATCTGTACAATGGTAATGACGACGGGATCACACTCGGTGAGACAAATGCCCGAAGTCCATAACACAAGCTGATCCTCGTTCCCAAGTCTGTCTTCCCAGCCTCCTGGTCTTTCACGCCCGGATCTCCAGTAATTGCCCAGACCAGAGCCCCACCACCAACTGGTGTCCGGCACCGGGGTGGCAGGAAGGTTGCAAGCAGCTCAGATTTTATTTCCTCCCCTAAAATGAAATTGATTCCGCCCCCTCCCCGCTCTGGCCCGTGCAGTGAGTTGAAGCCTGGGGGTGGGGGGCACCCACAGGCGATGTAGAAGCCACCGCAGCCCAGGAGGCCGGCCGGAGTCGCAGGCGGGTGGCGGCCTCGTGGCTCCGGCAGGCCAGGCGGGTCACACCGGGTAATTGACAGCTTCTCTCCTCCTGCCCCCTCGGGCCGCCGCTTCCCCGGAGCCAGCCTCGTACAACCTCAAACACTTTATTACCGGTCAATTTGGGTTTCCTGCCCACTTTAAGTGGCCCGGCTGAGGGTCCGCGGCTCTCTGCAGCCTCGTTGATCAATATTAACAGTCACTCTCACAGCATCTCCCGGCCACTCGGGGAGGCCCGCTCAGCACCCTCCAGGCCCGCATCCCCCAGCCCGGCCAATTGGGAAGCTCACTGCCCACGCGCTTTTCGGACCCGCAATCAGGCGCCAGGAACTCCGAGCCTGTCCTGTCCGATGGGGTTGCTTCGTTTCACCAGAGTGTTTAGATCCCACCTGCCCCAGAAGAGGCACCTCCGAGCCGGGACTCAGGCCCGCACCCAGGCCGGCCAGCAGGGCCCGGATCCCAGAAAGGCCAGACTTAGGTTTACAGTCGGTGCATTCCAGGCGAAATAAATAAATAAATAAATAAATAGATAGATAGATAGATAGATAGATAGATAGATAGATAGATAGATAGATAGATAGATAAATAAATAAATAAATAAATAAATAAATAAATAGTGGGCTTAAAGAACTGTTTGCTGAGACTCCACGTAGTATCTGTTTCTGGGGTAAAATTTCACAAGAAACAAACAGCAAGTGTTGTGTATAAGCAAATGTAGCCATTTACAGGCACAGGGAGGCTTTGTAAATGCAAATGGCCCAAGCTGGCAGGGGACCCAAGGGAAATTCCCAGGGGCTGGCGGCCCCTGGGAGCCCAAGGTGACCGGGAGAGGCCACCGGGAAGCGCCTCCTGAGGCCGGGGTGGCCCGGGCGGCGGCCTCCTGCCCCCCCCCCCCCCGCAGGACTGCACCCCACGAGGCGAGCTTGACGTGGAAGCCAGGGCGGGAGAGAACGGCGGAGGGACGGAGGGGGCGTGAGAGGCTGACCGAAGGACACTCCTTCCAGCGCCAAGAGGGTCCTTCTCTTCCAAACGTGGATTAGCGTGTCCCCCGGAGCCACCTCGGCCAGGCTGCTCTGTCCTTGCCCTCAAGTCCTGCCCCGCGGGCTCAGCAGGGAGCCCTCGCCTGGGCTGGAGGGAAGGGAGGACCCCGAGTGTATAGGGGGGCTGTGGGCAGCTGCCAGGGCACTCGTCCCCGTGGGCCACCCCTCCGGGGAGCCCCGAGCACCCCCAGCACAGGGAGGGAGCGAGAGCCCGGGGGAGGGAAGCTGCCGAGCACTTAAAATAATCAAGTTATTGAAAAACCAATCATTCTGCTTGCTGTCCCCACAGCAGGCTCCCGTGGAGGCTGAAGCATGGCCAGGGCTGGTCTGAAAGCCCCCGTGGCCCATCCGGGTCCTCGGGGTTCCTCGGGCTTTGTCACCATCGCATCTGGCAGGTGGAGCCGGGCTCAGCTAACCAGGGCCCCGGGCCTACCCCAGGTGCTGGGGCTGCTCCCCCCAGGTGCTGGGGCTGTTCCTCGGCCACCTGCTGTCCCTCCTGCTGCAAGTTCAGGCGACCCTTCCCTGGACCTTCTCAGGGAGCTGGCAGGGAGAGTCTCCCCGAAAACCCGGACCCCTGAGAGCTCCTGCACCCTTCCCAGCCCCTGGCCCAGACTGCAGCCCGAATGCACCTTTCTTGGGCTCAGCCTTCTCGTCGCCCTGTCTCTCTTTCTCTCTCTCTCTTTTTAAGATTTTATGTATTTATTCATGAGAGACACACAGAGAGAGGCAGAGACAGAGGCAGAGGGAGAAGCAGGCTCCCTGCGGGGAGCCCCATGCGGGACTCGACCCCGGGACCCCGGGACCATGCCCTGGGCCGAAAGAAGGCAGATGCTCAACCACTGAGCCACCCAGGTGCCCCGTGTCTGACTCTTGCCGGCCAGGAACAGGCCTCGGGCTCCCCAGCCCCTGGACACCCAGCTGGCCGGCTTCAGCGCGGGGTGGGGGGGGGGGCTGGCAGGGGCCAGCTGGGTGCTGGTGGCCGGGGCTCCCCTGAAGGACCTGCCCCTCCCAGGAGCACATTCCCCTCCCGGAACAGAAGGTCACCAGGTCCGGCCTGCAGATCAGAGTCCGGCCCTCCGACGTGGCTCCGTCTTCCCCAGGCGCCTCTCCCCCTTCTCTTCTTCACCTCAAGGGAAGGAGAGGTAAGCCTGGCTGCCCAGAAAACAGAAAGGACACCCCAACGGGCAGCCCCTTGGTGGCCAGTAGCTTCCCCCGGGCTCGGGGGCTGGTGCGCGGGGGAGGTGGACGGCTGGTGGGCTGCTGGGGGTGGTCGGCTCCCCGGCCCGGGCTTCGGGGGGTGCAGGGACCAGGCCGCCAGCCCGGTGACCAGCCTACTGATCTCCCGGCTCCAGGACCCAGAGGGGAATTAGACACCAGCCGCCCCACGCTCTCTTTTGTTTAGGCCAAAGGAGAGAAAGAGACAGAGTGAAAAATAAAATCCTCAATCGTTTAGTACAAGTCATTTTACATGCTGGGATAATGAAGTATAAAAAATGCCTTCAAAGAACTGATTTCCTACTTTTAACTCACTGCCAGCCAAGCTCTTTGTGAGGCCTTTCTGGAACATGCATTCCTGTCCCACTCAAACAAAAGAGCTGCGAATTCATTAAACTATTTAATTATGCCTTTTTATTTTTCTCCATTAGCAAGTCCTACCAGCACAAAGTAAATAAAGCCACCGTGGTCTTTCCCCAGCAGACACACTGACTGTTTTTATTCTTTATTCAGTTTACAATATAAAGGGCTATTTTTCCCCCTCCTCCTATTCTTGGCGAGTTTCCTAGTACAAACCCTGCAAATAGAAGCACCCAACTGTACATGCAATGCATGAAGCTGGAGCAGGAGCATTCAGCATTGCAAGCACATACCCTAGACAGCTTTCAAAGTACCCGCAGCCAAAGGCAGCCAAACAGCACTTTACAGCCAGGCGCGGAAAAGATATTAGCTTTTTTTTTTTTTATACTCTAGTAAATTTGCTTTTTACATCTATTTCTTTTCAGAAGGGCTTGTTATTGAGCTCACTGTCCACAAATTCCATTGATCTCAGGCTGTGACTCAATCCATATGCTCACGCTTTGACACCAGCACAGCAAGCAAGCGATACAAATCCTGTTCAGGCTACAAACTTATTGATTTTATAGATTTCCCCCAAAGTTGTGATAATGATATATCATTGTTAAATTTGGTAGAACAAACTGCTTTCCCAATCTGTCAATGCGAGCATGAAAACCAATTCACAGCCTTGTTTAGAAGGCTTTCCCATCAGAAGAATAAGTACAGCCAAAGGAAGCAGACCACCGATACCTGGCGGCTGGCACCAGCGTGATGTACGATTCCTTCCTCGCTGCCCTCTTGCGACCCGCAGCGCACTAGGCTGCCAGACTTGTACTTACTGGCTACAATTATCCACAGTGATTCCTCCCCAGGATGCTCAGTATTAATTATTAACAACTGGGAGCATGCTGCTTGGGTGACCCACATCAGTAGGTTTTAAAAGACAATTTTGGTAATTTTAATATGCTATTCAGATGCAGTTGGATCCATTAGGATCCCGGGATTATTGACTTTAATAGGTCAATTTTTTTCCCCTTGTATTTGCTCCCTCCCCCTCACCTTTGGGAGTCAAGGCAGCCGCTTCCAGCAGGGGGCAAGCATCGGACGAGGTTTCCCGTTCCAAAGGCTCTGCTTTCACTCCCAGCCTGTGATGGGTCAAGGGACTCCACCTGCCCAGCGCTCCACTCATTTCCACCAAGCTGGTGGGATTCCATTAGCCTTACTCCTCCCTCGGGCATTTGTGACTTTGTTTCTTAAATGATGTCCCCAAGTGTCCCTGCATCCAAGTGCCCTCTACATCACCCCGCTTTCTGACTCCCCTTCTATTCGTGCATTCAAATGCTTTGCGGCATGGAGACATCTGCCTAACTCATCCCAACACGGGTGTTATATTCTATTCCCAGCCTCTCAATCAACTGGAATAGGTCTTCAACAATGACTGGGGTCTGTCCTCGGGCCGTGACCATAGTGATTATTTTTGATGTTCTCCAGAGTGTCCACTTCCCCTGGTCTACAACTATTTAACCGTGCTGAGACTATATACACATAACTATTTCTAAAACTTCAGTATTGTTACCATCTCTCCTTCCCTTACCTCACCATCTGCTGTTTCCTGCTCTTTTACTCCAGGGTTCACACAGACTCTCACATAGTAACCCATTATTCCTCCACCCACTAATTTAAACAAAACAGTCCAGCAAAACACTGGGGAAACTGTCCTCTCCTCAGATAAAATCCAAGTCTCTCTCTCGGGGTCTTTCAGTGCTTTCTCATCGTGCCTTCTGTTTCTTGCTGCCTCCCTCCCACCACCAAAAATGTTCATCCCCAATCTACCTATTGACTTAAACTGGGATTCATGAGAGATGTGGTTTTGTCAGAGTGTTGGTACTCAACTAAAATTCCAACAACCTGAACCTCCACAGTTTCATTTCCCTCTGATGTATGTGCTCGGTTCCAACATGGGCGGAAACCCAGGCTCCTTCGAGCCTCATGAATGGTGTCCAAGACCAAACATGATCAAGTACGCTGACATGGGATGACCGTGGACAGACCCACTTGGTCTTCCCATTCAAGTATGTCCAGGCCTGACCTTGCTTATCATCTTTCATGCTCATAATAATTTGCATCCTTATATAATTTTCATGTTGGCAATGGATTTTCATGTAACTTTCTCACAATGTGTGAAAGAGCTTTAGAAGGCCCATCACCTTCTCCATTTTACAGACCAAGACATCAAGGCTAAAACATACTACGGGCTGAGTTAGTAAGTCGCATAGCTGATCCTTATACCTAGGCTCTGAAGCCAGTGATCTTTCCAATAGAGAATCATCTTTGTGGAAATGGCTCCCATTCCCTTCTGCAATTCAGGGGAGCAGGGTGGGTCAGGCTGGAAAGGTGTCATAATCTTACAGAAAAAATAGTCACTAAAGGAATTTGTGGTGCATTATCCTTTTTTCCAAGATCACTGAGATCCGAGATTTAGAATGTAAAGAAAAAATCTGAAACATCCTAAAAACACAATAGTGTTTATAGTCACAGATACTGTAGGAATTCCAAACACCCTAGCCAAGAGTTTCCAAAAAAACACCAAAATGGTAGGTCCCCAGGCCAGAAACCAACCATTCAATAGGCTGGCTATCCTCCTTCATCTACCCATTGCAACTTCCCAAGAGCTGATCAGGGTAACTTGACTCCGGGCTCTTCCATCTTGGAAGGACAGATGGAAGGAGACACCTTTCCAAGAGAAGAAGTGAACAATTAAAATTTTATGATGAATAAGGTCCCCCTCCCCCAGAATTCTTACTGTGAACACACACACACACACACACACACACACAGATCAAATCACCCTCCTGTTCATAATTGCACTGGTCCAAGTGTGCAGAGCCTTCACACAGAATGATGGCTTCCCCTGTCTCCTGCATTTGTTCAGCTCCTTTGGGAGGAGCAATTTACAGAAAGCATTATTGATTTTTGCCATAATAGGTACAGAGATGCCTCACCGTCCCTACTCAGCTGGCTCGCTCTCCGCATCACAACTGTCAGGCCAGTTTGTGAAGCCCCGTCATTATTTTTTTTCAAGTAAATCCATCACAAGGTTGGGGTGGGGGGAGGTGAGGGAAGTGATGAAAATAAAATTATTTTCACCTTGCCATACGAAAGAATGTTCACGTCCTTTGTTGGAAATGAGTGCAGGCACCATAGACCGGCAGAGAAATAAGGGAAGGGAAAGGAAATGTGCAGTATCTCAGAAACAAAACCAGATGAAAGACCAGGAGATCTAGTCGGGAATTACCTGAGATATTTTTAATGCAGTTATACCTGGCCTCCCCCTCACTGTCGTTCCTCCTCCTCCGGGAGCTCAGGTACCTTGGAGATATTGTCCTTAGCATGGAATAAAGGGAAAGGGGACAGATCTTTATTTGTTTGTTTACCTACATGTATCCATCAGGGGATAGAATCTGCCTTTAAATGCTTTTCTCAATAGCCCGCCCCCCTGTAACAGAGACCACCAGTTCCCATCTAGTTCATTCCTCTGTGCCAGAGGTTTCCTGATCTATACTCCCTGCCAACTCACTGTTCACCAGAGGTGACCACCATTTGGTGGCTGATCAGCGTGTGAATGTAAACGCTTCTTACTTCAAGTATTTCTTAAAATGAGAAAGAGCCTCTTAGAAATCGCCTGGAAAACAAACAGGGAAAAAACACACTAAATCCTTTACTGACTGACGCTCAAAGAAGCCTTTGGTATTCATGTTTTGCCTCGACTGGTCAGTGGTACCCTCTTCCAGCAAGTTTCTAGGCTCATTGAGGAAGGCTGGAGCTTAGCATCCTCCATCCCTTCATTTATGCTCCCCCCCCAACCCCCGTGCTGCACACCCCCTTCCCCCACCCCCGGTTCCTAAACGCAGCCTTGTTCGAGGCTCAGAAGATTTAATCCAAGAATTGGCTCTGGATCTCATTCCCAGTTCCTCAGTTCATTAGCCATGAAAAGTGATAGCCGCTTAAGATTTTTATGAGACATTGTTCCAAAGGCGGACCACAGCAAACTGCACAATTACACAGCACTTTGCATACAGGCCGCCAGCCTCTGGCTCAGACCTAAGGAGCTCAACAGCCATCAAACTGCAGAATGAAAAGTGGCCAGTTTGTTCTTGGTAAAAAGCGAGGATCTGGTGACATTTTGTTCCAAGTGGTGCCTTCTGGAAAGGACACATTTACTCTGATATAAATTTGACACCGAACACGTTACCTTTTCTCTACTGCCCCCAGCCCTCAAACTCTCCATCCTCCACCTATAAGAACAAGCCTTTCAAAGCACACAAGTCCCTCTCTCCCTCTCTCACCACTCCTGCTTGGCGCAAACATTCGCAAACCCACAAGTTTAGGGGGACTGAGGTCTAGTTGCGAAGGGCAGACCTGGCATCCACTTGGCCACTGACCTTCTGTGGCTGGATCATGAGCTGAATTGTGTTTAAAAGCTAAAACCAGCCTTCCTGTATCAGACCATATGGAAAACACATTGAAATCAGGGTAAAGAATGGGATTAGTCCTATGAAACCTCTAATTCTGATTGCAGCTGCCCAATTCTTTGTCACCCTGATGCCACATGCTCAACTACAACATGGCAGTGCACACCAGATTCCGAAATCCCTGCGTAGCAAGAAGAAACAAGAACATCGGTGATTTTGAACTATCCCTTGTTAACTGTATTTCAATAACCCCACCTGAACAGGGGGTCTGAGGGATGCTATTCAAGCTCTCCTATCTCTCCCATCCAGAGAAAGATTAACTGTGAGGCCTTGGGAAGGACCATGGTGAAGGCAATTTGTTTTTGCAAAATTCATAGAAGTGAGGTAAGCTAGGCAATTACTTAAGGCTGCTCTTTTCACATTGGCTCCGTTACACTTCCCTTCATGTCGGGTGGCACCCAAATGGCCACCAGCATTTGGGGATCTGGTTATGCTTAAGCTTAGTTTTAGAAAAATACATTTATGTGGGTTCCTATTCATGTCCATGAACACCTAAGTCATTGCTAGCCAACTCAATATAGGAAAATTCTAGAGACACTCTGTTCCCAAAATAGTAAATGATGCTCCAGGCACGGGGACTCATAACCACACCAGGAAAGACTGGATGATAACCTGCTACAGTCTTGTGTGGGCCAGACACTACTGGGCTAAGTGTATTATAAACATGATTTCATTTAATTCTTAGAACAACAGATGTTTTTCTGTTTACTTCCCTTTGTTTCCCCAATGCTTAGAAAAGATCCTGGTGTATAAGTAGCTGTGTAATAAATATTTATGAAATTGATGACTAACCCATGGAATAATGGGCAAGGACATTAAAATGAGGTCCCGAAGAAGAAATACAATGGACCAATAAATACTAGTAGCCAATGAAGTGGAAAATACAACAAAAGTATTTTCTATCTAACACACTGGCAAAGTTTCACTTGTTTTACTTTTTTTTTTTTAAAGCATTATCCTCTTTTCTTTTTTTATTTTTATTTATTTATGATAGTCACACACACACACACACACAGAGAGAGAGAGAGAGAGAGAGAGAGAGAGAGGCAGAGACACAGGCAGAGGGAGAAGCAGGCTCCATGCACCGGGAGCCCGACGTGGGATTCGATCCCGGGTCTGCAGGATCGCGCCCTGGGCCAAAGGCAGGCACCAAACCGCTGCGCCACCCAAGGATCCCTGTTTTACTTTTTAATGACAATATTTTTTAGTGTGGAAAAGAGTTGCAGACAAAGGTTGCATGGGTATAAGTTGTTTGTTACTCACTTTTTGGGTGACAATCTGGCCCATATTGATTAACACCTTTGAAATATTTGTACTCCCCGATCACAGATTTCAGTGTTTGGAAATTGATTCTAAGTATTAGAGAGCTACAGATAGATGGTGTATATGAAGGTTTTTATCATAATGTTATTCAAAAGGGAGAAGAAATAATATGCAATCTGAGTGTCCGTTTCAGTAGTTAAATATTAAATGGTTACATAAAATTTGGTCGATTCATATACTAAACTGTTATGTAGCCATTTAAAAATCATGGTTTTAACGTAGCACTTAGTGAAAGAAAAATACACCAGTTATGTTGAGTTAAACAAAACAAATGGCATGGCAGGATCTTAATTTTGTATGACTCTATACTGTCTATAAGACTGTATCTCTGCACTGACCGAAGTCTAGGAGACCACCCACAGAATATAACGAGAAGTTATCCCTACGTGATAAAATTATAGGTAAGTTTTTTCCCCATGCTTTTCCATTTTTCCCAAATATTCTGAAATAAGCCATTTCTTTCTAGAAATATTTATTAATGATTTTAGATATCATAAAAAATGTGAAAACAAATAGGAAATCTAAGGTATGGGGTCTATGTTTATTCTGATTATTCAGAGAAGAACAGATAATTTATCTATCGTCCTTCCAAGTTAATATCTTTAGCTTTCTCATCAGGAAAACAGCACAGGAGTCATTCTTTGACAGCTAGGAGCCACCTGTGGTCCACAGACAAGTTTTGTTTATATTGTTATGACATGAATTTGAACACTTCTAGGCAGGGTCTAACTTCTGCAGTTTGCCACAGTCCTCAGTACTCCATAGGGCCTTACAAAATCCTCTATCAACTCCCAGTCTTGGATTCGCTGACCTCTAACACGTCTATCTCAGTGAACTAAATCTGCCATAAACAGAAATCCAAATTGTAATACAAAACACCCATTAGCCCTCTTTCTAATTTATGCATCCAGCTGCACACTATTTACCCCTTACCTAAATATACTCCTGGCTCCACTGCAATCAGACCCTTACAGAAGTTTTAGAAAGGTTTCCTTGTGCTTTGTAAGCAGCTTAGGAAACACTGTGTCTTAATCAGTTTGGGCTGCTATAAAAAGGTACCATAGACTGAGTAGATTATAAACAAAGACATTTATTTCTCATAGTTCAAGAGGTTGGAAGTCCAAGGTCAAAGTGCCAGCATGGCTAGGTCCTGGTGAGAGCCCTGTTCCTGGTTGTAGACTGCCTACTTCTTCTTGTATCCTCAGATGGCAGAGAGGAGAGTGGAGGTAAGCTCTCTCGTGACTCTTATAAGGGCACTAATTTCATTCATGAAGGGTCCACCCCTATGATATTTTTTAATCCTAATTACCTCCCAAAGATCCTATCCTCCCTCTTAATAGATCTTGGGGCGTGGCGGGGGGTAAGGCTTCAACATATGAATTCTGGGGGATGCAGTATTTGGTCCATAATACATATTTCACTGTTGTTCCTATATACTGAATGCCTAGAATGTGCCAGAAAACATGCTAAGTATTTATAAGCATCTTTAATCCTTTTCTAAGATAACAATTCTAAAAAGTTATTTTTATTTCCATTGTATAAATGGTCAAACAAGCACAAAAGGATTAAATAATTTAAATGAACAAATATTTACTGAGCATGTGCCAGGCCCGGGGCCAAGGTCTATGGTGCCAAAGCTTAGTTCTCTCCTCTGCACTTCACGACTCTGTGTCACAAAGTTTCCTCTATTTTAGGCCCCCTCACCTCTTCCAATAAGAGTCCCTTATTCAAGGGCTGCCTTAATAAACTATTTTTCCATTTTAATTTATTTATTAATTGTAATTTTTAAATGGTAATTCTGGAGCAATCTTAACTAACAAGAATGACAGAGGAATTGGATTTGGGTCAGGGATAAATGTAGGATATACAATTCCCTTTGTCCAACAGTGCCCAGAAAAAAGACACATCGCCTTTTATTGCCCTCCTTGTTTTTCTAGCTGCTAACTATATGAAAGAACTGAGAAACAGAATAGAATTCTCAAAGAAGGCAATTTTACCATCAACACAATACAGAAAATAACCAATGAAAAAAGATAGTCTAGAAATCATAAAGACATCGGGTTACTCAGGAATCAAGACTGCTTTCAAAAACATATCTGAGTACCTGGGCACAGAGCAGGTGTCCCCAAAGCAGAAATAAAAACAGGTAGCCTTCAGTCTTCTTCTGGAACATAGTTCCCTTTCAAGCTTCACATGGGCAAGGTGTTCCAACTGTTCCTCCTATGCCTTTATTTCTTCAGTGTCCTGAAGATGTGTGTGGTTCTCCTGCTATAGACCCAGTGACCCAGTCTGTATGAGAACAATAACTTGATTCTGAAAACTGTGCATGACCAAGGGAAATTATTAGCCAGTGAGAAGAATGCTACTAGCAAATTATCCAGTTTTGATGGTTCTTTCATTCATTCTCCCATTCAATAACTCTTAAGCACTTCCCATATGCTTAGGGCTCAAGCGGGTACCAAGCCTAGAGTTGTTAAGAAAATAACAAAGGGGACGTCCGGGTAGCTCAGTGGTTGAGCATTTGTCTTTGGCTCAGGGCATGATCCCGGGGTCCTGGGATCGAGCCCTGCATCAGGCTCCCTTCAGGAAGCCTGCTTCTCCCTCTGCCTGTGCCTCTGCCTCTCTCTGTCTCTCTCATGAATACATAAATAAAATATTTCAGAAAGAAAGAAAGAAAGAAAGAAAGAAAATAACAAGGTCCCTGCCCTCTTGGAACTTACAAGCTAATTTAGCAACAGACAATAAACAAGCATTCACATTTTGCTCAGAGATAATGATTCAGAATAACCAAGGAGGATGATGTCATACTCAACTGGTTGATAATATCTTCGAGAACTGCTTGTTTGGACTTAAGAAAAATGTCGAGTGAATTACACAAATTCCAACCATTAGAATTCAATTTCAAGCTATCTGGAACACCAACATTATTTTCCCAAAAATAACCTTGACTTTATGAACCAAGAAATCCTCTCACACTTGGTTCTGATTCTTAGGCTGCAAAATTAAACTTCTTTCAAATGCAGAAGTTCTTTTCTCTCATCTCCCATTTAGACAAGATAGTTCAAAGTGTTGTAGACAGAGTACTCCATGAAATACAACAGCATGAAAGTTAGATATGCCCAAATCTCCAGAAAAGTGTATTTTTTTTCCCTAAGGAAGAACTAAATTATAAAGGTAAGCCATGTGGTGAGAAGATTCGGAATGGAGATATAAACCATAACACATTTCATGAAAACTGCCTCCAAAACCTAGATAAGTAGGGCTCACAAGGAAGATTTACAACATTTCTGTACAAACTGGGGGATCTAACACAAAAAGATTTTAAATATCTCTGGAAATCGTACATTTTATAATTGTTTTATATCTATTTAAGTAATATGGGAAAATGCATCCAGATATTAAGAGAGCTAGGCATTGCCCATCTCTTTCCATTCGTACGGTCCTTGCATTTCCCAATGTCTCACTATCAAACTGATCAGTACTCAAGTGGCTTCCTGATGCATGTGTAGTCTTAGAGCCAAATGCTTAGGCCAGATGACATGGTGCAAATGTTCTCTCTTTCATTGATAAGACCAGAACTTGTCATCTATTCTACCAAAGTGGTTCAATGTTTCTTCAGGTCAATTATATAATCACACCCGCTCTAAGAAACATAGCCCAAACTGACAAAGAATTGATCTTTCACTAATGTGTCTGTCCCTAACCAACTCACATATGATTTAGAGTGGAAACACAGATAAACTGAACTTGTATTCATGTGTAAGGCGTTTACTAAAGATCTAGGGAAGTATTAAAAGAAGAATAAGCAAAATAAGATATCCAGAAGGTGGGTTCTACAGTGACAATGATATTCTTTTTTTTTTTTTAAAAAAGATTTTATTTATTTATTCATGAGACAGAGAGAGAGAGAGAGGGAGAGAGACGCAGGCAGAGGGAGAAGTAGGCTCTATGCAGGGAGCCCGATGCAGGACTCGATCCTGGGACTCCAGGATCACACCCTGGGCTGAAGGTGGCACTAAACCACTGAGCCACCTGGGCTGCCCCAAAGATATACATTCTTGTGTTTTTTGGAAAATTCAAAATGAGAAATAATGAATAGACAACCATAAACACTAAATTGTGCCACAAAATATGCTACTCAGCCATTAAAAAATGTTGTTGAAGATCACTAAGTAAAGAAATATGTATACGGTGTACTACTGAAGTGAAAACACAGCAACAGCACAGACAGAAAGAGCCAAAATAAATACACGATCAGAAAAGAGATGAGAAGGGGCAGCCCTGGTGGCTCAGTGGTTTAGCGCCGTCTTCGGCCCGGGGTGTGATCCTGGAAACCTGGGATTGAGTCCCACGTCAGGCTCCCTGCATGGAGCCTGCTTCTCCCTCTGCCTGTCTCTCTCTCTCTCTCTCTCTCTCTCTCTCTCTGTCTCTCATGAATAAATAAATAAAATCTTAAAAAAAAAAAGAAAAGAGATGAGAAGGATACACACTAGAATTTTTAAAGTGGCATCACACAGAAGCAGAAGTGGGGCAATCATTAGTTCCTTCTTTTTGGTTGTACAATCTTTATAATTAAAAAATTTTGTATTTTTCCCATGTGTGACTTAAATAATTATGGACCCAGTTATTAATCCAATGAGCTATACAACCTGTGAAATGATGTTTTGGACTGTTGGATAAACTGGCTAAATTCAATGGTCTTTAATGTTCCTCCAACTCTAAAGAGTGATGCTTCTACAGGTCAGAAGCCAAAGACACCAAAAAGGGCAAAGAAGATGACAAAACCCTAGAATACCCTAATGGTGTGAGTGTTGAAGAAAACAATCTATGCTAGTATCCACAGGTGGCACAGCTTTGGCAATGGTCTGTAGATCACCATTGGTCTTTGAAGATGTTCACTAGAAAATTACAAATAAATGGATAACTCAAAGATTTTTCCATAAAACTGGAGTTATTCATATTAAAACCTCCTTAAGTCTCAGATGGTCTCCTCACTCTTTTGGGGGTTAGGGGAAAGACTATTTAAAAACCCATTCTACCCTGAAACATGTTGGTGATAGTAAATGGTAACTTTCATACCCTTACATAACAAAATAAAAGGCCGACAACTCCTGTGTCAGCTTCCCAACTTTAAAATCATTTTTACTAGTCCTGGTAATTCAAATTTGGGGACTGCTGACCTATAAATGGTCCATTTCTATTTATACATATTTTGTTCCAACAAGATTTGCGAACCTGTGGTCCTGAGGTAGAATTCTCCCCATGGATGAATTGTGTTTGCTGACAATTGAGAAATTTCTCATAAATTTCCTTTTAATGGGCTCAGATCCCCAGAGGGAACAACATGCTCTAGGTGAGGACCCACTGTCCTCTTGGTGGGGCTTGGGTCTGATGCGGTGGGCTGTCTGGCTGACTTTGGTCATTTTTGCGACTTGCCTGGCCCCTGCAGATATTTGAGTCTGTTCCCCTCTTAGGAAACACACTTCCAGCCTGTTTTCAGGAAAGAAGTTTAGGGGATGATGGAAGCCATGTTCTGTTGAGCGAGATCGTTGAGAAACTAGCCCCAATTCCTATACTTTAGCAACTCCAGGGATTTGGGTCCAAGTGCTTGGCATCAGTGATCAAAGTTCTAGCAGTAGCCTTTCAGCTGTTGCCAGTAGCCAGGGCCTGAAAGCACACTGAATACAAAGAACAACCCTCAGCCACTCCTCGCATCCCTTCCTCCACCCCACACACCCCAGTTGCCCCCTTGGGGGACGTCTCCTTAAAATATTTTCTTGCCTTGGCTTTCTGCTTCAGAATCACTCATACCATAAAAATAAAGCAAGAAAACACCAAGAATTTTAAACACCTCAGTCTGTAATGGGATTAGAGCATCTGTAAGGTGTAAAAAATGATTTCATTGTTTCCTATAAACTGGCTCCTTCCTCACCAGAAAGGGCCTCAGTCAAGACGTAGAAAGCAACTTTTTAAACAGCGTGTATTAAATCTGACAAACATCTGGTCAATCAAATTTACAGCAATACATAGGGTCTAATAAAGGTTTATTTCTTCTTGAAGAACAAATTTAAAGATTTTTTAAAAGCTTTTATATATAAAAAGAAAACTAGACCTGCATTTCTTGGCCCAGCCTGATTTCTAATGCTCTGTGCTTTGCCAAAACCTAGCCACAAAGGGTTCTGTTTTCTTGAGGCAGCAGCAAAAGAGAAATGTGCTCAAGCTGCAGGCCTGCAGCTCTCCTGTATCACACTGCCAAAGGAAAAGCACCTGGGATAGCCCAGAAGGTGCTAAGAGTTGGAGCTGACTATGATCCCCACTGGATAGAGGCCAAGGTGGTAATAGGGATTCCCAAAGAAGCAGAGATCTTCTTCCTACTAACACTATTTCTCATTGTTGCTACCTCCTTCCATGTGTGTGTGTGTGTGTGTGTGTGTGTGTGCATATGTGTGTGCATGTGTGTGCGTGCATGTGCAGTAAGAGTAGAGGATCAAGGAATGGAGTTGAATATAGACCGCTTAGGGTCAAGGGTAAGAGAAGGAACCAGAGAAACACTGAGTCTTTCCCTTTACTACCTGCTCTAATTCTCTCAAATCAGCAGCTATTAAGAACAAGATTAAAGACATGATTTAAGCAACTTGGAAGTTAGGATGAACACTGGTGCTAAGAATGAAACTGGAGCTCCTCCTTCAAACCATGAGTGATTCAAATTACAGACTTGGACACGCACGTGGTCACATACCTTTATGGACCTGACACACACTCGTACCACATGCTCACCAGCAGCTCTGTAGAAACCCCATTAGCCATAGCATAAGGGGGTGATATCTTGGAAACATTAAACTTTTTTTCCTTGAAGTGGATTTCCTCACCATCCATTCATTGATGGGTTTCATGGTTTCCAGGGAAGGATGGCTAGGTAAAAATTCCTCTTCATGGAGCTCTCTGGGGCACCCAAATCAATTAGCCAGGGAGCAGAGGAAGTGTAGGCTATGATAAGGAATAGATGAGATAATAGATGAGATACAAGTGTCATGCATTTCCCTTCAGGGTCAAAACTCCAGAGAAAGACTGGGAGTAAGAAGGGATAGAAATCCTCACATGATGTTACTGCCAACGCACTATTTGGAAATGGTTGAAAGAGGTGTTTGAAAGGATGGACTAAAAGGAAGTTTTCAACCTCTGCAATATGGCATTTTGGCACCAGATAATCTTTGTTGTGGAGGTTGTTTTCTATATTATAGGATATTTAGTAGCACTGTTGGCCTCTATCCACTAGATGCCAATACACAATCCATACCCCCAGGTTGGGGTGACCAAAAACGTCTACAGGCATTGCCAACATCGGCTAGGGAGGGAGCAAAATCATGTTCTGTAGCGCACCATGGGACAGAGGTAGCACCTAATTGTCAGAGCCTGGGCCAGAGTATAGGCAACTGAGGAGGACCAGACACCTCAAAAGGAGTGGATATGGAATTGGTGAGTGAACTGATACATCAGAAGACACCACACATAGAGGGGACCAGAGGCAGTGGCCAGGCCCTCTTGGAGTCCAGAAAGGCCAGCTAGATCCAACAGAATGTCAGTGGGTATTCACACTGAATGTCAGGAAACTACTTGGGCCACCCATGCCACAGAAGAGACCCAAGGAGAGCACAGATACAGAAGACCGTCTCCTGTCAGCCACCATGAAGAAGACGTATCCTTCCCCTGTGCCCAGAAGCTACTGGGATAGGATTCAATGGTTTAAAAGGAGAGACACCATCTTTCCTGAAAAGGTGTTTGAACCTTACATTAACCCAATATTGACCCAAAGCCGAATTAATCTAGCCTAGAGACTGCTGTCCAGGGTTGTAGTAGCTAAACAATAAGATATAATCAGAGTCATAATCAGAGTTGCACCAAGTGTCCAGCACCCTTTACATTTTCTTCCAGATTCTCTCCTGCTCCCATTTAGCTTCTCGTTTTCTGCCCCTGACTCCAGTAAGTAACTCTACTCCTGATCTATCACCTTGGGATCTACTTTTCTGTGTCTTCCAACCTTGAATTTTACTGTTTACCAAAGAGTCATGGCTTGCTCTGATGCGGGAAATGCCTGAGACACAACTCACTGCCCGGTGTTCCAGTGAAACTAACCCCTCGGTGGTCAAGGAGGAATTTCATTGCTGCAGCCTTTTCTGGCTTCATGGAAGAAAAGCTAGTAAGTAAATCATCTAGAGCCGCACCCTCCAATATTAGCCACTAGCCACACATGACTATTCAAATTTAAATCAAACCAAAAGTAGATTAAGTTAGAAATTACAGCTCCTCAGTCACTGTTACAGGCTGAATAGTATCCCCCCTCCCCAAATTTGTATGTTAAAGTTCCAACCTCCAATATCTCAGAGTGTGACTATATCTGGAGAGAAGGTCTTTAAAGAGGTAAGTTAAAGGGAGGTCTTCATCCTTACCAGTGTCCTTAGAAGAGTAAATGTGGATACACAGAGGGACATCAGGGATGTGTTCACACTGAGGGGAGACCACACAGAGACACACAACAAAAAGGCAGTTATTTGCAAGCCAAAAAGAGAGGCGTCAGAATGAGAAGAGTGCTGCCGACACCTTGATCTCGGACTTCTAGCCTTCAGAACTGTGAGAAAATAAATTTCTATGTTTTAACCACCTCGTCTGTGGTATTTTATTATGGCTGCCTAGCAAACTAACATAGTCACGTTAGCCACATTTCAATCACCTCGTGGAAGGAGCAACAAGTTCTACAGAATGGCACCATTCTGGAGCTAAAAGTCGCTGAAATAAAGAGAAAACACAATTTGTTGTGGCTCATGACTCACTCTCATACATGATAACACTTGTCATTTATTAGCAGTCATGTCATCCGATTAATGAATCTCTTCCTCTTGCCTTTTACATTCAGCTAGAGCTCAAATAGCCAAGCAGAGGACGTGAGAATCTGTAGCTTATAGTCCCTCTGTATCTAACAAGAGCCCTGTGCCTCTGCTTGAAGTCACAGTGGCAAGGCCTCTCTCTCTGTCTCTCATACACACACACACACACACACACACACACACACACACACTTTACTTTAATGATAAGAAGAACTCATCATCTCCCCTGCCCTGACACATGTTCACACAGACTTGTAACTGTACTTAGTTCTCTAAACTGTGTAAACCAGAAGCTACTGGTGCCTTGCCCTTATCTCCTCAGGCCATCACAGAGGCAACCAGCAAAGTGTTCCCAAACACACTGCCTTCCTGCTCTCTCTAGCCAAAGTGGTATGTTTGACCAGCACCGAAGAAAGAAAGGCCTGGAATGCTAAGAAATTAATGCCCATGGACGTCCCTGAATCAACAAAGGACAGACATAATGGATAGTTTTCCTCAATAGTTCATTCTGAAAGATGGTCTCCATCGTCTCTGATAGGACCCCCAACAGGAGGAAGCTCCAGTTGCCCACAGTACTAACCTACTCCACCACAAGCCTTCCCTCCCCCTACTCTCTTCCAGCATGTGGAGACCATTTCCCAGATGAACTACTTGCATCAAACCTTCACCCTGACATCTCTCTCTGGGAGAGCCCCAACTAAAACATCATGACAGATAGCAGTCTCTCCCAACTCTTGACACACACAAAGGAGGGGGACTGAATTCTATACACCAATTTTTAATGCTTTCTGACACCCTTAGACCTAAAGGCCTGAGAGTGTTTTTCTTTACCACAGGCATTGGTAAATCTCATTGGCACTGCTGAATCTCACGGAGACACTTGGGTGGGTCCTTCTTCTCAAGAGGAAAGAAATCTAGAATTGCTTCCAGGGTATCATCTACAGGCTGCCCTGACCAAGTGTCCTCCCCCGTCCCCTTTCAGGATAACCAGAGAAATACAAATGAGGTAAACTTCTAGAGATAAACTGAACACATCAGCATCAATGCACAGAAGACTAATTATTCTACATGGCTAGCACAGAAGGCTGCCATGTAACAAATTGTTCTTTTTTGGACTCTCTACAACAAAAATGTTGAAAGACTTAGTAACAGTTTACAGAACCCTTCTGTGGTGATAAATGCAGAGGAAAGCATGCTCAGTATGGAAATGAACGTAAGGGGTAACTGCCTGCACCACAGCCAACCCTTCCCTTCGCCATTTTGCTACAGTTCAAATTCCACTACATAAAAATTACTTCATCATTAATCCTTGTATAATATACCCTCCCTTCAACCAAAAAATAAATTCTCAGTGGACAGTTTACTTATATCACATAAATATCCAGTGCCTTATACACAAGGATGCCAACATTTCCTTTTAAGAGATTGGACTCCTGGAAGCTAAGGAGAGTGGGCAAGTACCCAAAGACACCCAAATTCCATATGGCTTCTGCCTATCTCTGCAAGTTGGCCTCAGGTTCTCAATTGTCCTCTTCCCAAGAGGCCCACTTCACTTCATGCACAATTCAAAGGAACTTAAGCCTCATTCATGCTAATGAGGCTCTTTATTTGTCCAACAAGACAGAAAGAATTCAAAAGCTTGATATCTCCAGCCATTTTTTTTTTTTTTTTTTTAAACAGAGAAACCAAGCGTCAGTTAGCAGGGAGCTCAGGGACTACCTCCATGGCCACCATTTCTGTCCCACGAGAGCAAAATAGGTGGATGAATTCCATGGAACAAGATGCGGAGCTTCAAGCTCTGTGAAACACTCAAGGAAGGTCTTGGACTCTCTCCATAGATGTCGCTGTGGCCCTGTCCAGGGCTTCGCGGAACATTCTGTATCTTGGAGGGGAAAGGCAGCCAGAGTAAAAGAGTGAATTCTTGAAAATTAATGATGTCAGTCTGTCTTCATATATCAAGCTAATTTGAAAGGGCTTTAATTTTCTTAAAGGATAAAAAAAGGTTTCTTTGCTAGATTAAACTTGCGATTGTCATTCATATATTGTTTATAAGGCAGTCATCTCTTCGCTCCGTATTTTTTTGTTTTTGATTTTGTATACTAGTTAGCAGTGAAGACTTGTCTGCGTGTATCAGAAGGAATAAAGAGAGAAACGTCCTTAACTGTCAGTTTTAATAAGAGGAGTCAACATGCCTCTATTCAGGTTAAATATTGTCCTGTCACATTTCAATAGAGTCAACAGATTTTTAAAAAAGAAAAGTCAAAAGCACTGTGTATGCAAAAAACCCTCCCTGTCATAGAATGTCAAAGCCCTTCTTTATCTGGGGGAGGGGCGTGGAGGTAGGGACAGAAAAATCTTTTGTAAAATGTGAAAAATTACCACTCATAATTGGCGCTGACATAAAAAAGGTTTTTTCTTGTTAGAAAAACAAAGAAAATCTCTAATTTAATAATCACCTGCAAAGTGTTATTGTGATGGGAACAAAAAACACACAATCAAAGTCATCTTTTTAAAGTAACTATAGTGTTTCAAGCAATCACTGCACTTTGCAGCAGCTCATACACATAAACCAATGATGTTCAGAGGGGGAAAAAGCTATTCCAAACTCCTCTAGCAAAGTTTCTGAAATAACAAGTGACAGGCTACAATAAGAAAATGCAAATGGGGTATTACGTTCAAAATAAAGCCAAACAAGATTTTCTTAAACCCAAAACATATTCCTGTAAGCAGGAATCATTTAGGCTTAACTTGCAAGAGAAAAGCCATTCTTTACAGGGGGACTAAAGGGTTAAAGATACACATTTAGGAAAGATGCACTAGAGAGAATTGGACATATTCTGAGTGAAGAACAATCTGTAATAGAGACGAGCAGAATAAAGCCATTTTTGCTTCAAACGCCGGCTGCTTTGTTAAAATATGTGATTCCCTACTTGGAGTTTCAGGGTCTCCTATGTTTTTTATCTGCAGCAAACACTGTCATTTTAGAAATTATTCTAACTCCGAATGAAACTATTTGCATTTAATAACCATTTCCACCAGTTAGGTGAGTGTAAAAAACAAGTACAGCTTTTAGACTAAGTAATAATCTCGAACTTGACAATATCAAACCAGATGGGATCAATTCCCCCTAAGAATGGCCAGGGAGGCTGGCTCAGACCTTGAACACCAAGTTGCCACGAACACCCAGCCTTTGTCACTAAGGAAACAATGCCCCAGAGAGCTAACTTCTGAAGGTTTCATCAAGACATCATGATTTCTTTGGAGTAATCTGCTTGCTACCAGAGGAAGATCCGAGCTGAGAAAAATCTACTTCAAGTTCTTTAAATCAGCAATAAAATAAACATACAAATAACAACAACAAAGTTTGCCTTTCAGGAACATGACCGTATGTCCTTATTAACTCAAGCCAGTCCCAACTTGTGCCTGTTGACCTCCTGTCTCATTTGCTTCAGCATTTGTCTTGGATTTTTCTCTCATTAATCAAGTATCAATGCAGGATGGATCCAGTAGACCTGCCCTTTGTACTTCTGGCTTCTGCTATGGTACTGTTTACTTGCGCACAAGATGCATGTGTAGTAACAGAACTTTCCCATTAGCCCATGGTTAAATCTGAAAGACGACTACTGTTAGCCCATATGTCTGGCTTAAGACTCATTCCAGGGACAATTCAGACCATTCTTTCAAGGAGACCTTGCAGGGTATTTGTGGATTAAATACGTACTTAGGGAAATTTAATTTGTCCGGTCTATAGTGGTAGTGAGAAAGACAGTTGTCACCACTGCTTTTCCTGGCTTCTTGTATGCCCTGGTCCATGCCTGTAAGATGCACTAAGGTGGCAGGGCAAGTGGAAAATTATAGCGGTCCCGTCATGGATTGTAGAGAGTAGTCTGTGTACTCTTACTGCTGGGCTTCTTCCTCAGTGTATGATGAGAAACCTATGACTATTTTAATATTCAATAATGTTTTTTAAAAATTTTGCAATAAACTCTTTAGCCAGCAATGAGCTCAAAACCACAAAAAAAGTAAGGAAGTTTAAGTTCTGATTTTCTACTCCTGAAAAAAGTTAAAGAAAGCTTATAACTAGCACAAAAGGTATGTTGATGTTTACCATCGACTTTGAAGAGATCATAGTGATATCATTGAGTACAAGAAAAGCGAAGCTATATAATCTGCTGAAGAAATAGTATATTCTACTTAAAAAGTTCGTAGTCATTCTCCAAAGACAATACTAAAAGAATGAAGATTTTATATGTAAAGCTACAGAAGGTTTGACTGCGTGACACTTTATCAATCATGACTTTTCATTTAGATCAAATGCTATTTTCTCTTAATTAATTTTACTCATTTTGAGTTTCAGTTGAAAGAGATGTTAAAATTTACATTTTTATAAACTCAAAATTAAATTAACTGAATTACAAAGATTTTATGACTGAACTGATATATAAAATTCATTTTTTAAAAAAGACTTAACCATGATTGATTTTTCTTTCTTTGCTACCCATCATTAAAAATTTTTTTATTGATTGGGTTTTAGATTTCAACCTTTGGAGAACTACTTTATAAGCCAACCTAAGTGTATGATTTCATAAATAAATGAGTCCTTTCAATTTTGTTTGCATTTTGTTAAAAATCAGAGAGCTTTAATCAAGTACTCAATAAATAAGCACCAAAAGACTGCAGACTGAAGAATTCAATAAATCACAATAATTGGAAACAAAATTCGTATATAACAACCCAGTGAAATTTATCCCCAAAATAGCAGGAAGGAAATTTAAACATATTAGATAATGAGAGCTCATATGATACATAAGATTTTATTTTGAAATTCTATAAGTAGGCTTTAGAATATTTCAAGTTGTACAAAGAATATTTGGATAACTCTTCCTTAAAAATTATATAAATTCATGTCTTTGCTGAGACAGACTCAAATTGAGAAAACTTATGATTGTGAAGCATCCTAGTTTGGCAAAACACTAAAAAGAATTACAGAGAGGCATAATTATGAGTTTTGTCTTAAAGTTTTCATCACAACAAGCTCCCCTAAATTAAAGCAATAAGACAGTATCTGTGAAAATATTTTGGCTGAAATATTTACACACTTCAATATGAAGGTAACAACAACAACAACAACAACGAATTAAGGATATAAACCACTTAGTAGAATTTTTCCTTGAGTTTATCAAATACTCTAGCATTTGTAGAGAGAGTAATTACCCACTTAAGAGTATTGTGGCTTACAAAAATTAGTGAATTAAATAATGTCAATGGTTTTGAACAAAAAATGCAACTTTGAAAGTTGCAAGCAATTTTGTGAAAATGTTTTAAAATAACGAACATTTTCTTATAACACTAATGCGTATTATTTTAATTCTTTATAGAAATTTTATCATTCAAAATAATTTTTGAATAGAACTATTTATAAACCCACCAAACAATAAAATAACTTTTTCAGAATATATTTTAAGTTATTTATTTATTATTTTTTTAAATAATAAAAATAATAAAAATAGTTTTATTTTTAAAAACTGTAGTAAAATACATGTAAAACTGATCATTTTGGCCATGTTTAAGTGTGCAGGCCAACAACATTAAGCATGTTCGAACTGTTGTACAATCACCACCGGCATTCATCCATGTAACTTGTCTTCTTGCAAAACTGGAACTCTGTACCCGTTAACCAATAATGTCTCATTTTCCCTCCCCTCAGCCTCTAGCAACCACCACTCTACTCTCCTTCTCTATGAAAATGATTCCTTTGGGTACTTAGTATAAGTGGAATCATACATTTACAACAAAATGAGTTTTGATCAATCAATAAATAAGTATGCCAGTTACAGCTGTCTCATTCGTTCTCAAAAACAACCTGGAGCACAAATCACATACAGTTAAGGTACATTTGAGTGACATCACCAGTGACACCTTGCTCTTCACCGAGAAGGAAGTTTCCCGAAAAGGCACCTTTCTCCAGAGTGTGGGGTCTCCATTACACATCTGTGTGCCCAGAGACATTCCTCTTTGAGCCATGTCATCATGTGGCTTTCTACAACGCCAATTTAAGTAAGAACTATGGGTACTTCCCAGCATTCCCCTTCCCTGCATAGTTTGAGTCAACACCACCCACAAGTGACATTTTGTGCAAGCTTTCGAAGGCAGGAACGAAGCAGTAGACTTTTTTTTGATGCTCTGAAGGTTGGTATATCTATCTGATTGGGCACCAGGCACAGTGACAGTTCATACACACTGGGGATCTGCAGGCTCACCGGGGTGATGTGCAGTAGCACTTGGACCCATGCTTCCTCCAGCTCCTTCTGGATCTGCTCCTTCGAATTCTCAGTCTTTAGTCAGGTCCAAACACAGCGTCTTCGTGAAAGGTTCCATCTTCTCTTTGCGGTCAGTGACAGCATTGAGATTGGAAGGGGTCAAACACAGATGGGGATTCCAGTTTGTGCTAAAGGATTCAGTTGTCCTCGTGAGTTTCTGGTTAACCCTCACTGTTGTCCATTTCAAGCTTTTCTTTCCAAGTGCTGGTCTGACTGACCAAGGGCAATTCTAGTTCTGGCGCTGGATGCCAACGTGACAGCCTTCATGGATCGGTCTAGCAGCTCTCACAATTGCGTCAAGTTTAAACCCTATAACAAATCCTTTACTCTAATCACTCAAGATGGTTCTGCTTCTCTGACTGAACCTTGAGACACATCATCCCAAATTCTTCAAATCCAGGTGGTTCCTGGGTCTGATTTTACAAACCACCTGCCAGATATGAACGCTAAATTTCATAGCCACTTTGATGTTTATTAAACTGCTTTCAAATATGGAGCAAACTGAAATAGACGACCGAAGGAAATACAGAAAGGAAAATCGGGAAAATGTAGTGCTTTTCTCCTTTGGAAAGAGCAAGCTTTATTCCTCTGTGAAAAGTAAAGCCCAAAAGGAAGGGACGCTGACTCCTGTACAGGGATCAGATTATTTCCCTCCCTTAGGGGAACTTTTCATCTCACTCCACTTTTGTACTATTTTATCAGCCATTCCAATTTGTTTAGGGGTGCATTCTGGTACAGTGGGAAGACGGGTGG
The DNA here is from genome assembly GCF_905146905.1 of Nyctereutes procyonoides. Classification (NCBI taxonomy): domain Eukaryota; kingdom Metazoa; phylum Chordata; class Mammalia; order Carnivora; family Canidae; genus Nyctereutes; species Nyctereutes procyonoides. The sequence continues at coordinate 9,704,698 of NW_026575140.1, read as the reverse complement.
TCATCTTTAGTAGACTCAGTAGGTTGAAGAACAATGTGAGTTGGGACTTTTAAGAGATTGCATGTTCATATCAACATATGCTTTACTCAATGTCAGTTCCGCTAGCTCCCTGGAGCATGGCGGACACAGGCAAGAGTGAGCAGGTATACAGCCAGCCATCTTCTGGTTTTTTTCTATGCCATCCTTAAATCCATTTTACTTTATCTTTAAAGATTTTTATTAACTTATTCATGAGAGACACACAGAAAGAGAGTCAGAGACACAGGCAGAGGGAAAAGCAGCTCTATGCAGGGAGCCCAACGTGGGACTCGATCCTGGGACCCCAGGATCATGCCCTAAGCCAAAGGCAGACGCTCAACCGCTGAGCCACCCAGGTGTCCCCTTGAATCCATTTTAGATAATGGATAAATATGTTTGGCAAATACAAAACTAAACAAGAAAAACGAGGTGTTTTTTTAATTTTTTTCTTCTCGTTTCCAGACATCCCTAATGGGACAAAGACAAACGCCACCATCCCAATTCTCGGTGCCTTGAGGTTGTTTAAGAAGACGCCTGGCCATCTTACCAGCATGAGGAGTAACATGAATGCCATTTACAAAGATTAACAATTAAAAATCTTTCCCCAGAAAAGGAATACCATACAAAAGCCATTCAAAGCTTCAAAGCAAGGGTCTGTGAAAGCCCCATATACTTGGGCCATGTGAGTTATTTCAATTTACTTTAGGAAAAAAGAAAAAAAAAACTCCCACAAAGCTGACATTATATAGTAAAGTTTCAGGGATACGGGAGCTATTTAATCATTTTGTGTGTTACCCTGGCTTTTCTGCAGTCTCTTTTTCCTGTGGTTTTGTTCTTGTGCTGCTCATTAGCACCTCCCCCAGAGAGTGGGCAGGAGAAGAGAAAAAGAGATAAAACTCAAATCAGACAATTTTATCAGTCAGCCTGTCAACAAGTTGAATATATTGAGAGCCCAGGGGGTGCAGAGGCACTTTTTAGTAGCTCCGATAAAAGGTTTGGTGGGGGAGGAGGTCAAAACTAATGGCAACATTGAGATTTTTTAGATTATCAAGGGATTTTATTGATTTGTGCCCTCTACATCTCCATTAGTGCAGATAATCAAAAGTGGGGCGAAATAATTAAGCATCTGCAGAACTTTCTTAAAGAAGACACTTAAAAATATATCACTTTTATCCCTGTGAGTTTGGGGACCCGATGGGCAGTTCAAATGGAAAACAAATACATTAATTCCCTTTGCTTTGTCTAGATTCTTCAAACTGCACTGGAAGGAAAAATAAAAACCTTCACAGCAGGTTCTCTTCCCAACATTCTCCTTCCAGTCTGACTCCAGCTAAGAGAGGGGCAGGACACATGGAGAGGGTACATCTAAGCGAAGCAAGAAGCAAGATCACTGCCACCAAAATGAGCCGAAGCCTGACAATGAAGGATGGAGTTGGCCACAGACACGGCAAAATTAACAATGTGTGTGCTCTGCACGTTGACATGGATTTCCATCGAACCTTGCTATCTGGGCAGAGACACAACACTCTCCATCATGTTGGGAGGCCACTCGACGCAAGAGGTTTGCTACTCCTAAGGCTGAATTGAAAAGCAACAGTTGGGTTGGCCGGCTCTTTCTAAGGGCATCTTGGGTTACTATGTCAGGCCTCGAGTTCCGAGGCAATAAGGAAAGCAGATGCTTCAGGCTAGAAGGCCAACGGCCTCACTGCAGAACTCTTGGCCTGGCCGCTCAAGGGTGCCATTGTTCTGTGGGTTCTGGTGTTCTGGAAGTTCCACAGGGCTCTAAGAGTTCGCGTGTACTGGTTTGGACCTGCTTGTGCTCAGCTCTGGATCCCTTCCCCGCTGCTGGGTTTGCTGGGTTTCCCAGGCAGACGAGCTGCTGGGGCTCCGCTGATGGGAGGCACCTCCCATTCAAAGGTGGGAAGAAAGGACAATCAGAGTACTTCTGAGAGTATATCCCCTTCTTCCCCAGTTTGCAGCCCCAGAAGCCTCCTCATTTCTGTGGCTCTGGTCCCCACCAGACAGGCCTGCTGGGGCTCTAACTACCACTCCTAAGGAGCAAGGCCGCCTCCACCCTCTGTCCTCAGAGGGAAGAATGGCAGTGGCTTCCTGCTGTTGCTAATCTCTGCCTGTGTCACCACACTCTGCTCTCCAGCCCCTCCAACACCTGGACATCTGACTCTGCACTGAATTTGCTTCCTTGTAAACACCCAAGTGCTTTCTGCTTTCCTGGTTGGATCCCACCTGACACTGTGGCAGTGCATCCCATGGATGATTTTCTATCTTGACAGCTGATTCGGTCGGTGGTTGGCATCCCCTCTTTCCTGATTTCGTCTCCTGGTAGAACGGGGTTCCTCAGCTCCAGCACTATTCACTCACTGGGTTGGGTAGTTCTTTGCTGGGAGGGGCTGTCCTGTGCATTGTAGGCAACTTAGCAGCATCCCTAGCTCTACCCAGGAGATTCCAGGAGCACCTCTACAGTCATAATAATAAAAAATGTCCCTAAACATGCTAAAGTGTCCCCTAAGGGGGGAAAATACCTTCCCCGGTTGAGAACAGATACTAAAGGGGATTTGGTAGCCATGGCTCTGTGCATACACTTTGGTTGCTCCTGGTCAGCGAATGGGGCTTCGGGGCATAGACGGCCAGGGCTCTAATCAGTGGGCCCTTGGTGGCCTCTTCTAATGACTACCATGGATTCTCAAGACAGAGGGAGAAAAAGCCATATGGACTCTAAAGACAAAAGAACCAGTCTCCTTCCTCACTGGGGAAAATGATGGCCTAGGCTGGACTGTGGCTGCAATTAGGACACAGGATTCTCACTTCCTCTATCTCTTCCTTAAGGACATTTAGAAAAGGTGGAGACTGGAGCCTCCAGGTAGGAAACAACGCATGCTCTCCATGCTCCATATGGTCTTGCCTACCCACTTACCACTTTATGTTTTTAAGTGCAAACCAGCCAACGGTGTGCACTTGGGTGAGCAGTGAGGTTTCCTCCTCCTGGTCCCTTGTCTTTCAGAAAGGGTACAAAAGGTACCGCTGGCACCATCCACACAGTGTGCCATCCTAGTTCCCCGTAGCCTGGAGGTAGCACAGTAATTTAATTAAATGTCAACCCCCAGGTATTATATTTCAAATGCAAATAGCTTGGTAATGTAATATTGTGGCTAAGACTTTAAACTCATGGAAATCTAGAAAATCAGGTTATGGTCGCTCCTAGAATTAACATTCCTCTACACATTCCTTGGACACTGGGCTTGCTTTGTGTTGCTAACTACCATCAAATACGCACCGAAGTGACTGTGTATTGGCTGGCCAGGCTGGGAAGTCTGGTCTCCAAGGTTGAGATTCTTCTTGTTAAAATGAATATCCCTTAAACTGGACTTCTGATCCTACAGTGGGAGCTGTTGCCCGGAGCTATGAAAAACAGATGGAAAAGTTTTATTCTAGCCCAGATCCACTGTTGGCAAATTGTTCTGTCTCTCTCTTTGGGCCTCAACTTCTCAAATCATTAAAAAAAAAAAATTGCTGTGCATTTCCTTCAGCAAGGTGCTATTCATAATACAGTGGGAGTCATTTTTTACTGTGCTTTGAATGCAAAATATAAGTGCAAAATACTTAAAAAGTTACTTTATTTTAGAGATTTCTGTCAGTCTTCTCTGAGCTGAGGTCTAGTGAGATGCGACTTGATGAACAAAGAACCTCCAGACCCCAGATTCTCAGTCCACAGTAAATTATCAAAGAAAGCAATCCCTACCTTCAATCATGTCCCTCATTATGGAATACAAGGGGGTCAAACAGTCATATCACGGAGAAGAAAGAGGCCTTTCCTGGAAGGACCTCCTGAAGTTACCTTGGTTACTCACAGACCTGCTTGATGATTACACGACCATGTAGCTATGTGATAAAGATGATGAAACTTTTTTTTTTCTACATAAATGATGGAAACTACGAACTTAATTTTTTTAAGTAAAAAATTAAGAGGCTCTCCATTGGACTTATTTCTCAAATGCTCTTGTACGTAGGGTGTAAAAGGGCAAAAATGGGCCACCTCCTAGTCAGTTTATTTAAGAAGCAACCACGTGCAGAAATACCAGCTTTTTAAAACAGCCAGTATCAAAATGATACTCTTGATCAAAATCAAATTTTTCCCAAATTAGGGAGAGACTTAAGTTCTCTTGAGTTTCTGAATCCTGGAAGCCCCCATTCCTCCAGAAATTCCACTTTCTCTATGCCCCCAGATCAGGTCTATCACTTCTCTCACAAGTAGATAGAGTCTCCATAGCTTTTTCCTTTCATGCAGAGTGTGCACGTTTGTGACATGGGTGGAACAGAGAGAAGGAACTGTCCAGATACTCTGAAATGTATTACTGCAAAGTCTAAGCAGCTTCATTTGGGCAATAGGCAGCTTTGCTTCTAATGATTGCCCTGGACATACATAATAAGCACCAGAGAAACGGAAGCCCTGAGCCCCATTAAAGAGAAGACAACAATGCCCTCATTTCTAGGGCTATCACATTTACTTACTTTAGATATTTGTATCCTATATTTATTGCATATTTTACTACACAAAATAACACAAGGCAACCTAAGTGAGAAACTGAGAAGGAAGAGAAAGATAGAAAAACACAAGGAGTATATCAACTAGACCCAGAAATGGATAAATGCAAAACAGCACTGAGTCTTATGTACTTGTTCTCAAGACCACATATTTGGTCCTAAGACTTTTTAGCAACAAAGCCAAAAGGGGGAAAATTAATCATTTATGAAGGCCCAAGCATCCACAAAATGAAAACAAACCAGGAGAAATCCAGAAACTCCTAATGCTGAGATGAAGGGGGTCCTCATTTAGCGAGCGTGTATTACCCATACCAAGATCATCAACCCGTAACCAACTCAAATCCCCAAAGCATCAACCTGGAATGATATTTCATATTCATATCTTTGAAGAAGCAAGCTACCTTCTGAGGACCATCTTTCCACTGAAGTTTCAGCCACTTTTAAATGTGTATATGAACATAGACACATATTACTTGCCAATATATTTTATCCAGTCTACCAATTTTAAACATGATAAAAAAAGAGTGCCTTAATGGAATGTCTAAAAGGGCAGAAAGCCCCTAAATTATGTACAAAATGATGTTTGAAGAGGGTATGTAGGTAGATTGATTATTGTTTCCATAGACACTCACAGGTGTCTACTGCCAAAATGGTTAGGAACTCTTCCATCACCAACAGCACGTAACAAATGGAGAGGTCCTGGTCTTCTATTAGGCCAAGGAAATATATTCCATATGGAGCCATTCTGATCCTTCAGTGATGCACAAAACTATAAGGACTTCCTGGAGGAGTGGGAGTGAATGCAGTCAAGCTACTTTGTGACTATTTATTTGAAATGTCAGCTCTATATACGTAGCAGGACCCTGTCAAAATTTGGCTTTAAGCACACAGAGCAGGTAACCACGTAAAAGATTATGGTGGCCATTACTGGGGAAGAGTCAGGTTTCTTTCTTTCTACAGAGGCAGGAATTAGCTCTGAGCTGGTCTCCGCACCCAGCCTCTCCTTGCCTAGGGAGATGTACATTATTATTATGAGAATCCATGATTGTAAATGTGACCAAATGGACTCCCAATCAGGAACCTGGCAGACTTATTTTTTTCTAATTACAATTTTTTTAAAGGCCTTTTTTTTTTTTTTGCCTTTGTCAAAATTTCGTCTTAGTTACAGCAATATATGTCATCGGAAGTGAGGGTCCTTTAAAATCTCATCCTCCAGAGATAATCACAGGCAACAATTCAGTGTTTATTCATACAGAATTGTTTCCATATGTGTATGTGTGTCATTTTTATTTACTTAATTTTTATATAAATGGGATCATACTCTAAATACTGTACTACAACTTGCTTTTTTTTTTCCACTTAATGATATATCTTGGGTCTCTTTTAGGTCAGTTTTTATAAACAGACATAGTTGCTACATATGCCTGCAAATGTTGTACACTGTACAAGCAGCCAGTCGATCTGCTTCACTTGTTGACCATTCCATAGCACTCCACTGCAAAGACAGCCCACAGTTGATTTAATCAAATTCCTACTTTGGAATACATCGTTAGATGTTAGATGCCTGAATGTCTGTCTTTGTCGTTATACACTACAATAGACAATACTTACACATACATCGTACCTTTATGAAAGCATTTCTGTTGGAGTCCCAAAGAGATTCATTGGTCAAAGCATACGCACATTTTTTTTTTTTTTTTTTTTTAGGTAACAGCTATTTCTAAATTTCCCTCAAAATCAAAAAAGCTGTACTGATTTAGGCGACTCACTAAGAATTGAAGGCCTACTCCCCTGTTCCTGAGCCAATAACAGCAATTATCTATACTTTAAACATACAGAAGTCTGATAGCTAAAAATTATATCTGATTTTTTATTAGAAATCATACATATAGAACAAAAACAAGAGCCACTTTATTCTTAATCAGAATGACTATAAATCCTGATGAGTAACCAAATTCTTGTTAATTCAAAGGAGTATTATACTCCTATTACATACTGTCATCAGAGAGTAATGATGAACAGTCCTAAGAAGCTATCATGGTCACTGCAAACAGCTACACCGCCTATGCACACACAACTCCAGGGGGCACCATTCATGCATACTGCACTGCATATGATTGACGGTACAGCCTCTACCACCATACATGCTAACTCTATGACAAGCTGCTTCACTGAGAATCCAGAAAGACATCCCTCTAAAATAATAATCTTAAAGTTCAAAGCTAAAACTCATTTTTTCCCACAGTTCCAGAGAGTCAACCCCACCACCGACCCAACAAATCAAACCATGTTGCATGTGATGCTAACTCAGCAAAAAGTTGGGCAAATTAATCCTTGTAAGACACTATTCATTAGTATCTAAAAGATCTTTGTCCTATTTGTTCACCCATAGGGCATAACATTAAAATGGCATGATCTCTTGTGATGTACAAAACTAGTTATTAATTTGCGCTCATTATCTAAAGACATTTGCCAGTAGCCTTTGGATATATCTCTGGTGTGCACATATGGTGTTTGACAGAGAAGATCCAGGGAGCTGCCCATGACTACAGGTGACACCATTTAATCCAAGCAGCTCATCTATAGATGGAGTTTACTCAGGGCTTCAGACTCAATTATTCAGCTGGCAAAACTGACAGGCTAGAAATGGGGCTTTCAATTATCCATTTCAATAAACATTCTCTCCTACCTCACCCTGGTATTTCTAAAACGCTGTCATTCAGGCTAGATCATGTGTATGGTCTAGACAGGTATAATGGCGTGGTGTCTCCCATGAGAGTGACTAAGCAAAGAACAAACATACATTCATTTTTCTTATTTTGCTTTATTATACATCTGTGGTTGGCATCTATACTGCCCCTGTTTTTTTGGAGCCTTTGGTGTGCTGCATCAATCCAGGTGGCTCCATTGTCTCATTACCAGCTTGATTCTCAAAGCAAAGCCCATTTGCCTCAAGATCAGTCTGTATTTCTGACAACTTTTACATTCTGAATATTACTGTTTCTTTTTTTTTTTAATTTTCTTCTGTTATTTCTTCTTTGTGACAGAATGTATTTGGTATCAAGCAATAAAATAGGGTTGCAAGAACCAATTTTTCAAGGACTGCCCTCAACAGATTGGATTAAATCCTACAATTAGCCCATAATTTGCATCTCACAACAGGAAATTCATTGTTGCAACCGCAACTTCAGTGGACTCAGTAGAATAAGCTATTGTTGAAGTAATTCCTGTAAAAGGTCATATATTTAAACCCTTCAATTTTTTTTGACAACCTCTCAGAAATGAGTGATACAGTTGCTCCAGTGTCCAAAAAAGCAATAATGTCCATACCACTTTTCTTTATAGGCTGGGTGGAATATTATTACCCCATTCATCACAGACTATTCTGGTTATAAAGTACGTTTCTTGGTATTTGAGAGACCTTTTTCTTTCACTGTCTTGAAAAAGCTTAAGGTCTCCTGGGCTGGGTGTCATTCCTGGTGGTTTTCTCGAAATATGTTACCTTCTTCTCCTCCTGAACAATGGTGACATTTAGCAATTTCCACTGAATTCCATCCTCTTAAGGGCAGAAAATGGGGAGGCTAGTTTAAGATTCCCACTTCTTTTCAATTTGGAGTCACTCCATGATCCTACTAGAAGCAGGAGATGGATTTATGGCTCAAACACAAACTCCTTCATGAGCCAGGAGGTAAGGTCAAAGAGGCAGAAGATAACAGAAAGAGGTGAAGCCCAATGGTGGACTAGACTGTGAAAATCTACCCTGAAGGCATTAAAATTCAAGCTGACAAGATTGCTAGTGTGGTCCAAACTAAGCAAATGGACAGCCGGATTCAGCCTCTAGCTGCCATTTTGAAGTGCTGGATTAAGTGACTTCTAAAACACTTTGCTTTTACGTGGCAACCATAGTTCTCAAAACACAGTAGAGTTTGTTTTTAGTGCCTAAATGTCTGTCTTCTTGCCAATTCGGAGCCATCAACATCGGTTTAACTCACAGTGTTGATGTCCTTTGATGATGTCCCTGACGTCCCCACAATTCAGAATCGACCTAAGAGTGAGGCTGTCGAAGTAGGCTTTTCTCCCTGCCTCTTAGGTTACTCAGATCCAAACCAAAAATTTGGTCGGAACGTGTTTACAACCATGTTCCTTATTTTCATTTAACCTTTTGGCACAGACTTCTCATACTTTCTGAGTGAATGTGCTTGTGAGAAATTGGGAGTCTACTGCTGCCAACCTATTCGATTTCAAGTTCCCTCTATTTAGTTTTCCTTAGGCACAGGCAGGAAAAGGGGAGGGTGCGGGGGGGGGGGGGGACGGGGGATCAGGTGCGGGGAGAGAGACAGGGAAAGTCCAAATCAAGCATGTCATTTGATTATTGCGTCAACCCTGTTGCTGTTGCCCCACAGCCCAATAAACTTTAGTGGCCCAGGATTACTCAGCTGAACACTATGTTACTCTTACCATTATCTAGGGGAGGATTTGTCAGATTCATAAATTGTTCTATCACTGAACAGGGAAAGGCAGGCAGAAGAAAAAAGAAACTTCAGAGTTCCTTTGTCTCTTATTTATGATTTTTGTTATAAATCTCTTTCTTATATATGGAACAAAAGCAGGCTTGATAGCCCTTAGTTTTAAACCATTCTCAGTCATGATATATAAATACGGCACCTCAGTAGCCTCTTGACGGAATACCAAATACAGAGTTATCTTTTAGGACCAGTGGCTCAGAACAGCCCCTCCAGGGAGCACGTGGCTTATTTCCAGCCCCCTGAGACTAATGTCCTATGCTGAGTGGGATTTCACTGATGAGACTATCTCCTGTACTGAGGGTCAGTTTTCTTAAAATACCAAGACAGGGGAGCCACAGCCAACTAGATAATGGCACGGTCTTGTGTGGCCCCCCCCTCAACATACAGTTTAAATTAACCAAATTATCAAGGACTGTGAATCTTTCCTTAGGCAAGATAATAAGTGCCCTGAAATGATCATTTATGGAAGAACAAAACAGACCAAAATGTCCCATATATCTGAATAAGTAGAGTCTAAATATATCTACTTTTAAGAGACTAGCTTTTTTAAAATTTAATTTTTTAAAGATTTTATTTATTGGAGAGAGAGGGAGAGAGAGTGTGTGCACATGCACAAGCATGCCAGAGAGAGAGCAGGGGGAGGGGCAGAGGCAGGGGGAGGGAATCTCAAGATTTCCCCATTGAGCACAGAGCCCGACAAGGGGCTGGATCTTGTGACCTGAGTTGAAGTGGAAGAGTCAGACACTTAATCAATTGTACTAACCTTTTTTTAATTGCCAAAATATATGCTTTTCAAAACGAGGGCTGTGTTATAGATTATTAGCTTTCTATAACTTCAGAACTTGAATTTCAAAGAATTTTTATCAATCTTTTTTAACAATCACAGAAATAGGAGGACAAATAGAGAAGAAATAAGTACATTTAGGTAGATCCTGGTATTGCTGCTGGCAGAGTGCCTCAGTGGAAGAAGTTATATTCCTGAGATCCTTACTTCTAGGAGAGCCACATGCCCAGGACATTCACATCTGACCCCGAGGAAGCAAAAAAAAACCTTATTATGTCAAGTCACTAAGATTTCCAAGGTTTGTTTGTTTCTCCAGCAGAGCCTAGCATACCCTAATATACTAGGTGGTCTAACCGTTGTTATTAAACAATAACAACACAATATCAACACATCTCTGTTGATTACTCCTAAATATATCTTCCAGGGCAGCACCCCCAAATAGATATAGATACATATGTAGATATATGTACATCTGTACATACACACACACACACACACACACCTAACTTGGTTTTTCTGCTTAGATAGCTAATGGTCACCTTAAATTTAAGATTGCCAGAGAGAATCCCCTCTTCACCAAACACACATACACACACACGTACACGCACAGTAGGTCTCTACTAGTCTTCCTGTCTTATTAAATGGCATCAATATTATTCAATTACTCAGAGGCATCTGGAATCCAAGGTCCACATCCTGGAAAGTCAACTATCTGTTTTGTTATCATACAGATGAGGGGGCTTGTTAAACTTTTCTTGGGAGATATTTCTATCCTTTGTTTCAAATACATGAGGTAAGAGGAAAAGAAGATGGGTAGTCTATTGATTAGATTGTAGAAACCACTTGGAATCACTTTCAAAAATTTTCTTGGAAGAATTCACAATCTAACATTTCAAACTTTGCTGAGGCTTTCCGCGATACGAAATGGAAAGAGCCGAAGGCGTGTGACAATGGGCAAAAGAATAGTAAGACTTGTAAAGTGGAAATGCTGACAACTATGAAAGTCACAAATCCAAAATACAGAAGCTCCACCAAAACTAAACAGGTCTACCTGAATCCACTGTCTGACTGTTTCGGTCTACCATGAGCTTCAATTAAATCTTCTTAAACCTACAGTTTCTGCTTGTCATCCCTTCTGAAAAAATCTAGAAGGGTCCCTCAGTACCATGGAAATAAAGTTTAGATTTCCTGGTCTGTCATTCAAGATCCTTTCCAGTTGCATTCATTCATTGTCATTCAACAATTTTTAAAAAAAGGTTTTGGACTATTATTGCTGTAGTTCCCTATTTAAAATGCTTTAATGATGAGTAATAACAACCTGTGGCTTTCGACCAAGAACAAATATGACAAAGCAAAGAAGTTCCACAAATAAAGAAGATCTGATAAATTCTTACACCACAGAATAGGAAATGCGCAAGCTTCAGTGCAGAGTTGCTATGAATTCATAGGCTATACTGGTAGGTTTCGAATTTGATCGTGCACAAGAACTTTGCACAAAATGCTTATATTCTACTTATTTCATATAAATTTATGTTATTCTTCTCCTTTGCACTGATGCTCATCTGTTCACTCTGCGTGGTGTGCTCTTCCCAGCAACACTAACCTGCACGTCCTTCGAGACCAGGGACTCCTGCCTCCAGGCTTATCTATATTCAAGATGCTGCTTCATCTTTGGCAAATGCAAACCTGATCATATCACTCTGCTGTTTCAGAGCCCATGGGCCCACAGGGGGCACCTGAGTGGCTCAGTGGGTTGAGCATCTCTTACTTCAGGTCTGGTCATGATTTCAGGGTGGTGAGATCGAGCCCCTTGTTAGGGGGCACTGAGCATGGAGCCTGCTGAGAATTCTCTTTCTCTTTCTCCCTCCCCCCACTACTCTTTCTCTCTAAAATAAATAAAATTCTAAAAAATAAAATAAAATAAAAGCCCTTGGGCCTACAGAATAAAATGCAAATGTCTTTGCCTGGCATGAATGACACAATCTCTCCCAAACTTTCTTTTCCAAACTAATCACTGGCCCAAATTCCCCAGCCTTCCAAATACGTGTATTTTGGCTTTAGTGGACCACTTATGCTTTCCAAATGTACTCTATCTTCTTATTTCTTTATGCCTTTTTCCTAAAATATCCCTTACTGCTTTGTCTGCCTGGTGACTCCACTTGCTCTTGAAGGCTCATCCCAAAGCTAATTTCTGAGCATTTTCTGTCTATATGCCTCCCTTCCCACCAGGTAATAGTGCCACTACCTTCAATTAGGTTGAGATTGCTCACTCATCTCTGACGCCACAGTACTGCAGATATATCTCATCTGGGGTGCCTTTTTTTTTTTTTTTGTTATTTGTTAATACCTATTTCCTGTCTTTTACAGGTTACTACAAAATATTTAAAACACTCGAAACGATATAGAGAATAACACAACAAAAGGCCAGACAGTGAGAAATAAGGTATTACAAATACCCTTCCTATACTATACTATGTGTGACTGGGTAGCAGAGGCCTAAAGAGATGAGAATGCTAAGGCAGGGTGCCCAGGGCCACGTGCATTAGAATACACCACAAAATACAATGTTTGACTTTCATGCACATAAATGCAGGGGCAGGAAAGCAGGGTTTGTTCTTTCTTTTTTTAAGGTTTTATTTATTTATTCATGAGAGACACAGAGGGAGAGGCAGAGACGTAGGCAGAGGGAGAAGCAGGGTCCCCACGAGGAGCCTGATGCGGAACTCGATCCCAGGACCCTGTGATCATGACCTGAGCCAGAGGCAGACGCTCAACCACTGAGCCACCCAGGCATGCCCAGTAAGGTTTGTTCTTGAAGAGGGCAGAAACTCCCTACTTGAAGGGCAGCCTGGCACAGAGATAGACTCAACTACCCAAAAGAACACCACAACTTCTATGAGACCAACAGCGGTAACCGCTTCCTTGGCTTCCCAACACCCATCCATAACCTCAGGGCAGTCAGCAACCTAAGAGCTTCATCCATTCAACAATTACCACTCCACAGTCTCCTTTAGGGGGCCTACCTTCCCTCTGATATGGAACTAGAGAGGAAGCAACCTTGAAAGGAGAAGAAACCAAGACTGAAATCTTCCCCCCTAGGTTTGGTAAATTGACTTGGAAGAGCCCTTTAATAAAGAGAAGCCTGGGCATATCCTTCAGCACCATCATAGGAAGTAAAAACAGACCCCAAGCCAAGCCCAGCAATGAGTAGAGGCTGACAAGAGCTGTGAGAAGGGAGTCAAGAGGGTACACCCTGCCATGATACATGGCTTCATTAACTTTATTAAGAATCAAGAAAGAGATGGGAAGATTTTAGTACTATTATCATGCTAATCACATCTACAGATGACACTAAATCGGGAGGTGTTCCCAACAGCAGTTGCAGACTGGCACACAATACCAAGCCATATGTGGGTCTTAGTAAGAGATGTCAAAAGTACCACAATGAGGCTCTGGTTGAAAAAATGCAGATGATCTATCTGGGGATGAATAAACTTAAAGACAGAATTTAAGTTGAAGGCGACTTCTGGATGGCAGTAATAGAGAAAACAACAAAACCGTGAGCTCATGGTAAAGAGCCAACAGGAGGTTAGGCAAGCACTACCGTGCAGCAATTCTCTGAGCTAGTAAAATGTTCAGCCACACACAGGGGCATCCCCAACCGTGGCTACGAGTCTGTGTCTGTGTGTCAGCTATGAGACCAGGCTTGGAACACTGCAGGCAATTAGGGGTAATGTGATGCCTCAAAGGGAATTTAGAAAAGAAAAGAAAAACAAATCAAAGGGAGTGAAATATGAGGAAAGGCACAGGCGATAAAATGAACATAATTTGACTAAATAACAACCTGCGGGACTATGATAACCATCAAAAGAGCGTAAAAATCCAAAATGAGGCCTAGAGGTCTACTGGTCTGGCCGCTGTTCTGAAAAATACCCATAGTCGCATCTGTTAGAAAACTCAATAGAAAGTCAGTGTGTTGCATCCATCTAATTGAAGCATGGGGACTCTGTCGTGGATAATAAACAGACCCGGGTTCCTAGATGTTCCGTGTGCCTCAAAATCATTATTCAAAATTTGTGGACAGAGAACCTCTGGGAGGAACTCAAGAGCTATTGCAAGGAGGCCCTTCAATCCATAGACACAAAGTCACTCAGTCCTGCATTCAATGAATGTTTAAGGAACGGGTACCGTATGCCCACACTGCACTTGGCACTGAGTACAGTGTCTTCAGTAAATAATATGTACATACATAACTCTATGTATTTATTAGAGAGCTGTGAATGGAAAAAGCAGAGTATAAAGGAAAGCAAACGGTTTTAAGCAACAGAGTCATGATCTATTCTGGTTTTTCAAAACATACATATCTACTCTCCATCAAGGATACCTAGTGTATCCACTTTCAAAATGCACATCCCTGGATGTGTAAAAATTGCAAGCTAATGCCTAACTATGTATCCATGTATATAATCGTATATACACACAGGTAGATAGATAGATGGGTGATCCTTCAGTAAGAATTTAGAAAAGCAAAGCAAAGGAGTGAAATATGAGAAAGAGCACAGGCATAGACTGTGTGTGTATACACGCATTTAATTATATATTATGTACATATATTTAAAATAAATATTCTTAAATAAAATAATTTTCTCAATATATTTTTTTTTGTAGTCTCATCTTCTCATGTTCAAAAATAGGAAGTTGGGGTCCTGACAGAAAGGTAATGGTTGGGCTATCTTCTGAGACCTCTGGCTTCCTACTGCCACAGCCTCAAGCCCACATCTGATCTTGGAAACGTTTTCAGATTTAGCCTCATCCGTATCAGAGATGTCTGTTACTGTAATGTGCAGCCTTTACATCTGATGTTTTACATCAACTGGACCTGAGGAAGGTTCTATTCTGAGGAATGAATCTATAGGTTACGGCCTTATAAGAAAAGATGAACCAAGTCAATAATGTTCCTTTCTTTGGGGTCTGGAACTGGTATTCTGAGAAACTGGGCGGGTTGAGACACTGGGAACAGTGTTAAAGCTCGAGGTCACTATGGCCAGGCAGAAGCAAAATCTGTAAGCAGAGAGAGAAAGGAGAAGGGAGCCTGGATCCAGGGGAACAGAGGTGAGCAGAGCCCTGTGGCCCTTGATACACAGGGGAATAACCCTAATTCCCAAGTTTTCAGTTTCCAATTCCAGTTTTCCTAAGACCTTGTGAAATTTCTTGAGTTTGGATCCCATGTAAGTTTCTGTGGCTTAGAACAAGTCTCTCTCTCTCTCTTTTATTTTCGTTACTTAAACTAGTTTGAGAAGGTGTCTGATGCTCACTCCAGCCCACTTCCCTTGAACACCTACTTACTACACCGCTCTTCTGGCCGTAACCCAGCTCTGTCTGAGGAAATACAAATGCCGTGCAATGAACTGGCTCACACAAATGAAAAGTCTCAAGCTTCCTGTAGGCATCGTGAGATCCGGCTACCTTTAGAAACTGACATCTGAATCTCTCTCTCTTCCTGTTGTCTCTCTGTCCCTCTTTTCACTCTGTACTGGTTTTCTTCACAGACAGACCCTCTCTCCCTGGTAGTCCCCAAAAGCTCTAACCTTCATCGTTTTTGCAACTGCACTGTAGCGGTAAAACACTTCCAGAGGTGACTCTCACTGGCTCTGGATCACATCTCCTTATGACAGTCACCACGGTCAAAGAGATGAAACATCCTGATGGGCCAAGCCTCCATCACAGTCCACACTGCAGTCCAGCCAAGTAGTGGCTCCATCAAAACAATACAGGTGCAGGGGGAGGAGCTGTTCTAAAGGAACTCAGGTGATATCAGGATGAGGGGAGTGGGTAGCAGGAGGACAAAAATAATAGAGGTCCACGAGTCCAGTCTAAGCTCACCTCTCATTACTCTTTCATATGGACATCCTTTGGGCCAGAGGCCAGTGTCCTCACAGCCCCATCAACACAAAAATCATTCCTCTCTCCACATATTTTTTAGGACCCCTCTTCTTAGAAAACTATGTATCTCCTTCATCTTTAAAAGTACAATTCCAATCCTTCCTGCTCCATGAAATCTTCCCTTATTCCAGCAAAGCTTCACTGCTTGCTTACTTCTCTCATTCTCTGCAACACATGAGGAAGCAGAGAACCTCCAGTGACACCAAATAACACTCCAGGATATGGTGAGTCCTCAAAATTTGCGAACGCACCCGCTCACCAACACTCATTTGTGAGCCCAAACTCAGTACTTGCAGCACTTCCATGGACATGCCCAGAGTGGCCAGGATTTTGAGTCACTGTGGCCAATCGAGGACACAGGACAGAGGACAGAGCATTCCTGTCTCCTTATTCCAACGCTCACATTATAAACAAACGTCCTTTTAATTGTTATGTGGTCCCAGTTTCTTTTCTTTTTGCCTCTTTGTGGTTTTTATTTTTTTATACAGTGGTAGTTGTGGTCGTGATTCTAACTGTTTAGAATGGTCCCAAATACAGTGCCAAAGTGCTGGCTAGTGTTCTAGGCACAAGAGGCCGTGATGAATCTTACAGAGAAAACACGTGCCCCAGATCAGCTTCGTCCGGGCATGACTCAAAGTGCTCTTGGCTGCGAGTTCGGTGTTCATGAATCAACAATATGTATTAAAGTGTTTTGAAGCAGAAACGCACATAAAACAAGGTTCTGCGTGGGGCGGCTGACAAAATGTTGTGACCAGAGGCTTACAGGAACCAAACCCTGGGTGTCCCCAGTAGCAATCTTCAGTTTTTCTTAATTCAGTGTTTGCACTGACTTCACAGAACTACCCCACAAATAATAAGAATCAACCCTGTGTGTGTGTATCTTTATAAAGCTACTCCATTGCATACTCTTGGCTGCTCCCCAGATGTACCGAGTTTTCCAAGCACACCACCGGCTCCCTTAGAACTCATAGTGTATGTGTTCTGTGCATAGCAAGGTGCCCCGCAGGCAACTTCGAAACTTACTGATTTATGGGTATTTTGGTCAGTTACAGAACTTACATCAATTCAGCTTAACTCATTCAGTTGTTCCCACACCAAAAAACCTTCTAGAACATTATCTGCTATGTTATTGTTTATAGTTGCTTTCCTCTAGGTATGTGGTAGATCTATTCAAATTGCTGCAATTACCCAAAAACTATCTTTCATTTTAATGGTAAAAGGGAGTGAAGGAAGCAAGAGAAATTTGGTAAGGAAACCAACTTCTTCACCCTTGGTAGACAGAGGTTTGCACCTTTGTCTCCGTGGCCAGAGACCAGTGCTACTGAGTACATAGGTCTCTCTCTGGCACGCATGAAAATCACAGCACATACTTGTATCTCTGGTTCACCATTGCTTTTGCTAAATCACGTGCCACACACTCCTTTATCCTAGAATCTTGCTGGCAATAAGACACTTAAAAACCAGCAAATTTTTCCTCAGTCTGACTTTGGTGTTCTCATAGGAGGCTTCTTTGTTTCTCAGACTTTTACTTTCGACCAACATTGGCTTTATAAATCTGCATGGGGAGTAGGTTATTGTTCTGTTCTGTTTCAGTTGAGGGAAGAGGCATATTTGACATCAGGGGGAGAAAACGGGAGGGGAACGTATTAAGTTTCTGTACGTTATACAATAGATGGAATTCACTGAAGAAAAGGTTCAGCTGGGTCTTTTCTGCTTGTAGCCCTGAGCTACTGGGCAACTGTGCTGGATTTCTTACAGGCCTGATTTCCCTTCCAAAAAGGATCCCAAGAGTTCAGGCTAGATGACGATGAAAATGATGAGGATACTGATAACTTCTATTATGTTTACACTTTCCAGACACAATTTCATTTAATATTCAAAATAAGCTTACAAAGTTGATGCTATGATCATTCTCAGTTGACATGTGAGGAAGCTGAATTGCAAAGAGGTGCAGTGTGGCTGAGTGATAACTCTATGCTGACACAGCTACCAAGTCATGGCTTGAATCTAGGCAGTTTAACTCAATCACTTGTCTATACAGGCTGGTTAATACAGGCTGGTTAATCTCTAAGGTACCTTTGTTCTCAAACATTTTATGTTTTTTCCCCAAGATTTCTCCCTTTTGCTAATCAAGGTCCCATGTCAAAGACCCTGGTCTGTTTAAGTTGGATATAATGGCATATATAAAGTTGAACTGAAGAAGATGGAGTAGAGAGGAAGGAAAAGGGGGTAGGAGAATTCTGGAACCCAAACTTCTGATGGTCTTAGAAACTATATAATCTATCCTACTAATTCAGTTTTAATTATATTGATAAGTAGGTAGGGCCTGGACTATTATTCAAGATAGAACATAACCTATGAGTAATTCTTCACATTACTTCTTCCTTTAAAAAAAATCCTATAGGAACTTCTGGATCATATTAGCATGAACAAATCAAACAATTCTTTTAAAAAATAATAACAGCGCAGTATTCTTAGAATAAGATTTGAAGGCATGGTCTGTAAAGGCTGGGGAGGCTGTGGATACATCCTGGGAATTCTCCTGATGAGGGAAGAGGCAAAGGTTCATGGTCAACCCGAGCCCCTGACTTCACCAAAGACAAAGAGTCGAACCTCCCATGAAGAAAAGCAGGAGTGTAGGGGTTGAGCTTCATAAGAAGGCACAGCACCTCCCATCCATGATGCCCTTATTTATTTGAGAGAGAGAACACACAAGTGGTGGGGAGGGATAGAGAAAGAAGGAGAAGTAGGCTCCCTGCTGAGCAGGGAGCCTCACTCAGGCTCAATCCCAGGACTCCAGGATCATGACCTGAGCCAAAAGCAGATGCCTAAACAACTGAGCCACCCAGGAGCCCCACAAAGTTTTTAAAACTAAAGAATAAAAGACCTGCTTGTAGCAGACAAGCCACCTTGTCAGGAAATTATGGCAGAAGCTGTCATCAGTGAGGGCTCCCCATGGCCTCCCCCACAGGAGGGGGTGGGTGACAATGGCTGGTTGCCATTGCATCCTGATAGCACATGCCCCCAGGATGAGCTTCTAGACAATGTCCACTGCTTAGAAAGGCTCACTAGCAACTAAATTTAGACTGGTTTCTATTCCAAGCCCAGGGCTCCTTCATGGCTGACTTTCTTTTCTAAGAGTCTGTGATGGTGGCTTGTTTGATTTAAAGAAAATCAATGAAGAGTTACATGAGAGGGAAGGAAATAGAAGACCAGGTAGTCCCAGGTTAAGATGAAAGTCCAAATAAAGGGCGCCACATGCACACTCTCTCACTCTCTTTCTCTTTTCCTCAAAGCAAAGAGAATGAGAGGCTTTGAGGTAGAGTGGAAACCATTTTGTTGGAGAGGAAGCATTTTCTTCATCTTTAGAGTAGAATCTGATCGGCCTAATCCAGTCAAAATGGCAGCTATTTGCAACAGGATGACTGACGAGGGATAGACTAGATGGAAAGATAACATGATCTCAAAAGGCACCTTGTGGTTTTTGTAGGGGCTGAGGTCATCCATGCATCATGGACTTCCTTTTACCCTCTTCCCTTTCCTGGCAAATTATTGGTGTGTACAGGATAAGAAACATGCACAGATTGATCCTCTTTCCATCTTCCCTAAAGTGGGAAACCCAGCTGACCTTCACCTCTGACCAGGTGAGATCTCTTTACTGCACAACCAGGTTAGATTAACTGGAAAGATTTTCACAGGTATGACATTTCTCTCCAAGCCTGAGCCCTGAAATCCCAAGCCTTCCTGGAAGCCATCCATGCCCCTGTTCTCCATCAGGAACCAAAGCATTTCCATGAGTCTCTTCAAGCCCCTATTGTGTGTGTTATTTATGATCTTAGTGCCTTTTCTTTTCAGGGTATTGGTCCATAATAGTGCCGTCTGGGTTATTTATGACACAAAGAATAACTTAAACCACATTAGGAACTTCCACATTATAGGGACTTTAGAGAGCTACATTTTTCTAGTTATGGTTAAACTACTGCAGTGATAAATCCAATCGTAAGAGTGCAAGAGGGAATCCACAGGACAGGTGTTACCCATTAGTCACCGCAAGAAAGTATAGGAACAAATGCTGGCTCACAGATGCTTCAGTATCTCTTCCCAAGAATGGCTGTGGGAATCCAAAATGGTAAGGAGCAAGGGGGTTGTGAAAGCCAGTAATGAGAAGAGATGGGTAAGGCTATGGTGGAAGGGGAAGGAGGGAAAGCGAAAGAGTCAAGTTGGTGTGCTACAGCACAGGGGACAGAAAAACAAAGGGGTGCAGAAGTATGTCTATTTCACACTCTCATCTCACGTGAGTTCTGTGGATTCCCCCTTGGGTCTATGAATAAGCTTCCACAGTGGGTTAGACATCCACAGTGAAATACCTAGACAAATGGCATATCCAGGATGCCAGCTGTGATCATTTCCTCTTTTTTCTACAATTTAGTTTTTTATCCATGAAAATCAGAAAACTATTTCCCTTTTCCTCTCCCCATGAGTACAGTAGTTCAAGAAATATTTATTGAGCACCTATCAAGGCTGGGCATGGTGTGAGGCACCAAGATAAAATATGATTAAGATACTCACAAGGAAGTCATAATTTACTGGTGGAAACAGACCCAAAAAGAGATCATTATAATATAACAGGGGACTTTCATGATGGAAATACGGAAAGGGTATTGTTCACAGAGCACAGAGTTTGTGGAGTCCCTGCAGGATGCACGGGTGTGAAATGATAAAACCTGGACTGGAATCCTTGCCTCTGGTCTCTAGGAGGCTTCAACAGCTTCCACGTGCCCAAGAAACACAGGACAACTCAATGCCATCAGACTTTGACTCATTGGTACAGAAGTCAGACTATGTAACTTCCAAACACAGGGACTAGCCCAACAAAAATGATCAAAACTTCTTAAGAATCAGTTTCAAATGCCTTAAGTGCAAACTACTGCACATGTTTAGAGAGCATACTCTCTCAGGATTGGCAGGCATTCAGAAGACAAGGCCCTCCATTCAGAGTGTGACATCCTCCCCCAAACCCTAAAGAGTTTGGTTGAACACCTCCAACAACAGGAAACTCAATGCTTCCCAAGAGGCTCATTTCACTTTTGCACAGCCCTGGTAGTTAGAATGTTCATCAGCTTGAGATTTCCAACCATGGCAACTGAAATGTTACTAGAAACTCACTCATTCATTCAACAAATATTTATTAAACTATCACTGTATGCCATGTGCTGTTATTAAGAATTCAGTAAAAATATAAGTATATAAAGCAACTTTATCGTAGAGTTCTCACATAGAGATCACATCTTGCTGGCCTAGATCCAGTCCAGTTTTCTTTGAAGATAAGCAGACTAAACTCCTCTTAGAAGATGTGCAACCCATGCTTTGATCATTGTTCATTCTTCACTTGGCTAATAATAGGGTGCCTTCAGATATATGGCAACGAGCAAGGCCAACATGTACACACTGCCCTTGCGGGGCATACAGTCTATTTGGTAAGGACAGCCCAACCTCAAAGCCGAGTACTTTAAGAGCAACTTTGCTAAGAGCCAGAGAATAAACTACACCCTAGTGGTCTGAGCATGTAGGCACACCCAGCTGGGCCATAGTGAAGCACTCCATATGGCTACTTCCTTCCCACTGGATTCCTCTGATGGAATCCCTTCACTTCCAAGGAATCCCCTAGTCATTGTTTCCCTTTGTTCTTCTCCAGCACTAAATTTGGCATTATTCATGCACATGCTTTCTTATGCATCTCCCCCTCTATACCTTCAGTTCTAGGAGAACAAAGATCATACCTACTTTGGATACCACTGAATCTTTGCCCCTTGGTTTTACAGCATGTGCTGTGAGGCACTTACTATTATCCCCATTTACAAAAGGTGAAAGTAGGACTCAGCCACAGATGTGGGTGGCACGGTGGCAATCAGTTAGTCCTGGTCCTGCCTGGTACTACAGCCTTGTCTCAACTACTATGTTGTCCCCTGACACCACTGGTGATTCATCTCCTCTCAGCTGCTGCATTTGTTACGATATCAATTAGGCCGAATTAACCAAGATGCCAAAACTAACTGTGGCTTAAAGAAGACAGAAGTCTATTTCTCTACCATGTGAAGGTCTGGGATAAGGTCGACAGTTCTACTGGCATTTAGGCACCTTCTCTCCTGATGCTCAGCCATCCTTAGTACATGGCTTCCCTCACGAGAGCCAGAACAGTTGGTCCCACTTCCATCCTCATGTTCACAGTCAGCCAGTAGGAAAGCGGGAAAAAAATAAATAAATAAAAGGAAAGGAGAGAGCCTGTCCCCTTCCTTCAAGGATATAACTGGCAGGTTGCCCATGTGGCTTCTCATTGGCCAGCTTGTAGTCCTGTGGCCATGCCTGGCTGCAAGGAAGATGGGATATGCAGACTAGGAGTCATGTGCCCAACTAAAACTTCATGCATTAGATAAAAAAGGCAAATGGCTATGTCCAAAACCTGACTTCAGGAGTTACAAGTTCTCATTAATAAGGCAATAGAAATTACAGTGAGATAGAAGGGAGGAAAAAGGAAGGAGTTAAAAAAAAGAGGAGGCACAACTGCCAACAAGTAGAGGTAAGCTAAACTTCTTCTCTTCCAGGATTCTCTACCTTCTAAACTCTTTATTCTGAGGATTTATTTCTGGAATGAAATCCTTGACTCTCAGGAACTGTTAAACTATAGGATATTATGGTTTCCTGTGCTCTGGGCTAATCTCTAAGTTATGCCCTTTGAGTTTTGTGAATGAAGTGCAGTGAGGGGATGTAGAGTCCTCTTTATAAATGCAGAATAATCTTGAGAACTTTGATTCCCAAAAGTGTAACTGATGTTTAGGTTTGTCTCAGTATTACAGAAAAAAAAAAGAAATGGAACGTGGGCTCCCTTCCCCTAAATAACTCCCCTCAAAAGTATCAGAAAAGAAACGTACCTGAGAAATTTATTTTCTCATACAGTAAGTCTTTTAAAATTAAGGTTTTAGAAAAGCAAACTGGAAGTCTTCAATGTTCAAGGCACACTGTATTATACTTTCCTAATTACACAAAAATATTGCTCCTCTTGAGAGGCCCCAGTGAAGGCTGATATCAAACTTTACAAAATCTTTAAAAGTCCAAAGCATTCATCAAATAAATGCAATTAAAAAAAACTAGAGAGTGTAGCTTTGCTACACTTGAGTGAAGTATACAATTATAAATAAACTCTAATTAATTCCTTTCCATTTCTTTGTTATTATCCACATGAACCCTATTTAAGTAAACTCATAAATGACTTTGCTAAGCCGGAAGCTTATGAAAGACACATCTTCCTTCCTACTTCTTTGACCACATTTCATTGCTTAAAATGATAGAGTGGTGATAAGATGAGATTTTTTTTTGGACTCTAGGTGACTTGAAGGATTGATAAGATATAAAAGACATACCCAGGGGTGACACCCAATGAACCACATTCTCATATTATATTCTCCCTTTGAGTGGGCCTGGAACCTATAACTTACTTCTAACTAATGTAATAAGGTAACGGTAAAGGGATTTTGCAGATATAATTAAAATTTCTCAGCAGTTGACTACATTAATCAAAAGGAAGATTATCCTGGGTGAGCCTAACCTAATCAGAGCAGTCCTTTAAAATAGCATCTAGAGGTCAGAGCCATCAGCAGAGACTTCCCCACCCTCTTCTACCCCCCACTCTGGCTTTGAAGTAGCAACTGGCCGTGAATTCTACAGCTGCAAGAAAATGAATTCTGCAAACAACCTGGGGGAGTTTGGAAGCAGATTCATCCCTAGTTGAACCTGCAGATGAGAACATAGCCCAGCCAACACTTTGATCCCTGCCTTGTGAAACCCTGAGCAGGGAACCCAGCTAAGCAAAGCCCAGATTCCTGACCTACAGGAACTATGAGATAATAAATGGATATTGTTTTAAGCCACCACAACTGTGATAATTTGTTATAGAGCAAAAAGAAACCTGATACACAAGTTGTAGCCTCAACATGTGCCAGTGTGCTAAAGGGACAGAGAGAGGCGCAGAGCTCTTCGGAAGCAAATTTTTAATCTGTGCTCACCTCTTACTCCCAAAGCTTTTTCTCTTTGACATTGCTTGCTGCCATCCTGCCTTCAACCTCAAATCAGGTTTCTGCCTATGATTCAATCTTTGGCTCCCTATGAGAAATCTTTTTAATATAAAATTAATATATAAATAAATTTGCTCTTGGAGCAGTGCAGTGTGGAACAGAACCTGCCAGGCTCTCTAACGTCCATCACAAAGAAAGACTGCAGAGGGGAGGGGGAAGGCAGAGCTTTATCCTCCACGGGGAAGCAGAGAATTCATAGTGATCTTATTGCAGATGTAAAATTAGGTCAGGGGCTCTATAAACTGATTAAAGCTAATGCTTCACGCTTCCAAGGAAAACAGCGGATACAAAAGGGAATGATCTCTGGCTCAGGATAAGAAGGAAAGGAGAATGCTCTATGTTCGTAGGCAGTCCAATCATGCAGGATGCTTGGCCAAAATGAACATACAGGAAAGGAGCATCTAAAGAATAGCTGGGAAAACTTCTAAAAGCCAATCGTAGTCAGGCTACACACACACAAACCTAAAATGAGGATTAAAGTGAGCACACCAGTGGCTTGAATGTTCTGAGGTTCAGGAACTCTAAATCACCATGCTTTTCCCCCAAATTAATCTCTATCTGCAGCTCTTAGCCCTCTGGTACCTTGTGTCTTGGCACCTATTTTACAGGCAGCTAGGTTTGAAATATTCTGTTCTGTGCCCCTCAGAAGTCAATGTGTTGGCCATTCACGGTAATTTCAGTGTTTGGATTAGGAAGCATAAATAACACAGCTCTATCCCCAAGACTCTTCTTGGATCCCCATTTTTAACCCCAACTTCCTTAATTTCATCTCCCTTTCCCTTCACTGATATTTCTTCTTCTTGGTCTCTTCTCAAAGTGAGAGAAAAGCCATTTTTATTAACCTTATGTCTTAGCCTTTCCCTCCTGCTCCCAAGGGAACACTTAAAAAAAATCTGGTCTACATTCTTTGATTTGTCTTATGGATTCCCCAAGCAACCCAAGTCACTACAAAAGGGTTAAAAAGACAGATTCTCTATAGAGTAGTAGCATTATTTGCAATGCAAATATCTCTGATTTGAATGGGAAATATTTTATTGAGTTACTAAAATTTCTTCACCTTTTTTTTTCTTTTTTTTTTAGTGTGTATATATGGGGGAAATAACAGCTTGGTAAGAACATAGCAATTCTGATTCTAAATACTGATATAACTACCATGGAGAAAATCACCTGATTTACATGCTTGATTGACACAACATGAAATGAAGAGTTGCAGGTCTGGGTAAGGCTGCGGGTCACCTGTAGGTGGCTATTGGGCCAAATGCCTCAATCTAGAATTTAAATCAAATGTCAAAGAAAGACACCTGAGATTTGAACCAGTTACATTTTCATTTAAGTCATGACCAGAGTCATTCAGTTCCAATTTGGTTACCAGTCTACTGGTAACTTAGGAAAACACCACACAAATTATTTGGTCCATACGGAGCAGAAAGTAACAGGTCCAGTTTGAGTTCCATGAAAAATAATGGATTTAGTTTTGGTACAACTCTCTGTGAAATAAGTTCAATGCCAGCTAAAGGTATTCAGTTTTCAACATGAGAATGAATGTTCAGAATGATTCATCTGTCTCCGTACCATCTCTAAGCCACATCACCAGCTCTGGCCAGGAAGGTCACATAAAGTTGGCTCTTGTGGCTAAACCCTACGGATGATGCTTAGACTAAAGCCCTAGGGTTACTCTCAGTCCACTTCAAAATGGCTTAAGTTTTCAGGAAGTAGAGAGAAATAAAAAGAAAGAAGAGAGAAAAAATTAGAGCTCCTAAACTACCTAGTTCTGCTCTAGCTCCTAGAGCAGAATTTCTTCATTCTGGTGCATCATATGCTGTTGGTGCATCACATGTTGAAAAAAAAAAGTTCCTCGGATCCCATACCCCCTAAGAAAATCCTTTATGGAAAAGGCATTCACCTTCAATGTCACTTGAGTCCTCTACAGTGACAGCATAAATAAAAGCCAATTTTATGAAATTAACTAAAATGAAACCATGCAGCAGCAACTTCTCCTCCATTAATAAAATCCATACCTCTCCTCAAAAACCTGTTGGCTCACTGTACACTATTTTAAGTATTTTAATTTAAATTTCTTATTTCTTTTGCTCAAACGGATCTACTAATAGATCAGATTGATTGCCTATGTACCATCTACCATAAGCCTTTAGGACATGCTAGATCTTTTGGGTGCGACCAAACCCTTCTCCATCCAGAACTAAAAGGTAGCATCCTCCTCTTGACATCTGTACCATATTTCTGCCTTGTCAGTATCACTCATGCCTCTTGGAACCACCAATGGATCTTCACCTAGCAAGTACCAGTAAGAATAAAGTAGGAACTGACACAAGTCAAAAAAAACTTGAGTGTGAGGCAAGCTGAAGCTTTGGAAAGATGTATTTAGTAGGAAAAGAGGGAATGTGGAGCAAGCTCAGGGTGCAGGAAAGGATAAACAGAAACAGAATGGCCAGGCAGGCTGCCCAAAGCATATATTGCTCAAGAGGGGACTGCAGGTGAGACACGGATTCCCAGGTTAGTGGGAAGCAAAGAAAACTCATGGGAAAATGGTCGGACCCAAGAAAAGTGACTTAATTCCAAGACATTCTTAATTACCTCAAAGGATGCACATATTAAGAATGTCATGCTACTTATCAAATTACAACAATAATAATTAATAATGCTGCTTTGCCAAGAATACCTTCATGCTCTACAGAAAGATCATCTTTTTAAAAAGCATAGTTATTGGGATCCCTGGGTGGCGCAGTGGTTTGGCGCCTGCCTTTGGCCCAGGGCGCGATCCTGGAGACCCGGGATCGAGTCCCACGTCGGGCTCCCGGTGCATGGAGCCTGCTTCTCCCTCTGCCTGTGTCTCTGCCTCTCTCTCTCTCTCTCTCTCTCTATCATAAACATATATAAAAAATAATAAATTAAAAAAAGCATAGTTATTTGGACTTCAAGAAAAGTGATGAAGATAGGTAGAAGGTGCTGGAAGCATCATGTTCTAGAGTACAGAGTACTAGGTTAAGAATTATAAATCTTTAATTTATTTGATTTGCCATTTTTTGAAAGATTAATAAAGAATAGGCCATGAGTAGGATTGTTATTCTGACTCTCCTAGAATGATAAAAGAGAGATATAGTGGATGGTGATGTAGGTTTGTTTCCTTAGAATATTTTCCAGGGCAATTAAGAAAAGTATATCCCTTATGTCCAAGACCATAACAAGATTCCCCATAGATCTCCCAACATCCATTCCCTTCCCTCTTATTTCTTTCAAATTCACTTGAAGATACTGGGTCTGAGTCCCAGTTCTGCCACTTATGAGTTATATGACCTTGGACAAGTGACTTAAGCTCTGTGAGCCCCGTACTCTCATATAATCAGCAAATAACTGCACCTACAGGTACCAGTCAAGGCCCTCCCAGGAAGCAGACAGCATACTCAAAATGATTAATTGAGGAGAGTTTAATACAGAAACTAATTATAGGGCACCTGGGTGGCTTAGTCAGTTGGGTGTCTGCCTTTAGCTCAGGTCATGATTCTGGAGTCCCGGGACTGAGGCACGCACTGGGCTCCCTGCACTCAGCGGTGAGTCTGTTTCTACCTCTGCCCCTCACCTGACTCATGCTCTCTCTCACACTCTCAAACAAATAAAATCTTTTTTTTTTTTAAAGAAACTAATTATAAAGATGAGAGCAGGATTTAGGGAAACAAGAACACAGAACCTTAGGCCTAGCAACTGCCCCTAGATCTGAAGAGGCACAGAGAGGGAATCATTTCTTAATCTGGGAATAAGAGCTTTAGGAAGAATGTGCCAGAAAGGATCTGAGGTCTTCATTAAAAGGAATACAACCAACCTCTGGCCACTTAATGTGAAGTAAATACCCTCTTGTTCTCCTCTCACTCTCTAGTCTCTTGATTTAGAGTTACCAAATCCAACTGGAAACCATAAAGCATGAGATCCCACTGATATGGTATATGCTGGTTGGCCTCCTAAGGCACAAAGCTGAATGGAGAAGGGAGAAGACCAGATATGGAAGCAAAATAAAAAAACATCCAGCAGAATACCTCATAAATGTACGGAGCCCAATTCCTCTGATGGTCCAGTATATCATTACTTCAAATCCAAGGGGTATACCTGAAATCCTATCTTCCATTTGAAGCTTTCTTTTTTTTTTTTTTTAAGATTTTATTTATTTATTTATTTATTTATTTATTTATTTATTTGACAGAGAGAGAGAGAGAGAGAGAGAGAGAGAGCGAGCGCGAGCATAAGCAGGGAGAGTAGGAGAGGGAGAAGCAGATTCCCTCCTCGATGTGGGGCTAAATCCCAGGACCCTGGAATCATGACCTGAGCCGAAGGCAGACACTTAACTGACTGAGCTACTCAGGCACCCCCATTTCAAGCTTTCAATAGAAAAAGAGAAATACTGAATATCATCTTAATCCTTTCTGAGATCCACACTCAAACCAATATCTGAACAATTTGCACATAACCTTGTGCTGTTCTGTATTAACACACATCTATTTTTTGTCTTTATTCGTACCTACTTTAAATGTTTTAGAATTATCAAATTTGAGAAATAAAATGAAGATAACATTAAATTAGGGATGTCAGTACTCTCCCATTCCATAAATATTTACTGAGCTTGGATTTTATCATCTATGCCAACTCTAAGAGACTGGTAGGGACTACTTGTAACATTGTAAGAAATTGAGAGAAATTGAAAGCTGGACCCCACACTGTAGGAAATATGTCTCCTCCAGTTGATGGAGGGAAGAATGACAGCACACACATCTGAAACCACTTTATCTTGTCAATACAAATATAAGATGACTAGTCAAATTTAAGATAAACAATGTATAGCTTTTACTACATTGCCCCACACTATATTTGGGGCATATACTAACGACTATTCATTGTTTATCCGAAATTCAATTAAACTGGGCACCCTGCATTGTTATTTGCTAAGTCTGGCACTCCTGCCCTTGAACCGAGATAAAATTCTTCACTAACCTTGACACTTGGTAGATGGGCCATCTGAGGCCCATAGTTATCAAGAAATGTCCTGATGTTACACAGCTGGTTAAAACAGAGTCAGAACTAGAGGCCAAGCTTCTATTTTCCCATGCTGTACCTCACTGTCTTACATTATAAACTTTGTGAAGATTTAAATACATCAGTAAGCCACCGAGCAAACCATCCCAAGTCACTAGGCCCCTAATGAGCTCTTTTATATTGATTGAAAATATAACCTGGAAAATGTCATAATGACATTTCATAATAGTGTTATGTTAGTTTGTAATGTACAGTATATTATACAAATTCATCAAATCCTTACAGAATTAATAGCACCATGTTACCATTCTTATTCAAATTTTAATGGGCATGAGCATCTATATTTATACTCAGGAGTTCCAAATCAGGCAGCTATTTGGTTTTCTATAAAGACAGAAAATCAGTGACAATCCAAAAACCTATTACAGCTAAAAGTGACTTAAAATGTGAAATGAAAATTTTTACCTTTTCAATCACTGAAACTGCTTCTAAAGCTACAGCATATTTAAAAGGACAAATATTTTCCTGGAAATTTTCTGATAGATGAACAAATCAGTTATCCTACAAATACACTCATGGTTGAGAACAGAGGAACACCAAGGTTACTGCCTGTGACCCCGATCCTTCTGAATCGCTCCCTCTCGACACATTTGTTTGGCCCCAGTAGTCAACAGAATTTTCTCTGCAGTGCATAGCTACAGCTCCAAAGGCAAAAGATAACTTAGGTATGTAAATTTAAAAAGTAGTTATGTCATATCATTCATGAGAATAATGTTCTCAAGACTTATTTATCATTTATCACCACGTGTGGTAGGCAGAATAATTATCCCCAGAATTACGTCCACACCCTAATCCCCAGAAACTGTGAATGTGCTGTTACCTGGCCAAGGATAATTACAGCTGTAGAAGGAATTAAGTTGGCTGATCAGATGACCTGAGGATACAGAGATTATTCTGGATTATGGGGGACCGGGGGAGCAATGTAATCACAGAGGTGGAACAGAGAGGCTGAAAAACCAGAGTGAGAGTGACGCAACGCTAGAAAGACTAGACCAGCTATTTCTGGTTTTGAAGATGGACTAAGAATGTGGGCAGCCTCTAGAAACTGGAAAAGACAAGAAAATGGATTCTTCCCTGGACTTTCCAGAAAAGAATGATTTTATCCCAGTGAGACCCATTTTCGACTTCTGACTTCCACAACTCTTAAGATAATAAGTTAGAAATTAGTGTTGCTTCAAGCTACCATGTTTATGGTAAATAAATAACAGCCATAGAAAAGTAATGCAACACTCTTCTAGAACCATCAATAATTATGTACTAATGAATTGGATCAAACAAAACATTTAGTTTATGATGTCCACTCTCAAATGTAAGAATCATAAAAAGTTAATTAATGACACAATCAAAATAAACAGGAATACTACACTGCTATCTGCAACCAATCCGACTGCTGAAGGAGATAAGAACACATGGTTAAGAAACGCTATCAAAAAACCCCAATCCTGTACTGACAAGAACTGGGTAAAAGAACAAAATGGTACTGGGCCTTGCTGAACAGACTCCTGCTAACTAGAGCTGAAATGGAAGCCATGAGAAGTAAGGCTGCATGAGAACTGAGATAAAACCAGTCACAAATGAAGAGTCCCCTTCTGATGATGAATCAGAAGGTAGGGCTAGGTCCTGGGAAGATGAAAGACTGTGAACAAAGGAAGAGCCAGCAGCATCTGTGAATGAGGACTGGGAGGATTTGCAAATGCCTCATGTGTGCAGAGGCATCTGATTAAAGCTATCATGGCATTTAGCCATATTGACCTTGTACAAGAACTCAATTTCCCAAAGTTACATGACTCTGAAAAGGCAAGCCACCTAAATAAAAAGTCTTGATAGCTAGTGGAAACCTCAGGACGTGTATAAAGCAGATATATCGTAGTGTAGTGGCAGCAACAATGAGAATCATGGAAACCAATGATTCCCACAGCATACCCTCAAGAATACGAACAGGGTGGAGATGTAAAATAAATCTCCCAGGGAAAGCCAAGAGGATGAGAAAACTTCAAAGTTCAGCATATACCAGGTTTGCTCAAGACGAGAACACCCAGAGCAACAATTGATCAAAAGTGATTCCACAATCAAGTTATTTAAATAATTTGTCCACCTGTGTTAATCAGACAAGTGAATAGAAATTGGCTGACCCAACTGACAGGTATGCTATAGATTCACAAGCAGACACACATACACACAAACATACACAGAAACAGTCAGTAGATATCCAGAACCATCAAAAAGCAAGAGTTAGAAAAATCAAAATCATTTTAGAAAAATCAACAGGAACTTAACAGATATTTGCTGAGTAATGAATCTCCAGCAGTCAGAAATAAGAATCCTTCCAACATGGAGAGACCTGGCACTTAGGTGTCATAATTTCCCCTCTGCCCACCCCACCCCCCCGACAAATGCTTACCAGGAGCATAAGCTCATACAGTTAGAATCGCAGAAAGTTTCTGTTTGCAGTAACAAATCCAGGGTTACTCTAGGTACATCATGCTCGCATCCTCACAATCAAAGAACGCAGAAAGAATGGAAGAAAGTGTTAAGGTGTTCTACAGACTATGACAGTTAGCTTCACAAGAAGAAAGTTTGCAACTCAGCTCTGACACTTGGATTCTTGGCAAGATATTTGAGTCCATGTTCCCACTTTTATAAAATGGAGATAGTAAGATAATAATGTATGTAAAGGTTCTTTGCAAATGAGGTAGGATTATAAATATTATTTCACCACAAGACACAATTTATGCTATTCTTTAACCTTAAGACTTAAAAGCCTGTAACAAAGATCACTTTGGGCCTTAAGTGGAATAATTCTCTACTATAAATGTAAATTTAATAATATGTTTGAAAATGACAACAGCAAGAATACTTGCTTTGAGTCACAGTAGCAAGTCAGAAAATGTTGGCCAAATAAATCAGGTATTTCACAATTTGGCAAGATTACTAATGCAATCAAATTCATTAGCCATAACTACTGCACTATGTAAAATACCATTGACCTGATAACAAAATGATTCAGTATATTACTTGCCTTAAAAAAAAGAAGACTGCCAAACAAATTAACTGTCTTAGAAACTTATATGACCCCTAATATACTAGTTTGAAATTTTTTGAAGCAAAGAATCAAGCAACAAACTTGGAACCTGTTCCGAAGGCTGTGTTTTTAAATACTTGGGATGTTATTTAGGCCATTTAATAGTATATAATGTATTAACATATTTAACAATATATTATTAATAGGCCCTACGGTCATCATTTAATGGCGTCTTCACTTGAACCATTAAAGAAAACCTACCACTACTAACAACAATAGCAATCTTGGGATGCCTGGGTGGCTCAGTGGTTGAGCCTCTGCCTTTGGCTCAGGACGTGATCCCAGAGTCCCAGCATCGAGTCCCACATCGGGCTCCCTGTATGGAACCTGCTTCTCCTCCCTCTGCCTATGTCTCTGCCTCTCTCTCTGTCTCTCATGAATAAATAAATAAAATCTTTTTTTAAAAAAATAGCAATCTTTACCACATAAGGGTGTCTCCCACTCCCTTTCCAGTGTCCAGCTCTTGTATGTTCTTCAAATTCTTAAAAGCAAAAAGTACAGTTGAAAATGTCCACATAAATGTGCCATAAAAATCTGAGTAGGACACACAGGGGGAACACTGCATTTTAGATCTCAGGGGTCATTTGTTTCTAAATGGCAACTTCAAGTTAGGAGGCTCTTCACAGAGGTACCTGGTGAGATTTCTATACTTGAGTCTGACAACTAAGGCACAGGCAGGACACAAGGGGTGAAGAGTGTAATCTGGTGAAAATAAAAAGCTCATGTGGAATAGGTTTCCATGCTTATTAGACATTCCCCCACCGTGAACAGGAGACAAAGGTGGGAAGGGTCAGAGTCGAAGGTTCTACTTCCTAACCACCTGTCCACCTAATATGACATGGATTTTGGGCTGAGTAATCAACAAGCCAAGCAACCCATTGTAAGAATTTCTACCTTCTGGCACAACTTTCTAGGGGGCTTACCCTGAGACCCTTATAGGTCAACAAACAGCACCTGCACTAACAGCAAACACATTCATTTACTTAAGGAATGTTCATTGAGCATCTACTATGTGCCAGGCATCGTTCTAAGCACTAGAAATACAGCAAGTAACAAAAGAAACTAAAACAAAACAAACAAAATCCAAAAAACAAAAAGCTTGCCCTCAGGGGGCTTACTTTCTGGAGAAGGTGAGACAGACATTAATGTGATAAGGGGACAGCTTTGCCTTACCAAAGAGTTGTTTTTCAAACTAGCAGCTAAAGAAGAAAGAAAAGGAAGAAAAGCAGTGTGTGCAAAGAAATGAGAAATGACCCGTAACCTCCTCAGTCTCCATGTACAAATAAAAATCACATTAAAAATGCTTTTGTGATAGACTGTGTAGTAAGCCCCGCCTTGCCGCAGGTGTCCATGATCTGCCACATGTCCAGCACCCGTCTTCCATACTTTCAGGAGCAAATGCTCTTCTCTCTCTTCAGTCCGTCCTCCCATCATCCTCCCTTGAGGGGGCCTGACCACCATCAAATGCTGCAATGATCTTTATAAGAACACTTCCTCCTGGGCGCTCTGCAGACAAGCGCAAGACCGAGAGAGTGCCAGTCTCGAGTGATGGCCACCCTGGGTCCTCAGGGACCAGAGGTCTTAAGGTGGGGTTGGGTGTATTGGTCATGAGTTAGGATTAGGAGTCACCCTGATCGAGAAGATGGATTGAAGTAAATTAAATCGTTGGTCCACAGTTTTCACTTCCCTGTTGCAGCGATGCACATCCACACCTTTGCCATGGTCTCCCAGAAGCATGAGACCCTTCCTCTCTGCCCCCCATGCCTTTCCTCATCTGTGACCTTGTACACAACCTTCCTTTCTACTCTTAGCCAAGAAAGACTCTTCCCTGGAAAGCAGCTCCTCCAAATTCCCTTGGGAAACCGTTGCTCTCATTCACCCACTTCCATTTTGGTTCCTACGGGACCACTTTGGTAAGTAGTCATGGCAGACCTTAACATTTAGACCTGTCACAATACAGCCCAAGTCTGCCTTTCTAATCTTATTTACTGCTATTTCATTTCCTTATCCTGAATGTCCAGCCAACAAGAACTACTTCGGGTTTCCCGTATAATCCCCAGAGAATGCCCATCTTCCTGCCGTGAGGCTCCTTCTCCCTACACTGGAAACTCTTCATCTCCTCTGTCTCTTCTACCTTATCAAACGTTATCCATCCCTCAAAGGACAGCTCCAACATCACCTCCTCAAGGCTCTGCTTAATCCCGCCACATCCTTCCTCCGGGTCCTCGGTCATCCAACAGCATCACTGTGCTCCCTGCCATTATAATTACAGGAGTTTAATCTTGCTACATCCATCCATCCTAAATCAGTTTATAAAATGTTAGCTTGCTCATTCCCAATAAATGTATGTTTATTTCATTTATAAGTTATACACACACACACATATAATCTAACATTGCATTATTATTTACACCATAGAACTTACACAAAACAGACATTTTTCAAAAACAGGAGCCCCAACGTTTCCTTCTGATACCCTTCAGATTGCATCGTGCACTCCTTGGTATAGGCAATTGTGCTTTGGAGATGATCATCTTGGAAGCTAGAATCTATGCATGATCCATATTTCAACTCCTCCCCCAACAGAGCTGCTGAATCTAACATGGTGCCATAATATCATAAGAGACAGAAATTATTTATTGAATGGGTGGATGCATCTCCCCCCTTGCAAGGCAGGACGTCGTAATGTAGAAGACAAAGGAATCCGGGTCAGCCCCACACTGGCTGTGCGACCTACAGCAATTCACTTGATATTTCTGGGCTTCAGTTTTCTCACTGTGAAAAATATAAGAAGATGATATGGTCTCTCCAGCTCCTTGGAACTCCAGTGTTTAGGATGCTAAGAGATCAGGGTGATAACACCCCAGCATGATGTGAAGACTGAAGGGAGATCAATTTATAAAACTCCTCCAAGAAAGGCAAGAGGGAACTGAGCATTTTGATCATCGTTGCTAACGGAGCCACTACCCTGCCTTGTGCACCTGGATCAGACAAAGCCAGACTTTCATCCTGGAAGGCTGTACACGGTGCTGCACAATCCTCTCTGAAGGAGGAAGCCTGAGGATGGTGCTCTGACAGCTGGCATCACGGCCCTTCTCAGCCCAGCTCCCACCGCAGAGCCAGTCAGATAAACCAAAAATCCAGATGTAAGGGTGTGGGCCATATGTGGTCACAATGCACAAAACTTCAAACTTGGGGCCGATTTAAAACAACTGTCAGGAGAAACTTTTCCTCATTTGCCTGGCTTCAGCATGTCTGGAGGAACAGCGTGTGGAGCTTTTACCTTTCTCCGAGGCCTCGTGCGTGGGCCACGGCCAAGGGCAGATTTCCGGACCTATCAGACCAATTATTTCACAGGACATAGTAAGTCCTTAGTCTGATGTTCCTTTTATTTCCATTACTATCTCATTCGATCAGCTTCTAAGTGTAGTGACAGGCCTTGGCTTCCTTCCCGTGAGAGTTCTATCCTGCCCAGTCCTTATAGCCTAAAAGAATTTTTTTTTTTTAAACTAATGGCTACAATACTTTTTCTTTCTTAGCTTTAGTCCATGGCTCCTGGTCCTGCCATCCCAGAAAATGGTGACTAATCCCTCTCTCTCATTTCTATGGTTACCTTGAAGGTATTTATAGACTGCGGTCACTTCCTCCATAGAAGCCTTTCTTTTGGGAGGATATAAATTACTTCTTATGTCAGACCACTCGAGTCTGCTCTTCCAACATTCTATCATTTTTGTGGCCTTTCTTTTATTTCCTCTACATTTTATTTCCTTCTTAAACTGTGGGGATGTGAACCACAGCTGACTTTCCAGATGTGGTTAGAATCTGTTCGGGTGAGCTGAACAATGCAATTGCCCACCTGATCCCCTTGCCATACACCCTTCATGCGAAAATAGGATTGGTGGTGCCATGCAAAACCCTATTTAGTTGTCATTCGCTCTTCATCTTAGGTGTTTCTCAGACACCAGCTCTGCAGTTAAGGGGTCTTGCTCTCATTTGGATCTGGCTGCTTGCATCCATGTTTGAGTATGAAATTGTGTATTCATTGCGACCGCTTCTCATCCTTCCGGGGCAGATCCTATTTCTAATTGATGCAAGTCACCTGGCCTTTTGGTTCAAACCAAACCTTCTGTGGTGTGTGTGTGTTTCTAAGTCATCCAGTCTGGCTAATCGCAAAAAAAAAAAAAAAAAAAAAAAAAAAAAAGGAAATCTAATGATTGCTAACTATCAGACACTGTTAGTAAAAAAAAAGTCCTGCTTTTAGAGGATCTCAAGGCAGCTTGAAGAACATGCCTGTTTTACACCCTGTCACTCCTCTCTGTGGTGGTCTGAGAGCACTGTTTTCCCTCTAAAATCAGAAGTACTTGGTTTTGGTCTCAGCTCCGGCATCTGGCTATATCCTCCTATCCCCGATAAAGGATTCTGAGTCCCCAGACCTACACCGATCAATGTGGTAGCCATTAGCCACATGTGGCTATTTAAAGTTAATGACATTAATCAAATATGTTAACTGAAATAAAATGAACTAAGATCAAATAACATTTAAAACTCAGTTTCCTGAGCTTCACTAACTTCCAAGCGCTCAAACCACAGTTGCTAGTGTCTATCGGATAGCACAAATATGCAATGTTTTCATCACCACAGAAAGTTCTAGAGGGCAGTGCTGCTCCAGAAAGTTGGGCCCCACTGCTTCCCCTTCTTTATGTTCTATAGACCTCACCACAAGGCAGTCATTTCTTCTCTCCCTTGTATACATTTTCAGTTCTCATCAAAGTCTTTCTCAAAGAAGATGGCGAATAGCTGGTCCCTGCCTTCACTCATCCAGATAGCACTCGCTGACCACTGACTATAGGCAGGCCCTGCTCCTGGATCTTGGAATAAATAGCGAGCCAGGGAAAGTCCTCATCCATCTGTGGCTTCTATTCTAGTGAATGATAACACAACATATACAATCAACACAACAAACAATCTACAATCAAGACACAATAGACAAACAAGTATATATACTAATGTCTTTGGAAAGCTGTAAAGAGGGGAAAGAGGGAGGGCATGCAGGGAGACAGCCATCAGGGAAGGGTTCTCTCACAAGGAGGTATGTGAGCAGACACCTGAGCAGAGGGAGGGGGTGAACCAGATGATGCTTTGGAAGAAGAGTGAGGGCCAAGGCCACAAGG
The DNA here is from genome assembly GCF_905146905.1 of Nyctereutes procyonoides. NCBI lineage: Eukaryota > Metazoa > Chordata > Mammalia > Carnivora > Canidae > Nyctereutes > Nyctereutes procyonoides. The sequence continues at coordinate 9,667,385 of NW_026575140.1, read as the reverse complement.
CAGGAGTGAGCCTGCCGTGTCTGCCGCAGTAAGGGCGGCTGACAGGGCTGGAGAGAAGAAAGCGGGAGAGGGCTAGAAGAGGTGAAACCAGGTTTTGCAAGGCTTGAAGCATATGCAGTTTGGGGAACCCTTTAATTATGACACAGAAAATAAAATTCCTAATATAAAACTGCTCAGGGACCCTCTCAAATCTCGGAAAGGACCAGTGCCAAATGAGGGTCCATGAAACTTAGACTTCACTCACCTGAAACTAAAGCTCCTTCTGGTGGAAAAAGATGTCAAAGAGATGGGGGTGGGAGCGAGGCACGGACCAGACTTGTCTGGTCTTAGAGACCATGAGAAGGACGGGAGACATGGGATGGGGTTTGGAGTGCAAAAGAGCCAGGCTCTGCTTTGCATTTTAAAACATTTTTTGATTTATACTTTCCCAGGCTTCCAAGCAGGAAACCGACACCGGAAACAAGGACAATGGAGGAAAGGAAGGAGACTAATGAAGTAGGGGGCAAGAGCTAACCATGCTTACACCAGGATCAGGAGTGTGCAAAATGGGAGGACTAAGCAGTGGGTAGGAGGCACTTTGAAGAGAACCTGCAGAACTGCTGGCGGCTTTGCTGTGCAGGTAGCAGAACCCTCTATTTGCAGCTAAAGGAACAGAAAAAGTGGTGGTAGATTTTACCATGAGGTTTAAGCACCAACTTTGGAAGAGAAAATGAGGAGTTCAGTTTGCCCACATTCAGTTTAAGCTGCTTTTATGCATTGAAGCAGAAGTGCTGACGAGATCTAGAACTCAGAGGAAAGAAGGGCTTAACATACACATTTGAGTGTTATCTGCCCACGGATCGTATTTAAAGTTATGGCAGTGGATGAAAATATTTAGGGAGTTAATGTAGATGGAGAAGAGGGTTTAGAGTTAAGTTCCTGGAGACTCTAACATTCCATGGAACAACCCTCCTTAAAATGGAAAAGATCCTAAGCTTTAACTGTTCTCACTTTGATTCTTTCCCCCTTCGATTCATGGGCCAAAACTCTCCAAAAGCAATTCAGGAAAGAGAGGACACCGCCTATTTCATTCACTACAAAATCCCCACGGCCTCGCCTGGCACTGGCACAGACTCACTAAGTATTCAGTGAAATGTGAGCTCGGCCCTCTCACGGCCTCCAAGCTGCCCTCACCGTCCAAGCTGACTTTACAATGGTCACCCCCATGACCCCACCGGGGTTCCTGAGTTTGGTGGCCCAGAGGAATTCTAACCAAGACTCATATGCTCTGTTCCTTATACATGTAAACATCTGTCTCACCCGACACCAAATCTTCTTGCTATCACTGTGCTCACTGTTGATGCTTGATTCTAAGGAATAAAGATGCTGTTCCACACATGCCCTCCGAAGAAGGTACCGTTTGGGAAGGGCACAGGCATGCGCCATTGAGCTCCACAGCTGGAGGCACTGATTGCACGAAAAGCACCTGGCCACGTCACCAAGTCACAGGTGGTCACTACACGCGACCCCAGTTGATGAGAGCTGGACAGTGGTGCTTAGTGGGAATGGCTTTGGAACTCTAAGGAAGCATTTGGATCTCTAAGGATCCACTGAATGGATACAACGGATTCTTGACTTCCGTGTATTAATTGTTCCTCATCACATTCAACATGTAGGTACACCTTATAGGTTTTGCCTCCAAAACTTATCTCATGTGCATTTACTTCCCTCCGCTGCCAGTGCCTGGACCTAAGTCCAGGTAGCACCTCCACTAGAATCCTCCACTGGCCTTTGGAATGCACCCCGTCCAGCTTACACGCTTGCCCTCGCCCCCATTTCTCTTCTTTGAGTATAGACAGAGCCCAGGGACAAACCGGATTTAAAACACCAGATTTTGGCAAGTTAATTTTAAAGATACTTCTCTGGGAAAGGGCAGTTGACTGTATCCTCCTCAAGTTTAGCACACTCCCTTAAGTGAAGCACCTTCAACCCTGCTTTGCCTGCAGAGAGTTCTTTAAGGATGCTCAACTGAAGCGCCCGCTTTTCCTTCTTCCTATTAAAAATGGTTCTCGGATGCTTTTATTCTTAGAGATGCCATTCTATTGTAGCACCAATATAGTTACTAAGCGCATCGTTTCATGCTCTATTCACCTTCTGGATCTTTTAACCCGACCCCTCTCAGCTGAGAAAAGAAATACTATGGGTTTAAATCTATCTGCTATCAGCTGCAGTAGGGCAATTCTTACCCCAGGGCCCCAAACCCTCATTTCAGATGGACTAATCCAGACCTCTTTCGGTGGCAATGCTATTTCCTCTGCTACCTGGTTTGGCTGTGTGCTGAGCCCCAGTTATATTTAGGCAGTGGAGGGGAAAAATAGGGATATTAACCTCTAACACTGATGAAAATAATAGCCACAATAAAATCGGGATGAAAAACGCAGGGGTAGTAATTATTCTGCTCTTACCTTACCCCAGAGGAAATAGTTTTCAGATAGAGCCTTAGGAATTTGTAAAAGGTCCCTCTGTTTGGGGTTTTATAAGGCAGGTGGAGGGGCTATCTGGAGACAGGGGGCAGTGTGCCAGAGCCGCAGACAACGTGGCACTAAGTGCCGGGGCCTGCAGTAGAATCCCCACTCCTCTCCCTCAATTCTTCAAAGGTTGAAAAATCTGAGGATGCAGGCTCTTGGAACCACTTCCCTCCTCTGTTCTATCTGGCAGCAGCCTAGTGTGGAAAATATACTAGGCTATATTTCAAATAACCTAAACCAACTGGCAAAAAGTACTAAATTCTTGCTTTTGTGTCTGGCTCTTAAATTCCTGCAGACCTGACTTAACAGACAAGAGAGGGTCATAAAACTGAACCTGTGAAACAAAAATAGACCTTTCGGGACTTCTCATACACACACGGCAGGGGTGCCAAAATCGCTTTCATTTTTTTTTGTGTTTCCAATTGTGCTGTGCTCCCTTGCACATGCTCGAGTGCTTGAGCAGGCGTCCTAGGCACAGTGTGCCCATCGCCCATGTAGGAGGGACGGCGAGGGTTTACACTCTCGGGGTCCCCTCTTCCTGTCAAGCAACTCCTCCTTGATATGACCTGTCCATTTCTATAATTAATTTTAGGGACCCAAGCCGGCACATAGTTGGTTCTGTACACTGCTCTAACTGCTGTGCTTGGAAAAGGCTTTATGCTTTGAGGTTCTCCTCATTCAGAAATCAAATAATTTAAATCTAAAAAAAAAATACACAAGTGCCTTCTGGCTACCGATGACAGGGAGTAGCAATAATAAAAAATAATAATAGTGAAAATATGCAACCGCGTTAATGCCAAGGACCTAGGGATGCAGGAGACAGAAATGAAATTAGAGGGGAAATCATGATATTGCTGAAGTGCTGGAGTGCTGCTCTCACACTAAGGCCAGGGGGATTGGGATAAGGTAAAGTTAATTGCATTTCCAGATGACAAACCTCTCACCTCTGAACTGAATGGCTCTTTATAAAAGCTATCAGTAATAAACTGTAAATCTCAGCCATGATTGCAAATAAAGGTCATCCCTTTCATGCTGCCACTTTCCTGGGCCTTATTACATTCCCGCCTGAACCGCTCTCACTTCTTAAGGTGTGCCAGCTGTCCATATATGCAAGCAGCATGGCGCGCTTGCTTTATTTTTTTTTTAAAGCATGACATTATCGGATTTACATCCTTGCACATTGTGCAACTGAATTGGGCCAATCCCCTTCTTCTGGGAAGGAAGGCGGCATTCGGGGGGGGGGGCGGGGGGGCAGGATTACTCTTCATCTTTTCCCATGAATGGAAAGGAGGTCCCGCGCTGCCAGGGTTTGTAAGGAGCAACACGTCCCATCTCTAACATATCGGTTTTAATTGCTATAGCCCGGCCACACTTTTCCCTTTCTCGGTGTGCACGGCAAGGGATCCCTGTCTCTCACCATTCCCTGGATCAGCGAGCCTCCCTTAGAAAGCTGAGTTAAATTCATTCTAATGCAACTCAGGAAATATTCACTCATGTCCTCTCTGTTGATGACAAGTCCCCAGATCCTTTTTTCTCAGTGTGTATCTCCAATTCTGTCAACAGTAAGGATGGCAAATATTTGGTGAGCACTTGCTGTGTGCCGGTAGAGGGCCAAGCATGTGATGTGACCTCATCTGATTCTCCACCCACTGTGGCCAGTCCCATTTCACCTCCATTTTGCAGATAAGAAAACCGAGGCTAAGGGAGGTTATCGTGTCAGGTGTCCTACCAGTGCAAGTAACAGAAATGGGATTTTTTTTTTCTTTAGCTAAAGGATACCTAAAGCACCCTGGGAAAGACTGAGAAACAATAAATGGTACAAAATGGCAAAGCCAACTGGCGAATGCAAAAGTGACCTCAGGAGTTCTCTCCCAGGAAAGAGAGCACATGCTGAAAGAAACCTCTGCTGGGGAAGAGGAACCACACACTCCTACACAACTCTGTTCCAGGAGATACTACACTCACCACCTCCCTAACCACTGAAGGGAGTAAAGCATTAGCCCTCAACCCAAAAATGAAACAGTTCCAACTCTGCTTCTGTTCTGATGCCATTTATCCACTTAGCCGTTCATTCGTTCAATCACCATGTGGCAGGCAAGACAATCACTTAGTGAGATTTCAGCTTCTCTGTTAATTTACCTTCCCTTGCCTACAAAAATTGTGTGAAATGAATAGTGAAAATATTTTGCGAAATATTAAGTATTCTTCAAGGGCACATTCAAAACCACAATAATCCCCTGAAGGTAGCAGCAATGTATGTTCTTCTGTTTTAAGCAGGCTTATAATTATTTTCAAAAATCAAATAGGGAAAATTTTAATATGTAGGAACAACCAGTGATACATTTGTTTACGACCTACTCAGAGCAATAGTCATTTCCCCGTGTGTGTACTTTTGACCATACTTAATGCCAAAAGATTTACAAAGACCCATAATACCTTGTCTTTGACTTCCAAGAGTTAAGTTTTACCTAATTAATGAAAATAAAATGGTAAAGTGCCAATGCAGGATTTAATCAATGGTTCAAAATAACACTAAGAAATCATGTCAGTACAAACAATAATGAAACAACTTGTACCTGAGTTCAAGGAAAGTCAAGGTCACTTCACACTAAGTTAATGGGAAGGAGATCCTCTAGATCTTGAACAGCTATAGAATCTTGATTAGTGAAAGGAGGACATTCTCATATCAACTAATTTAAATGCAATGTAGATGATGGTAAGAAAATCTCTGAAGGAGAGATTCTTCTATAGAATATTAATCATACTTTCTAAATGGACAATCCACAGGTGAGTGAAAAACGAGCAAAGCTACTAGCAAACTCTGGGGAGATAAGCTATAGCTTAGTGTTTTCCCTGGACGTCATGGAACTCATCTTGTCTGGGCCCCAGAAGAGGCATCTAACAGCAATCACCAGGAGCCGACTAGCAGAGTAGGATACGGCAACCTGTGTCTCCCATTTTAAAGACAGAAACTGGCAAACAACCGTAGCATTCCTGAGTCTCCCAACAGTTGCAAAAGCTTATCTTGGGAATTCACTTTTGTCTTTACTGCCTGTGCTCAAATTCACACATTGAAAGGCCACCGGAGTGAAATCAGTTGAGTCCACTAATGCCATTTGGAATGACACACAAGTATAATGACTGTCTAGAAGTTAATTTTTAAGTGAACGAGTGTATAATTCTAAAAAGAAAGTAGCAGTGAAGGAAGAGGAGGAGGAAGGGGGGGGAAGAAGAGGAAAAGGTGGTAGCATTTCATCTTGGGATGTGATTGAGAAGAAAATCCAAAGAATGGGATTGACTTTACTGGGTCCTAAAATCCTACACACCGTTCATTCATTCTCTCATTTACTCTTCCATGTCTGCCATGTGGAAGATGAAAAAACTTAGGTCCTATAAAGGTAAATAAGACCCTGCTCTACGAGGACCTTACACCAAATACACATGGAAACCTGAGACACAGAAGCACAGGTCAACAGTGAAAGCAGAACTGGAGCTACACTTTTTTTTTTTAATTTTTATTTATTTATGATAGTCACACAGAGAGAGAGAGAGAGAGAGAGAGAGAGAGAGAGAGAGAGGCAGAGACACAGGCAGAGGGAGAAGCAGGCTCCATGCACCGGGAGCCCGACGTGGGATTCGATCCCGGGTCTCCAGGATCGCGCCCTGGGCCAAAGGCAGGCGCTAAACCGCTGCGCCACCCAGGGATCCCTGGAGCTACACTCTTACCATACGGCAACAAAGGTCACCTCTGATGAAACAACAGCCCCCAGATTTCCTGAAATTTTCTTCTCTGTCTTCACCCAACATAGACCTCCAAGTCGTGACTAGAGCCAACGAGGCTCATGCCAGTTGAATTCTGATGTCACTCAATTTCCTCTGTTAATTGTCTTCTATTGTGTATAGCTTCCTATTTTAGAAGTGGATATATGTGTAGACTCCCCCTCATCAAAGGCAATGTAACAGCTAAGCATTAATACTATTCAAAGGCTGCCTTTTTTCCGTACCCATTTCCTATTTACAAGGAAGTCTCTAGGTACACATGAAAGAGAATATCACTTACTCAATAACAACCATGAAGAAGACGTGTATAAAAGCAACAGCTTTCCCTTTATCCATATTAAAAGCTTTAACAGTGATTAGGAACAAAACAAAAAGGGATAACTGGCTTGGGAAGATGAGATTAACATCATTTGGGATCTTTGGGGGAGGCGGAGGTGATGGTCCCTTACAGAAAAAGTTTGCTGACTCCATCTATAGATTATAATCAGGGTCATAAAAACTTAGGGCAAGAAGGAATCATCACCAACTGGATCCTCTACTAAATAGAGGAGGGAATCTGTCCACAAAGTTAAGAAAAGCTCAGACTGGAGCCTGGCCAGGGCCCCATTGGCCAGGGCAGAGTCCTAGTCACTACAGAAAGACCCCTTGGGCCAGGAATCATGCTTCGGGGGCTCAGTGGGCAGCTGGCTCAGGTGAAAGGCAGCCCAACATGCTACTACTCCTGTCTCATTTTCAAACCTGAATCTTGACACTTACAGAAAGGCAAAGCCTGAGCCTCTATTTTGTCGTGGAGGTGAAACCAAGGACCGATACTGTAGATAGTGACCAAAGAGCACAGTGAATTCTAACCCTTTTGGAGTCACAGACCCCTTCGAGAATCTGCTTCAGGTTATGGACTTTCTACCCCAGGAACATGTGTAACACATGTAAGAATTTTCAGGCAACATTAAAGGGTTCAATTATTCCCTGAAGCTCACTAATGAGTAGCAATTTCAGAACCCTGATTTAGGGTATGATTAGAGGTAAACGTTCAAACCTACTTCTTTTCTTCTGGTGGCAGATACTAACCTGCTATCCTTCTTCCTTGAGAATGTGAATGGTCTTGAGCGACGCTGAAGCTCTAGCAGCTCCCTGTACATTTGTGGCTCTGCCACGTTTCCCCACTCTCCTGCAACTAGAGTCAAACGGCTGGGTCTGGGTCCTGGTCTTTAAGCAGGAGTGACATGTCCATCTTCTAGGCGGAAGCATTAGAAACTGGCATGTGACACTCTGGTTCCCTCAGCACTAAAGGAGGCTCCGTGTTTCTGACTCTAGGTGAACTGTTCCAAGATCATGGCCCTGAGAGCCTAGGTCCCTGACCTACTGTGTGGAACACATTCCCAGGCACAACTACACTGAGTTAAATTTCCTAAGTATGTGCTGTAAATTAGGAATAAATCTTTGCCATGTTCAGCCCCTGTGAGATGAGAGTTCATCTGTTACCGTCATGTAATATATTCTGAAATACGGAGGGTAAAAAATCTTTAGAATACGTAAATCTATAGGACTATCTTCTTTCCCAACTTTAAATGCTGAGGCAGCATGAAAATGCTAGTTGCCAGAGAGAGAGGCACTGAAATGGAGGCTGTGATGGGTAGCCCCGTGCCTTCCATCTGTCTGAGATGCTCACTTCTGCAGCTGCCAAGAGAGTTACCTGTGGAAGGCTCACAGCTGCATCCCTGACCAAAGGGCACCACCCCAAACACAGTTCCCATCCTATGACTGTTAATGTGGGTGTACAAAGACCCAACCCCCTCTCCTTGACTTGAGACAACTCAGATCCCATGGGCCTCCCAGGGCCTTTCCATGGGATCAACGAAGGCCTCTGCAGCCACAACATCACTCTTTGATTCCTTCCTTTGCCCAATCCTGCTTCCTCCTCAAGAAACTTAACAGTGTTGCTCTCAAATCTACTTCCCCCAAATCACCTGGACACAAATCCTCCTCTTAGACTAGGATAACTCAACCTATGACTACCACTTAGGGAAGACAAAAATGGAAGCTGAGGGCAGGCAACAGTAAAAATTCTTTATTAACCTGAAGGAAATCCAGTGGGCAAGAAGTGTGTGGCCTACGACATTAAGGGCAGTTTCCTGTTTTATTCTAGAAGACTATTCTAGAACTATTCGTTTAGATCCACATTCTGTCAATTGTTAATCCACTGTAAACCAGTCAACAGTATTTATTGCAAATAATAATTGCTAACATTTATGTGCCTGTAATAGTTTAAGGACTTCACATGTATGAACTCATTTAATCTTTGCAACAATCCAATAAATAGTTACTATTATTAATAGTAAACTATTACCAAATAACAGTCACTATTATTATCCCATTTTCCACACACAAGGAAAGTAAAGTTAGGTGATCTTCTCAAGGTCATGTAGCTAGTACTAAGTAAGGCCAGACACAGGGCTGTCCTAGGTACTATGCTCCACCTCACCCTGGACCTCATCTATTCAGTTTACAGTGTCCCCACCGGGTTGGTGCTATTCCTCAAAACAGCAACTTGACAAAGTTGGGCTATGGTTAGGAGGCAAAGAAAGAAAGGAGGCAGGTGAAAAGAGCAGGAAAGAGTGTTCTCTAGGGGGAAGACTAGCATACGCAAAGCCTCACTAAAAACATGGTGAGGGGAGCAGATCACAAGAAGAAGATGCTTGGCTCTCTTGGAGAGACGGCACGTAGGGGAGTCGCGGCAGGCACACATCTGGGCCCTGGAATCATAGAGAGCTACAGAACCTAAGCAAATGACTTACCTTCCCTGAACTTAAATTCCCTCATCTCTAAAAGGAGGTAAAAGAAACAACATTTCAGGACCATCAAGAAGATTAAATGAGAAAATGCACGTCAAGTATTTAACCGAGTGCCTGGCACCCAGAGAGCACTACGGATACATATAATCAGGAGTCGTTCCCTTAACCATGATCGAAGAAGAAACAAACAAATGAAAAAGACAGATTCTCACTTGCAGAATTGTTTTTAAATTTACTTTTAACAAAATAACCCATGTAATACAAGGACTTCTGCAAGGCCTCTAATGAGGAATAGCAATTCCTTGCTGCACCCTCTTTCCAGTCCTGATTCCTGCTCCCCAGAGCAATCTCTCACTTTCTATGCTTAATTGTTTCTTCTGGTGTCTGCCTCCACATTTCTAACTAATCTGCTTTTCTTTATGTTTCTTGATTTTGGTTTCTTTTTCACTACTATCTCTTGACTTCACACCATGGAAAACCAGGATTCGGATACCTTACAACCCCAAGTATGCACAGGCACATGTATATACATTCACGCCACTCTTTGATACAGTTATATAACTTTTTTTAAACAAAATACTTGCTGTCTCCATTGTAATTGTATTATTACCACATAAACATTCTCACACATAAGCTCTGTGGTTTATTATAGTCACAGTTCTTTTCTGGCACAACGTTTTTGTTTTTCCAGGAGTTAGTAATGTTCCTGGGGATTTTTTAATCTGCTTGGTTTTCTACATATGTATCATTAATTTATCCCCAAGTTCTCACCACTTATGAATTTCTTACAAATATGTTTAAATACATCAGAATATCCTAATCATTTTTTTCCCTCAGAGACATCCTAGGACCTGTAGTCTAGGTTGGAGCAATAAGACCTATATCTCTATTTTAAGACTTCTGCCCAGCAATTATCCTAAAAAGCCTCTTCCCCATTATCCTAAGAATTCTATTTGCCTATTTGCCTCCTTCTAGTGTTAAGTTGTCTATTTTTTGCGTCTTTATTCTTTCTTTTTTAGTTTTCTCCATCTTTACCAGGAAAGTGATAACTTTGATGACTTTTTAAGAAAAGGTACATGGGAGGTAAATCCTACATCATGCTGAAGCAACAATTTGATTGGTTCTTAAGTTCTACATTGAAGAAATTTTTTTCTGATTTCCAGAACTTCTACTGAGAAAGCTGATGTCAGTTGGGACTATTTTACTCTCTGAAAATTTTAATCTTTGTATGAAATTTCTGCCATATTCACTTGTTGCCTGAGTATAGGGGGTAATTTCTCATCTTGAACTATCTTTTAAAAATATTATCCTATTCTAATTTCATGGATGTGGCATCTTCCCTTGTCCGAATATCTTAATTTTGTTTTTCTCTGCTTCTTCCTGTCATCAAGATAAAGTTTTCCTTAAGTGTCTAGGGGAATACCATCTGTTCATTTATATTTTAAAAATAGACACTTTTTATAAAGCTGTTGGAAGTTCCCTATGGGGTTGATGTTCTCTGTATTCAGGAAGGGATCTGGTTGTTTCCTTGAAATCCCAGCTTTCAGTATCTGTAGATCTTTCCTCTGAATGGTCAACTCCTTAGAAAGGAACCCCCCAGTCACCAGCCTGGAGATGATCAGCCCAGTCAACAATGTTTTCCAACCAAGTGGCAGACAGGAGCAAGGATAGGTCACCATTCGTGACACAGACTTCAATTAATCCCCATGTGCAAAGAATAGAATCCCTCACTCATGCCTGATTCCCCAAGTCAGAGCCTGTTCAGCCTCAGCAGAACTCCAAGCTTCTGAGAAAATTGGGCAAAGGGGTTTTCATTTGAAGTATAGGGTGAGTGAATCTAGAAGATTACTTTTCTTTTATCCAACTTCCAAGTAGTTCTATTACCAGCCCTACCCATTCCCACACCTGCAGAGACAGCCAGTATCTCCAACAGCAGAACCTTTATGTTCTAGCACCTCGAACTGGCTCAATTCTTGACCTTACCTTTTGCAGGTCTTTGGCTCCATCCTTCTATTATCCCCTAAATCAGTTACCATCAGTCCAGTTATTTTTTAGCTTCCAAAATTTTATCAGCATTTCTTATCTGCCATCACTTCCTCTTCTATGTTTGTGGTCCTCATGATTTTATGTTTTATACTTAAACTGTCATTTTAGTGAGGCTGAGAGCATAAAGATAAACCTACATGTTCAAGCTGCCATGTTCCTGAATTATGTCTTCTGAGGAGACACCTCCTGGTGAACCACTTCCATTCTATCATTAGAGTGTTTGCTCTCTGAAATGCTAAGGAATGATCACGACTGATTTATCCAGTGCAATATCAGAGGAGAAAGCAACCAAACAGTGTAAACCCTTCAATAAAGCACAAGACATGCTATGATTAAAACGCACTCAGGAATCTGTATGGTGGGTGCAAGCACAGATCCACCTCAGCAAGCAGCCTCATGTGTCTCATTGTGAATGGCTGAGGAAAATTGATGCCAACAATATAAGTACTGATCAGCTCCTGGGATGTTCCAAGGAGTGGTATGTTCTGTATCTCCTGGTTTCATCTTCTCTAATATCTTCATACAAGCATTACCAATTTGGGAGAGACCTGGGTTCATTAAGTATTCAAGCAGCATTTGTTTAGTCTTGGGAATGAAAGGAAATAAGTTTCATGTAGCTTCATCTTAATGAAAGTTTATTATGTTGTAAATCTGATGTAATTTCAGGGGCTTGCCGCCTTGCATGATGGATGCATTATCTGGCCTAGGAATCTTAAGAAGTGACTTCATAATGTACTCACCACAAATCCCAACATTGAATAGACCTACTCTATAAATCTTCTGCTTAAATACTCTGTTTTCTTAAAAAAAATACTCTGTTTTCTTAACACGCCTGTATGCATGTCTGTGTGCACACACGTGTGCTGTGTATATTTTTTGCATCAGCCAGAGGTCCAGCAGGAAGCAATTTGCACACACTCAAAAGGGGATACTGAGAAGGGTTTAATGAAGGAACTGTTTGCAGACGTATGAGCTGGGTTAGAGAAACCTGAAGAGATCATGAAACAGCACCATAGGGCTAGCAAGAGCACAGGAACCCTTACCACCCCTAGGCTTGAAGGTGCCAAGAAGGGCGGGGTTGCCAGAACCTGGCAAGAGTAGTAGTTGTAGGAAAGGGCTGCAGACAGGAGCTGTGGCCTTCAATAGAGAAACACAACCAATTCTGAGACAAAAAGGGAGAAAGTCCGAAGAATAAATACTATGACCTCACTTTCCCACTGCCTCCCCTATTCTTCTACTGAGCCCCCCTATTGGACAAACCGACGTAGAAGCTGCAGGACAAAGGAAGGATGTGTTGCATTTATAAAGGTCAAGTCCCAGGCACAGAGACTGTGAAATACCCAGCACACAGGGTACACTAGAGGTTTTGTATCCTCGGGCCCCTCTGAAGAAATAGGAATGATGGAGTCAGGATCAGAAGTAGCTAAACACCCAAATTAACAACAGGCTTCTATTGTTATGTTTTATACCACTATTTTTTGCTTGTTACGTGTTTGCTTTGCCCACTAGGCTCTAAGTTCCAGGAGGTGAGGGGCCATGATCTTTTGTATCCCAGCCCAGTGATTAGCGTACAGACACCTAGTAAGGACTGAACCGCATTTAGAGAAATCACACCAACAATGAAAGAGTTCAGCTTCTCCATCCACAAAATGGGAATGCAGAGACTAGGGAAAGATACCAAGCTACACAACATCATTGACTCCAAAGGCTGTGATCTGTATGCTCAAAATGCACTGATGCCTGGAATTAAAAGAGCTAAAAGGCATTTCAAATATCATTATTACTTTTACTGCCACTATTGTAGACATGTCCAAACGGGATCATACGTTCAGGGCGTTTCTGGATCGTAGCAGAGTAGCTGATCTGTTCCACAATAAATGCATCCCAGGCAGCAACTGTGTAGTCAAAACATATTCAGTCAACAGAATATGCTTCTCTGGCCTCAAAAACTTCTCTCTCTCTCTCTCTCTCTCTCTCTCTCTCTCTTCCTTTCTAAAATGGACGCTCAAGCCCTAGGCAACATAACCACTGAGGTTTTATTATAAAATACATTTCAAAATAATGGTTGCAAGTCTTGGAAGCAGAGAAGAAGATGAAAAAGAAGAAGTAAACAAGGCCTTTTTCTTCTACTAAATGATAAATTAAAAGCAGCACTTTGCTGTTCTGCCTCATTTATTATTACATTGCGCTCTCGCTGCTAGAGTTAAGGTTGTGTCAGCGTTTCCATTATAAACCCCTATTTTCAAGGGTTTATAATTCAGCCATAAAAATTTGCTCCAGGCTTAAACTTGCCATGCAAAAGGTCTCATTGTAGGACCAAACTTAGGGACAAATTCAAAAGAGGGAGAAATGAGGTGGTTTAGTCTGAGGTTAAAAATGGGAACAACAACAACAAAAAATCGTCCTAATTGGTGGCCCTTCTCTCAGATTCCAAATGTGTCCTGAATCTTAGGGGGACATAAAACACCAAAAGGAGATGAGAGAGGGAGTATAATTTTTCACTGCTTTATGAAAAAAAAAAAAGACATTATAGGCACAAAGTAGGACTAGATGCAGATGCATTCTAAAAGCCAACCTACAGCGTCTGCTCCTGCATTTACCATTTACACATAGTTACTGATTAACAAAACTAGATCACACATCCAGGTGTCCATTCTGTGGTTAGTTTTTATTTTACAACGACCCCTGTAAAAATGTGAAAGATGGACACGTGGGACTCACCAAAGAAAGCAGAGCATTTCTGACCATGAACCCTATTTTCTTCCATTTCTCTCTTTCTGCCTCCAAGGGTACCATGTGCAAAGTATCTTCATGTCAGTGTCCCAACTCCAGTGAACTTCTAGATGCCTTCTATGGCATCATTCTGCCTCTGTGTACATTTGAGTCACAAATCTAAGCCTGATGGCCTTACTCTGGTAGTGGGTGTCCATCTTTATGAGAAATTTATTTTCCTGACAGGTTCAACTGTATCCAAAATGCCATGAGACAGATACCAGCTTACAGGAGCAAGGGTGGGGCGGGGGGTGTGTGGGGGGGACTCTGGAGTTTAGTGTGCCAATAAAGCTCTGCCAAATTAGGAAACTTACCTCGAAAGCAGAAAAACTTTTTTTTCTTTTTTTTTTTTCAGAAAAACTATTTTGCGTGGGCACTGTCTACAAGTCAGAACTAGAGAGGACCTGTGTTGCCTACAGGTCTAGAGTTGCTGTCAGGTAACACACTGTAATCCTTGGAGAGCTGAGCTTCCACTCTAATGTTTGGACCGAGAGGGCTCTGTGCTTAAGTTTAACTCCTGGATTTGAAGCCAGATGTGTTGATCAGCAGTTCTCAAACTTTAGTGTGCATCAGGATATCCCCACCACAGAGCTTCTGACTCACTAGGTACATGGACCAAGAATTTGCATTTCTAACCAGTTCCCAGGTGAAGCTGGTGCTGTTGGTCGGGGATTATACGCGCACATGACTGGTGTAGATCCTTCAAATATGTATTAATAAAAATAAAGGGATGTTATACTATTCCAAATGGTGTGTCCTAAAGCATGGTCTTCTTGGGGCTTTTCAGAGTATCCTAAAATGAAATCATTTGAGCTCATAGAACCCTCGTAATGGTACAATGATCCATAGTTTACAGATGGAAGAATGAAGGGCAAGGGCTTTGTCTGATACCAGGAGATAAATCAATAGCAGAGCCAGGATAAAGAATCAAAATTCCAGACCCCTAATTCTACAGTCCAGGTGTGTTCTGACCTACGCCGGCCAGTTGGCCAGTCTTCCTAATATTAGATAACAGCACATGCAGGCCATGGAGGCTTGTAAACAGAATCATGATGTATTCAATCCGCAGCATGAGAACTGACCGCTGTCAGAGCCACACGTTATCAAGATCGACTTGATACCTGCTCCCACTCTTATTTCATTAAGGGCAAAGTACAGCTCAAGAGATACAATGTGAATATGGGGAGATGGGTTCTCACGTCCAAGGGCCACCACCATGGGAGTCCACTGACGTCACAACAAGAAAAGCACCCCAAGAAAAGCTCCTCCAATACAGCTAGGCATCGGGCAGCAGCATCTTATCTCACTCCAGGCAACCACGAAAGGAGCTGGCGATACTAACTCACAGAAATAATGTGGGGAAGGAAAGAAAAAGACAACCGCGGACACAAAAAAGGGGGAAAGTTTTATTAAGCCTGCACACGCTTTCCCCGTTGGGTTCACACTAGCGTTCGTCCTAATGGGTTCCAGATGTTCTTGCGTCCGGCAAGTAGCTACCTGGGATAAAACAGTAGCCTGCCTCCTTCCAGAAGGTGAAATCGTGGACCTCGGGGCTGATTTACAGTTGAGCTACATCAGAGCTCACAGCGGGAGCGGGCGGCGACCCCGAGCCGCGGGTGGAGGTGCAAAGGCTCCTCGGAAGAGGCTGGCCGCTCAAGGGTTAACGCCAACCTTTCCCTTGAGCGCGGCCTCCGTGGTAGCTAATGAAGGTAATGAAATATGACATGCAGTTTGGCCCTTGACCGCGGAGCGCACCCCCGCCCCTGTGTGCCGCGAACAAAGCCAAAACAGATGTAGCGACTTCTGTACGGCTTGGGCTTGCCGTTCCTTACACAGAGCAGGTCGCCGTGTGCGTTCCCAGAACGTTCGCTGGCGCTCGCCGCGCTGGCCCAGAAAGATGCTGCCTTTGTTTGTGAGGTGCGGGGAGAAGGGAGGGACAGAGGCAGCGCCCCGGAGCTTAGGCCTCTGGAAAATCACGCCAAATGCCCTCCAGGCCTCCGCCCCGGCTCTCAGCAGCCCCGCACCTGCGGTCGCCTCCTCCTGACCCTCCAGTGTAAACGGAAAAGCCAAAAGGCAGGATGCCCTTTAGGGGGGGATCGAGGGGCAGCTCTGCTTCGGAAGCTCTCCACGACTCTGGCTTCCGTAGAAGACTCTCCCTGCGTGCTTACCGCCGACACCGGGCGCCGAGGACCCGGGATGGTCTGGGTGCTTGTTTCCCAAAGTCACCTGCCTGGGTCGCAGTCGACAAGGCAGAGGCAGCAGCTCTTCGCTAACAGCAGCGGCGTTTCAGGATTTCTTTTTCTTTTTTTTTTTCTTCATTTCAGGATTTCTAATGTCAGTATCGGTGCACGGCATCCCCGTGCAAGCGGACAGGCCTTGAACAAACACACGCTTCTTGCAATAAAAGGTGCCGTGGCGTGGCTGCGCTGCCAATGCTAATTGCAGCTGCACTGCATCTGGCTCCTTCACTCCTGGGGGCCACTGGGCCACCTGACTGGGGGATTTTTCTCCCTTCGGGACCTCCAGGGGTTTTCCTTACAGAAAATTTCATCAAGGGTTGGCCTAACATACTATCTATTCTTTCCAAAGCATCAGACCTAACCGGCAAAGTCAGGTTGAAAAAAAAAAAGAAGAATTGGAAGATAGGGAGGAGGAAGAATCTTGACAATTGATAGCCTGTTCCAAAGGTTATTTATCATTCTCAGCAGAAACACTGACATGTGCCTTTTGAAAGGGGACACTGTACCTTTAACCTTGAATCAGAACGCATTTTTAATTTGGGATGCAAGGTGAAGTTCAAAAATGCATAGCCTTTGGGTGGTAGTTGGGGGGAGGGGTGTGGCTGGATTTATTTATGAGACGTGTGGAAAATTTTGACATCACATGCTAGAGCCATTATTCACATGTTACATGACATGAGATTGGCCCATTTAATGCAGCAACATCACATAAAAAATTTGATTTTGTCCTCTGACAGTAGGCTGCTCCTCTGCTGCTCACCCTCCTCTACCTCCCACCCCTGAAATGTAATCTTTTTAGGTTAAAGGCCACAGGAAAATGATTTAAATAGGCTGTGGCTTTCATCAGACCCTGGAAACCCGGGTTTGGACGGAGCTCCCTCCCATTAACAACAAGCTGCAGGACGGTGGGGATACAGGGCTTGTTGGGAAGGGGTATCTTTTGTAAGAGGGGGCCCCAGCCTGCTCCAAACCCCTCTGAGCCCTCTACCACCACAGCTGTTTTCCAAAGGGTACGGAACTGGTGGGGACTCAGAGCTGCTCATCAATTTTAGGAAACATCCACTCCTAAGACATATTAGCCCAACCTTTTGTCCAATCATGCAAAGACATCTGAGGCCTAATAAGAATCAGACCTGGAGGGTAAAAGACACCCAATATCTTTAGGCTGTGTCAGCCTTTATTCAAAGCACTGTTACTGCCACAATTGCATTTTATGCCCATGAGACAATCCTGAGGGGTGCAGGGACCCCACTTTGCAAATGGGAACAGAGGCTGTGAAAGAACAGCCTAAGGTCAGACACGTACAAGTGGCCAGTACATGACTCGAGCTCAGGCCTTCTGACCCAAAAGCCTCTCTTCTTTCCTCTTCAGCTAGTTATTCTATACTATACCTTTTTGGCATCTGCCAAAAGTCTGTAAAGGGCCAAGGACTGTATTGGGTGTTTTTATCTCATTTAAACTGAGTTTATACACTGCATAAAACTCTATCGTACAGCCCACATCCAAACTCTGTGTCTTCTGCGTTGGAATAATGTCATGGTGTGCAAAGGCTCTGAGCTAAGTTCCTAGACAAATGAAAAGAGGCGGCCTTCATGCTCTTTGTTGCAAAAAATCCAGTACCTAAAACTCAGGCTATAATGAACGCACCCAGGATTGGGTGACTACATTTTTATTGGTAACAAAAGAATAAGTCCCACTCAATGTTTGGAATAGGTACTGGCTTAAGTGAACATGTACCCTGTGCTGAAACCTCTGGGTGTCAGGAGCTGCTGGCCAATGGCCAGTGGAAGTGGGGAGAAGCTGCAGACTCTAACCACAGTGAGGAGTCTGAGACAAAGAGCAGACACCCTGAGCATCTGGCTTTGACACACATGCTGGGAAAACTCTACCCAGAGTCCAGAGGCTATCACCGTGACTTTACTCTGTCTGGAAATCTCATTGCTTGGGTAAAGCAGATTCGATCTCTTCATTTGGAGGACCCACCTCCTGAGGTAGCCAAGCAAGCTCTTAAACAACTTCTATTTTTACGTTCACGACTAAGATCTGACACAGGATCTCAAGCAAATCACAAATCAGAGCCAGACTTAGTTGGTTCTTGATGAACCCACCTCTCGCTACCTCTTGGTTGGTGAGAGGTGAAAGAAACAGAGAATCCTTCTCTGTTGTTAAAACCCCAATCAAATATATAGAAAGGAAATGAAAGCACCAACTTTAACTATCTGCAGCCCCCCAGGGTCACAGAAGCATTATTTACAAGAGCCAAGACATGGAAACAACATAAATGTCCATCAAGTGAATAGATTTTTAAAAAATTGTGACACACACACACACACACACACACACACACACACTTTCCATGGAATATTATTCAGCCATAAAAATGAAGAAATCCTGCCACTTGCAGGAACAAGGACCAATCGTGAGGGCATTATACTAAGTCAAGTCAGAGGAAGAAAAATAGGGTATGATCTCCCTTACATGTAGAACAAAAGAAAAAGAGAACTCAGAGAGAAAGAGATCAGATTTGTGTTTACCAGGAGTGAGTAGTGGGAGGGAGAATTGGAGAAAGGTGGTCAATGGCACAAACTTGCAAGTTACA
Organism: Nyctereutes procyonoides; assembly: GCF_905146905.1. Classification (NCBI taxonomy): domain Eukaryota; kingdom Metazoa; phylum Chordata; class Mammalia; order Carnivora; family Canidae; genus Nyctereutes; species Nyctereutes procyonoides. The sequence continues at coordinate 9,648,649 of NW_026575140.1, read as the reverse complement.
AGATAAATAAGTACTAGGGATGTAACGTACGACATGATACCTGCCGCTAACACCGCTATATGATATAGAGGAAAGCTGTTAAGGGAGTGGATCCTGAGTTCTCATCACAAGGAAAACCAGTAATTGGTTTGCTTTTTTCCTTTTATTTATCTACATGAGATGATGGATGTTAACTGCAGTAATCATTTCACAATATATCCAAGTCAAACCATTTTGCTACACACCTTAAATGTATATGGTGGTGCCTCTCAATTATATCTCAATAAATTAGAAAAAAAATTAAATCTCCCTTTAAAAAAGAAATATACCCACATTTAACGATTGTTTAAGACTAGAAAATCTAAAAATAAAACCCCAGTCAAGAGGGATACAATGTGTAAGGTGTCCCGTAAGATCTTAAAGAGCAGATATAATCACCACCTATGCTGAGCTCTTCTGCTGAGCTTCCAGAATGACCCATTCCCTGCTTTGATAGTGATATTAATTCCTTAACTAACCCAGAAGAGTATATGGGATTTTATTCATTGACAACAAATGTTAAAAAGCGTGAGTTAAGAGATTCTTCTGAGTATGACTGAAATGCAATCCTGCCTGGAGATGGGGGAGGCGCTAGATGATCCCTCCCGCTTCCAATCAGGTTTTGCCTAATGCTGCTGATGCAAGTTGGACCCTATAAAACTGTCTATATTTAACGCTTTGATCTACAAAATCAGCAAATTCGTGGGCTCAACCTAATACATTTCTGAGCTTGGTAAATAGACCAGTTTAACATTCAACACTTAAATGAATCACAGCAGATGGAGAGCAAAACAGCTTGGAGCATTATTTCCAGTGGAAAAACGTGTTATATAATGTTGTGAGCATATTATATAACAGGTGTCTAATTTTCTTTTGCTTCTGAAATGCAGAGCATAGTGACATTTTTTTTATTACCCGTGCTTAGAAAAAAATTAGCAAAAAATACTACAAAGTAGTACCAAAACCATTAAACTTTTTGCACAGCTATAATCACTTTAGGAATGAAGATGAAGTTGAAAAGACAAGCAGAGAGACTTGGAAGTATCAAGTCAACACAACTCTAGATGCCTCCACCCCCTGAAAATATATTTCAAAAAAACAATGCTGCTAGCAAAAAAATTAAGCAATTTCCTCATATTCTCACTGTTCCTTCTTACAGCCCATCGTCCAAGGAGAACAGGCCATGCAGTGGAAAATTACAGTTTTCTAGTAAGACAAACCAACCACAGCTCTGGAGTTTTCGTTTTAGAGTAAGCACGCATGTCACCCAAGAAGAGAAATGCCAGCAGGATCTAGAAGTCACCCAATGCCACTGAAAAGACGTAAGGATCTGACAAAGCTGTAAGCTTCCAAAGGTCTCAAAAGACTGCAGTCACCTCTACATATCCTGGTAATTGGAGTACATGGCAGGGCATCAGCAGGCCAAGGTCAGCCAGAGGTCATGGCCCCTCTGCTGATGGGTTCCATAATGGTCCAGATAATGCATACTTGGGGGAGAGAGCTGACACAACTACATAAAGAGATGGAGAAGAGGATGCAAAGCTGGCTCACAGGTGGTTCATGAAATTCTGTGGGTAAAATCATTTTAACCCCTGCCTTGCTGGGGCTCTCACAAGTCTTTGAGCCACATTATAAAGCATTTCCAGGTTGAAGAAATATTACAGAGGAAAAAAAAAGAAAAGAACCTCTAAATACTGCCCATGCAGGCAGGTTGTAGCAGCCAATGGAACCAGAGAGAGGGAGAGAGGGAGAAATAGTCCACAAATTTTTTTTTTTTATAGTCCACAAATTTTAAAGAAGCAGGTTACATATTTGGCATGGCCTCATGACCTGGCCCTATTAGGCACAGTCTTCACTGCATAGTGTTTCTAGAACTCCAGAACGTGACAAAAGGCTAGGGACCTAGCATGGCTCAATGTTGAGGGTTGTCAAAAACCAAAAAGTCAGTTCCTTGGAGCTTATGGTCCAGGGAGGCCAGTGGCAAATATAAATCAGAGATGGCTGAAATTTTCAAGTTTGATTCATTGTGTGACAATGAAACACAGAAGCCAACCAGTGTGGCAGTACGGCCTGGAATAGAACTAGACCTACACTCATGGTGGAGAAAAAGCTCTAAAAATGTCAGACACGTTATTGCTGGCTCTATGTGACCCTCAGTTTCTTCCCCTGAAAATCAGAACCATAAGAATTACTGTATGGCTAAAATACGCTAGTATCTATAGGCAAAGCCTGCTGGCAACAGGAAAACTTTCTATATCTATAAGGTATTAATATCACGGCTGTCACTGTTACAATGTACATCCAACACTGAGTTCTTTTGCTTGTTGTTTTACTATTTATTTATCCAGCAGATTGGAAAACATGGCCTTGGCTGACATCAGAATTCCTCTTAGGAAGAGAACAGTCTTTTTGAGGAAAATATCTTTGATAAGGCACCTGTGGAGAAGGTGAGATGCCAAGGGCATGTGTCAGAAGGAAACAAAGAAAGTAGCTGAACTGAAATGCATTCAAAACAGATTGGAATTTGAGGGAGGCAGACAAGTAAGGAAGAAAGGGCAAGAGTATAAGAGAGTCTTGGAAAATGGTAAGAAACAGGAACCGAGTTGAAAAAGGAGCCAAGTGGTGATGTGGGGATGCTCCCATCCTACCAAAGTACCAGTAATCTACACACCGCACACACGCACCACCCTGGCATGAGTGGTTCGTCTGAAGAAGGAAAAGGAAGACGGCGTCATTCCTTGGCTGCTTCATACATCCCAGACGACAGAGGGGTATGGAGACAATTTCCAAGATGAAATGATTCAGCAGAAGCAGGAGCTTGCAGGACAAAGGGAACCACAGGGATGCATAAGCTCTTTGGAAATCTGCAGAGGTGCTGTAAAGGGCCTCCTTATTTTTACACGGGATATATCTGGAGGTGGGGGAGGGGCTTAGCCATCTTTTCGAGAAATTAGGACACTAAAACCCTGCTTGACATCTGAGTTACAAATGGTCTGCTAATATTAAGTAATCGGAAACATACTCCCAGAACACAGCAAATTCTCCCTGCGTCCATTGTCCCCTAAGGGAAGCTCCAAGCACCAGGTGTCTTCAAAGTCTCTACTGAATCTGATGTGTCTATTTAAACTCTGTGGGAAAGTATAGAAGCAAGCCCATGTCTAGACTCCTGGTGAATGCTATACTATTCCAGAGGCACCAGCCAGGGAAAGTGGGGAGATCTTTCTTTTCTTATAGGAAACTTGGACCTACATTCGCCAGGCAACCTTGAGAAACATACCTCCTTTCTGACCCTCGGTCTCCTCACCTGAAAATGGCAATGACTAAGAGCCACTTCAAATGATAAAATGATTAAATGAGAAATATGAATAAAATATCTTTGAAAATGGTAAGATACTGGGGCACCTGGTGGCTCAGTTGGTTGAGCATCTGCCTTCGGCTCAGGTCGTGATCCCAGGGTCCTGGGATCAAGTCCTGCTTCTCCCGCTGCCTGAGTCTCTGCCTCTCTCTCTCTGTCTCTTAAGAATAAATAAATAAAATCTTAAAAAAAAAATAAAGAAAATGGTAAGATCCTATTTAGGTGTAAATGATCAATGTCTTCTTTAAAACCCCATAGCCAAATTCCCAAGTAGGCCCATGATGTGATAGCAAACAACATTTATGTACGGCTATAAAGAATCTACTGAGAGAACTAGAAATGTGGCAGTTTCTTTGGCCTTCCCTTTAGGGCCGCATTCTCGTCCACAAAGGTGGATAAGGGAGGAGAGATGTTCATTTTGCTCAGGAAGTTGGCACAGGCTCCTTATGCACTTGTTGCTTCCGTGGATCCTCTTGAGACAGCTTAGACTTCACACAGAGCTTCCCAGGGGAAGAAAATAGCCACTTCCTTCCTCTCAGGAGGAAGAAGAACGCAAGAAGTGACTTGATTTGACTACGTTTCTGCCTTAAAACCTCTTCCACAGATTAGGAGATAGGAAAGGATAAACCCCCAAGTCAATCTTCTGTCACCAGGTATTGAAACTGTTTCTAGTTAAGGTGTGAAGGATACAGGAGAGGAAAAGGATTTTATTCTCCTTGTTAATAGAATCGAAACACCCAATATTGATTTTTGCCCTTCATTACCAAACAATAAGAATAACAGCAACAACCTAATGCAGAAATCATCAGGGGGAGGATTATTACAGCCTCACCAGTCAGAGGAATGTATTTATTAGGGGCTGTGATCATGGTGCAAGGGTGTTTGACATAAATTACAGCAGTAATTTATGGTCTGTTTTTTTCCCTCTTTTTTCTCTTTCCCCCTGTTCTGAAGCCCATCCAGAAATCCTACTCAGGCCACTTAAAATCAGAATAATGAAACACCAGGGCTCCTGCAGGCCTGCAGCCCCTGGGCCTTTCTCAGCTGGCTTCCCAGGACATACGACCAAGGCAATGTCAGCCTCCCAGCCACCCACCTCCAGGCGCCCCCAGGTACTTGCCCCGGAATCGGGCAGCAGGATCAGAGCCAAAGTCCATACCAGACCCACAGCCGAAGGAGAAAAAGTGCCCAGCCTCCCCGGGGAGTGCCCGCCACAGGGAAGGGACGCTTTGCTTCCTGAAGATGATTTCTGACATGCTCTGACTCTATAAAAGGCCCATCAGCTGGTGCATGTCCTTCTTCGGCCACTTGCCAGTCCTGGTTATAAACCCACGGCTTCTCCCTTCAGAGTGCAATAACTACAATATCCTAATAATGAACAAAACCAATATCAGTGACACTGCCTGGAAATAAATGTTACCACTTAGATTCTAATAAAAGAGAAGTTGGAACAAGTTGTACCAGGTGCCTTTTATTTGTACTTATATTCAATTATGTAGCATATGTTTTTAACGGAATTGTTAAAAAGGGATTTGTGTATTTTCAGGGCACTGCATCTTTTATCCTAACTGGCCAAATGAAATTTTTGTCATTTTAGGCTTGGGCCCCTATCTCTGGTAATTTAACAATGCAAATCAGCTCAATACAAGGCCACAGGTATTTATTAAGCCCCTAGCATAGGAAATGACCAACACTGCTAGAAACATCGAGGTGCAGGTGCCCCGGCGTTTCATTGCATCTGAATCCTTGGGGTAAATCCCTAACAGTGCAATTGCTGGGTCGTAGGGCAGGTCTATTTTTAATTCTTTGAGGAACCTCCACACAGTTTTCCAGAGTGGCTGCACCAGTTCACATTCCCACCAACAGTGTAAGAGGGTTCCCTTTTCTCCGCATCCTCTCCAACATTTGTTGTTTCCTGCCTTGTTAATTTTCCCCATTCTCACTGGTGTGAGGTGGTATCTCATTGTGGTTTTGATTTGTATTTCCCTGATGGCAAGTGATGCAGAGCATTTTCTCATGTGCATGTTGGCCATGTCTATGTCTTCCTCTGTGAGATTTCTCTTCATGTCTTTTGCCCATTTCATGATGTCCACAATAGCCAAACTGTGGAAGGAGCCTCGGTGCCCATCGAAAGATGAATGGATAAAGAAGATGTGGTTTATGTATACAATGGAATATTCCTCAGCCATTAGAAACGACAAATACGCACCATTTGCTTCAACGTGGATGGAACTGGAGGGTGTTATGCTGAGTGAAGTAAGTCAATCGGAGAAGGACAAACAGTGTATGTTCTCATTCATTTGGGGAATATGAATAATAGTGAAGGGGAATATAAGGGAAGGGAGAAGAAATGTGTGGGAGATATCAGAAAGGGACACAGAACATAAAGACTCCTAACTCTGGGAAATGAACTAGGGGTGGTGGAAGGGGAGGAGGGCGGGGGGTGGGGGTGAATGGGTGACGGGCACGGAGGGGGACACTTGACGGGATGAGCACTGGGTGTTATTCTGTATGTTGGTAAATTGAACACCAATAAAAATTAATTTATAAAAAAAAAAAAAGGAAATGACCAACACATACTTTCTGAAGAAAGAAACAAGACAACATAATCCTCCCTGGTTGGGAGATAGGTTAAAGGGGTATATATGTGTGTGGCAATAAATCCTGTTCCCCAATAGATACTGGTCGACCAAAAGAGTTGGTCTTCAATCTTTACTATTCACTGAAGAAAAAAAAAAAAGATTCCTGCAACTAACTGCATCAACCAGGAGGTACCCAAGAGGACTCAGACCAGAAAATCGGGGCATATGGATGCAAGTTTTGACAATGCTGCTAATTACTTCATTAACTTGGGGCACACCACTCTATTTGCCTGCGTTTCCATCTCTCAGCTGTAAAATGGAGAAGCCCAGATAGTCCTGTTGCTCTGAACTGTGGCTCTGAATTATCTCTAACAGTTCTAGAAGTGGTCTGTTTCCCCTGATATGATGATACACCACTCGAACCTATTTTTCTGTACCTGTTATTGGTGTGTCTGTGGCTGTCATCAATCCACAAAAAACCATTAGTGTATATCAATGCCCTATGAGACTCGTGTGTGCCCATTTTGCTTCTCTCTGCCTCAGTTTTCTTGTCCAAACCTTCTTACAGCTCTAATGTTCTAGCTTTCTTTAATGCTTAGTCACAAAGACAGGGAAAGTGTTCATTAGGGTCTCTACATTCCAAACTATCCTTATCCTTCTAGAAACTCACCTACTAGCCTGTGCCAGTCAGAAGTCACCCCATTTATGAATGTGAAGGACAGTATCTTATTTCCTATCAAGAGAAACAAATGACTCAGTTACCAAGGCGATGTGCCAAAGTCTTCAAAGCCCAGAACTGTGGAAACTCTGCCCTAACAATATGCTAAATGCAAAATACATGGTATAATTTCATCAAATTGACTCCATATAAAATCCAACTCCCAGGATCAAGGACCAAAGTGTCAGAGATCTTAGGCAATTCTGATGACCCCTCCAGAGAAGAGGGTGAAAAAGAGAAACAAAGCAAAGGCAATCAGAGACAGGGTTCCTCAGGGAGGGAGGGAGTCAGTGTGCTCCCTGCCAAACTCTGGATGCTTTGCTACTGATGTTTCCCACAGTAAGATATGGCCTTGAGATGTTAGGAAATGCTACATTGTTTTTTAACGACCAGGAATTTGTAGTCAGGAGAATCTGAAACATTATCCAGCAGAAGAATCCCAGATGTTGATGATAGGATACAAGATCTGCAGCTACCAAGTATATCTCAACTAAAATCAGCGAGAAGAGTGGGAAGGAAAAGGCTAATGCAAGTAGCGTCTTTGTTAGGTGGCAGCACCAAACCCTGAAATATTACACTGTAGCCACAAAGCACCATAAATGGACATTGCTCTAACTCAAAGACTCTGGCTTATCAAGGTCATGTTTATGATGAGCACCATAGCCAAAAGGTTGATGAGGGACGTTTTCCAAGCAAGACAAAGACAGAAATCATACAAATATGCAGATAAATATATCTGCAAGTTGATTTCTCATCTATGCTTATAATATGTGACCAACAAACCATTATTTTTTTCTATTACAGAGTTCCTATGTATCAAGAAGAAAAAGAAAACTCAATAGGAAAACATGCAAAGGGATGGGAATGGAAACCTATAATATACGAAATGCAAATGTCCAATAAATGTATGAACAATGCCCAATTCCAGGGAGAGTCAGGTAAATGAAAATAAAGAAAAAATGAGTTATCATTATTGACATATCACTGTCATCATTCTTGACAAAACTTAAAAATATTGATGACATCCAGTGCTGGGGATGATATTAGGGACAAAAGCACTCCTGTATATTTCTGAAGAAAATATAAATTGCTACAATGTTTCGGAAAAGTCAATAAGCTCTGCTTATTAAAAGATTAAAAATTCATTTACCCTTTGACATGATAATCACATCAGAATCCACTCAATAGAAATAGAAGCACCAATGTATAAGAAAATATATACGAAAATGTTTGCTTAAAACCTAAATACCAGGGATCCCTGGGTGGCGCAGCGGTTTGGCGCCTGCCTTTGGCCCAGGGCACGATCCTGGAGACCCGGGATCGAGTCCCACATCGGGCTCCCGGTGCATGGAGCCTGCTTCTCCCTCTGCCTATGTCTCTGCCTCTCTCTCTCTCTCTCTGTGTGACTATCATAAATAAATAAAAAATTAAAAAAATTTAAAAAAAATTAAAAAAAACCCTAAATACCATATAAAAAAAATTGACCTGTTCTTAGACCTAAAAGTCTAAGAATACAAAAATGGGTAGCTACATTATGCCAATTCTGTAGAAAATTATGAACTTACTAAAAAGAAGATCTAGAAAGATGTTCATTTTACATCAGTAAGTTTTGAAAGGTACATTTCAGAGTATATGTGGTATACGATTTCATTTTTTGTAACAGAATTTTTAAAAAGGAAAGACTGTGTGTCCATTAAGATAATGGAAAAGAAAGATATCTATCAAAATGCTGAAAAGATGAACTATGAGGGGTGGTAGGAATGAGGAGGAAGAGTGTCACATTTGTTATTTTTCCTTTATACATATTTATATACCTCTATATTATCTGACTTATTACAATAAAGATGTAATAAAACAACAGCAATAAAATGGTAATGCTAAAACAAACAACAAGAAAGGGACACCAGGTTCTAGCAGTTTTCCAGTAGAGATCTACAGATTTTCACCTACCAACAACGGCCCCATGGCCCAGTATGGCACCTCTCACATAGTTGATACCCAGTAAATGTTTGTTGAATGAATGAACATTCAAAAAGATTTATTTTTTAAAAAAGATTTATGTAATATGGTTGAAACAAGGTATAATTTCAGAGTCCAGAGAAAGATTTATCCTCACCCCCTCCTATCTCCATCCTTTAAAAAAAACAACAACTTAGTATCTGGAAAATTATTTGATATAATTTACAACCCTCAGAGGCCCATTAGAAGCTTCTAGCATCACAGCAAATGTGAGTCTCTTATTGAAAAATATGTGGGTCTTGTACAATGCCTGGGCCCACCTGGGAGAAATGCAGCAGCTTCTATTTCATTTGAGGGGAAAGAGAGTGAATTCTTCACCTTTCTGACATACTGTAACAGCACTGCAAAAACATTCTGAGCCCTTCTCTAAACTCTGTGAAATTTTATACGGCCAAACCATTATAACACACACACACACACACACACACACACACACACACCTTATGTTTACGTGTAGCTTCAATCCTTAAGCAAGTGAGCATACTTAATGTCAGCATACTATCTCCTGCTTCTCTGACGCTGGATTTCAGGAAATATCTATCCTTTTTATAGCTCTACCATTGCACCTGCAAAACTTTTTCATAAACACCGGTTCATTTATCTGTATCTGATTATGTATCTATCTCCCTGTCATCATTGCCACCTCCTGGAAAGCAAGGACTAAGGTGTCCTCATCTTTACCATTGTTGCCACTCAGTCACTGTCCAACGAATGGATGTATGATTACATGGATGGGTGAAAATCGCTGACTATTCATTCATTTATGCAACAAATTTATTAAGCATTTATGATGTACAGGGTCCTGTCTAGCAGTGGGATACAGCAATGGACAAAAAATGCTCAAAGTCCCTGCCCTCATGAAATTTACATTCTAGTAGGGGCCAGACAATAATCTGATATATGTGTCATATAGTGTCCAGTAATAGGAGAAGGAAATTACAGCACAAGAATAACAAAGACAGTGACAGGCGAAGCTCTTTAACTCGAATGGTCACAGAAGGCCTCTCTGTGAAGGTAAATGTGATAACCGATTGGAAGGAAATCAGCCAAGTAAACATTTGAAATAGAAAACTCCAAGTAAAGAGAATAAAAATGCAAAGGCCCAGAGACAAGAATATAAACAGCACATTTGAGGAGCAGCAAGGAAGTCTGCATGACCACAGCACAGTGAGAGAAAAGAGATCAGAGGTGGAGGCAAAGCTAGATCCCCAAGGGTCCTGAGGCCATGGCTTGACTTCATGTAGGTCCAGTGGGGGCTTCAGGGGCAATACAGAGAGAAGTGGGTTGGTCCTCATGCAGATGCACAACTAGGTTTTCATAAGACGGGCAACCCTGGGGGCGAGTGGTGAGGTAGTTCAGCCTGTAACACTGGTTGGTGTTGGGTAGGAGTAGAGAAGAGTACATAGAATGGGCCAGACTGTGACATCCTGCTGTAAGGTCTCAAGGCTTCACCCTGACTCTACTCACATTGGCTTTTGCTTTCTCTTTGCTTCCTCTTTTCATCATCATCTTGATAACTTCCCTATAGATTGTCGCACCTTTTAAGAATTGGTGAAAGATGCCACTTTGGGAAACGAGACCAAAGGGAGCAACTTCTCCCAATTCTCCTATGCAATACCCCTCCAACTTGGGCACTGCCCTAACCATTGTTAGGGTTTTATTGGCTCTAGCCTGGAAAGAATCCATCATCCTGTCAGCAGACTGGAGCCTCGCCTGAGTGAATGGTGACATTTTGTCCAATTCCATCCACCATGTGACAGGGCAAAGAGGCACCGAGCTTCCACAAACTATAAAGTAACTGCAAAAGAAAGCAGGATGTACAAAAAAAAAATTTTTTTTTAATGGATACAAATAAGCACTGTGAATTGAGAAAGAAAAGTGGTTACATCCACTGGGCACCTCCAAGTGAGGCATCAGGAACCACCGGCATTCAAGACGTGAGTCCCTATGTTATCATAGCAGCTGTCTCAGATGATGAGTCATGCACAGAGATAATCTTCCATCATGCAAACATGTCCTGCCTGATGTGATACAAGTCCATCTGTCGGCCAACACCCTTTGACTGATTACTCCCTCCCTCCAACGTTTCCTTCATCCCTTCCTTTTTTTTTCTCAGTCCAAGAGCCATTGGATCCCCCAATACCCAAGTTGAAGAAAAATCCAAATACATGTTTTGGGAATATCTAGAACCACCAAATTAACTGCATCAATATAATCTGTCAAGCACCGCCAAAAATTATCCATTTTTAAAATTAAGATACCTTACCCACCCACTCAGGATTCTAGGCTCTTTTCTTTCCAACATACCTTTCAAGCAGGCATTATTATGTCAGGGACAGTGCTACATTACATGTATTATTTCATTTATTTTGATTGCCCTAACAATCTCTGCGAACTTGGTACTATTATTATACCTCCATTTTACATTCAAGGCCTATAACTTGCTCCAAATCACATACATAAGTAATGGAAGATCCATGGTTTAATGCCCAGGGTTGGGAGCTCACTCAGTCACCCTCCCTCTCAATATTAACCTTTCTATTAGGAATAGGGTGGTGGCAGGAAGGGATGTGCACAATGAAGACAGTCCGATTTCCTTCTTGAGAACACTTCATGATGGAGACTTTGGGAAAAGAAGGAGAGGACATGGTTAAACCCATATCTCCAATTATGAGTATGTTTTCATTGTAAGAATTAAACAAATTCTCCTTTGGGAGAAGAATCAAGAAATGACTATTATAGGGAAACCTGCTGAATATCATTCATGCCATTTTGGCAGAGAGATTAATGGTGGATGGTCAAGATTCTTATTATTACTGTTATTACTGAACAGTTTTAAATTATCAAAAAGAAGAAAATCTGGACATGTTAAGAAACCAGTCTATAAGCTTCTACAAGCTAGGACTCCTTATATCATATGCCTCAGGTAAATAGAAGATGGAAGAACAGTTAGGAAACAAGAAAGAGACAGACAGGCAGGTAGAAACACACACACATACACACACACACAGCATCTGGTCTGGGCCTTTACAACTGGTGTTCATCGAATAAAATGTCCATTGAATTTGACTGAATGGAATCAATCAGACTGAAGGTATTTTACCTGGATGGTAAGAGATTTAAGAAGAGCTGGAAGCACATGCCCTTGGTTATATGATAGGCAACGATTTGAACATATTAGTTTAGGGGGAGGGAAGGAATTTGTTGGTTCCAGAAAGTCATAGAAATAGCTTGGAAAATAAAGAAGAATCAAGAGCCAGAAAGCACGCTATAGTTTTCAGAGTATACAACCCACAAGGACAATAAGCCAGCCTTCTAAGCATCCTTAGAGAAGAACCTGCTGGAAAAGAGAGTCCAGAAGATAAACAAATGGCCAACAGGTGCATGCAAAGCTACTCAGCATCACTAATCACCAGAGAAATGAAAATCAAAACCATAATGAGATACCACTTCCTACCTGTCAGAATGGCTACTATAAAAAGGCTAAGAAATAACAAATACTGGCCAGGATATGGAGAAAAGGAACCCTTGTGCACTGTTGGTGGGAACGTAATGATGCAGCCGCTGTGGAAAACAGGATGGAGGTTCCTCAAAAATTTTAAAATAGAACTACCACATAATCTGCCAATTTCATTTCTGGGTATTTCTCTTATGGGTGCAAAATTACTATCTCAAAAAGATGTCTGCATCCCCAAGTTCACTGCAGCATTATTTATAATATTTGAAACCTGGGAGCAACCTGATTGTTGAATGTATAAAGAAACAAACACAAATACTACCAAGCCATAAAAAAGGAAATCTTCCCATAAGCAACAGCATAGCTGGATCCTGAGGACATTAAACTAAGTGAAATAAGCCAGGCAGAGAAAGGCAAGTACTGTTTGACATCACTTATATGTAGAATCTAAACAAAGCCACCACCACAAAAACCTTCATAGATAAAGAGAAAAAAAAAATGAGTGGTTTCCAGAGGCAGGGGATGGGGGTAGGGGTGGGCAAAATCAGTGAAGATCTAAGATGATTTGCTGGAAAAGGACCCAGGCCTGAGGACACCCATTCAGAAGTTCAAGAATTAGAACAAACCACTTGGGGAAGCAGAATTCATAGCACTCGGTGAATGACAAAGCACTGCCTAGATTCTGTTCTATCCTAATTCTCTGACTTGGGTTTGCTCGTCCGTTCTGTTGGTCGTTGTGTTTGTAAAATGCATTTGTACGATGCAGAAGGGTGGGGTTTCCTAAAGAACAAGGGTTGCCGAAAAGATGGGAGGAGGAACCAAATGGCAGGTTCCTGCTCCCCTCAGCTGTCAGAAGAGAGGTGACCCTGCCCCAATCCCAAGGTGCAGAGAGAGTTCCCAGGAGGAATTAAAAGGCCTCTTTAAGGCTATTCCCGAGGCCGAAACCTCTCTTCAGTGACAAGCATCGTCAAAGCTGTAATGCAGGTCAGCTGCACGGGGCACAGGCAGCGGGCAGCGCTACAGCCATCTCGCCCAGGAGGCGATGGAAATGCACCTGACCCAAGGAGGTACCTTCCCGGATGGGAGGGGCGGCGGCTTGGCCTACAGCTCCATTCCAGGGGGCCCGCATCCCCTCACCTTGGCCCCAGCAGGCCCGTCGTCCTCTCAAATGCTCTGAAACCCATGAGTTGTCACGGGTTTATGAACTCCAGTCCACACAGCGCTGTTTCCCGCTGCGGCTTCTCACTGAGCCTACTTCATCATCTCAGTTATTCACAGCGGAGGCGCACTTACCCGGGGAGCCTGTGGAACAGGGGATCTTAACAGGGTGGGCAGCATGGGAAAGCAGTTTCCCCTCTTTCACGTGCATCCCCCCTCGCAGCTCTGATCTGTGGGGCTGAGCATGCACAGGACCCATGGAGGGGGTTTTAAAGTGATTTTTCTCTTCCTGCTCGGATCATTAAAAAAAAAAAAAATCTCCATGACCTAACGTGATCTTACCAATAGTTTCCAGAAATCACCAGACCATCAAAACCCTACATTGTCTGGAGAAAATGTAAGCCCTGCCCAGATTTCCCTGCTGCCACTTGCTCTCCCCTCCTCCCTATTGTGACTTTGTGTGCCTTGCTTAGTAGCGGAGCAAGGGAATAAAGGCATTTTCTTGCAACCCACTGATTGTAATGTCTGCTTCCCCACCTCTTGCAACAAAGTGAAGAGCAAATCTAGAAAGGAAAACTTGGTTATGTGCACTTTGGCCTTTGCATGTCCTGGCTGTTGGATGCTAGATCTGAAGCTTAGTCTTTTCCTGCCCTAAGTCCTGCCACAGCCTCTCCCCCCATTTAACCTCACTGACCCCTGAAAAGTAGAACTGTAGGACTAACACCCAGCCCTGCAAAAAATGAAGCTGGACAGCAAACTGTCTATCGCCATTCTTAATAAATCAGGTTGTGGATCAATCCCTGGGAGTATCCAGGCCCCTGATGGGGCTTTTTCAGAGATAATAAAAAAAATTTTCTATTTGTAAAGAAAGTTTACAAATGCACATTTTAAGGGGCAGCTGGGTGGCTCAGTTGGCTAAGGTCCAACTCTTGATTTCAGCTCAGGTCATGATCTCAGGGTCATGAGATTGTGCCCTGTGCTGGCTCCATGCTGAGCATGGAGCCTGCTTAAGATTCTCCTTCTCCCTCTGCCCCTCCCTTCTGTCACCATTTCCTCCCACCCAGCACACACATACACTCTCTCTAAATACACACACACACACACACACACACAAAACAACAACAACAAAAAAAAAAAAAAAACCAGGGACGCCTGGGTGGCTCAGTGGTTGAGTGTCTGCCTTTGGCTCAGGGCGTGATCTGGGGTCCTGGGATCGAGTCTCACATCTGGCTCCCTGCATGGAGCCTGCTTCTCCCTCTGCCAGTGTCTCTGCCTCTGTGTCTCTCATGAATAAATAATAAAATCTTAAACACACACACACACACACACACACACATTTTAGGATAGAAAGTTCAGAACACAAGCACCTAAGATCCTCATTATGGTGTAAAACTATCAGAATCTCACCCTCCAATGACATTTAATTAATATCTCTGTCCTTTCAATATGATGAAAACCAATCCAGAATGTGTGTTTAGCTCTTGCCTTTCTCCTGAATGGGAGCCTTCAGTTGGAGAGACCTGAGTCTACCTCGTGCAAGGCTCTCACTTGCCACTTCTGTGACATCCGTAAATGAGAGGTACAACCTAGGTCTTCTAGGACACGTCAAGACCATAGAGCATACTAGTGAAAGCATCAAAGATGATCTTCAATCCCTTCCCTTGCTAAGACAAATGGGGCTACCCATTCTAGAACAACTTTGTTCCCTCTAGATGTTGGTCTTTGGGAGGTTCAGTGGTTTATCACCATTTGGAGAGCCCTATCCAATTCTCAAGCTTCACTTGGCTCCAGTTGTGTTGGAACAACTCTAGCAGAGTATTCCTACATGTAGACACTGTGCTGAGCTTTTCGTCTACATTCTATCCTTGCTATAAATTCTATTATTATCACCCATCAAAGATGAGTAAACTGAGCCACAGAAAGTTTAAATAACTTCCCCCAAAGTCACGTGACTAACAAGTGGTAGAGTCTAGGATTCAAACACAGATAGGTTGATTCCAAGCCTATGGTGTCTTCTCCACCAAACTGCCACTAACTCACCGACTAACCAGGCAGTGGAGAGAACTCCAAAGGGGTGAGTTCTCTAGGTACTGAATTTCCTATCACTGGAGGCATCCAAGTATAGGCTGGGCCTCCACTTGGCTTCACACTCTAGGAGCTCATAGTCACAAATCTGTCTTCATTTTGTTTTTAAAAGATTTTATTATTCATGAGAGATACAGAGAGAGATAAAGAGGCAGAGACACAGGCAGAGGGAGAAGCAGACTCCCTGCAGGGAGCCCGATGTGGGACTCGGTCCCAGGGCCCTGGGATCATGACCTGAGCCCAAGACAGATGCTCAACCACTGAGCCACCCACGTGCCCCATAAATCTGTCTTTTTAAGCCCTCTCACCTCCTCCCAGGATGCTCTTATGTCCACTGCTCCAGCCCTTCCTCTGTCCCTTTGTCCCACTGAATAGCTCTCCTGACTTTCCATCATGCAGCTTATGCTTCTCCTGCAGTATTCACCACACTGCCCTGTAGCAAATTGTGTTCTTCCTCCTCCAGAAAGGCTTGCGAACTGAATCCTCATCCTCGACATGTGTGTTTGGGGCAGCTACTGTGTTATAATAAGTAGATGGGGCTGGCGTCTCCAGAGCACCACAGTCCTCCCCGCCTCCCCACCGGCTCGCCCATCTGTATTACCTGCCCACCCTCAGACAGCATTTAGGATTTAACCCTGTAAGAATGATCCCTTTTCAAGTAAGGACGACATCTTACGCACTTTAGCATCCTCCGTGGCGCCCCATGCAGTACCAGAAAGATAGCTCCATAGATGGTTGATGAACGAATAAGTAAAATGAACAGATGAATACATGAAGGCTGTGGGGTGACCAACAGATCTACTGAGCACCCGGGTGACAGAGCAGCAACTCATTGGGCAAACCCATAAAATGTGGAGCTACCCTGATCTCTCTACGCCTGTTAACTGGTAAAGCAGACACGCTAATACTTACATACTGCTCGCTGGGCGCCACATGAAATAATGAGTTAATGTCTGTAAGGTGTTATTTGTGCTAAGGGGGAGGTATTAGTCCTATTGGGAACATTCAGCTTTGGGCCCCCAATGAATCCACTTTAAAGAGAGCTGACAAATTAAACACCAAGATTTATCCAGTCTTTCTTTCTGGCTCTGAAAACATTCAGCTTCCCAACCAGGAATCGTTAGCACCTTTCCCAGAACAAATCAGCTTCTCTCTACTCTCTGTGTTGCCATTCTCTCTCTTCCTCTCTCCTTCTCCCTCCTCACCTCTATTTCTTTCATTACAAGTTAATGTTTGGGTGGGAGGTAGAAAGCACTGCTAAGGAAGCCAAGATTCTTAGCAAGATGGTTATCCTTAGGGGACAGTGACCAGGAGCAGTAGGGATGCCCCTGTTTTTTTTTTTTTTTTTTTTTTTTTTTTTAAGATTGTATTTATTTATTCATGAGAGACACAGAGAGAGAAGCAGGCTCCTCGCAGGGAGCCTGATGCAGGACTCCAGCCAAAGGCAGATGCTCAACCGCTGAGCCACCCAGGTGTCCTGGGGATGAGCCATCCTGGGATGTCCCTGTTTATGGTAACATTGCCTTTATCGATCTGGAAGTTGGCTGCACAGGTAAACACAGATTAAACTATACACTTACCAACTGTGCACTTCTCTGTATGTTTATTTCCATAAAACTTTTCTTAAAAAGGAGAAAAAGGCAAATCATGCAATCCCAAAATGCAGTAGACATATGCCTCCATCTCTCTGCTAAAATCTGGAGCCTTCTTCCCACCCATTTCAGGAATTTTACCAGCCTCAAGCTCTTTGAGGCAGACCCTCCTCCACAAGCCCCTCCTGTGGCAGTCATCACATAGCCGGGGCTCTTTGCACTGGACCAGAAGTCCTCTTTGTTAGCTATGCCCATGGTTGTTAGCACAGCTTCCTCCCTTTTCCTGCACCCCAGCCCCAATAAGGAGTCAAGGACTCCTTCCCTGAGTGAAGGCACACATCGTGGCTATCAGATGGGTTTCTCGGCAGCTCAGCTCCAGGCAAGATTTGTTCCCTTGTTTGTCTGGAGCTTTGGTTTTAATTTGTAATGTTTGCTTAATCTACTATTAGTTGTGCTGAATTTAATTTAACTCATTGTACCAATTCATTTCTTTCAATCTTCTATTATTGGGTATCACTCTTAAGTTGTAAGTGATTTTGCCTTCTCTAATCATCACATTGGAGACTGCTGGCCCAGTTATTCCTCCTTGCGAGTAATATCTGCAATTTTACGTATATAATTGTAGGGAGGACAGAGTGATGGGAAAGCTAAGTGGGATCTGTATCTCCTTTTTTTTTTTTCATTAGCTTCTTTGTTTTAAATAAAGTCAGGGAAGCCCGAGTGGCTCAGCGGTTTAGCACTGCCTTCAGCCCAGGGTGTGATCCTGGAGTCCTAGGATTGAGTCCCACGTCGGGCTCCCTGCATGGACCCTGCTTCTCCTTCTGCCTCTCTCTCTCTCTCTCTCTCTCTCTCTCTCTCTCTCTGTCTCATGAGTAAATGAATAAAATCTTTAAAAAAAAAATAAAATCAGACAAACTGTTACAAGTGACTTCTCCCCCACCACCATTGCCAACTGGCAGACGGACAGCCAGCCAGCCAGCCAGTCAGATCCTCCATATTCCTATAAGCCTACAAAACCAAAACCAAATACATGGTAATTATTTTCAAAAATTAAAACAAAAAAAAAATAAATAAATACCACCTAAAACTTGGCTAGATCATTTGGATGGCTGCAAACTATTATGGATTTATATGAAGACGTTATCTTGGGGTCTTCATGATTTAATGAAAAAATTATTCAGGTAGCTTTTGTAAAGATGCCTTTCTATACAAATTTTAAAATTTATAATAGGTTTTTTTTCAAAGGAAGCTTAGCACTTCTTTATTGGAAGCACTTCTGACCATCCCTAGTTCACAACTTCTTAAAAGTACAGATCACAGCCCACATAATACTGGAACACCAGTATTTATCATGTTGCAATCCATTAGGCTTACTCCAAAATCTCTGAAGAAATTGCTTAAAAATCATCATATTTAAAAGTAGGATGATAGTCACCAGTTTTAAGGAGCATCTCTAATACAGACACACCTTGCTTTATTGTGCTTCACAGACACCGTGTTTTTAACAAAATGAAGGTTTGTGGCAACTCTGTATTGAGCAATATAGCTCAATAGTTGGAACCACTTTTCCAATAGCATTTGCTCACTTAGTGTCTCTTTGTCACATTTTGGTACTGCTTTCAATATTTCAATCTTTTTAATCATTATTATATTTGTTATGGTGATCTGTGACCAGTGATATTTAGTATTATCACTCTAATCGTTTAGGGACACCACAAACCATGCCCACATAAGATGGCACACTTAATTGATAAACCCTGCATGTGTTCTGATCGCTCCACTAGCCATTCCCCTGTCTCTCTCCTCTTCTCAGGACTCCATATTCCAAGACACAACAATATTGAAAGTAGGCCAGTTAATAACCCCACAAAGGCCTCTAAGTGTCCAAATGAAAGAGGAGCACATCTCTCATTTTTAAATCAAAAGCTAGAAATGTTTTAGCTCAGTGAGGAAGGCATGTCAAAAGGCATTAAGCCTCTTGTACAGTTAGCCAAGTTCTGAATGCAAAGCAAAAGTCTTGAAGGAAATTAAAAGTGCTACTGCACCAAACACAGGAATAAGAAAGCAAAACAGTCTTATTGTTGATATGAAGAACATTTTTGTGGTCTGGATAAAAGATCAAACCAGTCACAGCATCCCTTTAAGCCAAAACCTAATCCACAGTAAGACCCTAACTCTCTTCAAGTCTGTGAAGGCTGAGAGAGGAGAAGAAGCCACAAAAGACAAGTTTGAAGCTAACAGAGGTTGGTTCACGAGGTTTAAAGAAAGAAGATATTTCCGTAACATATGAGCACAAGATAAAGGAGCTAGTGCAGATGTAGAAGTTGCAGCAAGTTATCCATAAGATCGAGCTAAGATCATTAATGAAGGTGGCTAAATTAAACAACAGATTTTCAACGTAGATGAAATAGCCTTCTATTGGAAGAAGTTGTCAACTAGGACTTCCATAGCTAGAGAGGAGAAGTCAATGCCTAGCTTCAAAGCTTCTTAAAGGGGCTTTTTTTTAAGGGGCTAATGCTACTTAAGGGCTAATGACTTTAAGGGGAAGTCAAGGCTCATTTGCCATCATGGAAATCCTTGAGCCCTTAAAAATTATGCTGTATCTACTCTACCTATGCTCTGTAAATGGAACAAAGCCTGGATGACAGCACATCTGTTTACAACATTGTTTACTGAGTATTTTCAGCTTTTCATTATGACCTACTGCTGAGAAAAAAAAATTCCTTTCAAAATATGACTGCTTGCTGACAATACACCTAGTCACCGAAGAGCTCTGATGAAGATGTACAACAGGTTAATGTGTCCATGCCTACACAACATCCATTCTGCAACCCATGGATCAAGAAGCAACTTTGACTTTTAAGTCTTATTATTTATGAAATACACAAGGCTATAGCTCCCACTGATAGTGATTCCTCTGATCGATCTGGGAAGACTCAATTGAAAACCTTCTAGAAAGGATTCCAGATGCCATCAAGAACATTTGTGATTCATGGAAAGAGATCAAAATACCACCATAAACAGGAATTTAGAAGAAATTGATTCCAACCCTCACGGATGACTTCTGTGGAGGAAGTAACCACAGAGGTGGTAAAACAGCAAGAGAAGTAGAATTAAAAGTAGAGTCTGAAGATGGGACTGAATTGCTGAAATTTCAATAAAACCTTAATGGATGAGAAATGGCTTCCTATAGAGGAACAAAGACTTGAGATGGAATCCACTCCTGGTGAGGATCCTATGAAAACCATTGAAATGATAACAAAGGATTTAGAGTATTACATAAACTTAGTTGATAAAGCAGCAGCAGGGTTTGAGAGGACTAATTTCCTCTCAAGGAGGAAACATGAAACAAGAAGTTCTACGATAGGTAAAATGCTATCAAACAGCAGCACACTCTACAGAGAAATCATTCATAAAAGGAAGAGTCCATCGATCAGCAAACTTCATTGTTGTCTTACTTTAAGAAGCTGCCACAGCTACCCCAGCCTTTGGTAACCACCACCCTGACCATCAAGACAAGGCCCTTTACCAGCAAACAGATTATGACTTGCTGAAAGCTCAGATGATAGTTAGCATTTTTTAGCAATAAAGTACTTTTAACTTAGGTTATGTACATTTTTAAGACACAATGGTATTACACACTTAATAGGCTACAGCATAGTGAAACATAACTTTTATATGCACTAGAAAAACCAAAAAATACATTTGCCCACTTTATTACAATATACACTTTATTGCAGTGGTCTGGAGCCAAACCTACAATATCTCCAAGCTATGCCTGTATAATGAGAGAAAGGCGGATAGCATATATAACGTGTGGATAACAAGCACATGCACAGCACATAGCCCAATGCCTGACCTGTAATAAGTACTCAGCAAATATTAGAAGAATAAGAAAAATACTAACTATAATAGAATCTATTATTACCATCTACAATATCCCATCCAGTTTGACTTTCCTATCTCAGAGGTAAAATATGCCATCAGGACGTATCTTTCTGAGGCTCACAATTCCAAGTAGCTGATGCTTCTAATTGAGGTATACCAGAATGCTTTACACCACAGGTGGTGGTCTCTAGAGTCAAACCCACCTTTAATGCAAACTTGAACTTAGCTACAGGAACCCCATGTAGGAATTGATCCCCAGGAAACCTTTAAAAGTGGCCCTCAATTACCCAAGCTACATAGGAAATCTTTCACCCCATTCTCTCTAACCAGAACATCCCACATTATTTCCATTTTGCAGAATTTATCTAGAAGGACCTGTGAGGACCCGAATCTCATCTACTGTTGATTGCTCTTCTAATCCCCAATGAAGCCAACCTCATAAAGGCTGTGGCATTTCTTCCAAGGCCCTGTGATGGGGCTGATGGGTGTCAGGAGGCCAAGGGGAAGCTACTACACTTCAGCCTAGTAGCCTGAGCCTATGGACTCAATATCTATGTCTTCGTCTACAAAAATAAGATGGTAGAGAATGGGTTGGGCAGGAGAGACCCAGAATCTGGATCTACAAGACCAAAGAGCCCAAAACCCAATCAAACAAAAAACTATATATGTTTAGGGAGAGATATAGGAAGACAGAAATGGTTGTATATAAATATAGATGATACACATGTGATATAGGTATAGGTATAGATGTAGATACAAAGGGGTAGGACTGGATCTTCAGCTCTGTTATTCTACCTTAAACTATCTGGCTGATATTTGTGCAGGAGATAGTTAAAATCTAATTATAGAGATAATATAGTCATGAAACATTAAATACCCTAACATAATCTTTATGTATAAGCTATCAAGGAAAGCATATCAGAAAGGTTAAATTTTTCTTATGAGTTCTTGGAAGGTGACCATGTATCTATGTCAGAGGTCAAAGATCATGCTCTAGGCCCACCAGCAAAGTCCAGCCCCTAATCTATTTTTGTCAAATTTTCTTGGAACACAGACTCTCATTTGTTCATTGTTGGTGGCTGCTTTCATTGCATAGCAGCAGAATTGAGAAGCTGCAAAAGAGGCTGTGTGGCCCATAAAGCTGAAAATATTAACTATCTGGCTTCATACTGAAAAGGTTTTCTGACCCTCGATCCACAAACAGGCTTCGCGCAAAGGGAGTTTAAAACAAAGAAACAAAAAAGACCTGTCTTGAGCAACAGGTAGAGACGGAACAGACAGAGGGCTCCCCCAGGAAGCAGAAGGAACTGAATATTTGAGTGGAGACAGAACTGAGCACTACAGGACCTGAGTGGTGGGTCAGTCAAAGGCAGTATGAAAGATGACATGGGGTGACCCTGAACGAGCCAGAGAACCCCAGACATCTAGACCAAGAACATCGGATTTGATCCTGCAGAGAGCTGGCTGTTAGTGAGGATTTCAGAGCAGAGAGCTGACAAAATAAAAGTGAAGATTTAAAGAAACCCAATCAGGCAGTGGTTTTTTAGATGATGTGAGGTTCCTGGCACAAGACATTGAGGTCTGGAGCAGCCCACAAGCTGCGGGGGCACTGGGCTATGTTGGGCCTCACGCTATGTGTAAGGGAGACAACAGGAAGGACTGAACATCATGACTTAGTAACCACTGGGTTTGGAGAGGAGGAAAGAGGTGGAGGAGAGCTCTGACCCGGCGGACCGCAGAGCTGACCACTTTGCATGCAGCCACATGCACTGGCACATGCGATTTCTTAAGCTGACAGCTAGAGGTGTGCCTGAAAGTTTCATGCTATGAATCAAGTCCAAAGCAATTCTCAAGTACAGCGTCAATGATTTCAGCAATCTTTTTTCCTCTCCCCACCCCTGCTAATCAATGTAATACATCGACTCATTCGCCTTATTCCAGGGAAGGAGAAAAGCAGCAGTTTGCTGCTTCTCAAAGTTACCCTGACAGGTCAATACCCTGTCATCACTAATCCTGCAAACCACAACAGACTCCTCTTTAAAGACTTCAAGCAAATAGGTGGCTATTATCATCTTTCGGGGAGTTTCTCTGGCTATCCTCCTTTTCATGTTACAGACACCTAACAGTAAGTCTTAAAATCACAGTTTTGACAGGCAGATTGTGAAGTTCAAGTCAATTCCTCATTTTCCTCGTCTGGCTTCAAAGGAGGAGTTCCAACCGCTCAGGAACATCCATTTGGTTCTCTTGAAAACAGACAGGCCTGCTCCCCATGACTCCTATGTTACAAGGCTCCTGTCTCCCTCGTGACAAGCAGCATCTCTCGTTGCAAAGTGCTGGACATCGTTCTGGGAACCCTTTGCCCAGATACTCATTAGTACTGCATTAGTCTGTAAACTCAGAGCGAAACGCCTAGTTCAACTCGCTCTTACTTGATGTACTTGAAAGGTCCGGTGAATTTATGGCAGGATAATGTGGAGCCCAGCACCTATTTATGAGTTGATCATTTGTACCGAACCCCCCAAAGTGCCGAAGGTTACCATTCAACCAGGGCCTGCACTAAAGCCACTCGAAGGCCAACAAAGCCAAGTGTATGAAAGTTAAAAGCATTAATAAAAGTGTGACTTATAAATTACTTCATCTTTGTCACCCTTTTTGAAATGGGGTGAGAGAGGCCAGGGTAAATTTATTTTTTAAGTGCTTTCTGAGACCCGAACGGGTCAGGCTTGAAATGCTGTAGTCTATAAATCATTCTTTGCAGATCTGGGGGATGTTGCTGCATCATAACATTAACAAATATTGATTTATTTTATCATTTGTGACTGTTTATAGAAAAACAGAGATCCCACTGAATGCTGGGGGGTGGGAAGCAAATACTTATTTAGGGGCAATGTACCCAATTAACACTTCTTGCTACAAGGGAGAAAAAAGGAAAAAGTCAATGGATTGTCGGTGTATAAAGGAGTTCGTGGCAAGGTGATTTTCATTAGGTTAGATGACATGAACTCAGCCCCCACCCCAATACCACAGAGGTGGATGGATTTCGTGCTAAGCGATTTTATGAACAAATGGCATGTTTAAGAAGTCCTCTCACCAACACAGCATCATTGTATGATATCAGCCAAAGCTCTTATGAAGCTCAGACCCCCTGCTCTTTCGAGAAAGGTTCAGTAGGGGTTTCAGACGTCTGGCAACTCTGCTCAACTTTATATCAGAGCATTAAAGAAACAGACATCCACACTCAATTCAGCTACAGGTTCTAAAGAGATTCTTTTGGGTCCCTGCTGGGGCAGTGAAGGACGATTAACACCAAATCCATTCAAGAAAAGGGAGATGAAAATGTACATGGGAGAATGGTCATGGCTCTGCAGCACTTTCTCATATTGCACTCTGGATTTATTCTTCAACTTTAATTGCTCACAATTTAGGCAGTCAAGAGCTAGAGAATGATGATTCGGAGAAGGTCAGGAAGCTTCAGAGTTTGATACAACCAATGACAGCCCATATAATGACAAAGAAAGCCTGACTGTCACCGGGACTAACTCATACGACCTTTGCAGAGATGGACTCTGAAGTAAGCATAAACTGGTATACTTGTTTTGGGAATCTATGCAATCAAGTTGATCTTCACACCCAAGCAACTATTCAGGTCTCCCATACAACGAGGTGCTCCTTATATCTAGCAACAGGACCAAAAGTATACCATGGAGCCAACAGTTGCTATGCAGTGGAATACCAATGGCACAGTAATGACTAGGATTCCCTCCTAGTAGTGTGACCTGGGAAAATGTTCTCCCAAAGGCAACAATAGCTGAGGTTAGATGGGGGCAGAAAGTCTCTATCAGATGCCACTCAAGGAATCCTATCACAAAGCTCCATCCTATGATCACAGATTCCCAGAGTAATATACTCTGTCATCATCCTTCCCCATGGACTGGCATAGATATCTCTTCCCCTTTGAGGAATGTGACCTGCAGCATACTTGACAGGTACAGGGATCAGGTGCCATCCTTGGTAGCATTTGTGAAAGGGCAACGGGATAGGAAAACCCCACACAACCTTTTAAGGAATTAATTCTTATCCTTTCCACTATCTTTGTAACTTCTCTCTATTACCTGTTGGTGGCCATTGGCATTTCACACATCCTCCAAGCCTCAGAGGCCTCATGCCACATTATGACATCAAAGGTGCAGAGGTGCTGAGGTAATGTATGAAAGTGCCCAGCATACTGCTGGCACATTAGAGGTACTCAAAAGCAGTGGCCTGCCTAGGACATATGTCTGGCCTATGCAGTCTGAGGGTTGAGACAAGATCACAATATTAACACTTAGCCTGTCTAAATTAATGCCTGGCAATTTAGAGCCATGTTGGGCTTCCCACATCAGACATGTAACAGAGATGATAGGTGTCAGGGTGCTGGGCTCAGTGGGAAGTCAAAGACACTCTAGTCTAAAATGCACTTACATGGGCTGACCTTTGCAAACACACTGCTCACACACTTCTGAGATACCCATGTATCCAATGTTGTGTTAGAGTGGATGCAGCCTAAAGACCCCATGCCTGGGAATGCCTGATGTTTGGAGGCCCATTCCAAAGGGATTTACCCTTTACATTTACCTTTGAGAACAGCTGATATGCTGCTTTCTAAGGGAACTCCACACCTGGGCCTTCATGCAATCTTTAGTCAGGCAGAAAGACTTCTGCTGGCATCATCACTGACCAGCGCAACAAAGTGTAACCAAAATTTTCTATCAGGCTCCAGCGCCAGCCCAGGTGAGATTTCTCTTTCCTGTCAGTGCCCCTCAAGTATCTGTTTTCTTTCTCTTTGAAGCTTGCTCACATCAGGGGAGGGGCCAGGAATGAGAACCCAAAACTGGGACTCTGATCTCCATTCACAGTTCCACCCCAGGCTGGAGGCTTTCTTCTCCAGGAAATGCATGATAGTTCAGTCACATTAAGTTTCTGCCAGCTAAGAAGTCTGAGTTTCAAAGGAAAAGCACCTATTCATCCCAAATTCACCATGTTATGACTTTTGCAAACGACCTTAAAACACAATTAATAACACAATTGCATCTTAACTCAGAATTTTCCACTTGCTGGCTTTTCTCAGGTCAGCTGTCACTGAAAAGGCACCATTTGCTTTCTGGTCTTTTTCTTGTTAAAAAAAAAAAAATACCAAAGGACATTATAATGCTTTACTCTAAGGTGCTCATGTCCGGCTGAGTTCTGCTCAGCATAGAGGCAGAAGGTTCCCTAAGTAGAAAAGAATCGTTCTCTGTCATTTATCGTAAAGTGTGTGCCTGGCAGTTGTTGCTGAGTTCAATTTGAAAAGAAATCAAATATTTGGATGAAAGTGCCATAATGTGGCATGAGGCATAACTTAGAAATTTCTAACTGATGCCAAAGGGAGTCACAGCTGGGAGTCCATGTCACTTTTATATATTGAGAGTAACAACAGTCATTAATTTTTATTCCTTAAAATCTTTATTAAGCATACCTGTGCAAGTTCTTAGACAAAACAATGAGCCAAGGGTAAATGAATGACTGAATGAGTCCAATCATGCAAGCATTAGTTCATGCTTTCACTTCCCATAAGATTTTATTGAGCATTTACTATATGTCAGGTACCAGGCTATGAGCCAGGGATATACCAGTGAGCAAAACAATGCCTGATTCCTGTACTTAAGGAACAGAAAGCCTCATGAAAAAGACAGCTATGGGTCCTCTCATTTTAAAGGTCAACAGGAAATTTCATTTGAGGCAAGGTCTATGAGATGCATGAAGCTCTGAATTCTTACAATGGGGGAGTTTGAACAAAGTCATGAGTTCAGGAAAAGCTTGAGTAGGCTGAAACCTCATGCCAAAGTAGGAGCTAAGCAGGCAGGGTGAAATGGGGAAGAGTGTTGCAGCCAGGGGGAACAGCATGCTCACAGAGAGCACAGCATGTTTGAGGAACCAAAGTGCAAGGAGGAAAAAAAAAAAAACCCTCTGAGAGAGATGAGATACGGACACGATGCCACCCCTGGGCCCTTGGTCCCTGAGAATAATGTAAACGATTAGAAGACAGATACCAAAGAGAATAAAGTAAGTGCTAAGCAAAAGTCCAAGCTAACGTGAGAATAGTCCCTGGAATTTCAACAAAGTCTTCAAGAAGGGGGTTACCTCTGACGAGTCTGGAACAGTGGTTGACTCAATTCTACTACTACCTGTTTATGAAAATAAAGTTATACACGGACACCGTCAAGCCCATTCATTTACAGGGTCTGTGGCTGCTTTTGCACCACAATGGCAGGATTAAGCAGTTGTTACAAAGACCATTAGGCTACAAGCTGAAAATATTCACTATCTGGCCCTTTGCACAAAAAGTTTGCTGAGTCTAGGTCTAAACATATGAGCAGAATCGGAAATCGTGAGACAAGAGGAAAAGAATGCCAGTACCTACTGCCTCTGGTACCTGGAAGAAGGAAGCTTGAGCTTATCTTTCAATGGCTGCTCCCACTGACTGAGAGAATCCCAAAAGGGAAAGGGCACATCATAGAGACTACAAAATTACACTAGACAAGGTTCATGCATTTTAGGCCTATTTTGCTTTGCAGAATAGTTGTACACTGGCATCTCCCCATCGTTTGTTTCCTGAAAAGAATCACACACAGATGTGATCCAGAAAATAAACAAGCGAAAATATTACACTCATGTAAGTTTGAAAACACTGATAAAGGCAGACAGCTTATTTACTGCAAGACTTATCAGAGCCTTTAATATACTACATGCTTTATAAATCTCCAGGAGATAGAAAAATACATGCTGCATGTCTCAAATTTATTTGATCACACACACTCCTTTTCCAACATCTTGTCAGGCCAGAGTTGTTTGAAGCATACTTTGAGAAACACTGCACTCAACTTCATAAGCAAATCTCCTTTCCTTAATTTTCTCTAAAATAATATCAGAAAGCTATTTCCTTTCAAAATATCTTCAGAACTGTCAGAAGAGGAATGGGCTAGTTGTGCCAAGCTAGAAACCTGTGGATACACAGGAAGTAAATCTACATCCCCTTCAACCTTTCTAATTCCTCCTACACAAACCCTTAGATTTTGTTCCCATTTCCTGTTAAAAAAAAAAAAAAGTTCCATATCTGGGATTCCCTGACTTAGTTTTTAAAGCTTTAGGCATTTGTCTCTCTTCTTCTACCTTCTACAAATTGTCAACAGCAACAAACTGCCCTTGGCTCAAAAATTCTAAATTCAAACCATCAGTTTATGAGAAATAAGTGAATGTTTTTAACTCCTGGAACTGACTGTCTCACTGCCTCCCAAATCCTGTATGCCCTACCCCTGTTAAATACTGCGAAAGATAACTTCCCACCCAATCATTTAATATGCAAATGGGCTGTAGCCTGCAAAGGCTCAAAGTCTAAAAGAAATCAGTCATGGGCAAGACAGCCAACTTGCACTCACTCTTCTCAGGTCTACCTACCATCTCTAGGCACTGAAGAAACTGATCTGGGCATCCGGCAAGCCAGTAACTAGCTCAAAGCCTGACATTCTCTTCAAGAAAGCAAATGTCACATATTTCTCTTTTCTTTCTGTTACCTCCAGAAGACCCAACACAAGTCTGATAAACATTTTCAAAAGCAACCATAAATATATACAAACATTCTAGACTCTCCATAGGCAAAGCAACTCCCAGGGTAGTCACCGCCCTGGAGAAATGGGCCAAATTTTCCATTCTCAAGGCTAAAGGGATTTGAAAAGGGCAATGGAAAAATCACACCATTGATGGTGAGCATCCCTGAAGGCAAAGTCCTATTTCAGAATCTGGTACTGACGTCCGGAAGCAGCAGGCCATGTGTCCACTCTGAGGTCATCACACACTGGCAGAGAATCCCCGCAGGGTTGGAGCAGCCCTGGGGGCTCTCATGAGAGGTGCTAAATAAATTAGTGCAATCGTTTATTAGAGCATAAGAAACAGATGGGAATGGGCAAAATGACAGCTGGAAGAGTGAGGTTTCAGCAGACGAGTGTGCGCAGCACTTGGAGATTCATCTACATGACGCCTATGAACAGTAACGCAAACTGCCTTTCCAGCACCGTGAGACAGACTTCACAGCTTCTTGAAAATTCACTCCTTGGCTTTCTCTCCTTCACAAAGACACTTAATCTAATACCTAATTATAAAATAATTGGCAATCCCACAACTTCCCCTTGTAAAACTCTCCCACCAAGAAGGACTGTTTTCAACTCATTGCTCCTCACACCCATGGGAAAAGGGGAAAGTAGAAAGAGAAGGAGGCCAGGGGGAAATGGGTTGGGAAGTGGGAGCGGGGGAGGAAGTGTGCTTATTGTAGACCTTCCTTCGGGGTGGGGACAAGCAGTTGGACATCCATTTTCTCCATCTGGCCAGGACTCACCCTCCCTGACTGCAGTGTCATATGTTTTTGTAGCATTCTTGAAGCCGTTCGTTTTCATTCCAGATGGTAGGAACCTGCTGGGTCTCTGAGAGATGCTGAGATTGCCCACAGTTCTTACAGACTTCCTGTTTACTTGGGGCTGCTTGGATATAAGCACCTATGCTTACATTATAAGAAATGCTAATCGAAGAGTTTGAGAAATGGCATAAAGAGCCCACATGGCCCATTCTTTAAGACTACGGAACGAAGACGATTGAAATGAGCATACGACATACAATATGTTCAAGAAGCATATCTTGAGATCAAACTTCTAATAAAGGGAATTGTTTTAAGCTAGGTCCTTTTTAAGCTTTTAGCCAGTGTTGGTTTTTTTTTTTTTTTAATCTTTACTATTTGTTCACACACTGGCATTACATGTTAAAAATACATATATGCATCTGTCATTTCTTTGAGGAATACTGCTAAATATCTTTTCTCACAAATTCTCTTCAGTACAGTGTCTGATATTAAGTGTTAGAGATTTGGGGACAGTTTCGAATTAAGAAAGCAGGCTGTTTGACAGCAAAACTTAGTATTTTATTATCTAAGTGAATGTCTAAGACAGGTTTACACAAAGAAAATCTAATGAAATGGAGATACTTCCTGCCCAAACCAGACTTTCTCAAAAATGAGTTTAGATCAGTTTTTATATAGACATCTAGATAGTCTTTCAATACTTTATTCAGAATTGGTTGCCAAATCTTTGAAAGGTGGGAAAAGAAATATAAAGCATAGGTCCTGTCCTTAAGAAGCTCAGGATCTTGGGGTGCCAGGGTGGTTCAGTCAGTTAAGTGACTAACTCTTGACTTCAGCACAGGTCACGATCTCAGGGTCATGATATCAGGTGCTGCATGGGCTCCATGCTGAGCATGAAGACTACTTGAGATTCTCTCTCTCCCTCTCTGTCCCTCCTCCCACCTTGCACAAGCCAGCATGTGCTCTCTAAAGAAAAGAAAAAGCAGCAGCTCAAGATCTTAAAACACATAAACTTGTACAAAAATACAAAGACTATGAGAAGAGTGTATATTGAGCATCTATTATATGTGTAGTTGCTGTATATGTGTGATTGTGTTTATGTATGTAATTTCAGTCACCATCCCCCAAAAATAAACAGTGAGAAAGTATTATGATTCACAACAAAGAAAAATAAAATGAAGTAACTGAGACTCAGGGAAATTAAGCAAATTATACTATAATGTGTGAGATAGTCTGTTGATGCTCTAGAAAGAAGGAGGAAGGAGAGATCAGTGGTGGGTCAGAGTCACCAGGGAAGTTTTTCTGGAAAAATTGGCCAAGGTGAACTTCTAGAGGATTCAAGGAATGAGGTTCATTCTGGATTGCCTGAATTATTCCACTCACCACCCAGAGTAGTAACTATCTGGTCTTTTGTCATGAAATGCATTTTAAAATTTCCTGGTGTCATTTGGATTCAATAAATAACACCCCTCCTTTTCACTCAGCTTCTGAACCAATAGAAAAATAAGAGTAACAGACAAAGGTCCAATTATCACCTTTACTTTTTTTTAAACTTAATTTTATTTAAATTCAAATAATTAACATATAATGTATTATTAGTTTCAGAGGTAGAGTTCAGTGATTCATGAGTTGTATATAACTCCCAGTTATATATATATATATATATATATATATATATATATATATATACAGTTATTCTATCTCGTGCCTCCGAAATGCCCACTACCCAGTTACCCATTTCCCCACCCCTCTTTCCTCCAGCAACCCTCGGTTTGTATGCTAGGTTAAGAGTCTCTTATGGTTTGTCTCCCTCTCTGGTTTCATCTTGTTTTATTTTCATATTGTTTTATTTTTCCCTCCCTTCCCCTATGCTCCTCCGCTTTATTTCTTAAATTCTACATATGAATAAAATCATATGATAATTGTCTTTCTCTGATTTACTTATTTTGCTTTGCATAACACCTTCTAGTTCCAGTCATGTCATGTCATTGCAAATGGGAAGAATGCATTTTTTTTGATAGCTGAGTGATATTCCGATATATATATATATATCGAAATCTTTTTATCCATTCATCTGTCAATGGACATCTGGGCTGTTTCCATAGTTTGGCTATTGATATATAGACATTGATACTATTAATATTTGGGTGCAGGTGACCCTTTGGATCCCTACATTCGGATATCACCTTTACTAATGAAAAAGGTCAAGTTGGAGGACATAGAGCCAAGAGTCTGATAAATGAATCCCATAGTTAGGTGGACTGTTCCCCAGAGAGTCAGAGCATATCAAGCGCTCTTGAAGGGAAGGAGGGTCACAAGAGAAAAAGCACATAGTCGAGCAGATGCTTTGTGTTTTCTTCCCAAATTTACCACTCAGTCAAATCTCTGTCTACTGGGTCAGGGTAAAGCCAGAAGTTAAACTAGCAAACACCTCTTCTCATGGAAGGAAACATTAGCAGTGGGGAAGAAGCATTTCCCCCAACAGGGTCAACCACAGATACCACATTTAACAAAGAACAAGCATAACCTATGCTAAATTTCACAGACTACTTACAGATGGGGAAAGACTTGAAGACATAGAACAGTGGAGGAAGACTGCCCTCATAAATGACTGGAAAAGGTATTCTAGTAGCAAATGGTGCGACTCTATGTTATGACTCCCCTGCTATAAAAAACAAAACAAACAAGGACAGTATCTGAAGCAGCTTCTGCATTACTGGAGAGGCCAGAAGACAAAGTACACTCTAGAGAGGATTCCAGTGAGATGGGGATGTGAAATGGGCTTGAGCTTCCTTTGTCTGGTTTGCTTGAGGGACCTAAAAGGAAAGTATAAGAATAAAAAGAAGACCCTCTCTAGCTTTGGGGTAGCTTCAGCTTTAATATGTGTGAGAGCTCATTCCCTCCAGCTAGTCAAGAAAACTATGCTTCATTTCCCATTTTCCCTTGGAGCAGTCAAGGGTTTTTTCCAATCAGCTTAGTCTTTGACCCAATGTGCATTACTTCTTGTGCTCTCATCAGTCTCTCCACATCTGGGTCGGGAGCAAGTTAGGATTCCCAAGGGCTACAAAGGAAAAGAAAATGGATCCATGGAAATGAAAAGAATCATGCTCACTTTGCATAGAAAATATGGAGGAAAGTAGAACAGTATTAATTTCAAGGACCTGAAAGCTTTCACTCAAACATATTAACAATGTTCAGACCAGAACAAGAGAGGAGAGAAGTATAGCACAAGAAACTTTCTTTCAACATAAGTGTCCCCAAGCAGACTTAAAAGCACCTTCTCCACTACTTTTATTTTACACTGAACCCACCTGCAGAGGACTACTCATCTTATTATACTGCTAACATTTGTCTGTAAACTCTGTCACCCAATTAGACAGTAAGCAACTTGAGGATAGCATTTAATAAAATGCCTACAGTAGAAAAAAACTGAATAAAAATTAGTAGGCTCAATCAATTCAAAGCGAGGCTCTTACATACAGGAATAAGTTATTTAACATGCTCATTTTTTGTAGAGGAGAAAGTATACTTTAAATGGCGTGGATTCAGGATTCAAGAAGCTAAGAACCATTTCTTGAGGCAAGGAAGAAAAAAACTCAAATGATCTTTAATTGTAACTGTGGTTGTCATTGATACTATTGACCAACATCCAGTACACATTCTAGGTGGCGTGGCAGGATCACATTTCTCCATCTACTTAAACTCTCGTGTGTCAGCACAACATGCTTTAACCAATGAGGTGTAACTGGCATTGACTGGTTACATCAAAGTATAAATTTTAAGCATTCATGGCTTTACACAGTCTCTCTCTCTTCCTGCCGCTAGGACTGTTGAAGCTCATGTAAAAGGGGAGCTTCTAACAGACCGGGTCTAGGAGTGACCATGTACAGAAACTCATTGCCCACATGTAATGAGCTGTAGGAGTGCTAGAGATTGAACATTAGTGCTCTCCCCCTAACTCATATGTTGAAACCTTTTTTAAAAAAAATATTTTTTAAAATTTATTTACTCATGAAAGATACACAGAGAGAGGCAGAGACACAGGCAAAGGGAGAAGCAGGCTCCCCCCAAATAGCCTGATGCGGGACTCAATCCCAGGACCCCAACCTAAAGGCAGAGGCTCAACCGCCGAGCCACCCAGGCGTCCCTCATATGTTGAAACCTTAATGCTCAATGTGATAATATTTGGAGAAGGGACCTTCAGGAGGTATATAGGTCAAGAGAGTGGAGCCCTTGTGAACGGGGTCTTGATGCCCTTATAAGAAGAAACACAGAGAGACAGTTTCTCCTGATGCTGTAAGAGGATATAGCAAGAACAGAGGTTTCTGTCTGCAAACCAGGAAGAGGGCTCTCATCAGAACCTGACCGTGCTGGCACCTTGATCACGGACTTCCAACCTTCAGAACCATGAGAAAGTAAATTACTGTTGTTTAAGCTCTTCAGTACATGAAATTTCTGTTGCTGCAGCCTGAGCTGACAAAGACGAGTAAGCATGAGTTAGAACTACACTGGTATTGATATCTATGGATTGATGGTTTGATCTAGCCCAACCTGCATGGTACAATATCTGCATAAACCTGAATTTCTTCCACTCGAGTTTAGTTCTTTGAGCTTCATCAAAATAACATGATGCTTGCTTCTTTTTAAGTAAGCTCTATCCTCAGCATGGGGCTTGAACTCACAACCCCAAGATCAAGAGTTGCATGCTCTACCACCTGAGCCAGCCAGGCACCCTCTGATGATGATTACCTTTTGACCAGCATGTTGTAAGGTTCCATTACATTCCCAAGACCCATTCAACTACTTAGGGTAAACAAAGAAGCCTGGAATTGCTGGAAAATAGAAGTGTTGGGGTAAAGACACAAACCATTTGAAATACTTTAATAGTGTTTTACTTTTCAAATCTCTTCAACTTCCTTCAAGCAGCAATCCATGCCCATACTCTAGAGTCGCTATGGGTACAAGAATTCTTGGAAACATACACACACACACCACACACACACACAAGAAACATGCACACATTGGCTGAATTCTCTTCAGCCTGCTATTTCTAAAAAAAAAAAAAATTATTTCTCTTTCAACAATGGTGTAGGGATAAAAAAAAAATCATCCATAAAGCCCCAGTGTCAATGTCATATGCACTTGAACAAGACATGTTTGACTATTTAGCATTTCCAGGTCTCCATTTCAATTTGACCACTTGACATTGGGTGCTTGTTCCCCTAGAAATGTGAGTGTTGTCAGATTTTGACTGAATTTGGTAAATTACTAATGTATCTACAGTACTCCAAATTGGCCCACAAAGCCTTTCTTCCATTAGGACATTAGGACTTAGATCGTGCTTTTCCTATTTTGGGTTGATCTGTTCTGGCCAATATATGCCGTAGCTCTGCTGTGCACTCTTCTCTGTCCCTCCTAACCTTCCCAAAAATGGAAGATGAAAGATTTTTTATATGAGCATATCTTCTGTCATTTTTAATGGACGCTAATAAAATTTGGTACATGGGCAAATAGAGAAAATGTTCCTCACTCTTGCAAGCGCGCGCGCTCTCACTCTCTCTCTCTCTATCTATATATATATACACACACACACACACACACACACACATATATACTCTGTTATATATATTATATATTATATCTCTATAATATATATTATATAAAAAATACAGCCTATTTAATTTACATCACATAAAAATCAGATACACGGATCTTAATGAAGGTTCACAGCTCAGACAACTCCAGTGGATCCTGGTATAGCTTCTAGATAACTAAGAGCCATAATGAGTCTGAAAGAGTTTTGCAAAGTGTGAAGTGCTACTGAAGTGGGGAGTTTCCCATTTGACCTACAGGGGTCTTTTCTAGTCTCACTGAAGATGTTTCCAAATATCCAGCTGTACAGAAGGGGAGATAAGAACGGTGTGGTTTTTTTTTTTTTTGTTTTTTTTTTTTATTATTTATGATAGTCACAGAGAGAGAGAGAGAGGCAGAGACACAGGCAGAGGGAGAAGCAGGCTCCATGCACCGGGAGCCCGATGTGGGATTCGATCCCGGGTCTCCGGGTTCGCGCCCTGGGCCAAAGGCAGGTGCCAAACCGCTGCGCCACCCAGGGATCCCCCACGGTGTGTTTTAGTAAAGTCCTGCAGATCAACTTTTATTACTGTGTGCGTATAAACGTGCATATGTGTGTGGTATATATCCGTGTGTCTGTGTTGGGGGGGGCAGTGTGTTCACAGGTGTTACGGCACATGTAGGGGTATGTGTGTGTGTGCATGCGTTCACATGTATGGTGTGCAATGGCAGGTCAGGAATGGACTGGAGTTTTCTGAAGCCAGAGGTTTAACAAGAAGCTTCTTACAATGTGTCACAGATTTGAAAGAGCAGCTCAGGTTCAAGTCCAGAGGGAAAACCTAAAGCTAGAACCCCAAAGCTAAAGATAAAGGAAGGATCAGGGCCTCAGAAACAAGTGAGAAAGTTACCAGAACAAAATTCTATCAGGAACACACATGGGAAACGTCACTAATCACAGACAACTACTACTAATGTTGATAGACGCCAGTGGCTTCCTGGGCTGAGCTGGCTGGTGTAGGGTATACTGGCTTTGCTTTATGAAAGCAGAGAAAACTTGAGCTCTGCATGGACAGTGAAGTGAAAATATGCTTTAGAGTATTTTGAGCACATTTTCAGAACCTTTCAGGGGGACAAGAGTATATGAGAGACTGACAGGTTAGAAGGTAATCTTCGCATGAACCTACCTAAGAAATCACTAAGATTGGAAACATGAAATAATCTTGCTAAATTTTCAGCCAAATGGAACATGTACATACAGTTAAATGGAGTGAAGTGTTCAAGGGCATTTTTAATGTCCACCCTTGTGAAGCTGTCGAGTCCATCATAATAAATTTACAGGATTAAAGCTCTCCTCACTTCTCTGAGTCAAGAAAAAGAGGAAGCATGCACCCATCGCCCTGAAATGGCGCGACAGCTCCCAAGAACCTCACTCCCCTTTCACCGCAGGCTAGTCCAGTGGGCAGGACAGGGACCCACAAGCATGAGCCACACGCCCACTGTGACTTGAGATTCCTCTACCACCCATCCAAGGCCTCTCTTGGAGAACAACAGAAGCAGGGGAAGAAATATGAAAGACTAATCTTTACCCAAAAGAGACCTATACTAAGAAGCTATTTAATTTGTCAAATCAAACCAAATTTTATTTTCCTTGATACCCAGCAGTTTGGGATTTAACCAGGGAAGAGTAGATCTGCTACAGAACGTTAAAAAAAGGTAACATTTTCTTAGCATGCTAGTATATAGTGTAAAACTGTGCAATCCAGTTCTATGAACTTTTGTAATTTATATGAAGAACAAAGATTGTAAGCCAGCCCATAATGGCACTGCCTGATGCACCCAAGGGAAAAGGTTGCTGAAGGAGGGCAGGTCCTTGGAGGGCTACCAGTGCCTACGCAAGACCTTGGCAGGGAAGAAGCATCCCTCCAATCTCAGGCTCCAAGATCTGCCGTTTTAATGGGCTGACTAAGCAGTTAGATAGAAGCTAGCTACTTGGAGTCAGCTTTTTTGCTAGAGGTGCAATCTCCAGCCTGTGTCCCATACCTGTCTTAACATCTGACCCCTCCTACTTCACCATGGTTCTCACTCTGGAAGCAGTCTGGTGACTCCTACGTGTGTGTGTTTGTGTGTGTGTGTGTGTGTGTGTGTGTGTGTGCGCTGCGCGCGCACGCACAGGAGGGAGCCAGACAAGAATCCATGCTAGTAGTAATAAGGTAGGCGAACTGGGGCACCTGAGTGCCTCAGCTGGCTGAACATCCACCTCTTGATTTCAGCTCAGGTCATGATCTCAGGGCAGTGGGATCAAGCCCCATGTCCAGCTCTGTGCACACCGAGGAGTCTGCTTCTGAGTCTCCCTCCCCATCTCCCTCTGCTCCTCCCCCCACTCTGCTCACATGCTCTATCACATTCTCTCAAATAAAATAAATCTAAGTGTGTGTGTGTGTATACATACAAGGAGATATATATACATACACACACACACACACACACACACACACACATCCCTGTACGTTTATTGCAGGACCTAACATACCCATACATAGAGGCTCCAGGACAGAGGCTGCCTAACCATCATCAACCACAGTCAGGGTAGGTGCCTGACTCAATTTCCCTAAAATCCAGCATGGCTGCACCACCCTCACCCACTGCCACCACTCGTGCCCCAGCTCTGATGAGCCAAGGTAGGCATAGTCTGCCCAAATCAGAATTTAGGCCCTTTGTAACTATTTTTTTAATTCTCCGCAAACAGAACCCCCACTTTACAATGTGGGAATCAATCGTCCCACTCTTGGACAAGTTTTCAGGAACACATTATGTACAAAATAAAGGACTGCCTGATTTCTTTTCTTTCCCCCCCATTTTGTTATTTGGATTTCTTTGTTTTTGCAGAATTTTTCCAGAATAGGTGTCAATTGACATTGTAAACATTGCACTTAATTGTTTGCAAGACTGCGGCATTAACTGGCACAAACAAGTGATTTTAGACAGGAGCAAACAATTTGAATGCGGCAGTTAGTAGGGAACTGAGAACAAAGGCTGTGGTTTTATTTAAAGAACAAGTCAATCACCCCCTAGAAAGACAATGCCTGAGCTCCTTCCGTGTGCACAGCTGAAAAGCCCGACGTTGCGCCGTTTTAAAACGTGTGAAGATATTCGGCACAAAAGGCCCGGTGTCGAACATCAATAAAAGAAATGCAGGAAGAGCTACCGCAGTTCACAAAGAAACAAAGCCTTTGCCATCGAGAAAAGCGATTGTGTCCTGAGAAACCCAGTCCTCGGGGATGACAGGGTCTGAGCATCGGGAGCCTGACTTGGCAAAGTTTTATGCAAACTGACTTAACACACACACACTATCAAACGTGCTAAATGCATCAAACAAGAATAGGAAATACTGCAAACGGGAGACAACAGCTCCACAAAGACAACTCTCCTTTAAATAATCTGCTTTCAATCGCCCACTTTTTATATCAGGATACACTTGGTTTTTGAAATCGTTGCGTTTACTTACTTAGAGCAAGACTCCAAACCCGCAGTCAGCAAACATTTTCTATAAAGAGCCAGACAGTGAATATTTTAGGCTTTTCAAGCCACTCTGTCTCTGCCCCAACTATTCAACTCTGCCATTATAATGTGTGACAGTGGCCATAGGCAATTTGTAAACAAGTGGGCAGAGCTGTGTTCCAATAAAACTTTAATGGACACTGAAATTTTAATAAGTTATGAAATACTCTCCTTTTTTGTTTTCTTTCCACCATTTAGAAATGTAAACACCATCCTTTGCTGATGGGCCATATGAAATCAGGAGGTGGGCAGGCTCACCCTCATTTTGCTCCGTCACCCACAAACCCTTGAGTGACTTAACCACTCAGAATCCTGCTTCTGAACACATGCTCAAGAAGGCAGAGACTGAGCTGGCCACCACACGAAACTCTGGCAGTGAAGAAGGGGTAGGGGTGGGGGGGTGGAGAATGAGTCAACCACAAACAGAACAGGGAGCTATAAAACATGCTAAAACATATTCACCTCAGTACTGATGATGGAGTGTGAGGAAAAGGGGTGAAAAGAACAGCTGTTTTGCCACCAACGCTTGGACTTGATTGAAGATAGGGCTTGAAGAAAGCCCCAAATGAGAAAGGATGGCCCTGCCCTTATGGGATCCGGGAGCAGGAGAGAAGGAAGCCATGAGAGCAATTAAGACAGTGGAGGCTGATACTGTAGAGCCTTCCCATATGATAGGAATTCTTCTAAATGCCATATGTATCATATCACGTAGTCCTCATAACAGCCCTCTGAGGCATTATTGTTAATCTCATTTTACAGATGAGAAAACTGACGCCTTGAGAGGATAACGAGCATGACAAAGGTATGGATGGATAAATAGAGAGCTAGCAGGACACCTGGGTGGCTCAGCAGTTGAGCAGGTCTGCCTTCGGCTCAGGTCGTGATCCTGGGGTTCGGGGATCAAGTCCCACCCACATCAAGTTCCCTACAGGGAGCCTATTTCTCCCTCTGCCTGTGTCTCTGCCTCTCTCTCTGTGTCTCTCATTAATAAATAAATAAAATGTTAAAAAAATAGAGCTAGCTAGATGATTAATAGAAAGATAGACAAATGATAGAAAAGTAAGTGCTAGAGACGATACAGAAATAGTTGACAGGTGATAGATAACAGGGATGATAAACAGAATGGTACAAATTAATGATAGAGATGATGGATGGATGGATGGATGGATGGATGGATGGATGGAGATAGGCAGGTATAGATAGATAGCAGCCCAACTCTAAAAATGGAGCACTTGGCCCCACACTGTGCTGCTTCTGCTGGGCAAGGAGACAGTAAGTAAAAGAGTGCTGGAACACACAAGAAGAACTGAAGAAGTGGAGGCAGGACGAACTCTTCTTTTAAGCGGCCATGCACTGACACCCTCTACTCTTCACAAGGTGAGTTTAGATGGAAATTTCCTAAAGGAAGTGAGTTTGAAGCCATTTTGAAATGCCCAAGGAACTAAATATTGAAACAGCACATGACCACAGGAAGTACGTTCGTGGACATGGAAAAAAACAAAGATTCAGAGGGGATTTGAAAGTGAGAAGACCGCTTGAAGAGCTAGATGTTTTTGTCTCAGATCTGACATAGGGAGAGATTTTCAAAAACACAAGGTCTACAAAAGTGCCTCCCTTTGATATCCAGGAGGAGCTCATCAAGAATGCAAAGGATTTCTGCGCAAGAAGCATCTTCCTCTATGGTGGATCCAGCCTCAAGTGGCTAGGGAGCTTATTTTAGATATACAGAAGCGCATGCCCAACTCTTCAGGGGATCTTGGGAATGCTATTAACTCATGAAAGCATATAACATTATCCTCATTTTTTACATGGAAGAAAGGAAGGAAGGAGAAAGAGAATGAAAGAGAGAAAGTGAGAAAGAGAGAGAAAGAAAAAGGGAGAAAGAGAGAGAGAGAGAGAGAGAGAAAGAAAGAAAGAAAGAAAGAAAGAAAGAAAGAAAGAAAGAAAGAAAGAAAGAAAGAACAAGCTTTAGAAAATTAAATAACACATCCTAAATCAATTCTGAGTCAGCAGAACTATTTACTCCCTTTTGCTGATGGATGGATCACTCCTGGAGACACCCTGGCTCCACTGGCATTTCCCCAAAATGGCTCTGCAACTACCTGCACTGTCATGAATCCAAACCTTCCCACAACAGTCCTTACTCTCAGAAAATAGCATCTTTTCCTGCGCCATGTAGAAAGGCATGTCCACTTCCATCTATTCAAATGATTTCAGAAAAGATTACATGCAATATCTCTTTACTTTTCAAACACATGGCAATTGTTCTATACCCTGATTGTGGTGGTAGGTACAGGGCTGTACATGTTTGTCAACTTTCCTGGACCTGTATACTAAAGAGTGAATTCAAGGATGAGCAAATTATATCTCAATTTGAATAAGAGTTACTTAAAAAATATATATACACACACACACACACACACACACACACACACATGCATGGATGAGAAATTCTTTAAAACAGAAACTTCCCGAGTGTCTGCCTGGCTTCTGGAAGGGAAATGTGAATAAGCCAATTCAATACCTCATTCCAGGGTGACTGACAAGCTACATTTGATTACTAAACTAGTTCTGGTTTTGGGGCTGGTAGGTTCCACTAAATCCAGCTGTGACTCTGTTTAACCCAAGTGTTCCCCAGGGGCGTGCCTTGGCTGTCTCTCTTCTCCAAGCGGCATTGAGAGGCTTTGCGAGTGGCCCTATAAACACGCTAATGAATGAATGGACAACTAATTACCTTGTAAATATGCATGAATAAGCACAGATTCCTCAGCAGTAAGCCAAATGTCTGGGCGCCCTCTTGCTACCTACTTGCGCATGAGAAAATGTGACATTCCTTCAGTGGAAGCTGGGGCTTCCCATCCACAGAGGCGAACCTTTCAACGTGGACAGAAAACTAATCTTCCAGGATAGGACTCTTCAAAAGACACACTTTTAACAAAAATAAAAGACAAATTCAGCCACGGAAGAGAAGCCACCTCAAGTTTTTGGATCCCAACAAATAGTAAACTAACTTCTTGGCAGAAACTTTCCAGCCAGGCGCTTTTTTATTTTTGAAATGTTTTTAAATAGGTCTCTCTCTCTTTCTCTCTCCCCCCTCTTTCCATTTTTCCATTGTAGGCCATACCCATCTCTTCGGTTTTCAAAAATTCTAGGATTTAAAAAGCCCTTGTAAGGACGGTACTGGTCTAGGAATATTAGCGGCACACTACAACACCAGAGCCAAAAGGGGATTTGGTTGATTGCAGGAAAAAGCACTCCTGTCAGAACCAGGCCAGGAGAAGGCTCCTTTGGAAGGCATCTGTAGACTCGCCTTGACCCTGATGAAGTCATCCAGTGCAGGGAGTTGAGTCTGTCCAGAGTCTGACTGGAGTCAGAATGAAACCCTGGATCCATCCTCTGGTAACTAGGTGACCTTCAGCAAGCCAGCTAGCCTCCTGAGTCCTCAGTTTACTCATCTGTCTCATGAGATGAATAAAAGCTTCTTTGCTAGACTGTAGTGAAGATTAAATTAGATAATATATATGGTATAACTAGATCTGTATCTAGCATATAGCATTTAATAAATAATGTTTTCCATTAGTAGCTTTAGTAAGACCCAGAGGGACAGATTTTGTTTTATGCAGTCTACACCTAATCTAGTCTGGACACGGAATTATTTCCCTACACACCAGCTGGAACAGGTCCTAATCTCAAAAGTGAAGCATCATGTGTAGTGCAGGAGGTAAGATGACCAGCAGAAAGTGGACTCTCTCAGGATCACACAGGAGCTTTTCTTTTCTTTTTTTAAAGATTTTATTTATTTATTCATGAGAGAGAGAGAGAGAGAGAGAGAGAGAGAGAGAGAGAGGCAGAGACACAGGCAGAGGGAGAAGCAGGCTCCATGCAGGGAGCCTGATGTGGGACCGGATCCCGGGTCTCCAGGATCACGCCCTGGGCTGAAGGTGGCGCTAAACCGCTGGGCCACCAGGGCTGCCCAAGCTTTTCATTTCTAGTCTTGCTATTTTATATCTGGTCTATGCTCAAGCCTGAGCCTCAGCAAAGAGCTATTATGAGACTATAGCAGGGATGCCTGATATCCGATCTATAATACGTAAGAACAAGAACTGGCAAAGAAGT
Organism: Nyctereutes procyonoides; assembly: GCF_905146905.1. Lineage (NCBI taxonomy): Eukaryota > Metazoa > Chordata > Mammalia > Carnivora > Canidae > Nyctereutes > Nyctereutes procyonoides. Next base: position 9,606,110 of record NW_026575140.1, on the reverse strand, counting down.
CCCTTAGAACAGTGCTTCCCAGAACATGTTCCTCAGAACACTGCCTTTGAGAGCCAGCCTATTAGTTCTCGGTCAGTTTGCATCTAGTAAAGCATAGATCCTGTGCTGTCATCTAAGCTATTAATTTAAAATTTAAAGAAATAACAAGACCTCTGGTTTGGGAGTGGTTGTAGAAAAGGGTAATTTTCTCTGGTTAAGAAAATTTACTGAGGGACATCTGGGTGACTCAGTGGTTGAGCATCTGCCTTCAGCTCAGGGCGAGATCCCGGGATCCAGGATCGAGTCCCACATCAGACTCCTTGCAGGAAAACTGCTTCTCCCTCTGTTTGTGTCTCTGCCCCACCCCCCATCTCTCTCTCTCCCTCTCTCTCTCATGAATAAATAAATTTTTAAAATCTTAAAAAAAAAAGGAAGAAAGAAAGAAAAGAAAACTTACTGAGTATGGTTATTCAACCAGCAGTCCCATTAGTCCACATTTCTCCATTCTGTATGAGACTTTGCCAAGAGGGCTGCTAAAATCCAGGATGTTCCCTTAATCCAGTGACATCTCATTCATTGTAGAAAAGAAACGAGATTCATTTGGCAAGACCAATTTTTAGTAAACAACGATGAATCCTGGAAATCAAGACTGACTTTGCTGAGGGCTTACCATTTCAGTGATGAGTAACCAGGAAGGCAAAGTAACATGGCTCTGATCAGAGCCATCAATTACTAACCCGCATGCTGCCGGGCAAGTCAACATTTCTAAGCCCAGTTTCCTCAACTATAAAAAATTGTTAGAGTGAATAAAAGAGATAATATATATAAAGTGTTTTGTAGAGGGCGGTAGACAGAAAATGTTCAATGAGATGGGCATTATTTTGAGTCTCGCGGGAGTTTGGTTGACAACATGGTTGCCTTCTGAAAACTGGGTCTGTCCCAAGTCTGGTTCCACAGAAACAGTCGTCAGGTAGGCACATGATTTATTCTTCACATGAGATGTGAAGTGAAAGCTTTCAGAAGAAGGAGAGAGAGGATGGCAGGATGGGGCTAGGGAAGGAACAAAATGTGGTTTCAGGTGAAGTCTCACTTTCAGGTTGAGAGAGAGAATTCTAAGAACTTTCTGGAGAAGCAAGAAAGTACTTGGCCAAGACCAACCTTCTGGAGAAGGTTGCAGATGTACTCAGCAGCTCCCCAGCAGAAGTCGGAGGTGAGAGGGGTGGGGTGTAGGCACCCAGTGGGTAAAAGGGAGCAAGAGGTTTTGGGTGGCACACCACCATCAGCATCTATCATGAAGACATAGCCACTAACTCTATCAAAATCTGGGACCCACCAACCAGGGTGACCTCTAGGGGCAAAACATGCAAGGCCCTATGCCCCTCCACTATTTTATCCTCTTGCTTTTTTTACTCCTTCTAAACCTCACTTTTGTTGAAATATATTGTGATTAAGCACAATTACAAAAGACCACAACATCTCTACTTCCGAGTTACAGTCTGTCTTCTTGCTGTCAAAACATGGTTACAAACTATTTTTTTTCTACAAAGAACTCGAACATAGATTAAAATATAGAACTCAATTCAGAGAGGAGAAAATTAACCAGTAGAACATGGTACATAACAAAGCCTTCAACAGGGCACATGCTGTGTATGATCATCAAGAGCCCAGATGTTCTACAAAAGTGTGGCCCCGTTTTAGACAACCCTAAAGCAGATATTAGGGCAGTTTACAGGGGGAGGGAAAAATCCAACAGTATTCTCCTAAAGTAATCTCCACTGAGGTGGCTGTTCTATGACTTCTTTGGGCAAATTTGAGCTCAAATCTTACTCTGACAGGTATCAGCTGTGTAAGTTTTGTCGGGGTTCTATCTCATATAGCTTCTGTTTTCTCTAACATCTTCAAAAGTTACAGGGGGAGGGTTCAGTAAAATAATGCATACATATTGCTTACTGCAGTGCTACTGCAGGCACATGGTAAGTTTTCAAATGTAGCATATTGTCAATGCCTTTAGAAAGCATCTCCACAAAAAAAAAAAAAAAAAAAAAAAAAGGCATCTCCACAGGGAACTAAGAAGCTAAACGCTGAAGAACTCCTACTGAAATCTTAGGATGCTGAACTTTTACCATTGTGTGTCAAACTGTATCAGTACAGACCCTACACAGGTCTACTTTGTGCTAGAATTTCATAGATGCTTTGTTCATATTGAGTTATTAGCATCTACACATTTGTGTCTTTTAGATCCTCCTCTAAAGGATCTAAGTGGGGAACTTCCCGGAGGCAGTCTTGATTGTCACAACAATAGCATGGGGACAGCACTACTGACACATAGTGGGCAGATCCAGAAATGTTAAGCATCCAGCATGACCCAAAACGCTCTCTCACGATGAAGAACTGTCCTACCTTCTGCATGACTCTCCAATACCTCACTGGACATTTACAAAGGCAAAAATTTTTTAATTATCTGACTGAGCCTGGAACCTAAATACTTTCACATATAAACAAACTTACCATTCAGTGTGAACTTAGATAAATTCTCCAGGAATATAATTGTCTCAGATAAATCAAGAGACAACTGTATGCTGCTTTGTTCCAGACTCTACCAAGAGTTGTTCCCCATGTCAAAGTCATGACAAAGCTACCTAATGAAAATGAAACCAAATCACCAATACAACACATTTATCGCTAACCCATTTGTCTCTGACCCATGAGTCTACACAAAGGTATAGTTATTAACTTCTACATTTTTTTCTAGTATGATTGTCCCGGGTATTTTCATATGCAAATGCTTATTTTATTATAAATTGTTTTCCTTTCTATTTTGTTTTATATTACTATTGGGGCATTTTATTGACTTTTTTAAATTATGTGAATGGTAGGTTATAATGTCTATGTATTTCTTGTAGGCTAGTAAAGAGGATGCTATAAAATATTTTTATTGGAAGAGGAGCTCTGAGTCTAATAGAATTGTGAACTGATATTATGCCCTCTTTGCTTCCACCTGATGAAACTGGTCATCATCACCAATGTAAAACAAGCACCACTTTTTCAGCCCTGACTCCTCTGTCTGACTTTTCTCCTAGAAAGGCCAGAACCTTCTTGCCCATGCCTGAAAACTTGGCAGGATATGCAGAAGCCAAGGTCAAAATTTCAAGTTGGCTGGGACTAGATCTTTGTATGTTGTGGAGTTTGCTGATAAGACTGACAAAGTTTCCCCAAATTTCTGAGGGTCCCTTATTGCCACATGTGTTACAGTTGGTCATTTGTCTCCATTCTGCACCTCAGTCAAGACCCCGATAAAAGAGGAACTGTTTTTGATTCTGAAGATGAGACTCCTGCAAGACCTTTCAGCTGAACACAAAGAAAGCACACACAAACACACATACACAACATTTATGTCTTTGGTTTGTGTGTATGTTTTTGAGTAGAGGCAAACTGGATATTTGAAGAAATAAAACAGATGTTTTCCTGTCTCACCACTGACAAACCACAAAAACAGGTAGCATTAGGTCTAACCTGTCCATAAAGTTGCTGGAATTTTGAATGTCACATTCCCTCTGGTATGGAAAGTTAATATTTAAAAAAGCACACATTTGTTCTTATTTTAGATCGATAAAAATAGGAATGAATGTACTGAACTAGGAATTGACTTCTGCTTCTCTGAAGTTGGGTACTTTCTCTGATCTAATAGAAAGGAAAGCACAAAATACCAAGTTTGCTGGAGTTGATGAGATAAAGGAATTTATCCCTCCTTCCTCCTCCACCAAAAAAGGGAGAACCAATTCTTATATTTCTAGAAGGCAACCTAAGACCTCTGGTTCTTTGTAAAGGACATAAAACACCTACCATGTTGATCCAGTACCAGGGTTTTTCAACAAGAGCTTTTCTGAGAGGTTAACCACAGAGAAGAAAGCACAAGGATCTGCAGTGAAAGGAGGCATGTGTGGATGCAGACTCAAGAGCATGCACATACTGTTACATAAGTCAGAACGCTTGGGCACTCTGGGATGAATGAGGACCCCAAATCTCCTTAGTTTCTACAAGCCTCCAAAAGCCTACATCTTTCCAAAGAAGCCACTGGTGCTTCCACTCCCGTGGGAAGCAAAAACAAAATTTCCTTAAATTTTTCTGATAAATCAATATGAACAGAAGGAAAAACAGCAATCGTCCCAGGAACTAGTAATGGCTTCCTGCCTGCAGCCATTTGAAACAGAGATTGTTTGCATTAATAAGACGTTAGCTATTTTTTTTTCCTTTTTTTTTTTTTCCTCCAAATGCCAGTCGCTCAATGTCCCACATTTGCACATGAAATTCAGGGCAATGAAGCTGACAAAATGTAATTTACTTGCGTTGAAATTTGCCAGATCCATGACTTACTTTCCCAGCATTTCAGTCTGGGTTTCACATTCAGTGGCCTTTTTGAACTATCAGAGAGCGAGCCAACTTCGGTGGGCTGCAAATACCTAGGGTGGGGCAGGTGGGTGGCCACAGGTGCAGCTGGCAAGGTCACCTACAACATGGGGATTTCTCCACAGGAGGAGGACTAACGCTGCTCTACATTTCAAACGCCAAAGCCCTTTTGATTTGAGAATCAGTTCACCTTCCCCACACCCACCTTGAAATTCATGCAAATTTATATGTGGGAATAAAATACATAGATTTAGTCATCTCTGGAAAATACAACAAGCTCAGAAGTATTTCTGAGAAGTATTTACTATAGCACAGAACTTAAAGGGCTCAACTCAACTTTACAAATAACCTAAATGTATAAACATTTCATCATCATGACGGAGAATTTCTCAAACAATGAAGACAGGAAAAAAATCAGTCAGAGAACACACAGCAAAAACATCACCAAGTGGGGGTTCTTGGGGCAAGATTTTCCATACATATAAAATAGTATGGTGTTAAAAACTGCTTTACAAGATTTATGCTCAAGGTTATCTATCATGACGTTATTTATAATACGAAGAAATGTGGAGGAAAATAAATGCCCAATAACAGGGAATCAGTTAAATATATTATGGTGCATCCATAGTGTGGATCAAATAAAAAATCATGCTGTAAAAGCGTATTCAACAGCATGAGGAAATGTTCCCAATATAACTTTTAATTTAAAAAGCAGTTCACAAGGAAGTATGTACATTTTGATCCTAATTTCATATACTGTACAAAAGCATATATGCATGGAGGAAAAAAGAGGGTATATACTCTTCAAGGTTAGCAATGATTATGTGTAGGTGGCAGATTACATTTTATTTTGATTTTGTGTGCTATCCCACAGTTTTAAAAGATATTTTACACTAAATATGTATTACCTTGATAATAAGAAAAAAGAAACGGTAAAAATTTTAAATTGCCTTATTTCTGAAAAATGAGATTGGGTGCAGTAGCAGTTCCATAGTATTCACATTTAATTCCTTTAAATAAATTCCTCCCAGATTGGCAAGAACAACAAGAAAAAAAGTTCTTTTTAGAAGATTTGGATCTAGGATGTGATGAATTGGTGGCCTCTGCTCCAAAAGAAAAATACACATTTGCCTGTGTTTTAAAATCACATTTAAAGTATATTTCCTTTACCAAATTAAACCAGCAGCTGATTTTTAAGGGATTTGGAGAAACCCATTTCCAAATGCCTGTAGCATCTGTGAATACTTCATCTAACAATTAACAGGATTTTCATTTTCTGAAGGTATTAGAACTGATTTACAAAGTGTCATACCATAATCAGAAATGTCCCCAACCTTTGGAAAGCTCCTGATCTTATCTTGACCTGCCTGCCCTCTGCCCCACTAAACAAAAATGGTAATGTCTGCAATAAAGACTGAATTTGCAGTCTTAAAGGGAAACTAACATAAACCCAGAAACTCTAATAAGGCATACCGGAAAAAAAAAAATTTCCAAGTCCCATTGTTGTTTGAACGGAACTGAGTGTAGCTGTGGTCAACTGGTCAGGAACAAATATCCAACTTCAGATGAACTCAAGCCCAGGGCTTTTCAGTTGTGACCAAAGAGAGTAGCACAGACAACCAACATGCAGAGGCAATTCCTTCAGGAGAAGATAGAAAACTCAGCAAGAGCCTTTCCTACCAATTAAAGGTAGTCAATATTGATTATCTGAGGGATTTCCATGCTCAGGAAGCAAATTAGAAACTCAATACCTGAACTATGCCTAAATGCAGTTATCAACTTCAGAGTTTTATCTCATAAAACCAATTCAGCTTAGAGTTTAATTCTATTAAATTAGGGCTTAGAAATAAGATTTGCTCTAGAATGAATGCATCATTAGTTTTAAAATGCAATATACTGAAACCCAAAATGTGCTGTATTACAGTTTGAAGAATAAATGAGTAAAGATGGTATCTAAATGCACTTCTCCCTAAACATATTTACCAGTTGAAAAAGTGATTGTTTGTGAACACGCTGAGTCCTTTGGTAGAAGGGACATGTCGTCTCTCTAGGATAAAATAACCCCACTGGATCCACTTCTTTCTCAAGTTTTCCCTTTGCTCTTAGATTGTCTTACTCTAAACCACTGACAAAAGTGTTTAAAAGGAGCACGGGTGTCAGTATATTTTCTCTTTTCATGGGTTCTATGATGAAGTCTCATGAAGCTTAGGCCACACATCTCTAAGTAAAAGATGCTAACACAAGAACTCTGAATAGAATTGCCCGATACTTAGGTACTTTGTCCTGCACTTTCTAATAAGACTGAGAATCCAGAAAGATTCTCCTTCCATGGGTTGTAAAAAACAGGATCCCCAGTCCAGAGGTGGAGGCCTGACACTAATTTTTCACACCTTAAAGAAATTGAAAATATGTCCCTGATTAAATCAAGCAAAGGAACTTGTCCTACAATGCCTGCCTCTTTCTCCCATCCCTCCACCACGTACCTGAGAGTTTGGGCATCATGCTCAGTGGATACAGATCCAGTAAACAGTGGTGTTATAGGACCAAGAATGATAAACAAAATAGAAAGAGGTCCAGACCATGTCAAAGAACTCCTAGGAAGGCCTGAGTACTGAAGGATGCACATTCTCTGGGGAGAATGGCTGCTGATCTTGATGGAGTCTTAGATGCTCTGATGACAAGTGATCTCCATTGGCAACAATGGCCAGAGATGGGTTCTTTAGCACTGAAACCCCATTTGCCATTTTGAAAGCAAATGAACGTTTTTGTGACTTGCACTGCATCATCACGCTGTATTTTAGGATGCGGCGCAGCATTATTATGCCCTCATGAAATACTACCATACAGTGTCTCATTCACTATAAAAGAAAGCCAGCATCATGGGGTCTTGTAAATAGATGGCATGTGGGTTAATCTAGCATTTGGATTTGGGAGGAATAAGCCCTACATTAAACTTTTCAATATACAAAAATATAAAGCTATCACAAAAGATGTCCAGGGAGTTTCAGCAAGTGGGAGGTAAACACAGCTTGGTTTGCTTTTAATACAGGGTTTTCAGATGGACCATATCGTGATGATGGGATTCTTTGCTCCACAATAATCCACAACTTCCAGTAAATTACGGGGCAGATAGGAAGTAAAAAAATGATGAAGAAGACCTCATTCTGACCCAGCTCTTCCCAACTGAACTCGCCATTCACAGTCATCTGCTCCTCCCTTTGTTCTTTCTTGGTCTTTATTTGTGTAAGCTCCGTTTATCTATTGAAAAACAAAACAATACTCAAGGGAAGATAAGAGCAGTATAAATCCCTAGCCTTTCCCCAGAGAAGAGCAGTTGCGAGGCTAGATAGGAGGAAGTATTTCCAAATTCCAGCCTGAGATGAGGAATTACATTCAATGCCTCTCTGACAACCATCTGCAGATCCCAGTGAAAGACTGAAGCCCCTGTTGTCCTAAGTTTCTGGAATGGTCCTTAGCTCCTGCTTCATAAAATGATCAATGTTGCCAGGAAAAATGGTAAAAGAGCGCCGCTAGATTTAAATCTTATTACTGTCACACTGGTACAGCTGGGGAGTGAAAATTAATTAAGATTTGTGAATTAAAGCCCATCTGACTATTTCAAACCTCTGACATGTCCATGAAGGGAAAGCACAAGCCCTCTATCCCTCCTCACCATCCTTCTCGGCACATCAGCCATCTGGCACGAGGAGAGATTCAAATAGACAGTGCACAAGTCAATAACTGGCTGTGGGACCCTGAACAAGTCATTTTACTTCCTCAGCACCCAACTTCCTTCACGTTTAGAAAAACTAGAGGAGCACATCTCGAGGTCCAGTCTTGCCCTTAAATTTGGAAATTAGAATTCCAACAGCTATTAACAAAGTAATATCCAACAATTCAAGAAAAAGACAACAACAAGAAAGCAAAAGCATGACAACAAAAGCCACACAAGGGAAACATGCTCTCTTCTAGCTAAGAGAGAAGAAAACATGGGGAGAAGTTGACCCCGATCACTAAGACTCAGAGACAAAATGCTTCACATATTAACATATTAATAAAGCCTAATACAAAGCTCATGCAATGTCAGTGAGTCCTGCTTTGGTTCAGAGCATATTTAAAAGGTAGCCCACTGCTGTTTCTGTGGAAATGTGCAAGCAAGTAAAAGCATCCCACCGCATGTCTTTCTCATGCAGCAAGAGCAGCCTGTAGACAAACACCAAGAGACAGGAATGGCTAATTTAAAAAATAAAACGCAAAGTCCCGTGGCCTGGTTCAAATTGAGTCTGACAGTGAAGGTCACGACAACTTTTCACTTTTGTTTAAAGATACTGCCTTGATCATTGCTGGACAAAAAAAAAAAACACAATAGCAAACAGGAACGAGAATTAGACCATCCCAGAGCAAGATCACCCTAAAGTGTTATTTTTTTTCCTAAGAGCTTACTTTCTCTTCTAGTTAAAAAAAAAAAAAAGATGAATTATAAAATGTCTAACATTCAAAAATGATAAGTACACTTCTCCCTAAAATTGTGAGCGACGACCACAACCATAATTTCCCACACTGCCTTTTGAGGGTTCTCCATATTTCTTAATTTCTTGTCACTTGCAACTTTTCAAACACAGTTCCATTCTGGTTTTGCTTCTCTTATCTTCCTTTTCTCCCTCATGGTTTTTTTTCTTTTCAATTTTTCCAGTCCTACTAGTCACAGGGAGTCCTAAAACATTTGAATTTGGGTTTAAAAAAAAAAAAAGTTCAAACCAGTTTTAAGATTCATTGTCTGTAAAGAAAATTACTTTGGCCTCCAACATGTGTTTTCAATACAAATGCATCGCATAAAAAGTAAAAAGACCTCTTGTCTAATATGGCAATTCTCATGGAGCCATTTTGGTCTTTACAGAAAGATCTCACTTCTATCTTGCTAGGGAGAAAAAAAAAAAAGTGAAACAAAGCAGACTCTGCACCTTCCTTAGGCCTGTTTTCTATTTCTCCCATGCTGTCTCCTAAAGACGCTACCACTTGATAAAAGTTCAGGCCTCTCTAGTACAGAACTCTGCTTGTCATTTCTTTGGAAGTGATTAAAGACATTAGCACAGCTTCGTCATAAAAGCCTGAACAAGTGTCAGGGACGGACTCCCCACCTCCCACCACATGCCTCCTCTCCTCTGCATATTCCCAGAGGTTCTGTTCTATATGGTGGAGGAGAGTAGCCGTTCTTAGTTCCCTTTTAGACTCTCCAATGGAAATAATGCTGCTGATAGATTCACAAATATTTCTATAGAACTTCTGTTCTTAGAATCAAAGTCATCTGTTTAACAAGTGTGTGATCACCGCTTTTTGAGACAATCCCAGAGGCCAGGGAAGAAGAATGCTCTTTAATACAACCAAAAATGGTGTCAAGGAAATCCGAGGCTTTGGGAGTCAGACCACTCTAGGTTTTAATCGCAATTCTATTTCTTACTTTGTACACAATATTTGGTTCTCTGTGCTTTTCCCTCCAACCTTAAAAGAGGAAGTACTAATCCCTGCCTTACAGAGTTCACAGGAAATCAATCATATAGAAGTGAAATATTCAAAACATATGATTCGTATTTACCGAAAGAACATTCGCAGCTGTCACTTCCCAAATTTTTTGGAAGCTCTTTTCCACGTTTTGATAGTTCCCTACAGTGTACTATCTCACCTTCCCAAAGAAGAAACTAAAAGTAACACTTTCGGCCTCCCCTGTGATTCAGATTCTTTAAATTAGAAGCACCCATGAGTCATATGGAGAAATAGGCCAGGTGCTGGACATTCAATTTGTGGGCACAGTCACTAGATACCACATGGTTCTGAACCTGTAGCTGAGTGGCCAGCTTCCTGTTCATAGTAAAGGTTACACCTCCCATGGCTAATCTGTTCTTGAGGTGTGTTTCTAGGAGTCTTTTCTGGTAGCTCAGTTGGACACCTGTATTGTAGACCTTCTCACTGAATTTATGAGCTATCTCTTTTTTTAAAAAGATTTGTGTATTTGAGAGAGAGAGAGAGAGAATCTCAAGCAGACTCCTTGCTTAGCACAGAGCCCTCAGCAGAACTTGATCTTACCACCCTGAGATCATGACCAGAGCCAAAATCCAGAGTCGGCCACCTCACCCAGTGAACCCGCAAGGTTCCTATGAGCTATCTTTATCACTTGAATTCTCCAGTGACTTTAACTTCCTAGAGTGGATTCTGTTGTCTGTAACTAAGAACTCATCAAATATGTGTGAAAGTTCTTGGTTTTGTGCTTGACACATAGTAAAGATCTTTACATGTTGTCTATTACCCCCCCTGGGGTATCAGAATCCCATCCTCGCTAGCAAGACAAGAGAGGAATAGAAACATGAAAGCTACCTACCTACAACAAAATCTCTTATCTAACAGCCAAATGTAATACCTGAAAGTCCTACAACTTTAAAAGACCCCTGGTTGGCACAACTGGGATAGATGAATTAGTAGAAGCACTCCCTGGGGGAATGCGACATTCAAAGTTCGGTTTTAGTATGTAGGCTGTGGGCAGAAAATGAAGGATCGTGAACAGCAGTGACCCCAGAGAGTAGACCCAGTTGGAGGATGACCCAGAAGGGATCGAGGCTGAAGAATGTGAATGGTCAGAAAGAAACACACTGTCTTTGCCTAAGACCGTGAGTTGCTTTCCATGGTTTACAAAGTACCCCCTCGGGTCCAAAGGGAGGTATTCCTCACAGAGAGCAGAGTACATACAAGAGCAGTTAGTTTTCAAACTGAGAAAAAAATAGGCAAAAAAAGACATATAGTGATGGTGACTAGAAGTTCTCCTTCATATCCTCTAAATTCTCAAGTCATTTTACACATTCTTTCCCAATAAATCACTTTCTAGATCATAAATTAGGCATTTGTCCATGCATCTTAGATCTGTACTACACCTTATAATACATGGACCTTTCTTATATTCTGTACATATTGCAGAGCATCCGGCCAAGTGCACCACACTCAGGAGGGCCTCAGGAGCTTTCTGTAAGTGAATGAGTACAGAAATGATGCATATGCCAATAGCCTTTTGGATTCACATCCTCCTGAACAGTTCCTCTATTACCACACTCAATTTTATACTTGTCCCCAAAACCGTCCTTCAATCACTCAAGGAAGAATTACTAACTACTTTGTGCCAGGCACTATACTAAATGCCAAGGATATGACAATAAATATGGAAGTTAGAGTGGGGCACACGTTAAAGTAACTGTACAATGAAGAGCACATTTGGGGACAAAGTGGTACAGAGTGACGTGAGAAAATAAAACGGGAGGGTTGTGACATTGCCTGGCAAGAGAGTTATCAGGCATCTCTGAAGAAAGGCTATTTGAGTCCTGTCACAGATTGGAAATGGCCATGGAGTCACTACAGTTCATGAAGAAGTAGTGATTACTGCCTCGCCCCTAGCATCTGGACTGTCTTTGACCAACAGAATCTCACAGAAGTGATACCATGTGAGTTCTGAACCTAGGTCTCAAGGGACCTTGCTGCTTCTAGAACATCTCCATGAGAGACAGGAGCCCTGAGGGCCCAAAGGAGCCATCCTAGTCAACAACAGAGACCAACCATCCTAAGTGAATCCAGCAGCGACACAATGACTGCTTTGGGACAGTACGTTATGCAGCAACTATTAGCTCATACAGCTTGGCTCTAATAAGAATTTAAACAAATGAAAGGTCTGGAGTGTCTAAGAACAATCCAGGTTGAGGAAGTCTCATGACAAGTCTCCTGATGCCTGGAACATCTGAGAAACTGGGAGACAGGTGTGGCTAGAGCTCAGGAGGGGAAATGAGGCAGTCCTCTGAAGCCTGCATGCCATGTGTTTATTTAGGAAACTCTTCATATCCTGTTGCCTGGGACTCAGACACACACATCCTCAACCTCCCAAATGTCTTATGTTCTAGGTATTTTCTTTGTTTTGTCCACTAAGTATATACTTACACCCTATCCATTTCCTTCCTCCCACTCACTCGTAGTTCCAGGCTGTTGGCACACTGTCCTGGTCCTCATTTGGGGGAAATCTGAAATTCTGTGACTCAGAGAAGCATCCACTTGTGTCCAGGAACATACTACTGACCTAGAGATGACTTTGAGCATCCTATCTGAGGATGAGACCTGAGAACTCAATTTTCTTGAAGTGATAACAAGCACTTATCAATTCCTCCTCTCCTATGAAAGTCCATCACTGAGAGTTGTGGCCTCAAATGAATTTTGTCTTTGCTTATTCTTTCCTTATTTATCTCCAGACACCACAAAATAAACAAGGTAAACGCATTTTGGGGGTCAAAAATGGATTTATCCTTGGGATTGATCCTTCCTTTAATAATTTCTTGGTAGACTATGCCCCTGTCTGAGTTGGGTTTCCTCCACAAGTGAACTTCAATGTGAGGACTTGGCTGCAGGGAGCTTATTTAGTAATTGAACCCAGGAGGGACAAGTGAGAAAAGCAGGATAATAAAGAGGAAAAACAACGATGCACTGACTGCCATGGGCACCCAGTGTTAAATCCTGAAGGGACCTCACTGATGAAACCATAGAAGACAAGCCCTTGAATTTTCCCACCAAGAGCTGGAGAAACAGAACACTCATCCCCCACCTCCCTTGATACCCATTCTTGTTTACATTAAATTCTTGTCATCCAGTGCTTGAGCTGGGCTAGTGCCTGTGGTCTATGAATATCTCATAGACTAAGAGACAGACATCCTGGAGAAAGGAAGCCACCTATCAGCAGCCTGGAGTGTCCACCTCAACTACAGGTGAACAGGGGTGGGTCCAGGGGTTTTTAAGCAACACAGGGACAGACTCCACTATGCTAACATTTATAGATGCTGCTCTTTGAGCCAAACCTGGGGTCAAAGGCTTCACATGGATTATCTTATGCAATACTCAAACCAAACTATGAGGTTATTTTGAACTCCATCTTACAAACACGGGAACTGAAGTCCCTGTCCCCAGCAAGTGGGACAGAGGATCCTCAGTGTAGTAATTCTGCTTCATTCACTCATGTACTTAAACCTCAAGTACCTACCTTGACTAACAGATCACAAGCCACAGGCAAAGCAAATGCTCTCTCCCAGAAAGACCACAGACATGACCTTTGCCTTGGAGTCAATCACGACCTCATACATGGCCGTGGCTCCCCCATATTTCAGTCTTTTACTTCTTGGTTAGTCTTAGCCATTTAAAATTTTATGTGCTGATGTGGCACCCAGGTGGCTCAGTCAGTTGAGCATCCGACCCTCGATTTTGACGCAGGTCATGATCTTAGGATCGTGAGATCCAGCCCCGCATTGGGCTCGGGGCTGGGCATGGAGTCTGTTTAAGATTCTCTCTCTCTCTCCTTCTGTCCCTCCCCCCCCCACCTGCTCATGTGCTTGCATATTCTATCAATAAAATAACATAAAATAATGATGTGCTTAAAGCCTTATCATTTTCTAAACTACTTCATAGGTTACTTAATACCCTGCAATTATGCCATTTAATGACTACTACTTAATAAGACGGTGTAGCGGACACCTATCATTTTCTGGGTACCCAGTACCCATTCCCCTTCCCAAGTGTACCCTGACTTCCTAAACAAATGCTTCTCCTTCAGTAGTTTACGCATGATCAGGAGGTAAGTCCTGGGACTTGCTTTTTCATTTGAGAGTCTGTGGTGGCCTGATCCTTTCCAGGGGTGGACCTGTGGTCTAAGCTTGACCAAGAAGACACCTTCTCATAGAGCCTTCCAACTTGAGCAAGTGATGTAAAAACAGAGAGAAATGGTGAGTCCTTAATCAGAGCAGCACCAATGGTCCTCCGGCCAGACCACTCTGACTGGAGCGGCATGCCAGGCTTCCTTTTCCATACCTTCGGCATCCTGAGGAAACTCCTTGTTCCTGGCCCACTCTACACCTGGTACCCTGGACTTTGGCGGATGTTCACTGTTCCCCCTTTTTTCCTCCTAACAAATCCCCTTTTACTTAATTTTCCTGGGTTTCAACATCCCGTAGCCAAGAATCATAAATGGTACAGACCACAGACAACCTGATAGCGGAATCGGTAATGTCCATGTCACCCAGTGAAAGCACTAAGGTTTATACATATGCAAAGGTACTCACTGGCATCTGCAGAAGCTTTTCTCAAACCCCTCCTCTGAAATTGTACATAGTTCCACATTTTATCACGGGAGTGCAAAATTTACCTGGCAGTACAGGGAACTCCTCATATGCTCTTAACAAACCTAAGCATATTAACTAAAGCTTATTTTTTCATTTGAATGCAGAGGAGGTCCCAGTGCAAACGTTATTCAGTACACTCTGAAGGGTTTCTTTACATCCTTTCCCCCCTCCCCTTTTTTAATGAGCTGGCTTTCCACTCTTGCTCCATCACATGCCCAAGCTCCATATTTTTATTTCAATACTCTGCATTATCAGTTTATAATCTAAGGACTTTAAGCCAGCTATTGATCCGCTTTTTAAAGAACACTTTTATTCTTTCCCATGATTTCATAATCTTCTTTATACCATTTCCCTTGCTTGGAAGTTCTACCCTTTGAAAATGGTGAATGTTGTCCTATTACATTTAAATTAGGATGAAATGCCCAGTGCTCTCTAAAAGCCCGGGACAAATTCATCCAGGTCAGTATTCTTTAAGAACGTGTCACATTAGCCTCCCCAGTAGCTAGTGATGTTTACAACACTTTTTAAAAAACCTTATCATGGTCAAGGCACACATAAATTGTACAACTCTGGAAACACAGTTGGTAGCAGAGCTGCAAATTCAGAGTGTAGCAACCTACAGGGTGTTTTAGAAAAGACAGCATTTTAAATACAACTCATGAATAAGCAAACAGCCCCGACCACCCAAATCAACTCGAAGAGTAAACACAGAGGGAATGTTTAGTTAAATTTTAGATGCCATTTGACTAGGAAAAGGGTCTAAACCTTATCAGCTGAGATGAATTATGTCAATACCAAAAAAAAAAGCTGAGCATCTGCAGAGAACAGTCTTCAAGTAGAAGTTACACAGACAAAGGGCCAACTGTTTATGCACCACAGATAAAATACACTCCACTACAAAGGGCTTGCCCGTGCAGAAGATAACAGGAGAAATGTTGTAGAATTTGCGGGATATACATACAGAACTTATTTGTGTATTTGCATGACTATACTTAAGGGTTATCATGGGAAAGAAAGAAGCATACACACATACGCTGGGACAGGGAAATAAAGACAAAACGGGCAGCTATTAGCGTGTGTCCAGCTACAGATGCTGGCAGTCACCTACTGAAGCCCACTACCCCGGATGAGGCAGGGGTCCGGGGAGGCAGCCTCTTCATTATGCAAGGCGCTTGAGGAGAAGCCAAGGCATCTCATCATTTCTAAGCCTGTGTCTTGTTTGTTTAGAGGGAGGGAGTGATCTGATGCATCAGCAAGTTTCTTTCAGTCAAGGACTACGTCTTGTCCATCCATGATCTTAGGAGCCTAGGAAGATGCCTGAAGCACAGCAGATGTACAACAAACGTTGGCTTAATTACATTTAATTTTCCAGCATCTTCTCTGTGTCCAGCCTCCAAGTGGGTATAAAGTCAGTTCCATAAAGCTTCTTGAGTCACTGGAAAATAAACCAATTGACTCCCTACTGAGCTATTTCCAAATACTAAATATGTCAAAAATCTCACAGGTCAAAATACTAAATAGGTCAGAATCTCATCTTTTCCATCTCTCTCCCGCTGTATATCTATTCATACATCATACTGAGGGATAAAGATAGCTCTCTGATAATCACTTTATATACAACCGAGGTTTGCTGCTTGCATTTTGCATTAACGCTGGGGTCTTGAGACAATCCCCCATACCACTGGGCATTGGACACACCACACAAGCTAGGTATTTGCTCTCAACTACCAGGCTGAAGGCAATGCCAATAACAAAGAATCGCCTCCAGCTAACCCTTAGAACCCCGAAGCATCACCACCTGTAGCCGATCAGAGCCATTCAGTCCTGTAGAGAGAAGCTGTGAGGAAAGGGAACCCAAAACAAGGATGGCAAGAGGAAAAAGCCAAAGCAGGATTCAAACTAGCCCACCCGAACCTTGAAACAATTCTTTCTTTTTCCTAAGGAAATGAAAAATACCCAGATGAGCGCCCACTAATCTCTCTATTTCCTGGACAAGACCCGACTTGGAAAATGGCATTTAGGAAGCATTTGTAAACTAACTATTTTTTCTTTTTCTTTGCTCATCAAGCCACTAAGGATGAACTAAGGATGAACTAAAATACAACCTGAGACAGTCCCCGACTCAATTTAAGTTCGGAGTCAATTCAGAACAAAGGAAGTGTTGGAATCTGTTATGGAGCCTGGTCGGCAGGACTTGCCCTCCCAGTTACTAGCTGAACCTGCACATGATCAGCAGGTGCTGGGCAGCAACCAGGTGTGGGAACAGGAGACACACATAAATACCTCACGGCTTTCTTCTTATTTACCTAAATTTAGCTCAATATAAAGACCAAGCGCAACTCACTGGCAAGATTTAAAAAAAAAAAAGTTTTGAAAAATGTCTCCCACAAACTCAACAATTCCTTGGCCGATCAGAGAATCTCATCCTTGCTAGACTCCCATTACTGTTCTGTACACAGCAGTGGGCTGTGGATTCCGAGGAGGCCATCCGATAGAGACTTCTGTGGGTCATATGGGTGAGAAGTGGTCTAAATCAATAGTGTTTACAAGTTCTAATTGTTTACTTACTGACAAAAATTTACATAAAGCCACTTAATGAGGAAGGGTTTACACAGCCCCTGGTACTCTGTTATGTCACATTTTAGCTATCATGTCATAGCCTGGCTCGAAAGGAAGAATTGCTGGAAACTCATGGGCCAGGAATGAGCAGCCTATTAAGGTCTGAAAAGCTGTCATCCACCCTGAAAGGACTTGCGTCAGCCACTGAGGATATATTTTAAACCGCCTGTCCGCAAGAAAACTTTAATAACGCAGCCTTGCTCTAATGTCTTGTGAGAGGAGAGGCAATTTTACTTCTTCTATTAACCCAACGTGATTACAATGGCTTATTTCATGGAATATTAAGTTCAAATTCTGCTCCCTGGGAGGACAATAAAAAAAAAAAAAAGTGTGCTTATGACTTTGCCCGAAATAGCCACAGGACCAGAGCTCCTTGGTGCTTTTAATGCATCCAAGCAATAATCTACCATAATTCGCTAATGGTGAGATAAATTAGTGACCAAATAATAACCTGAAAAGATGACATCAAGACAGAAAGCAAATGTTTATCTTTTGCAAAGGACAGCATAACAAAGCTTATGGTAGTCTCTCACCAGTCCCTGTTTAAAAAAAAAAAAAAATCAAGTCCTTAATGGATACCTCTGACAGTAGTTGTTTAATAGTGAGACCGTAGCCAGGCTACCTAACAAAATAAATAATCACTCTGAAAAGCAACAAGCAGCTTCAGACCCCCTGAGCTAGATAAATGCTTAGGGAAATGAAACTTGGTTTCCTCCAGGAATTCCCAACGAGATCCATTTCTTCAAAATTATTTCAAAGAGTAATTGTGCTGATGAAAAATGGCAGGTCCACCCTAATGAGGGTCACCTAGGATTTTCCTCAGGTCCAAACACGAGATTTTATAGCCAACTTTGAGACCCATATTCTAAATTTTTAATTGTAGATGAAGGACTTGTTGGAATTAGAACCATAATTACTTACTCAACAATCCTAAAAGCCAATAGGCATCCCTCACCTGGTTCCCAAAAGCCTTGACCGACACCCATTCGTAATGGCCTTCATTCTCCAGTATGTCTCCTGTCTAATCACACTCCAGGTAAATAGGAAGAGATCCTTTTTTAATAGCAGGAAAATGGAAGTTCACTTTCCTTGGCTCTGAATAGTGCATGAAGCAATGGAGATTGGACAGTTACCTTGAATAAACTTACCCCCATTTACTGTATGAAACAGTCCCTCCACCTGGGGCTTCCATTAACAATGTCAATTTTATGGACTGAGAGCCACAGCCTGTTTACCTACTCTGGTGGTGGTGGTGACCAACTCACCCAGCCCTGCATCAACACAGCCCACTTGAAAACAGGCAGGTTCACCATATACAAAACAAGGTTCTTCGATCTATGGAAGGGACCAGTGACAGAAAATCCTCTTAAGCAACTTTTATGTGTTTCTCTACCATACGTGGCATTTACTCAGGTAAAACCAGGTATAGTGAAGTCATACCAATGGCTCAGAAATGACACATTACCTTATGGGTGTGATTTGTCACTGTTTTTACTTTCTACCGGGAAACGACACACTTACCTTTAACATTTTTACTTGAGAAATGCAAATAGTAAATGGGATTATAATCATAAGCCAATGAACCTGAGGAGTGCTGAAAGTTAAGTATATACAGAAATGGTGTTATGACTCTTTAAAAAGGAAGAAAATTGCATATGAGTAAAATAATGCTTATTTTTACTCTCCAGAGAAGATCCTTATTTGTGGCCCACGCGACAAAATGATCTGATAAGAGGAGCAAGGCTAAATGGCAAACGGCAAACATCCCAACCTGATGTATTTCCTCAGCCCTGACCTTCAGATAAAATCATACAGAAATCTGCAAAACCTCCAAATATGCAGCACCACACGCTTCCAACATTTTCAGACACAACAGGAAGGGAAAAAAAATACAACAGGTAAAAAAAAAAAAAGAAAGAAAAAGAAACAAACACATTGCTACTGAAAGCAGTTAGCTTGCTCTTTAATATTTCAAGATTAAGGTCAGATGAACACAGCGGCTGCCTACGCCTCTTCTCCCTCCATGTGTGAACGTGCGTGTCCAGGCACGTGTGTGATATACATATGTGTGCACGTCGATCATTTTTATGTGTATGTGTACCTAATGGCAAGAGTGTGTGTAGTTCGCATGAGATATATTACATACATACTGTGTGCATATTTAAGAAGGGAAAAAAAAAGACTTCAAACGGTAAAAATTTATTGCACTGTGAAATTAGCTAAAATTATGACAACTGTAAGAAAAAAAATTATACGGGCAAAATTTGGGTCTGGTGGAAGAATTCTTTGATGTCTGGATTCCAATTTAACCCCCGACTGAGTTCTAAGAATCAAATGAACAAAGTATATCATACACCCCAAGTCTGCCTGTCAACGCTAGTCATCATTTTTTATTTTATTCTTTCCAGCTGCATGTATTTACAAGACTCTGTTCTGACATTTCCTCCCCTCAAAATGTACACACTCACTGCTACGGGCAGTTGCCAAATACATTTGTAAAACAGTTCAGCCCTGTGTTTGTTTATTCATTAGGCATCTCTCTCGGTCTCAATAAATATGTATCACTCTAATTTTTCACATTTGCTATTACATCAGACGTTTGTATATCTGACTTTATGCGTTTATGTTTGAGTGTATTGAACCCACATTTTTAAAATCTCTCCCCAAATACACACTGAAAAGAAAATCAAGGGTTCATACACAGAAGTCCACCTATATGCTGCCAGACTGTCTAGGACCGATTAAAAGAATTTTTTTAAAGATGAGAATTACAAGGACAGAGGTTGCGAAACAACCCTGCACATATAGATAATATGGGTGTCCCAGCTGCGTCTTTATCAGTGAGTGATCCCATGTAATTCTGAACATATCCCCCAAAGGGTGTTTTATGTACGGAAGTATGGCACCAGTGGACAGGCACAGAGGCGCCCCACCAGAGGACAGTGAAGTCTGAACCACTTGCATATGCCGCACATAAAACCAACTTTACCCGGGTACAGGACTGTTCAGTGAGCTAAGTCTCCGAATATCTTAACGCAGTTATAAATGTTTAAAATGTTAATAATAAATCTAGGTTGTTTAAAGAATATTTCCAAATAACATAAAATATTTAGCTTCCCCCACCCAACCCATAAAAAGATAAGATTTATCACAAAATGTTTGAGGAATAATCAGCCATTTTTGGCTAATATATTTTAATATTTATACACATGACACATGCTGAATATAAATGATACATCGTGATTTCCCATAGTGTATGGAATTTATACAATTAACTGCAAGGTCCAATGGCTTGAAGGCACATAAGGTGCAAACACAGTTACAAGGTTTTGCTGATTATTGTTATAAATCTTATAAAGCATAAAGGCATTAAAGTATATTCTGTTTATACCATTCATTTTAAAATACAGCTTATAAAAATATTATTATTTCTTATTAAAAGATTTATATTTTTCTGGCTTTTTTCTTTTATGAGGTAAATTTATTTGCCAGCACTCAAAAAAATACTTTCTATTTTTCCACTTCCAAATATGTGTTTGAAATATACCCTGAGATTCAATATCAATTTTCTAGTTATTTCTCAGGGGTTATATTTGTTCATAATAATAGCAGCAAACATTCAAGCATTATTCGTTTGGTTTCTCCAAAGTGTTTAAATTTAAAAATAATCAAATAACAAAAGCATGATGAACCAAATTGCTTACTTTACACACACATTATAGCCGTATACATATGTATGCACTTACGCATGTATATTTCTAGCACGTCATTAATCATGAATGCCAAAATCATGTTATCAATCCACCTACACTGAACATTAAATGTTTTAATATTCATATAAATTGCATCAAAAATATACATGTGATCTTGCTTTTTAAATTAAGAGACTTTGGTCCTTAATGGAGATATTTTTCACTGGGCCTTTCCATTCCTTCTTAACCATATGTAATGTTTAAATATTCTTGTGAATAAAAATCTGCAGTAAATTCTACAACGTGCCCCCCAACTGCCCAGCACGTGATTTTTTTTTTAAAAGGAGCTAAAGCCACAGCATATGAAATGTGAAATGGAAACATCCCGACGTCTACATGCATGATCCTGGGGTTGTCCACCCCTTAGCAAAAAGGCACTGGATTCTGCAGCTGCTTATCAAATCAGCTTTATGTTTCTGGAATGAGTTCCTGCTGCTGAGCCTGAATTTGTAGTTTCAAAAATACCCTATAAGATTGCTCTAGCTCAAAACAAAACCTCTGGAAAGACACATAAGTTTTATCACACCCACATGCACCTACATAGCTTAAGGACGTATTAAGAGTACAAACATCTGTGTACAGACGAACACGTGCTAACGTATTTAGCATGTTTACTTGTACTGAGGCTACATACACATTACATGTCTTGCCTAGATCATCAGTGATAAGATCCATATATGGGGTATATGTTTGTGTCTTATCAGTAGCATTTACTCAATAATTTGCACGTTTGCATCAGCTGAAGTACATAATCACTTACCTTTCTTCTTTGCTTTTTGCTCTAGCAAGTTTGGCAATCAAAAGGAAGGAAATAAGTATAGAAACAGCTCCCTTCATCAACAACCCAGCCAGGTATTTGGGGTAGAAATTCATTAGCAAGATCTTTTCCCCCATTCATTTGTTAAACCAGAAAACTGGAAAGAATTAGAACATACAGCGTCTCTCTTACTTTTCTTTGCCATGAAAAACAAGCCCTAGAAAAGGTCCAGAATCAGCTTTGTTTCTTTTTTCAAATAGGCCTAATATCCTTTCTCAACCACTCGCGTGCACGCGTGCGCACGCGCGCGCACACACACACACACACACACAAAACCCACCATGTGCATCCAAGGTCCATATATGACTCCAACACACAGCTGTACCTTTGCAAGCACAACATCTTAAATACCGGAAGCCAATCTGGACTTACTAAAAATCTATGATCCGAGTGAGAAATCACGCTAAATACGAGCCCTGGTAACTTTATTTTTAATGACGACTTTTTACACACACAAAAAAAAAAAAAAAAAAACAAGGTAAGGGAGAGAGATCAGCAGGGTGAATGTAAAAATTGTTCATCTTAAATTTCTACAAACCCAAGTGTCAGGGTAAGCATGTACGGTGCATCAAGCATAACAAAATGAAAACGAGGTTTGGGGGGGAGGGGGGGTCCCAGGCACTTGCTTCCTTGAATCCCTCTGAATACATTTCACAATTCATCAGTTTTTGTCTTTCCTGCCACGAATGAGGACAATCAGACCAGACACCCATTAGATTTTTCATGCAATTTTTTTTTCTTGTTCATGACATGTTGGCAGGGAGGATGGCAATTCTGAAATCTTACCAAATGAGAAAAATGTCAGAAGCTGAACTGACAGCTAGTGGTTACTATGGTGATAGGTGATATTGAAAAAAAAATAAAATAAAATAAGACTCAGTTAATTCAAAAGGAATCAAGTTGGGTATTTTTAAGCCAGTTGATACAGATGAAAACTTAATCCTGATATTGGGACATTATCTTTTCAAGCTAACAGCCAAAGACACCATTTAGCTTAAATAATAACTAAATACACAGCTTATAATCTTGTGATTAAAAATAATGGAAAGAAACAGTATTGATAAATGGAAGTCAAACATTATTACCAAATGACTATCAGCGAAATATAGATTATATTCAGTGGAAAGAGGATTTTGTTTGGGGAGAAAAAAATAGTTTTAGCAAAATATTTTTTAAAACAGAACATGGTAACCCTACAGAAAAAAAGACTCTGAAGGATCAATCCAGATCCTATTTAAACATACACAGAGATACACACATATTTTTGTCTTCAAAGTTCATCTGAAAAAAAAAAAAGAGAGAAGATCCATTTTGATTGTAATTGTCAATACATTCAATCTCTTTACTTTAAAAAGGTATTTACATAGGTAAATCCTCTTTATGAATTTTTTAAAGCAATATATCTATTCTTCATATCATTTTTCTCTTTGGTTAAAACCCAGTTTAATGTTCTGACTATTCTTCAGGGACCAACATAATAAGCAAAATAGCAATAATAAAGCACACCTAAGCATCTCGTTCTAACACCAAGCAATGACAACTTCCCCTTAGCTCAATACATTACTGCTGTTATTTTTTAGGCTTCATGGTTTAAAAGAAGTAAACAGAATACCACGAAAAAATTACAATTAATTTCTCCCAAATATGTATTTTCCTACATGTGATATACATGAAAGCCAGACAAGATGCTTTAAAAAAGGGATGGGGTGGGAGGAATGCTAAACACACAGTTAATAAAGAATATTCAAAGTATGTCAGGGTTTCAGCTGAGAAAAACACATTGTGTCTGAAAATCTTTGACACAGAGAAACTTTCTCAAGGCTTCTCTTCACATTGACACTGAAATGCTCTAAGTATAACGGATTAATACCAAAAAGTGTACTTAGGAAGACCAGAGGCAGCTCTCATTTTGAAACAGCGTCACCTGAAAATATTCCATGCTTGCATATTTTTTCCATATGCCACAATCCCAGATCTAGTCTATATTTTTTTTTTCATTTGATATAGGGATATTAAATTATCTACTGTATCTTTCTTTTTTTAAATCAAATCTTTTGAGAGTTACAGGTAACTAGCGAAAACAAGATTCTTATTTATAACCTCAAGCTAGTATTTAATGCAAGAGGGAGGAGGGTACATTATCAAGGAGGAAGCTCAAGGAAAAAAAAAAATTAAAGTCCTATTGGTTAGGGGAAGCTCTTTTCCACTGAACAGACTGCAATGCCATCTACTGGGAAAGTGAAGTTCAACTTCACTTTAAACAGCAAGGCTAGTTTGAAAGGCAGAGAGATTTAACTGGTGAGACATCCAGTCCTACACTCTTCACTGATAAAAAAAAAAAAAAAGGATAAGAAAAAAATATATATTGTCATTGAAACATCCGTTCTTATTATAGATCATTCTGTTCTTCGTCTGAGATCTCCTCCCAGCATTTTGCTTCTTAATTTCCAGCTAAAAGCCTTTCTCAGTTCCCTCCAACTACTTTTGAGTAACAAGTTAACAACACCCAGAAAAATAATCACCAGCCGTGAGTGACCTTAGGGTTCTTTTCTGCAATCTCTGGCTTGTGATTTTTACAAGCAGTTTGTGTTGGAATCTTCTCTGCACAAGATTATTTTTATCCCTAGAAAGCACAATGGGAAAAGGCAAGGGTTCCACTGAGGAGGGGGTAAAGAAGAGAGGAGACACAGGGAGAGCCCTGACACCGTAAGCATAAAGTCTCTTTTTATATCCTCTTACGCTGTATGAGATGCAGAATCTAAGGTAGCTTTTAGAAAGTAAAAATCTGCCCAGGTTTTGCCAGCCAGCTTTCTCACATTTCCACCAGTGCTCATGTGTGCATTTCCCTTTCATTCTGGCTGGCTTGCTCTGTGATTTTTAAAAGTGAGAAACAGAAAGGATGCAGGGCCACCATTTCTCACTCCCCATGCAAAATTATTCAAGTTGAAGAAAGCCATATTTAAGAAACAAGAAGGGACTATCACCTCAACTAAATAAGAATTTATTTTATAAGCGCTATCAAAAAGAAAACACGTTCCTACCTAAAAGCTACTGCCAGTATATTCCAAGTACGGGTAGAGGCATGAGTAAAGGGCAGACACTCTCACCCTCCACACTATTCATGTTAGGGTGGTAGTTCTTTGTTTCCAGCGGGGCTGTCCCGGGCACTGCAGGGGGTGAACAGCATCCCCAGCCTCTACCCAAGAGATGCCCCAGTGGCACCCTCACACACCTCACACACACAGCTGCGACCATCAACGAGGTCTCCACACACTGCCAGAGGTCACCCTGGGAGCAAAATCCTGTCCTGCCCATTGATAACTGTTGTAGAATACGCACTTCAATGTTACATAAATTAGGTCTCGCATGATTCTCTATCTGGCTATGATTCATGTCGCGTGAAATAATATTTGTTAAGATACAAGATGTGAATGGAAAGGCGGATATATCCACTTAATAATTTCTTCAACCTCGGGGCTCATCAGGGCTTCGGGCCTTTCCAAAGGGCTCCCCTGCAAGTTCAAGGGAGGAAGTCCTAGGAAGGGAAGAGCTGGGTCAGGGACAGTAGCTGTCAGAAGGATATGGCCCAAAAGCAAGGGGGAGAAATATGTCATCTTGATGACATATCCAGCCAACCAGAGGCTTCCGATGGGGGTGGGGGCAAGATTGGGCAGTTGTTTTGTTTTATTCAGTATTTACATTAAGGAACTTCACCATCCAGAGTCACAAAGTGAACTGAAGAATAGGTCATCTTTGAACATGAAGTCTTTTGCCTCCCAAACAGAAAATTTTAATGGGGGACATTTAAATTTCCAAATTAGGGACATACTAATGTGAAACTTTTTGAGGATTTTCTAAAATCATCCCACTGTAAGAAAAGATGAGCTTAAGATAAAGTTAACAGGAGAAAGGGGATTTGGGGCGGGGGCAGGGGAGACACAGGTCTACATTCAGGAGGACCAGTGAGGCTAAAGTCTAGCCCGGCCCATGCTCGCTCGGAACAATGTAGATCATCTGCATTTATCTGAAACACATATAACTAGGAATAAAATCCTTTAAGTACTATCCCAGGGCATATCCGCAGCCTCCATTCAAATTTTTCTGACGGAACACTGAATTATTCTGCAGTAACTAACAGACTCTACTAGATGTGGACCGTCTGTTTCTGCTGCTTTTACCATCTAAGTTTGGTCAGTGGGAAGGTTTTCAATCAGATACTCATGTTTCTGTAGCATTCACACTGGAAAAAAATATATATAAACAACACCTGTCTTCTGCTTCCCTTGTTTACCAACCCTTTGGTAATAATAAGGAAGAGCAAAGAAAACAGATTTTTAACATCTGACATTTTTTAATACTCTGAAATCTTGCATTTCCTTGTTGCAGGAAAATGGTATGTGGGGCTGAGAAGGAATTGAATGCAAGGCAAAGTATATTCACCCTTCAAAACTGCAGTCACTGGTGCCACGTTCTGTAATACTGGTGGCTTTGTGAAGTAAGTGCTTCTTTCTTTAAATGAGCTGGACCACACATACTCACTCATTCAGAATAAGTCTATAGATGAACTGTCTCCGTATTTTTAAAGAAACTCAGCTTGTGCGGTCTGCTGATATCTCCGAGAAACAAGCAACTATTTTCACATCTCATTCACATAATGGATGGGACTGCAGTGCAAGCAGACAAGCCCCCTGGAAAGCGTTCTGTTTGTCACGACATGCACGAAAATTCTCTTCTGTTTCTGCATTAAGTTTCCCGAATGAGGCTAGATTTCCAGGGCAGCATTCAGGGATCACACTGCAACGGACCCAGGAAGCCTTGGTGGCGAGGACCGCTCGTTCGTTCATTCGGCCCGGGGCTGCCCCACTTGTACATTGCCACGTTCTGATCGACTCTGGGTATTTGCTGGGACTCCTGCTACTGTGGTAGCTTTAAAAAAAAGGGAGGGGGTTAGAAAAAAAAAAGCGCTGATCACTGCCTATTAAGAATGTTCAGGAGTGTGTGTCTAAAGGGTTTTGTTTCAGTTCTCCATAGGTATTACCTGACCAGTGTCCCCTAAAGTCCTCCGCACCTGGCAACCTGCCCCCATGGTTCCCTTGCAGACAGAGCCTTCCCTTTGATTCCATAGAAGGGCTATTGTGCACAAAACACTGGTGGAATCCAGCCTCCTTTAGACTCTTAACTTTTATCGTCAGTTGCTAAATTAGCTAATGATTAATTAGTTAATGTTTTCAAAGCACTTTGAAGATGAAAAGCACCGCCTAAGTGCTAAGTGTAAAACAGCATTAGTTATTCAACTCTGCAAAGACTAATTAGCTTTTAAAAAAAATGTTCCCCCCCAAACTGATCAATAATGCTCCTGGTATTATAGTAGAAATGTTTGTCCGGCAGATCACTAAGACCCACCTCACGTTTTAAGGCTTTTATGCCCCGAGACGCGCAGAAATCCTGACTGAGGTTTATTGCTTAGTAACCCCTTGGCTTTCAACGTGGCTGGAGTTGGGCTAGTGATGTCATCTATACAAAACACAGCATTTTTGCTGTCAAAAAAAGCTTTAAAGGATTATTTAACAAAGCTAAAAGTAAAGAACTAAACTCTAGGAAAGTGGTACAGAAACATGATCAGTGAACTTATATTTAAGAAGAATTAAGCTTTTAAAGTTTTTTTTTTCTCCTCTAAAAAGCTCTTTAACGGTGGTTCTCCAGGTGGTCTCTGAATTTATTGTGAGGTTTCACTTTGATGGCTATGAGTCCTCATGGGGACTATTATGTCAATAATTTCTACAGCAACATTTTATTCCAGGTACAGAAATGACTTAGAAGATAGAGTCGGGGTCTGGAAATTCCAGGATCCTACTTTAAATTGCCCATACCAACCACTACAGAATGAAAAAAGATAGCTTGCACTGTTTTCCCCCCTTCCAGCCAGACTCTTAATGCACAGACCCTTTTGTAAGCTCCTTGGACAGTAAGGATCCTGAAAAACCACTTGAAAAAGTTCAGTATTTAGTTTCCCCTGTCTACTTT
This sequence comes from Nyctereutes procyonoides, assembly GCF_905146905.1. Classification (NCBI taxonomy): domain Eukaryota; kingdom Metazoa; phylum Chordata; class Mammalia; order Carnivora; family Canidae; genus Nyctereutes; species Nyctereutes procyonoides. The sequence continues at coordinate 9,578,325 of NW_026575140.1, read as the reverse complement.
TAGAAGCTTAAAATAACGTGAAGTTGGTGGAAATTATGAAACTAAAACAGACATCTCTGTACGTGGAAGTTTGAGAGCCATCTGTACCCCTGGTACAAATGCATACTTCCCTATGTTGTCTACCAGCAGGGCCCTCGGTCATCATCACTGGGGATTTGGGCTTTTTTTTTTTTTTTGAAAATGCTTGAAGGTATTATTTTTTGTCACATTAAGAAAACAATAGTCTTTCAGATTAAAAACAGTAAACAATTTTTGTTAGCTTAAATGCTGGCTTTGTCCTTTACATTTGTTTGTTTTTGGAGGAAGGAAATTTCAAAATGATATTAGGATGCTGATTTTTAAGAGCACCAAGCAAACACTATTAATATTTCAGTTTCAAAATACGCAGTATGAGCAAATTAAACCTTACACACATAACACACCGTAGAGATAACTCAGCTTAGAAAAGAAAAAGTTTAGCTAAACAAATTTTACACATCGAACATATGTTCTTTCTGTATTCCGTTACCCCAGGAATTATTTAGATGAAGCACAAATACTATCGCCCATTATGTAAGTCTATTATATATGTCTATATATATATACACACACACAAACACATATATATATGCACATATATAATGTATACATTATACAGACATTTACACCTACAGAAAACATACAATACATACATGCCATCACACACATGGCACCCACATCAATCAAGCATTTGCTAAGCAAAAAGAAAACAGGGGCATGTGTTCAAATTCCCAGAACTAAAGGTTTGGTATCAATATCAGTGCCTTCTTACAGGCACTTAAAAATATCCACATAAAAGCACAGTAAAATCACTTGAAAACAAAAAAGGAATGGGTATAAAGTGTGTCCAGCTACTAAGTGATTTCTTTGCAATTTCCTAAGTGAATATAAAAGCAGGCACCCAAAATAATTTGCAAATCGCTGTAACCCAGACCCTAAGAAATATAAAATATGAACAGAGTTTGTTAGGAAAAGGTGGTCAAGTCAAGCACAGCTGTTCCTTCCAAGGCCCCTGTAAGGGAGCTGGCCACTAAACACAGGAAAAGCGAAGAGGGCAAACTAAAGAAAAGGTATGATTTAGACTGGAAGGAGAACTTCCTTTGGAAATTTCAAGGATTATTTAAAATTCTTATCTAAATCAAGTTCCGTTCTGAATTTCTTTTTCTTATAATTGAACAAGTGTTAAACTGTATCAGGCTGTCACAGCTGTTCCAATACATGAACCGCACTTATAGTAACAGCTTTCGTTACACATTTTTGTGGAGTGGTTTCCAGCACACTACGACCAGAGCTTGCATATTTTTATACTACTCGCATATTGAAAATAAACCCAACATTTTAGATTATTTTTCTCATAGTGCATTTGGCATGTATGGTTTCTAAAAGACAAAGAGGCGATTGTGATTTCATACCCACTGATCTGAATATACCTTGTTTTATTTTTATATATTATTCTCAGTGTTTTGGGTCCCCTCCCCCAACCCCACCAAAAAAATACTTATGTTGAGTCAGTAAAGAAGCCCTGAAAAACTGCAGCTAGCTTAACCAAGTCATTATCCATGGGCCAAATGCAAATGTAATTTTCCCCACTTTCAGAATATCTTTATGAAGACATATCAGATATCCAAATATTATATGGGTTCAAAGGCCATGCCATGTTACTCAGTCAGAGCCATTAAGGAACGAAACATGAAAAAAATCAACACGGTCAAGACTTTTCATTAAACTGTTTGTTTCAGATGCAAGAGCACTTGTTCGTTCAGCCCTGAGTAACGGTGGGGTTTCCAACCACAGGTGACTGCTCCCAAAATGACCATGGTCCGGGACTTCAATTGCTGCTTCAGGAAATACTCCAACGTTTGCAAAACACAAATTCTGAAATGTTTTTATTTAAACTAAAATAAATACACAACGCTTCAGAAACACGATACACAGAATAATCATCTTTCTGCCCAAGTAAAAATAACTGTATTTGTCTGAATAGTTTTTGAATTAAATATCCACATGCTATTGTTTCAGAAACTGTAAAAGAAACGATAGCCATCTGTTGCTTATTGTCCTTTTTCCAAAATTAGAACCTAATTAGCAGCAAATGCCTTATCTTTTCCCAATTACCACAGTACACACGTTGTCTAAATTTTGCCTCTTGTTGTGCGACCCTCTAAATTAGTAGATTCAAAATTAGCCAGTTATGGCAACGCTTCTCACTTTAAATTTTAATAATAAACAGAGACATCTCCTTTCTTTTTTTTCTCCTAGACCCTCCCTCTTTTCTGAAAACTGAACGCTGTTGCTGAAAGGATTGAAAATCTGGAAAGAGTTTGGGGTGGACTGGCCAACCCCCTTTCATTTCCTTCAGATGTTTACAATCTAGCACCTTTCTGAAGACAAAGATGGGAAAAAAAGCTATTTTTCCCTTTGACTGAAGGGTGAGACAGGGGGGTATTAAAAACTGATCAATGTAATTTTTTTCTCAGAAGTATTTGCACATCTGTGAAATAATGTAATTTATAAAAAAAATCTTTTTATATGACATTCATGATTATAGCCTGATCTGGAGAATTATTCAAATATAAAATTAAATGTTCAAAAATGCGCTATGCTGTGGATGGCTGAGCTTATGCCAGCTGTGCATCAAACTTATGTAATTTTATTAAAAGTGTAAAAGTGAGCCTTTCTAGATCTCCCTGAATCTCTGAACAGGGAAAGCAGTGTTCTAACGGGAAGTGTGATCATCTATTTCTTTTTGTTTCATTTTCTTTTGATAAGCCTGCCAGGATCTAAAAATGCTGTACCACACTCTTCAAAACCAGTAACAACAACAACAACAAAACAGTGGTGGGGGAGGGCTACTGGGTAATCATGGAAATGTTCTGTGAAGCAGATTGGATTTGATTATTGCAAAAAAAAAAAAAAACAAAACTGCACCTTAAAGGAAGGTTACAAACATTTAAAGTAAATTCTTCTTCCGTTTGGGTGAAATTGCTGGACATGTGATACAACCCATCTGCAATTTACCTGGGCTGCCCTGTTCTATGGGTGCCCCCACTTTCACTCCCACACCCCCATTCGCTCACACCCATTCAAAAACAAGTGTCCCCAGTTGTCTATGGGAAATTTGCCCTCCGGATGCACAGTTGTGTAAAAACAAACTTTCCCTGACAGGGTGTTAGAGGAAAGTTTTCATCCCCATTTACATGTCTTAGCATTGTCAGCTCTAAACACATCTGCCTGTAGGGAGGGAGTCCATGAAATAGCTGTCCAATTCATATTCATCCTGTTTCTTACACCATCCATTCGAGGTAACAAATAGTCAAGATATTTAAAATAATTGGAGCCCGGAAAATAACAGGCTAATAAAGCTCTTTGAAGTTACATACTAAAACTCACACCCCAAATTCTGGCCACTTCCCAAATCTCCTATATTTTTAGTAAAAGGCATTTCTCCAGCACTTACTGTGAATTAAAGGTTTAGAAAAGCACCCGAATTCGGTTACGGATTAATAGGATCAGATTTTAAGTAGAAAGAAAAACACAAGTCCTAATAATTTTAGGACACAAATTAGCAGCCAGATGATCTCAAAAAACAAAGCTCACATTAGGAAGAAAGGGATCTCTGCAGTTGCTGTTTTTTAAAAGACACGAGCAAAATAAGAGCAAAGATATTGTTTCTGCTGCCTAAGACAGACGGACTTTAATAACACTTAACAGAATGATGCACATAATGATCTCAGAAAGCACTTCTTATGCCTCATCCATCATGCCGAGGAGAAAATGAAGCCTTCGACAGCATTAGGAATTATTCTAGATCTTGTCAGTAATTCGCAGCTCCTCCGTAGTATCACAACACAAATGTGCGTGTGTGAGACACTGACCATTAATCTAGGAGTTTTTTCTACTCACAACAGCGTGCCGAGAATGTATCAACTGTTTCACGGAGAAATGGCACATTTGAAGCCACACTAAATAAAGCAAGAGAAACCAGGGAGATCTATGGATAGATAAGCAAACCGTGTGTTAAGGAATGAAAATGTTTTCTATCACTATGAGAGGAACCAAAGCAACATCCCTGGTGCACGGGCCAAGGTGAACTGCAAACTATAAATGCCCTGGCCCAAGAGCCAGGCTCTCCTATGAAGTCGCGACACACTGTCAACGTCCTTAAATAATAAGCCTTCTGTAAGGAGAAAATGATGGGTCTCTTTCCTCTACTGAAGAAAGATGCAAAAAGATCCACGTTTTGCCACAAGGGCGGAGCACCTAGGTGGTTGCACTTATTTTAAAGTTCGCATGGGGTGCAAAAAAAAATGGACCAGGGCAACCCGAAGAGGAATACAATGAGCAGCCTCTTCACACAGATCTCTAGCTCCGAGGGTATGTCTGTGGCCAAACAAATTTGAACTCCCAACCCTCACGATAAAACAAACAACAGACTTTGGCAGCTTCTTCCTCAAAATAAGCTCTGTTCTTAAGAGCATGATGACTATTCTAAAATAGACTCTGCTCCAGAGAAAAGGGTTTCTAAATATTTGCAAAACAAACTCTTAAAACATTCCTCTGAGTCCACTCCAAATCGATCTCTGTACATGTAAAGATAAAAGTTGACTGGATGTCTGGTTTATGATAAATTAAGACGGTTTAACTTCTAGCCATCATATATCCCACACAGATGTCTTTCTGTGAAGTTCCGTGAGCTACTCGACAACCAAGGGGAAAAAAAAAAAAAAGCAGGCGCTTGTCAAATGGAAGGAAAGGAGTGCTTCTTTCCAGTGGATGAATTGGAGCAGGTCAGGAACAGCCACGACGAATACACAGGTGAGAAAAATGTAAACACACACTCACCATCAGTAACAACCACTAAGTTTAAAGCAGCAGAATGCAGGTTTCTCTGTAACAAGTGTGTCAGAGTGTGTCAGAGAACCAAACACAGGCCCAAACCACTTGGAAACTGGTGTGCAGTCTCAAGAGTTCACCTCATTTCCAATCCTCGAAACACGAAAGGTTTTGTCAACAAGCAAACAAATAAAACCATCGTGCCCCTTTGGAATGATGAACAAATTTCAAGAGAACACGGATGTGCTAAGTACACGGCTCGGGTGGGCTCTTTCTCCCACATCCCCCGAGCCCCAGCTCAGAAAAACAGTTTATTATTCACAAGTAACAAATTCAAGGGCAGGATGAAAACGGAGCTCCCAGGAAGTGAGCAAAGCCTGGTCTCCTCCCTCCCAGACCCCTCTGCATCAGCCCACCTGCCTAGGCCTCCCTTCCCTCACCCCCCACCGAGAGCTATAAAGCAGAAATGTCACTGAGAGCATCACCATGGTCTGGCAATGGACAGATATTTATATTGAATAATGCTCACGTCAGGAATGAGTAAAACCAGGTTGAAAATTGAGGTTTTCACAAAATAATGAAGAGGAAATGTCATGCCAGCAGCGGTAACAGCATAAATTGTGCTTACTCACTCATTATCCTTCCCACCCCCCTTCCCCCGTGGAAACATCATTTTTATTTTTCAAATCTACATGCATCCAAGAGAGCATGGCTTTCGCCAAAGTTGCTGCTCTTTCAAAGCCAAAGCCTGAACACAAGGATGATTTTTCGAGACGCTTCTTAAAATAATAAATAAAAGCATGGCAGTGGGAACACAGCTTCCTGCTCAGTTGCAATTCCAAGAGGTCAACAGGATTCCCCAAACAAAATTACCTAGAGCTTAACTTTTACTTTTTCTAGTCGAGCTAGAGAGAATGACAGCTAAGGAAAAAAAGTCACCTGCTCAACAGTAGAAAAAAACAAAAACAAAAACCCACTGCTCCTTTTAGCAAAGGAGGAGCCCCAGGAAGGACAAGAAAAGTGTTTACATTTCAATCGTTCAGATGCCCGTCCTGAAAAGAATCACAAAAGAATGCTCAGGAAGATATTTCTGTGGCAGCTTTCCGAGGAGGTATCAGGGCCAGAGAAGGCAACATGGGAGCTAATTGTAAGTACAGAGAAGTCAGGGAGGACTGGGTGTGATCCGCCCCAGAGGTCTAGTTAAAATGCAGACAGATTTCAGGCAAGAAACCAGCCAAACAAACAAACAAACAAACACCAACCCAATACCCATAAGGATCCCTGTCCCCTCTTAAAAAAAAAAAAAAAAAAAAAAAAAAAGTCCCGTAAACCTCTGCTGTCTGGCAGCAAGCCTGCATACTCTCTAGTGCTGAGATAAAGACCCAATCTGCTCATCAAACACCTCCAGGCTCCTCCATCTAATAGGAACAAATTGGCAATGACTGCCCAAGCTAGTAACACAGGCCCACTGATTTGTAGATTGATACAGATGCCTAATGATCCCCTTGGGCAGATCAATAGGAACAATCCTCATCCCTGCCTTTCTTCTTTATTGGCCTAGAAGACTAAGGCAAGGAGAAAGCAGGATGTAGGGGAGGCGGCGGTACTACCTGGGGGACAGATGGAGAACGAGGATACAGGTGTTGATGTGTAGGAGGAAAGCCACTCCAGACCAGCACTCGAGAACTTTCCTCCCCACTGTCTGGATTCATTCTCTGTATTTGGCAGGCAAAGGGTGTGAGGACAGGACACAAGATACTTTTCTATTAATAGGAGCCGTGCACAGCATTCGGTGAGACCTGCTACCTCCGTCCAGGAAAGGGAAGAGAAACGATGCAAACCCAAGTGCTCCTCTAAGAAGATGAGCTGGGGGTGGGGGGTGGGGAGCACAGAAAGTGCCAGAGATGTGCATGAGAGAGAGGCAAAGAGGGTGAAGATGTGCTGGTCCAGCTCAGGAAAAGCTTAGAAGAGATGAACGTGAAGTACCTATGATCAGAGAGGGGCAACGATGATCAACATTTGCAAATATCATAAAAAGAAGTCCCGGGGATGTATGGATGGGCTGGAACATGCCGCAAGCGCCCTCTCCCTCACCTGAGTTGGCCAGCTCGTCCTCACACATGGGGGGTTTTCTCCCAAAGCTTCACCTTTCTCTTTAGTGTGCTATCTGAGCAGGTTTTCTAGAAGCTGACAGTAGTTCACTCTTACACTGACTCCTTCCTCCTTATGCAGACCAAGACCCCCCACCCCCACCCCTAGAGTTCGGGCTTGTTTTCCATTTGTATATTATTCTTGCGAATAAAATTATCCAATTAGGAAATCCATTTAAAGTCCTTAACAATAACAGGGAAAAACTAATGGAGTTGCTTTGGATTTTCTTTTTCAATAAATTAATGTTAGTGATGTTCTGTGGATTCTTAAGTGCTCATTTATATCATCAGGGTTATTGCACACATAACAATTAGTCCTAAATTTCTATACTGATTTGTCTATACTATAGGAAGTCCGTCCTCCTGCAGAAGCAGTAGCTGAGACTAATCAAAGGAAAACTTACTGGCAGGCAGAATGAATTTGACTTCTAAAACAAATAAAACAGCGCCGTCTAAAAAATCTTTGCAGTTTGCGTTTAGATTCTTTTTCTTCTTTTAATTATGGAAAAGGGTTTTGTTTTGTTTTTAAAGCCTCTCCTTTCTTCCCCCGCAAATCCTTTTACAACTACTCCGTGCACATTTGCAGGTGTTGCATACAAAATAGCCAAAAGGAAAGGGGGAAAATGTTCAGTTTTTACTCCTGCATTCAGACCTGCAACTAGCCGCCTGAGAATTTGCTTTGTTCAGTAATCAGTCTGGTTTGGTTTTGTTATTAAAGGGAGATAACACTGAATGCCAGAGATGAAATTGCATTTTCTTTATTGTCAATGGTTGAAACCCTTGCCACCCCACCGATCCAGTGAAAGATTTTTTTTTTGTAATAATAAAAAAATGTTTTAAATCTCTACCTCCCTCTTTTTTCTGGTGGGTGGGTGGGGGGGTGGTGTCCCATGCAAAACAGAACTGAAGCTACGGGGAAAAACCGTGGTATCCCAGCCCACTGTGTAACATCACAAATTAGTGATCTCTTTTCTGCATGTTGTATCCTCCTTTTTAAATAAAAGCAAACGTAGAGCGGCATTAAATTTTGACAGGAAAGGGTTTGCACTGATGGACCAAACAATCACGTGCACTGGAGCTGCAGCACTGACCACTTAAAATTCAAATTTCACACTAACGATAAGTGTAATCATGGCAATCACCACCACCACCATCACCATCATCACAATAAAAAGATGCATTCTGTTCGCTGGTGACATCAATCAACTGTGTGGTGAAGATCAGAAGCGGCGCTCCCCTCTTGCTCTCTCACTCTGTCTTGCCCCCCCACCTCACCCCCCCACCCCTCACCCCCATCCCCCCTGCTCTGAGAAGTGATCACATTTAATTCATTGCATCATTATGTCATCTCCATACTAATCTCTGCCCTCACACCTCCGCCACTTTGACATGCAAATGAGCTAGAAAAAAGCCACACATTAATATAAAAAAGTCACAGCAATCATGTCTGATTTCCTGCCTTCCAGCCCCATAACACTCCCTCCAATCCCCACCTCTCCCCCCCATCTCTCTTTCCAGCACGCTGTGCTGGTGATCACAAGAAACAACAGCAATCTGTTGAAGATCAGACGCTAAGACAGGGAGGTGGGGAGAAGGATACAACACATACACGTGTCGGCAACGCGGCCCAGGCAGTCCTATTTGCATATTCACATGAGTTCCATTCTCAGATTGCTTATGCGGGGAAGAAGTTAGGTGGCTCCCCCACCCACCTGCCCTCCCCGAGCCCTAAAGAAACAGCTCTGGGAGGGGGGTGGCAGGGGAGGGGGAGGGAGGGAGAGAGAGAGAACACATGAATGGAAAGGGAAAGAGAGAGAGAGAATATGAGGAGAAAGGGGGACGGAGAGAAAGACACAGAAAGAGACAGAGAGAGGGAAGGAAGGAAAGAAAAGAAAGGCTGTCCACATCTGCCTTACCTCAGCTAGCTTGCTTTCTGTTGCTCTTAAAAGGAATTCCCTGTGGTTCCTTTAGAATTTTTGAGAACCATCCTTCAGGATTTTTACTTCTCTCTCTCTCTCTTTCTCTCTCTCTCTCTCTCTCTCTCTCACTCTCTCCCTGTCTCTCTCTCTCTCTCTCCCTCTATCTTCCTCCTCCTCCTCTTTCTGTGTTGTGACTGGGTTTATAAAAAAAATAAAAAGACAAGTCCATGTTCAGCTAGCAGTCAAGAAGGCATCATGAAGTCCAGGGCTACAGGGGGAGGGAAGAGAGGAGGGGAGGGTCACAGCTTAATGCCTTACAAAGGAGAACCTGGAGTCTGTTTTTAAAACATCCCTCTCTCATACAATGACTAGCCAAGACAAAAATATACGGACTATATGTATACATAGAGACATATGCACGTTTTCACCAGTAACTCAGATGTCAAAAATGTTAAGACTGTGATGCAAACAAATGTAGGAAAATTATGAGTCATTGTGAAAACCCCATTGCGGAATCACTTTGCTGCTGATTGCAGAGGGGGGCAGGCAACGAGGGGCTTTATTTGCTGAATCACATTTGTGGCAATACCTGGGTAATAAGGGACTGGCTTGAGATGGGGTTTCAAGCTGCCGAGATGAATTTCCCAGCTTTGATCAGTTTTCACCAGTACTTTTGTGGTAATAAAAATGTGTGAACATGTCCACAAATTTTCTTGCAACAATTGAGAAAGAGAAAGAGAGAGAGAGAGAGAAAAGACAGAAAGATAGAAAGAAGAAAGATTGCAATTAAATATATATGCAAGCTGATGTAACTAATAATAATAGGTCTCTTTAAATATTCCTTATGAAGTGTAAAATTGGTATGAATTAAAAACATAGAATGATTCGTGCAAAATGTAGCTGATTTTCTAGTGGCCTACTGTATAATATTATCCTAATTGACTTTATTAGCTCCGGTGAAATGTTACTGTCCCTCCAAGGAACCTGCCTTCGAAGACAAGTGAGCCGCTGCGGCACTGATGAACAGCAGCTGATTCAAAGAAATTAAGTGCTAGTCTGTTAAGTGAAAGGAATAAAAACATTTTCAAAATACAACAAATGGTGTGTGGTTCAATTCCATTTCTCAACCTGTTCATTTCAACTAGCAAAGACAAAAAGGCATCCGATATGGTGAAAACTTTAATAGAAATATAATTCTAACTGGCCAGAGGGATGCTTTTGCAAATTGGTTTTGAACATTAATCCTAAACTTAAATGGTATGAACAATGTTTCCCTGTAAAAGGAAAAAAAAAAAAAGAAGAAGAAGAAGATGCATAGTGAAGTTTTAAGTCCCTTAAAATTTGTGCATGTGAGCATTCAGTCACTAACAGGGGCATTATAAAAAAAAACGATAATTATAAGAGCAGTGTAAAAATATGAATTACAGTATATTTACGTACCACACACAAGGATCCAAATGTGGGTCATTATCTAGATCACAACATATCACATATGAGAGTACACGATTTTATATGTGCAAACTCATTTTGCAGGGGAAAGAAGGAAGGAGTTTAAAAGATGTTATGTTCACACAAATAAAGAACTTGGAGAGCAGTTGTTGAGGATGGTTAAGTAAATGCCAAAATAAAAATTGTTTCTTGATTTGAAACATAACTCTTGGCAGACACACATCAGAGAAATTAATTTCTGTCTCAGAGAAACTATGAAAAGAGCGATGTTTTGTATTCATGGCTTGAATTTGAAAAGGAGGGGGAAAATGTGATTTTAAGAATCTGACCCTAATGTACAATTTATAGCTCTTCACCCAAAATGGATAAAAAAAAAAATCTATGACTAGACTCATCAACGAGTCCCCAAAATAAAGAGAAAAAGAAAATAACAAAAACATTAGACCAATGAACATTATATTTCAATATTATCATATGAATTAAATGTAATCCTTGAAGCGACTAGTCCCTGGGGTCACATATTAGGCCTGTCCCCCCACCCTTACCCCCCACCCTTTTTTTATTTAATAGAGGTCATCCAGGCTGAAAAGCAAAACCCAAATGAAAAGCATCTTCAGTGTGCTTATAACATGAGCTGCAAGGGGTCAGGCTGCGTCTTGTATGGCCTCATAAAAAATACATAACCAGACAGTCTAATAGTATTTCTTTGCATTCATTTTTGGATGGGGGATGGGGGCTGGAGGTTGGGGGCTGGGGAGAAGAAAGGGTTGATATTTGTAGCCACGATGAAAAAAAAAGAGAGCACGAAAATACACTTAAAAAGAAGAGACAATCTTCTTCTTTTGTGAAAATGTATTACGTGCAATTCTAAAATGAGATGAATTTATATATTGGTCTCGATTTTTTAAGACAGTAAAAGGTGTATAAATATGTGTCTATAGTCTCAGGGTTTTTTTTTTTCTTGCTAGTCAGGTTAATTGGAAGCTTAGCTATGTTGGGCCCCTCTTCCAGTGAATGTTTTCAACACAGTAAATACTTATTTATAGACTTATAAACTACATTTATTTCAGATGATTTCTAAAAATGCAACAACAATGAGAAGGAAAAAAAAAAAAACCTTGAGAGAGTTTTCTGCTTGAACTCAACCCAGACAACGTAAGCAGACACGCCAGGAGAGAAAGGGGGGGACTGGGGAGGGCTAGAGTAAGACAAAAATGAGAGAAGGAAAGAGAAAAGGTGAATAACAATTGAACAACAACAGTTCTCATGCTGGAAAGATGAGAGAAGCTCTAAATGTATGCTTTCCCCTCCCCCTCACTTCTTTCCTCCCAAATATAGCCCAGAGATGAGTGACCCTGCTGGGGAAGATGGAGGCAGAGAGGTGACCCTGCGCTAACCAGCCTGTTAGAACTAATAAGGTGTTCTCCTAAGGCACTCCACTGACATTAGGGCAGCGTGGAGATCACTCCCCTTGTTATTGCCCATCCTCAGCTTGAAATTTACTACTCCTTTGCATTATTAAAGAGACAGCTCACATCCAATATGGGACAGAGAAGATTTGGTGAAGATAAATAACTCTGCATTATTTTTATTTAAATGTTATGTTTGTATTCAGTAGCCCAGATATTAAAAATCTACGATTTTTACAACATAGCCATGTGAATAATCTGCCATTGGTGACTCCCACTGAGATAGTAAAGTGGCAAGAAAAGAAGTCTGATTTTATATCTTTATATTCTCCTCCTTCCCCACTCCAACTGTGGTAGGGGGCAGAGGGGGGTGGTGGTGGTGCAGAGAATAGGAAGAGCTGTTCAAAGATGCCGGATCTGGGCAATACCTTCAGCGTGGCATTGTGATCCACCGTGGGGAATCACCTATGAAGTTTTCATAAACAGGACTTTCTCGGTAACCAAATATCCCACTTAGAACTTCACACCTCTTAATTACGACAAAGGGGGTAAACTTTTAGGGTTTTTACATAACGTGCTTTCCTCTTCCTATGAAAATGTAGTCTGCTTGAAGAGCGTGGTGGCATCAAGTCTTAAAGGTATGTGCAAGTCAGGAGATGCCATCTTCCATCTAGTCTAGCTACTCACACATGGAGGGCACAGATTGTTGGTTCATGACATAACCCAAGGGCGTAAGTGTTTAATTGGGTATTTTAGGCAAAAATCTTATAACACAAATTGCTCTGTTCCAAGATATCACTATGCCTAGATTTAAAAAAAATTTCTCCAAATAACAATCATCCTAATAATCGATCATAGAGAATTAAACAATAGGCAAATGGAAGGACAATTTTATTGACTTTGGCCTTGGTTGTTTTAAATTATGGTGCTAATAAATACAGTCTTTATTGGATAAAGGCTTAAAAGTAGTCAGAATATTTCTCCAAGTCCATCTAAGAGCTATTTTGGGGGGAATGTGCAGAGCCGCAGCATGACTCCATCGAGAATGAATGCAGGCAGCAGTGATGAGAACAAAGAAATACTGGACAACAAAGTAATTGTTGCTTACTTAGTTAAGACCTTGTTTTCCTCATAATCCTAAAAGTTTGCTTAAACAAGATGAACATCTAAATGCAGAGAACCAGAGTATATTCCCATTTCATAAGGACACATACTTTGACCAGAATAAATTTCTAACTGCTTTCTGATCTTTTGTATCCTCTCATATCAGCCTTTCAGTCGAGACTAGCCACTAAACATACTACCTACAAACAGGAAACCTTCCACTCCTATTGGTAGTCCTAGATTGGTTTAAAATCATCTCCGATAGGATGACAGCATGGCCTTGAGTTGGGTGATAATGTAATCTGATAAATTTAACAATGGAGAGGAAGGACTACAAATCAATAAATATATGCCGAATAAAGAGTCGACAATCAATCAGTTGAAGACACCCAAGGATGCTTTCATTATAATCTGTACAGAAAACAATCATGATCAAAGCAACTTTACAAATGGACACTTATCTCTTGAATGGAATTCTATTGAGCTGACCAATAGAGATCACATGCTACAATAGATCCTTCTTAATCTTCAGTCTGAATTTGGAGCAATGACCTAAACAAATTATTCCATAACGTTCTGGGGAGAATCTGCTTATGTTGAAATTCTACCGCACTAGGGTATTCTTCCAATTTTTTGTCATTTTGTAAACCCGTCAATGACTTGCTGCCAGTAAGTAGTTCATTAGTTCAGGTTCACTATCCTTTGTTACAAAGTGATTTGCGTGGTATTTACTGTGAATGAACTTATACACAAATAATTACCATCAGACTATGGATATACCATAAGGGAAGGCACATTAAGAAGAAATAATTGGACAGGCTACCTTCTGCTACATAACAGCCTTAGAACATAATACATGTTTTGGAGTGAATGAGTTGGTGAGCCATCAATTAAAAACCAGAATCAGGTCTACTTCCCATGTTTTGGGCAGGACCCAGGACCATTATTAAATCACATGCATTCAGGTAGCAAGATGCTAAATGCTTCCGTGAAAACACTGAAGTTAGGAGCCTGGTGTTCTAGGCCTGGCACAGCCCCTAGGCTACTGTGTGAACGTGGGAATATCATCACTTTACTCCTCTTGGTTCCCCTTTCTTCATATATAAATGAAATGAGCAAACCATGGGGTTCTGGTAAATAACGCCTGTTCACATTCCTTTGGAAAATATATAACAATTGAAATTCCCTTTCATTTTAGGTTAGAGTTCAAGAGCCTCCAAGTATACGTAGAAGGAGCATAAGATCAGTGATGATGAGTGCACTCTGGACCCAGACCCAACAGTTAGTTACCACAGGTCCTCAAACACCACATGGTTTTAAGTTATCTTGTTCACAGTATAATCATCATAGGCCTTTGCTTAATACCAAAAGCCAAAAAAGGAGGAGAGAGATTGAAATGAAGTTCATGAGGTGATTAAAATAGTAATGATTATGTCAAATTGCCTCAAAAGTTGACAGGACATATTTACCTGACCAAAATTCTTATATAGCGTATCAAATATGTCTGATACTTGAAAAGTGTTCAAACAAAATATATGAATATATGTGTGTATAGATACAAGCAATTTATCTAGTTTGGCTTTTCATTGGGACTTTTCAGTCACTATGATTTCTTCAGAGATGGGAAGCTCCAAACCTCCTTGATGTCATCATTTAAAGCACAAATACAAAAATTATACAAAATTAACTTTTATAGTATAAAATCTAAGAATTTCAGTATATCAGATTATGAATGCAAACCTTACCTCTTTTATACATTTCATTTCCAAAACTACATATGAAAATGTCACTTTTCCCTTTTTTTGACAAATCACTTTTTCTTTTCATAATTTCTTCTGTGTACATTTTAAAAGTATTTACTGCTCATTAAGTGAAAAAAGGCAGTATTTGTCTATATTCACCATCATCAATGATGGTGTTAAAATAAAATTCATAATATAATCCTTAATAACGTACTAATGTAAGATGAAATAGTTTTCACTTAGAATTACCTACCTCTTCATAATAAACCACACAAAAATGATGAACTGATTTTTAAAATTCCTAAGAGGGTTGACAAGATTATAAATTACTGTGAAAATGGTCCTTGGGTCAAAAGAGGTTGGGAAATGCTGATCTCTGAGGTCTATTTCAGCTCTAAAATTCTATATTTTAAACGAGACACCTCTGGCTTTTCTAAATTAGTGGAAAGTAAACTTGCAGAGACTGCCAAATCCCCCATCACTCCACTAGATTCTTCCAAATTCATATGACTGTACCATACCAACTCTAAAAACTTAACCATATGACAATCTGGAAACAGGAAAAATATATAAGTGCATTTTAAATGTGAACTTACCCACTGTATCTTACCTTTCCACATTATTTGCTGAGCTGCTAATTTATATTATTCAATGTGGCATTTGAGTGTAAAAAGCTATAAGACAACAGCCTGCGTATACTGGTGTACCCTGGTAATGAACTGGATTTAAAATGTAGCTAGATTTCTAAATGAAATTTTCAGCAACATCATTCAAGTCACTGAGAATATTCTTCTAAAGAAACAAGTCCGTGAAAGGAGCAAGAAAAGAAACAAGATCGCAAGGCGTGCCCATCTTTGAACTCATGGATCAGAAGAAGAGAGGGGAGGCTGCTGCCCAACCGAGACAGGGCACTCAGGGACACTTTGGGAGACATGTCGTTGATGAAAAACTTAGGTTTCAGAAAGAGCTGGATTACAGTTGGCCCTAGGCTTTTAGTGTTATGTAACAGAATGTACCAATATTTTTCTGTCAGGAGGCGGAGAGTAAATATTTCAGGTTTTGCAAGCCATGCAGTCTCATCACAGCTATTCTACTGCCATTGTAGCAAAAAAAGCAGCCACAGACTCAACCAGTGAGCACAGCTGTTCCAACAAAACTTTATTTATAAACAAGGTAGGCAGGCAAGACTCAGCCTGTAGTTGGCTGAGATGTGATCTAGAATATCTTTTTATTTTTTAAGATTTTATTTATGTTAGAGAGATGGAGCAGAGTGACAAAGTGCATGAGCAGGGGAGGGGCAAAGGCATAGAGAAGCAGATTCTCAGCAGAGCAGGGAGGCTGGATCATGGGACTTGATCCCAGGACCTTGGGATTATGACCCGAGCTCAAGGCAGATGCTTAACCCACTGAGCGCCTCATGCGCCCCCATAATACCTTTTTAAATGATGCAATTGAAGGGTGGAATAATGGGTGGACATGCCCAACAGAAGAATTAGAGGATCTTAATGATTGCAAATACGTAAGATTTTAAACCCTTTTGATTAGCATTTGGAATCTCTATCTACTGTGCATACACGTAAGATTCACCTTTTCAAATCTACCCTATTTCATCACAATTAATCCCCTGATGAAGCAGATCAATTAGTATTAGCCCCACTTCACAGATAAGGAAATCAGGGCTGAGAGACCTGGACTTCTTAAAAGATTTCTGAGTTGCTAAGTGGCAGAGGTGGCACTGGCCTTTGGATTTTCAGATACTTCTGAGTGTTCCTTCAAATGCAATCACTGTTTAAAACACACACACACACACACACACACACACACAGTTTGTTTTCAAGACAAATTAATGCCATAGAGTAAAAATTTACTACCAGAATCAGGGTGTTTATGAGAAGCTTAGAAAATAACTAAAATAAGCAATAAAATAAGGTAAGGATAAAGTATCAATTGACAAATTTAGTAGTGCTCAGGCATCGAAGTTTCTTGGGCTGAACTAAATAATTTGCAGTGCTATCTCAATTCTAAAATGCTTGGGGAATCGCTAATTTGGGTAACAAATACTTGCAGGCTTTCAAAAAATCAACTCCACATATGGTCAGGGTCGCAGAAACCCTTATTTCCTAACGAAACTTCCTTCCATTTCAATTCTCTTCACCCAATGCATTCATTCAAATGACATTCTCATGTGCTACGCTGAAGCTTGACAAAACTGAAAAGCCCAAACACAAAATCGTCACCCACGTCTACCATAATAGTGATGTAGAATTCTTTACACTCTAAAGACAAAGTTTCTTTTTTGCAGTGATTACTCAGAGCCATTTTCACAGAGTAAGACAGAGATTCCTAAGTTACCTAATAAACTGGGCTTTTGGTTTGTCATGAAAATAAATGATGGTGTGGTAGAGAAGTGTGTGGGTTTTTTAAAAAATATTTAGCATCTAACGAGAAAAAAAGTAAAGGCCAATTTAATATATAATGATAAGTTCTGGACAGATGACTTCATAGGACACTAGAGATGCAAAAATTCTGTGGGAAGTGACCTAGAAGAAGATGGTGGGAAACTGAATCCTCACGGGGCACATACTAACACAGGCAAGGCAAATCCCAAGAACCTCCACCACCACAGTTCCACTGCAGTATTTCCACTTTAAATTAATAATGAGACCCCCTTATTTATACGTAAGAACTTGCAAAAATTCATTTTCAAGAAGTGTAGAAAATGAAGAATTTTTCATTCAAGCACATTTTTAAACTTCAATATTGTACTTTGAGTAGTGCCATCAAATTGAATCGGTCGTCAAAATGATGGATCAGTGACTTAAAGTAAACTCAGTGTGCAAAAGGGAAAATAACCATGATGCTGAAAATTATTAAAGTGATAATCCCATCAGGCCCAAAATTCAAAGAATCAACTTAATAAGTAGAGTATCAAATACAAAAACACATTTTTTTCTTTGACTAAATTGATCAATGCTTTCGTTTCAGCAAAACATCACAGAGAACATTAAATTAATTTTGTTAATTTATACTTTAACGGTTTTTGTAGGGAATTTATATAATCTGTAAATAGAGTTTAGGTTTATAGCTGCATAAAAGCTATACGCATAGGAAATTGATGCCTAACTTAATGTTTGTCCAAGTTTAAATAATACATCATATAATATGGCTAAGAATAATTTCCATCAAGACCAGGAGTCCAAAAGAATACACCAGTTTAACAAAAACCAGATGTGCTTCTTTAAGAGAGCTGGGCACGCACAGTCCCTTCCTATAAGGCAGTCTTTTCTTCTCAGACAAGGTTTGGTACAGAAGGAGAACCTGTAACAGCTCCCAGAGGCTCATTAATAAAGGTCATCCTCAGCATGATTCCTCGGCTGTCCAGCTACAGGTGTGACCAGCAGCCAAATCTTACCCTTGTATCATCCCCCTCTGCCTCCAAGAATCCCATTTGCCTATTTTAGGTTTCCACATATCTAACGATAACAGAGTTGCTTTTTTATGAGATTTTTTTTTTACCATGATGACCCTTTGCAGGTATCTCGAAATACCTATGCCTAATTAATTTATACCTCTTATAATCAGGTTTTTTTTTTTAAAAAAAATAAGGTGCAATTAGAAACTGCTCTGTAACTTAAGAGAAAACTCAGTTCAAAGCAATTCAGTTCAATAATACACCAGCACTTACTAGGTAAAAGAGATTTACAAAGCATTAAGGATGAAGGGCTAAACTAGGTAACGGTCTCTACGCCAAAACACAGAAGCTGTTTATTTTTTTAAAGATGTTATTTATTTATTCGTGAGAGAGACAGAGAGAGAGAGAGGGCAGAGACACAGGCAGAGGGAGAATCAGGCTCCCTGCAGGGAGCCTGACGTGGGACTCGATCCCAGATCCTGAGACCACGACCTGAGCCGAAGGCAGGCACCCAACTGCTGACCCACCCAGGTGTCCCACGGAAGCCGTTTTAAATGAGGTCACATTTCATTCACAGTTCAGTAGCTGTTAGGATATTGCAAGTCACCAAAGGAAGAGAAAAAAAAGTTTTAAAAAATTTGGTGGTAGTGTTGTCCATACAAATTCAATGGGTCACTTTTTAAAAAAATACTAATGACAATGGCGATTATTAAAAGAGTTCATGAGCATGGTCCTAAGCAGGCCACACATATTATCTCATTTAATCCTGAGACCACTCCATAAGGCAAGTATAACTGTTACCTCCATTTTTAAAAAGGAGAACCTACAGCATTTATAGCTTGCAAACACACCAAATAAAATTAAATGGAAAGACAAAACGGCCACTGCTTAGGCCAAAAATAACTGGGTATTGACAATTATCAATAAATGCAGTAGTTGATATGCAGTAAAAAAAAAAATCCAAGAAGTTCTGTCTAAATAACATCCCTTTCAGCGTAGAATAACCAGATCTCAATTTACCCATTTCCAGATCACCAGTTCATCTACCAACTGAACACAATACTGGTGGGTACTTAATAGAGAGAGTCATCATCTACTGCGAATTCTCAGGTACAGTATGGAGATGACTTTACATCTTAATTAAGGAGTTTGCAAAAACCAAGTATCTTCACTCTTTCTCAAGAGAGGGCAATTTCCCTGCATCCCACAGCTCATCCTTTGATCTGATCAAATTTTTGGTTTTGTACTCTGCACCAAACTTGTACATGTTAGATGTTTAATTGTAGAAAAATATAATAAAATGTCCATCAGTATTAAAAAGACAGCAAAAAGGCATGAATGATACTATACTTTCATGTAGGGCATGAAATCCTGCACGTTATACATCATCTTAATTTCCTGTCTTTTCTTAGTAGACAAGAATGGAATTAAATTACATGGGAGTGGGATAGAGTAGACTCTTAGGCTTCTAAAAATAAGTATCTGATGAGCAGCTGTTTAGTGCATCTAGAATTTCATTAACCTAACATTTGAACAACTGTTTAAATACTGGATGCTATAAATGCTATCAAAACAATGTACAAAACTCAATGTACTGAGTAAGAATCACCTACTACAATCATTGACCAAAATCTCAACAGAGAACCTCTACCAAGCATTTCGCAGAAAAGCAAACAAGAGCTGGTCTTCTCAATTAAGCAAGTTACACACACACACATATGCACACACACACACACACACACACACACACACAGATCTCAGGCCTGGTTGAGCCTATGTTCAAAAAGCAGGTTCTGTCCCTGCCCCAGCCCTATAGGAGATGATATCACAGGCCAGTGTTACAAGAGCTGTGGCCTCAAATTGTTAAAATCAAGAAATCATATGTAGATTCTTCACCCAAGTGAACACAAGAAGCCCCAGGACTGCTGTGGAAATACACTGGTTCTGGCATGAAAAGTTAATTAACTACTTCACTGCTGTCCTGAGAGGTAGTTTTTTTGCTTCTCCTAACATTCAATTGATTTCCACTGATTTACCTTGCTTAATTCTAAGATGGATCTTGAAATGGATACGTCACTGGTTTTCATTTTTCTTACTTTCAATACAGCCTACTTAAAATGTGGCATAGAATTGAATTACTTAAAGACCAACTATGGTTAATCAGACCTTTGCATCTAAAACTGAAGGCTCCTGTTGAACCTGCTTGAAAACAAAGCCAGTGCCTCATTTTCCTGGATCATAATTCATGTAGCACAGTGACTTATTAAATATTAAACATTTTTTGATAAAACATCAATATTCTTTGTTTTACATCAAAACTTGTGTGCCTGTAAAATGTCACCACCACATCTTCCCCCGTTCTCTTTCTTTGCATTCTGATATTGACAAAATGAAACTGGGATCATAACATTTTTGTCACCCCGCACAGTGACTGCTACCAAGATTATGTAACCCATTCTAAAGCCCGTTTCCTGTAAGCATCACCATCTAATTTGTCAAGTTCCCTAAAGGAACCAAGGCATGTGGGAAACAGATGGAGAAAAGCACAGTGGGGTAGGAATGGAAAAGAGATTTCATTTGAAGAGAAGTCAAATAAGAAGGAAATCTGGATAGAAATTGGAGTCAAATATCCAGATTGGGGCACCGTCTCAAGGGATGAGGACAAAAACCAGAAAATGAATGGAAAAGACACAAAAGCAGGGGGGAAATCCTAAGAGGTACAAGGTATAATGATCAATTATGGCCACTCAACTTTATAACAAATCAAAAATGGATTTTTATCTTGGTATGCAGAACGCTCAGCATCTGGGTTCTCTAGATGAGGGTATCTTAACTTGGATGCTTAAACCCCATTAGGAACGTTGATGGGCCTCAGGGAGTACAAGAATCCTCTGAAATACTGCATAAAACTCGAGGGGGGTATGCATGTGAGGGAGAAACAGAGACAGAGGCAGACACAGGCTTGTACAGAGGTGTGAGAGTAAGAGCGTGTGTGTGTGCACATGCATGTGGACATAGCTTTCATCGAATTCTCAAAGAAATCCATGACTCTAAATAAGAATCACCGCCCTAGAGGCTCAAGGCACTGTATACCCATCTACCTTCGGCACAGGGTGGGGAAAACACTGTGACTGCCTTCAGGGATTTCCCCTGAGGCTTCCCTCATGGGGCAGGGGACTTCTTTGAATTGCAGGTCACCAACTGCGAGGAGGGTGCTCACGGTCACATTCACTATAGTGGAAACGTCCCCTCGAGGACCCCCATTGGAACTCAACACGCAAACAGATACATTCAGGTGCTTTTTGATAAATAATGTACTCCACAGGGTTAGGGAAGGGCATTGTATAGTCAAGAAAAAGCCACCCCCAACTTATAAAAGGATGTTGGCAGAGAAGAAAGAATGAACGCCATCCTAAGGGAGCAGGATAATACTGAAAACACCAGATGTTCTGTCTTTTATAATGCCACAGAATAATCCCAATATTTCTATCACTAGTAGCCAATCAAAAGACATTAGGGATGAGCAATGAGTATATACCACTCACATCAAGATTGGGAAAGTCCTGTGATTGACTGGCTTTCCATCACCTCTCTCTAGAAGTATTTACATTGGACCAGGCAGGGCAGATATGATATTGGTTAACCTGTGTTGGAGTTGCTATTGCTTCTGTGTCTTCCCTGACCATTAATAAAACTTAGCTCATTGAATCTGTCAGCTAAACAAACATCTACCATCAATAAACATCTACACACACATGCACACACCTACCTACACAGAGGAAAGAGATTCATAGGTCCTGAAAGTCTCTTGTAGATACAGGAAATGGTACATGTCTACCAAGCCAACTCTGCTATAGCTTTTAGTTTACCAATGAGCTCCCCACAAATCTCATTCTCTTGTTTTATTCTGTTAAAAGGATTGAAGCTCTCTTAAGAAACTCACTTTGTGTTCTTTTACAGCATACCTTCCAAAAAACCCCACTGAACAGTAGGAAATGTTTATGTCAGGGGTACGGATCCATCAGCTGTTTTGCATGCCAAACTAAACTAGTTTTCACCACCACCGGAGCCCTCTCAGAAGTGTGTGCACATATTAAATGCCTAGACCTTTCAAGATGTTTGAACAAGAGATTAAGCCTTGTATTTCACAGTCTCGCCAATTTGAAATATTCATGTGGAGGTAGAGTGGGTATGAGATGTCCAGGAGTTATCATCAAGAAATATCTGATGACATCATGAAAACTCTGCTAACCTACAAGTAATTCCTACCAAGATTTACAAACAAGGCCAGAAGCTTTACCAGTGGAGAAATACAGATGAATACCAGCAGGCTGCTGGCCAGCAAACTGAATCTGAAGTGCACATGAAAATATTATCTTAGGTTCCAAAAAGTTTCAATTCTGATTTTCTACATTGGATTTTTACCTGATCAGAAACCCATTAAGCTAAGTTTTGGCTACAGGTTCTCCAAACCAAACACAAAAGGCAGGGATGAGTCTGAGTCTAATAATCTATTTTCATCAGAGCAGAAATTTTGCCGAGGATCTGCTTTCATTTAATTCTGATAATAACCTTTAAACTTTTACTTATTGTTTCTATGTCATGTTATAGCTTTGTGTTATCTAGTATTGCTGAGAAACCATACCTTTTTGTGAAGGTTTGTGAATTTTCAAGCATTGATCACTTCTCCATATAGGCAACTATTGGGTAGATTCCTCTGAAATTTTTTTTTTTTATTTATGATAGTCAGAGAGAGAGAGAGAGAGAGAGAGAGAGAGAGAGAGGCAGAGACACAGGCAGAGGGAGAAGCAGGCTCCATGCACCGGGAGCCCAATGTGGGATTCGATCCCGGGTCTCCAGGATCGCGCCCTGGGCCAAAGGCAGGCGCCAAACCGCTGCGCCACCCAGGGATCCCGATTCCTCTGAAATTTAATTTTTTTTAATTAAAAAAGAATTTTTTGAGACATAAAGAGAGAGTAAGGGGAGGAAGGCAAAGGGAGTGAGAGAAAAATCTCAAGTAGGCCCCATACCCAGTGTGGAGCCTGATGTGGGACTCCATCCCATGACCCTGAGATCATGACCTGAGCTGAAATCAAGAATTGGACACTCAACCCACTGAGTCACCCAGGCACCGCTGAAATTTCATTTTTTAAATAACTTTGGTTTCAAATTATATCTCAAATGGGTTTGGATTTTTTTCCTATGGTCTTTGTCATCGGCAAGATTTATTTACCTATTCATTTATAAAACTTCATAGCCAGGCCGAGAAATGCTTAATATTGACTTCAGGAGACATCATTTATATTTATTAGCAGGATCCAGACAACCTTTTTATATTTACTTCTGGAAACTTCAAATAGTTCCTTTCTTTTTTATTTTTCTATAGCTTCAATTGCTTCCTTCTCTTGGAGGAGACCAAAAAAAAAAAATTCTACTTTACACTTTAAGAATTCAAACAAATATTTCAGTGATTTAAAATCAATTCACTGATGCAATACAAAAACTATAGATGTCACATATAGTGTTACAAGTGGGACAATCCAAGAAAACATGACGGGATTATTCCAAACTTGTTATTGGAAAAAACAGTGGCTTGATTTTGCTCTGCTATCATCATCCTCAGTCCTCAGGGAGCTATGCAGCAGAGTAAGTTCTTTTTTTTTTCTTTCTTTCTTTTTTTTTTTTTTTAACAGCAAGCAGTAGCAGTCATGCTTAGGAACAAATCATCTTCAGATAGGAAACATTCATAAGTGACTTTACATGTGGAAAATGAGCCAAAATGCCAGATAAAAACAACAAGAAAATGCTAAACTGGGGGCACCTGGGTGGCTCAGTGGTTGAGCACCTGCATTCGACTCAGGTCATGATCCTGGGGTCCTGGGATCAAGTCCTGCATCAGGCTCCCCACAGGGAGACTGCTTCTCCCTCTGCCTAGGTCTCTGCCTCTCTCTCCATCTCTCTCATGAATAAATAAAATCTTCTTTTTAAAAAAAGCTAAACTGTTTTTCATATACAAACGTAGCAATGAGGAGGTAGGAGAAGGAGACCAGAAATTAGAAGAACACGGAATAGAAAAAGAAGTGATTGAGAGAAAAGGAGTCAAGCTTCTGTAGTTAAGAGGCCCAAGACTTCCTCGAATACATACATAGATTATTCATTATACAGTTGCTGGCATCACCGCAAAGCAAATTCCTTTTGCCTCTAAACCTTTAACCAAGTAGGCTGTGAAACCATGGTTTGGGAGAAATGAAGGCAAAGGCTGACTTCCTTAACTAGGTTGCTGTGGAGTGTAGACATTTCCAGAAGGGGGGAAAAAAAAGCTTGCTAGAATATGGTTTATGTGGGGACTTGGAAGTCAGTGGAATCAAATATTTACAGTCAGGAGGGGACCCAAAAAGGCTCTCAAAATTCATTGCATTTTTGGTGAGAGCTTTGGGTTTCCTATAGGACATTATCTAACCATCAGCTTAAATCTCAAAGGACAAACTAATGTCGACTGACATCTGGGTAAGCCTGACAGTCCTTGAGTGGCTAAACTTCTCCTCTCATAGGCATCTCTGAATCAACAACTTCTTCACTAAGGCAAAGAAACCCTATTTGACCTAATTTCAGGAGATCAATTTTGAGGTGTATACTCTGCTCCTGTCACACACATGAATTTCTTCCTCTTTCTAGATTTTTAGTTTGTATTTTCTAATTGATACTGTGGAACAGAAGAGAGAAAAGCCTGGTTTATATTCCCTCTTGGTAATGGAAATGACTCACGGGGATATCCGTGAACTGAGAAATCCCAGCTTTCAAGATCGGGGTTTGTAACCTACAAAAGGAAGCTCTGGTTGTCCCCAAGCCAGGACGCTGCCCAGGCAGCTCCCAGGTTATGAAATCAAGGCAGTGAGGGGAATGATGGTGACTTCTGAGGGCCAGCCTTGTAACCTAGGTAAACGCCCATTCCTGCCTCAGCACCACAAAACCCAGGATTTCTTTTTAATTAATCTTAAGACAGAATTAGATCCTGGCTTATCACTGAAACTGAGAAATAAATTTAGTGTGCTATCTGTTCCATGTATCCCTAGCACTTCTTGTTTATAATAATACAGAGATAAAAATTCATTGTGTGTGTAAAATTGGTTTTCCAACAAATTCTGTTGCTCTTAAAATAAGTTTCCCAAGGAAAAAAAAAAGAGAAAGAGAAAATAACCAAAGCAGGAAGGAAGCAATAAAGAAAAAAAAAAAACAGTAAAAGTCCATTGAAAAATAACATGCATTAGCTGGCTAGAAATTTTGCCCCATGAACTAAGGAAGTTTGATGTCTTTGAAATATATTGTGAATCCCCTCTAGAAAAACAAAATAGAGGAAAAACTTAGTTGTCTGCTTGGGCTTCTCTCCAGACAGCTCTCGTGGAAGCTCAGAATGTCAGATACCCTGAAGTAGGAAATGGGAGGGTGTGTATGGGAAATAGTCTTAATAATGGCCCAGTGATTTGGCTGCAATTGCACAGGTCCTGCATGGCAAGGAGGGGCTGCAAAAGATACCAGATTTGCATATGACTGCTGGAAGATTCTGGTCTAAAAATGGACCATTTAGGGCTACAAAGGAAAGCTTGGATACATATCAAGCTTGAAGGACATAAGACAAATTATCTCATACTTACATAGCTGGCTTATAGGAAGCTAGCAGGAGGAAAAGAAGTGTATGTGTAAATAGGCAGGGAGAAAAGGTGACCAGTGGCAAAAAAGGCATGGCGTTGGTTCCTGTAAAGCATCTTTGGGGCTCTGCCTGTGGCTTCTATGCATTTATCTCTTCATCTCTCTAACCTGCCTACTGATTGCAAGAGAATCCGCAGGGACTGCCAAAACTTTCATCCATCTTCTCCACCTTCACCTGCCTTAGAGCAGAGGTGAATTACAAGGCAAAACAGTTAAGATATAAAGTCATATTCACAATTTTTATTTCTTTTAGACCCATCCTAGTTTATTTTAGGCTGGACAGTTTTATTTTACAGTAACAAATACATGACTTACATGTAAATCCCAGTAATTACTGAATGAATATTTGCTGGTTTTGGAAAGCAATAGGTAGACTCTACTGGTCTTACCGAAGTGCATTAAGGAAGAAAATAGATAGTAAACAGGAAAACCTCAGGAATAGTAAAGACAGAGTGACCCACTGTGTCAGCGCCAAGGGGTCTCTTTTTATATCTTCTCCCTTAAGTCAACCTGCTCATACAAAGGATGTTTCTGCCAAGTAGATGGTGCTCTTAAGTGGGGTCTATGGCCTTGAGGAGGGACAATTCACCTCTAGCCATGCACTCTGTGCAGGTGTATCCTTCTGGATTTCCAAAGACCTTGTGTCCCCAACGCATATTTAGAACCATATTCACCAATCACAAAGCATGATTTCATTGATTCCATTTAGAGGAAACGTCCAGAACAGGCAAATCCATACAGACAAAAAGTGGAATAGTGGTTACCTAGAAATGGTGAGTTGGGAAGAAATGGGAATGACTGCTGATGAGTTTGGGATTTCTTTTGGAGATGATAAAAATATTCTAAAACTAACTGTGCTAATGATGATACAACTCTGAATATGCCGGAAATCATTGAATTAGGTACTTTAAGTGGGGGAGTGGTATATTATGTAAATTCTATGTCATTCAAGTTGTTGGCTGGAAAAGAAAACGCACACCTGTATAACACTGACCTCCCAGAAATGCCCAATTAGACCTTCCTGAAAAATACCAATACCTAGAGGGGGTGCTCACCAAACTCTGAAGCAATGGAGAAAATGCCAAGGAGAGTAAAAAAAGGGCTCCCTATTTACCAATATAAACCTCAGAAGAAAGGAGACTTATCCAGGTCTTCAGTGAGTTTGGCTTAAATTTTTTTTTCTGTAACAACGACGCTACATAATGCAGTAATGGAATTCTCCATGGGTCAAGTGCCTGTAAGTGAAGACATCGAAAATGAACATGGTGACAAAGGAAACTGCCAGGTGGATGAGTGGCTTCACTGGAAAAATGTCACCAGCTCCTCTGATACTTCTGCTTCTGGCTATCAAAGCTCCCATCAGTGAAAGCCAATGAGTTTTCAACATTCTAAGACAATAAAGAGGTTGTGATATTTGCAGAGATCACCCTAAAAATAGAAATATTTAGGGACGCCTGGGTGGCTCAGCGGTTGAGCACCTGCCTTTGGCTCAGGGTGGGATTCCAGGATCCAGGATCGAGTCCCACGTAGGGCTCTCTGTGGGGAGCTTGCTTCTCCTTCTGCCTGTGTCCCTGCCCACCCCCCCCATCTCTCATGAATAAATACAATCTTTAAAAAATATATTTAGCAACATTTTCTGGTATGCAACACTGTCCTTCTCCAGGCAGAAATACTATATTATAGTGCAGAATGTCATTTTTATTAAGGCTAGGGTATTTGTTACAAGTTGTGCAATACCGCATGTTTTCCCATGTGGACAAAATCTATTTGAAGTTTGTCCTCTGAAATAAATTTAAATACCAGTAAATTGATAGTGATTCAAAAAAAATACTTATAAATGTTTCTTTTTAACTAAGTCTTAAACATTAAAACCAAGGGGTATACTTTTCTAGAAGTAGCCAGGAGAAGAGGGATTTTAGCACAAACACAATGCCACTCCTAGTTCAAGATCCACTTTCTAGCCCATTGAAAAGATACAGGGGAGGGAGTAGCAGGAGAGTATGATGTTTAAAAGCCAGAAATCTGACACAGAGTTGAATGAACATCCCACCCTCTTTAAAGGAGAGAGGCAGGACAATAGGCAGTTTTCTTCCAGAAATTTTCATTTTTTAATCATCTGCAGCAGAGCCCAACCAGTGTGATTAGCATTCCCCCATCTGCCTGAACATAAAAGCCCTCAACTTCCACACACTGAAGTTCTACGGATAGTTTTAATGTAATACCAATCAAACAAGTTTTCCCTTCTACTGAGGTTTCTGCACTTAGAGAAAAATCTGATTCACTCTTCCTGGGGTGAGAGAAGATGAGAAGGGGAGAGAACCTGAATTACTACTTTATCAGGCCAAACTTAAACATCATCAAGCTACAGCTCTACGGTAGCCACGCAACCAAAGGAGGCCAAGACCGACAAGGTACAGATCCAAATGCATTTTCGTCATCCCAGCCCCACGAAAAGAAGGGGCATAGGACGGACACATGTGGCCACACATACACAGGCATCTTGCCGGTTGAGTAAGGAGGTGTGGTAAGTAATTCATCCTGAAACATTTTCTTTTAAATGAAAAAAAAAAAAAAAAAAGGCAACCAGGTTTTACTGCCCCAGCGAGGGTATGACAGCCACAATTTACAATTTCCTCGCATCTTATTCTCGTCCATCCTCCCTCCGTCTGCCCCTCGCTGTGTCCCTGCCTCCCCACTCCCATCCAGTCTCCATTTCCTGGGAACTCCACGTCAGGTGAGCTCGTGCCTGATGTAAAACGGTGGCATGTGGAGGAATCTAAAAACAAAGAAACAAACAAAAAGGTAAGGAAAAAAAAAAGAAAGAAAAGAGAGGCAGTATGATTGGGAGGAAGACCCCGAGAAAGAGGAAGATTGAGACGAGAGAATGTCAACGCCCAAGTCTGGCATTTGCCTATTTACATTCCACCCTGCGGTCCTGGCCGAGCTGAGCGATAGATGGGCCGCGCCGCGCTGTGAATTTCTGATCAGACAACGGATAGGTTATGAGAGAGGACGTAATCCCATTGAGAAAGCCTTTTCTGCCAAGCAGGGACAAGTAATAGCCTCGCCTGGAGAGACAGCTCCTTGCTCTGCCCTTTGTGTGTGTGTGTGTGTGTGTACATAAATTTTTGCTTTCCTTAGAAAAAAGTCAAAATAAGCGTTTTATGATGATAAATGTGTAGCGATAATTGATGATCGCCTGCATCTGAAACACGGCTGTGCCTTGGCAAGTCAGATACCCTCGCCAAAGAAACTGTATTTTTTTAAAAAAAAAAAAAACCTTATTAGAATTCTCTCCTTTGCCCATCTTATTCCGGCACCCACGTTAATGAAAAGTGAGAAAAGACTGGAAACGTACACCGCCCCTGGTGTTTGGGGTACATTCTATGACTTGCTTCTCTTGCAGTATTTTGGGTTTACCCCAAAAAAGAAATACCATGTGCGCACAACAGACAAGATCATTCACGTACAATATTCAAAGGAGAAAAACCAAGTCCTAAAGATTTTTTTTTAATTCCCACACATGTGAAACAATAGTCTAAATTGCTTTGTGTACTAATTATAGGCAGTTAATTACTCTAGCTCTAGTTAGGCATTACACTAAGAGGTTGGTAGGTTAATTGAAAATTATGTAATAGAGACAGGGAATTAAGTATCCAAGTCAAGACTTTGCAACAGCTTATGACTACTGCACCGTAAAAAGTTAGAAGCCGTAAGCCTGGTATCAGGGGCTGCTGGAGTCAAGTCTATTAGCCCCCCTGCATCAGATGTACCCACACACAAAAAAAGACCTCCAGCTGTAATTTATAAGCAGAGGAAAAGTCACTCAGAATTATATGAATTGTAATAGCGTAACAGATGAGAGGTGTTTATAAACACAAGCAGGGAAAGCTTAAAATGCAGGAATTGTCATCACATCTAAAGGGAATAAAGCAGTTGGATCTCATTCGTATCCTATTTTGAGGGACATCACATGAGGTGAAGGGCATCTTGCGTTCTTGGTTTTCCTTCTTTAGCCAAAAGGCACCCTAGACCTCAGGGAAATTTGCTGTTAAAGAGGAGAAGAGAGGAAGGGTTACTGATGTATGTTTAACATAACGTTCGTCTTATGGCACAAACCTAGCGTGGGGGGAATCAGCATCCCGTCAAACCTACAGTCCTCTAAGCTAGTTTTGAGACATCCGTGGACGTGTGTTTAAAATTTATCTTCCACTTATGAATTTACCAATTATTAATTATGATCTGCAAGATCAAAATTGTGAGTGCCAATCAGTACCATCTTGCCTTCTGGAATGCAGTATTTTCCCCGATATCACATGCACATGTCAAGGTAACTTGGGTTCTCTTTACCCTCTAAGCTGTAATAGATCCATTAGCCAAGTGTGGATTGTGGGGGGGGGCATAATCTGAGAGCACAAATTATTTACCTGATTTAGATTCATTACAGTCAGGCCTGCCTTCTGCATTTCACCATCTTTTTAAAATGGGGAACTTGCCCTGAAAGAATATTATGTAAATCTTTCTGTCACAGATTATTGCCTCTATACATGACTTCCACACCGTGCATCTGCTTTCTGCGTAAGCTTATTACATACACATACACAATTTCCCATTTGTAACCTCCAGTCCTTCCCATTCTCCTCTTCCCCCAACACTCATTATGAAGAAAATTACCTCAAACAGGACACTACTGGTTTTCTTCCATTCAATTTACATAATTGCTGTTTTGTTGCCTTTTTTTTTCTAATGTGGAAATTTTGTTCCCCAAAGCAAAGCATCGATGTTAAAATGGCAAAATGGAGTTTCACTCAGGGTTATAAATGTAGGGGTGCTCCCAGCAATGCATCCTGGGGCATTCTGAGCCCCACACAAGTCTTTTTCAAAGGTTACGGTCAATGTTTTCCATGATGGCGATAACCCGCAGTAAAATACACGTTGGCCAGTGAAGCTCAGCTTCTGAGAACCATGAAAATAGCTGTTTTAGGACTGATATCTCATGAATTTTTAATACCACACTATGTCAAATCTATGATGAAATGACTTAACACTGATTAATAATGATACTTAACATCCTCTTTTGTGTATAAGGAACAAAAATACTACTTTTTCTAAAGCAGCAACATTGTAGCTTCCAGGTTCACATTCTCTTTCCTGAAATTGCCATGTTAAATACTGTAAGAGATAAAAATGTATTTTTTAACCATGAACTATATTACATATATAGAACAGTATAAACACAGACATACCGTTGGAAAAAAATCCTAAAACAAACATCGCGTAACCTTCAACTAGGTGAAGCAGCCAACTTTGCCAAATCCTTGGAAACTACCCCATGCCTCCCTGACCTGGACTCCACCATCATCCTTGTCTTTTCACAGCTAAGAGCTTTCCAATGGTCTGACCTTTAAGATAGCCATTCTCTGTGTTTTTGTCATATAGTTTTTTTTATCTGTATATTAATCCTAACAAGGTTTTAATTTTGCCTATTTTTATACTAATAGAATCATTATTCTTCAGAGTTTGTTTCATTTAGCTCAATATTATAAGATTTGCCAATTTTGCCACATGCGGCAATAGTCCAGTCATTTTCACTGTTGCATAATATTCCATTTTATGAACGTATCAGTCTTTATTGATCTGTTTCTACTGATGGACATTTAATTTATTTCTAGTTTGGGGCTATTATCAACCATTCTAGTATGAACATTTTTATTCATGTTTCCTAGTACTCATCAATAAGATTTTCTCTAGAGGATAGCCAGGAGTGGGGATGCTATGTCTTTGGGATACAGGTGAGCTCAACTTAACCATGTAAACCCAACTCTTTTCCAATATGCTGGTCTCAACTAACACTCCCATCAGCAAAGTTCCCAATGATCTTCATCTTTGCCAACTTTTTACGATGTTGACAAGGTGTTGGGTGCGTGATGATCTCTCTTTAGGGTTTTAATTTGTAATGACCTGATTACCAGTAGAGTTAAGCATTTTTTCATATTTTTACTGAGTTTGCTCTTTTGTGCAAAGGATCCAGATCTCTCAACTATTTTTTTTCATTGGATTAGTCGTTTCCTTATTCATTTGCCAGAATTCTTTCTATATTCCGGATACTACTGTTTCGTCAGCTATATGTGTTGCAAGTATCATTTCAACAAGATGGGTTTTCTTCTCATCCTCTTTATGGTATCTCATGACAAATAGAAGTTGTTAATTTTAATGTAGTTCTATTTATTATTCTTACAGTTAATGGTTTTGTGCCTTATTTAAGAAATTTTGCCCCATTATCTTCTAAAATATCTTCTAAATTATCTAAAAGCTTTATTACTTTTTCCTTTACATCTTTAGGTCTTTGTTCTACCTGGAATTATTTTGTATATTATGAACTAGAGATTCAATTTCATTTACTTTTATCATGTAAATAACCAATTTTTCCAAAACCGTTTACTGGAAAGTCTCTCTTTTCCCCACTGATCTCTAAAGCCATTTCTGTTATGTATCTAATGTATACCTATTGGTTGTTCTATTCCTTGGTTTTCTATTCTGTTCTATCGGCCTCTTTGTACCTATATCATTACTACAATGGGTCAGTGTGGCCTAATAATGTACCTTGACATCTGGTAAGAAGTTCCAACTATGTTTTTCTTTAAAAGGCTCTTGGCAATGCTTCATTCCTTGTATTTCTATCTAAGTTTCTTTTTTTAAGTGTTTGATTGAGACTGCATTGAAGCTTTGTATTAATTTTTAGAGAACTACTCTTTTTCACAAATAGGCTATACTTGTCTATTTAAGTCATTCTTAACGTTGTTCAATTAAGCTTTTAACTTTAAGGTTAGCAACTTTATACAACTTTGGGTTTTTTTGTTTGTTTTTTTTTTTTGACTTTATACAACTTTAGATTTATTCCTAGGATCTTCATTTTTTTGATACTTCGAAACAGTGTCTGTGTGTGTGTGTGTGTGTGTGTGTGTGTGTACACACACAGAGAGAGAGGAAGGGAAGGGCAGAGAGAGAGATTCTTAAGCAGGCTCCACACACAAGATGGATCCCAAAGTGGGGCTCAATTTCACGACCTTAAGATCACAAACTGAGCTGAAATTAAGAGTCAGACACTTAATTGACTGAGCCACCCAAGTGCCCCAGAAATGGTATATATTTTTCAACGTATTTTCTATTTGTTACTAATATGTAGAAATGTAGTTCATTTTTCCATATTGATTTTGTTCCTAGCAACCCTGTTAAAATTCTTACTAATTTTAATCATTTGTCAGCTGATTCTTTTGGTTTTTCTTTATCCCGATCCTATCAGCTATATAAATGTTGTATTTCCTCCTTCACAATGCTATACTGTTTATTTCCTTTTCCTACTTTATTGCACTGGCTAGGAATTACAGTCCCATGTTGAATTAAAGTGATGACGGGCACCTTTATCTTTTTCTTGATCTCAAAAGTTTTTTAATTGTTTATCCATTAACAATGATGTTTGTTGGAGGTTTTTTAGATATTAGTTGTCAGATAAAGAATCTTTTTTTCAGATAAAGAATCTTTCAATTCCTAGTATTCTAAAAATTTTTACATTGGATATAATTAATTTTATCAAATTATTTTTCTGTATCTATTAAGATGATTATATCATTTTTCCCTTTAATTATAAAACACATAATTATATATGGATTGATTCATGTTAAACCAACATAACACTCCAGAAACAAGCTTAGGCCATAAAATTGTATCTTTTATACACAGTGCTAGATTTGGTTTGCTAATACTTTGCCCTTGGCTTTTTGCATCTCTGTTTCTGAGACAGGCCATAACTTTCCTTTTCTCATTCTTGTCAAGTCTCACTATCAAGATTATGCTAGTCTCACAAAATAAGATAAACAATGCCTTAAGCATTTTATCATTGTAATTAGGCAACTTAATGGCAGAAAACTTGTGGTGCCTTGTACATTTCAAGTTAGCTTTTCTTCCATATTTTCCTCTTCTTACCTGGTCAAAGTTCAGGCAAAGAACAGAAACTACCCAAGTTAATGTCACAAAGAAAATTTAATATAAAGAGTTGTTAACTGGTATAAAGAATTCTAACCCAGCTCAACTAAAAAAACAAAAATAACCTTAAATTATCAAATAAGTACCAGCCACTTCAAAGACTAGAGAATGAAGAGAAGAGGTTGGAATTACTAAAACTAAAGGGTCTGGAAGAGGAGCCAGATTCAGGTCTCTGAAGAGCAGAGTGATGAGTGGCTGATACTGGTTTATCTGAGCAGGGGCCTGATGAAACCAGCTTTGTAGATGTTACAAAAACTGCAAATGGGATTCAACTGCTACGATAGGAAACAACTTCCATGAACAGAGTGACAAAATGATTCTGGAATGATGCCCACTGGAACAAAAGCTTATAGGAAGTCCCTAAGAAGCAGATCAAAAGAGTGCATCATTTCTTTCTCTCCAGCCTTTCAGTATCCTTCTAGTGGTCTCTACTGGCAGAGCTTAAGGGGAATCTGCTAGCAAGGCAAAAAATAGAATTTTCAGGGTTTCAGCCCCTAGAATCACAAAGCAGCATATATAAATTTGAGTTTGGAGATGGAAGACAATAGATTAATAAATGGCACTATATTAAAGTGGTGAATTATAGCAGGTGATACCAGCCACAAGATAAGAATTTTCTTTCCAGTGGTGAAGGCCACCTCTAATACCAAGAAACTTACAGCCAGGCTGAGCATCTGGATGATGAATTCTATGTGTCCTATAGGCTAAGACTCTCACCATTATCCCATGAGGTAGACTGTAAAAAAGCCACAAATTACTTCTTTCTCATACCCATCCCTTTTTCCATATGACTTTGCAGCTTCTCCATTCCAAGATGAAGATTATTTCCTCCCCCCCTTAAATCTGACCTTGACCATCATCCAAGCCAATGAATGATTTAGTCGGTGTAATGTTAAAAATATGATGCATTCAGAGGCTCAGAAAGTACCTTCCTATTCTTGTTATTCAGGACAGACGCTATCAGGCTGGATTTGCCTCCTAGAAAATGAAAGACCACATGGAAAGGGGCCCCATTAGTCAGCATTTCCAGCCATTCCACTTCAGCTTTTTACTGTTTCCAGAGTATTGCTTCTTCCAGAATATCATATAATTGGAATCATAACAGTAAACTTTTCATACTGGTCTCTTTCACTCAGCCATACAAGTTAAAGATTTTTCCTTATCTTTTCTTAGCTTTATAGTTCTTTATCACTGAATATCAACATTCCATCATATGGATGTACCATAGCTTGTTTATCCACTCACCTATGGAAGAACATCAAGTTTTAACAATTCTGAACAAAGCTGCTATAAACATCTGCGTGCAGGGATCCCTGGGTGGCTCAGCAGTTTAGTCTGCCTTCGGCCCAGGGCATGATCCTGGAGTCCCAGGATTGAGTACCACATCAGGCTCCCTGCATGGAACCTGCTTCTCTCTCTGCCTGTGTCTCTGCCCACCCCCTCCCTCTCAAATAAATAAATAAAATCTTTAAAAAATATATATCTGCATACAGACTTGTATGTGCATTTAAGTTTTTAACTCATTTGGGTAGACAGAGAAGCATGACTGCTGGATCATATGATAAAACTATGTTTAGTTTTCAAAGAAACTACCACACTGTCTTGCGAAGTGGCTGTACTATTTTGCATTCCCACTACATGAATGAGAGTTCCTATTCCTCCACATCCTCACTAGCATTTGGTGTTCTTAGTGTTTTGGATTTTAGTTATTCTAATAGGTGTTTAGTGGTACATCATTATTGTTCTTATTTGCAATTCCCTAATGATAATGACATTGGACATCTTTTCTTATGTTTGTCTGCCATCTGGACATCTTCTTAGTGAGATGTCTCTTCAGATCATTGGTCTACTATTTAATTGGGTTGCCTGTTTTCTTATTATTGAGATTTAAGAGTGTTTAAATATTCTGGATATCAGATCTTTATCAGACATGTGCTTAGCAAATATGTTCTCCCAGTCTGTGGCTTGTCTTCCCACTCTCTCTCAATGGTACTGTATTTTAAATTTCAGTTTCCATGTGTTCATTGCTAGTATATAATAAAATTAATTTTGTATGTAGCTTGTATCCAGAGATCTTGCTGAATTCACTTACTGGTACTAAGAGGTTTTTTTTAAATCGATTCTTGAGATACTCTAGACAATCATGTCATCTGTAAATAGGAGGAGATTTTTTTTTACTTCCTCTCTGCTTAATATATGCCTTTATTTCCTTTCCATATTGCCCTGACTTTAACCTACAGTATTACTGTTGAATAGCAATAGTGAGACTGGGTGTCCCTGTGTTGTTCCTGACCCAAGGGGGAGAGCGCATTCAGTCTTTGATCATTACATAGGTTAGCTGGATGTTCTTATAGATGTACTCTATCAAATTTAAGAAGTTCCCGACTATTCTTAGTTTTATGAGATTTTTT
Source organism: Nyctereutes procyonoides (assembly GCF_905146905.1). Classification (NCBI taxonomy): domain Eukaryota; kingdom Metazoa; phylum Chordata; class Mammalia; order Carnivora; family Canidae; genus Nyctereutes; species Nyctereutes procyonoides. The sequence continues at coordinate 9,542,128 of NW_026575140.1, read as the reverse complement.
TTCATTTTCTATAATTTTCTTTCTTTGTAGTGTCTTTCTCTGGTTGTGATATCAAGGTGATACTACTTTTGTAGCTGGGGAGTGTTCCCTCTTCTAATTTCTCTAAGAGACTGTAGAACTGGAGTTAATTCTTCTTTAAACATCTGGTAGAATTATCTAGTTAACCCATCAGGGCCTGGAGATTTCTTTTCCAGGGGGTTTTAAATTAAAAATTCAGTGTCTTTAAGAGTCAAAGAACTACTGAAATCATCTCTTTTACTTTTAGTTGTTTGGTGTCAATTTATGGTTATAGAGTCAAAATACTATTTTCTTCTTATCTTTTTCATCTGGGGGATATTGTGATACCCCTGTTTTCATTCCCGAGACTAGGCATTTGTGTCTTCTCTCCTTTTTTCCTTTATCATTCCTACCAGAGGTTTGTCAATTTTATTGATCTTTCCAAAGAACCAGCTTTTAATCTCATTGATTTTCTCTATTTTACTCCTTTTGATGGCCATGGCTTTTGCTTGTACACTTATTTCCTTCCTTCTGCTTGTTTTAATTTTCTTTTTCATTGAAGTGTGAGCTTACTGATTTTGATATTTTCCCCTCCTTTCTAATATAAGCATTTAGTGCTACACCTTTTCCTCTCAGCATTGCCTTAGCTGGGTCCCACAAGTTCTGAGGTGTTGCACTTATTTTCATTCAGTTTCATGTTTTTTGTTTTTTGTTTTTTTTATTTTACTTGAGGCTTCCTCTTTATCCACTGATTACTCAGAAATGTTTTGTTTAGTTTCCAAATGTTTGGAGATTTTCCTGTCATCTCTGTTACTGATTCCTAGTTTGATTCCATCGTGGCAAGAGAACATACTCTGCCTGATTTCAATTCTTTTCAAATTTGTTGAGGAGTTTCTTTTATGGTCCAGGATAAGGTCTATTTTTGTGCACGTTCCCCTAGCATTTGCAAAGAATGTGTATCCTGCCCCTGTTGGTAGAATGTTCTATAAACATCTGTTACATCCTGTTGGCTGATGGTGTATTTTTTTATACTCCTGATCACTTTCTGCCTACTTGTTCCATTGATTGTTGAGAGTGGTGTTGAAGTCTCCAACTCTCTCATTTTGTCTATTTGTCCTTCCAGTTCTGTCAGTTTTTGCTTTATACATTTTGCAAACATGTTATTTGACATATACATAATTTGGCATTGCTGTATCTTCTTAGCGGACTGATTTTCTCACCATTATGTCATGTCTCTCGGTCTCTGATCATTTTATTTGCCCTAAAGTACACTTCATCTGATACTAATTCAGCCATTGCTGCTTTCTTATTTTCTTTTCCTCTCATTTACTTTCCACTTAACTATAACATATTTGAATGAGTCTGTCTTTTATGAACTCTGCTAAACTCTTTGGTGTATGTAGACTATTTACTCTTATTGATTATGTTAGGACGTAAGTGTGCCATTTCCTTTTTCGTTTTCTTTCTTTTTGTTTCCTTTTACTTGCCTTCCTTACCTGAACAATTTTTTTCATTCACTTTTGACTAATATTTAGGGTTTTTTGTTTTGAAGTATATCTCTTTGTATAGTATTTTTAGTATTTGCTCTAGAGTATTAAATTTTACACACACACGTACTGTAATGTATCATAGTCTACTGATGTTTTACCAGTTCAAACGGTTTAGAAACCTTATGTCACTTCACATTCTTTTAGCCTCCCTGTTTGTGAAGTAATTGTCTTAAATATTATCCCTATACAGACTAAGAAACACAATGGAAAGTGTTGTCCTTTTTTTTTTTTTTGGCTTCAACCATCTAATATAATTTAGAAAACTCAAAAGCTTATTGCATTCATACTCATAATTCTGCTATTCTTTCTTCCTTCCTTTTTCATTTCTTTTCTGTTTAGGAAACTTCCTTTGGCCATTGTTTCAGGATACATCTCCTGGCAACTTAGCTGTCTTCCTTAGCTTTTCTTTATCTGAGAATGTCTTGATTTCCCCTTCATTCCTGAAGGATATTTTACTGGAAATAGAATTTGCATGTGTTGTTCTTCTAGGACTTGAAAACCTCACACCACTTCATTCTGGGTCCTGTAGTCTCTGATGAGAAATACTCTGCCGTTCAAATAATTTTTCCTATAGGTAACGTATTGCTCCTCCCTGGATGCTTTCAAGTTCTTTTGTCTTTAGTTTTCAAAAGTTCAAGTACAACATGCTTTAGCATGAGTTTATTTCGGCTTCTCCTGTCCCAATTTCGCTCAGCTTCTAGGGTATCTAGAGTCATGTCTTTTTGCCAAATTTTGGGGGGATGTTCAGCCATGTAAGTACTTTTTAAACCCTATCCTTGTTTTCCTCTGCTTCTGAGACTTTAAGGACCCGCAGGTTAGATCTTTTGTTATACTCCCATAGGTCTCAGAATGTTTGTTTGTTGTTCAGTCTCCTTCCTTTGTGTTGTTCAGATTGAGCAATTTCTACTGTTCTAGTTTCAAATTTATTGATTCTTTCCTTTCTCCCCTCTGCTGTTGAGCCCATCCACTGGGTTTTTTTACCTCCATTATAATATTCTTTTAGTTCTCAAATTTTTTATTCTTTTTCAAATCTTTTATTTCTATGCTGAGACTTTCTGTATTTTCACTTGTTTCAAGCATGCTCCTAACGGCTCACTGAATCATTTTTAGGATGGTTGTTTTAAAACCCTCATTAGGTAGTTCTAACATCTGTGTTGTCTCAGTAGCAGTGTTTATTGTCTTTTCTCATTGAAGTGAAGACCTTTTTGGTTCTGTGTATGAGGACTGATTTTTGACTGATACTTAGATGTTTTGGATATTATGTTAGAAATGTCTGGATTACATTTAAATCTTCGGTTTCAGAAGCGCCTGGGTGATTCAGTCAGCTAAGCATTTGCCTCTTGATTTTGCTCAGGTCATGATTTTAGGGTCATGGGATTGAGCCCTGCATTGAGCTCTGTGCTCAGCAGGGAGTCGGCTTGAAATTCTCACTCTCCCTCTGCTCCTTCCCTCTTCTCTCCCTCTAAAATAAATAATATATCTTTAAAAAAAAATCTTCTGTTTTAGCAGGGTTCCTCTGACATAGCTCCAGCAAGGGAGAGGGGATGCCACTTCATTACTGCTAAGTGAGAGTTGAAGTCCAGGTTCTCCACTCAGCCTCCACTGACACCAAGAGAGTTTCTTTATAACCCTGAGTGTAAACAAGAATAAAGACTTCCCACCAGGCCTCTGATGATCATTACTTCTCCCCACATGGCCTCTGCTGACACCTTGTTACTGCTGAGCAAGGATAGTCCTCCCAACTCTCCACTAGGCCTTCTCTGACACCATCATAATAAGAAGAGCAGAGGAGTACCTCATTATCACTGTGTAAGGGTGAAAGTCCTAGTGCTCCGCATGTGGTCTTCACTGAGGGGAAGAGGGAGGCATACTTCATTATGGCTGGGCAAGGATAGAAGTAGAAGCTTTCTACTTGGCCTTTGTTGATGGAAATGGGATAAGGCCAGAGATTCTTCTGTGATATTTGGCTAGACTAGAGCAGTTACCATCATGGGTTGAATTGTATCATCCTCAAATTCTCATGTTGAAGCCTTAACCCCACAGTACCTCAGAATGTCACCTTATTTGGAGATAAGGTGTTTACAAAGGTGATCAGGTTAAAACCAGGCCATTAAGATGTACCCTAATCCAATATGACTGGTATTCTTATAAAAAGAGGAAATTTAGACAAAGAGGCATGCATAGAAGGAAGACAATATGACAAGACAAAGAGACAAATGGCCACCTATAAGCCGAGGGCTGAAACAGATTCTCCCTTCACAGGCCTCAGATGAAACCAATCCTGCCAACACCTTGACTTTGGACTTCTAAGCTTTAGAACTGTGAAACAATGCACTGCAGTTGTTTAAGCTACCCAGTCTGTGGTACTTTGTCACAGCAAAACAAGCAAACCAACATACTGTCAGAAAGCTTTCTGCCTTGCTAGGCTATCTCTTCCTAGGTCTTTGGCTAGAAAGAACAGTCTTCTCTTGGGTCCTTTTTTGTCTGTGCCCATTGGCATTTCTAGATTGCCAGTTTCTCCAGTACTGAATCTGAGATGTATGAAGCAAAAAGAAAGCCTAGGAAACTTCTCAACACCATATCCTTCCTGGGATCCCAAGGTCCCTAGCCAGTCTGCCTTATTCTCTCTACTCCTCAGAGTATTGTTTTACATGTATCTGTACTTAGTGGGAGACTTAAAAATAGACTTGCTTCATCTTTTCAGAAGCCAAAGTTTATACTGTACTTTCAATATCTGGTTAATATGAAAGATATTCCCAAAATGTAAAGATTTGAAGAAACAAGAAACCTCCAGTTCAAACAGGAAGGCCTGTACTGTAGCACAGTTATTTGGATTTTTCTCTTAGTGAAAATAAAAAGAAATGTGTACATCAAGTCACAAGATGAAAATAGAGTTTAGAGAAAGTCATTAATTGAATATATTTTTCTTTCTTTAGTCTCTTAATCCCATTACTAAAAACGTGTTGTATTTACATGATACTAGTTTTTTCAGATTCAAAACTATTTTCCCTCTCTGTCATCTGAGTTCATGGACCTGTGTAGTAGGTGAGGATGAGAATTCCCAGTTTGCAGTTGAGACTTAGTAAGGTTGCAGAGTTGCCTCACTCTGCTGGTCAGTAAGAAAAAAACAACCGAACTCAAACTCATGTCTTTTGATGTCAAATCCAAGACATTTTCCATTCTACTTCATCAAAATCACTCTTGCCTGTACAAGTGGCCCAAAATTAAACCATCAGTTGTAACAAGCTTGACAACAATCCCCTAAAGCTTTTTAAAACCTTCATAATCATTCTGGGAAGGGTTATGGCATCTAGTTCCTTTGGTGCCACATTTTTAAAAATTCAGCAATAACCCATGATATCCATTGGTTAGACTATCCTAGATAATCTAAAGTAATAGTTCTCAAAAATCTTTTCAATGGAGCCCTCAGGTGCTTTGTGGTATGCCATGAAAATGGGAAATGGGGCTTGGGGCTTCTCTTTCCTGCTCAGCGACAAAGCCTCTGCTTAAATCTGTTTTATATATTGGAGCTTCTCATAGGATTTGATTAGAAAAACTATGACTAAAACAACATAGAGTCTTTAGGGGCCTATCTGAGCAAGAAAACTGTTCACTTAAGGCCAGTTCTTTTGAAAAAAAAAAAAAAAGACAACAGAGTTTGTGGTTGGCTAGCTTTATAAAGGGAGGAATTATAAATAATAGGTAAAATGTCTATTCTTGGCTTTTTTGGTTTTCTCTGACAAGAAATCCCTAAAGTATTAATTCCATTCAATAATTATTTATTAGGCATAAACTGTGGGATGGTTTCTGATAGGGTATAAAGAAGCACATGTTAGAATTCATCCAGTCAGGAAGCTTGAAACTGAATGGGAAGACCAGATGAACAACCAAGTAGCAATAACACAGGCAGTCTAGGATGTGCAAAAAGAAAATGCAAACAGTGCCTATCATACATCATATCAGACTGAAAAAATAATTTTAAAAGTAGTAACTATTATTTATTAAAAATCTACTCTGTGCAAGTTGTTCTACTGCTTCCATTAGCTCAAATTCTCATAAGAACCTTGCAACGCAGAAGTCACTATTCCAATTTTACAGATGCAGAAACTGTGGTTTCACAGGGGTGAAGTAACTTGTTCAGGGTCACTACACCAGAATTTAAATCTGAGTGAATTATATGCTTAAGCCTGTGGCCCCATAAGGTCTTTGCAAAAAAGAAAAACTAAGTCATTGTAAGGATATGGAGGTGTCTCATAAACCCAAAGGTCGTAGGAAGGCTGGGTTCTAAAAGAAACTGGTATAGGAAAGAGGAACACTGTCAGTAACCCTGGCAATTCTTTCTTTCCATCACTCAACTCAACTTCTCTCTGAATTTTTCTCTCCTTTTCTGCAAAATCATCTTCTCTTATCCATAATTCCCACAGTGGGTACAGATGGCCATGTCATTGCTACTAAATGTGTATGTTTCAAGTTCATCCATTAAAGACAGAGTGTCTGAAAAATAAATAAAAATAAAGGGAGAATGCCTGGCTTTCTCTGGATTCCAAGTCCTAATTTCAGAAAAGAAAACATCTTTAGACCAGGGGCCACCCTCATCCAATCAAGAGTGAGGAGAAAGGTACTGGTAGCATGAAGAACGACATGGTTACCACATGGACAGAGGGAATGCAGGTGATTGGGAGATAAGCAAACAACACATACCTCCTAGAGAACGTCTCTCAGGCTCAAAGAATTCAAGAGTTGATGAAGTTCTTATTGCTAAAGGCTGGAATGTACCTGTTCCTGATCAGGATAACTGAGCAAAAGAAGACACTTTGCAAAAATAAAAATCAGTGAATTAATCAACTACCCTATCACTATTCCTTTCTGAAAGACCCTAATTTCATGAACTTTTGAGTTCTAGCTACTAATTTTGCCTGAAATTAGAATTATACACAGAGAAAGGCCACGCATACATCAATTACAAAAAGGGAGGGAAAGCTAGGGGGAAATTTAGGGGCTTAGCTATGCTATGCTTCGATATACAAATGAATGAAAAATATGAAAACAAGATAAAAAATGTTATCATCCCTTCCAACCTTCTCTTTCATTAATCAATATAATCCAGTTAGTACATGCCATACAGGTATGACATATCTTGACCTACTCATTTTCAAGATCAAATTTAAATCTTATAAAGCTCTAACTTCTCTAATAAGAATTAATTTTTCCATATACAGATACACATGCACACATGCATTGCAGCAAAGAATATACTTAGTAATAAAACACAGAAAGCATTTCCTTGAAGATGAAGAACAAGAAAAGGATACCCACTATCAGCTCTTCCATTTATCACTGTAATAAAGCTTCTAGTCAGTATAGTAAGAGAATAAAATGAATTAAAAACTGTAAGAATTGGAAAGGAAAAAACAAGACTGTCATTATATTGCAAAATTGTGTATACAGAAATTCTGAAAGAATTTGGAGGTAAATAGTTGAATTAAACACAAACTTAAGGCATTTTTTTACACCAATTAGTATTTAAAAAGCAACCACAGGACTTCTCTTTCTAGCATTATGGCTATCAAAAAGCCTTTTGGAAAAAAAAAGTCTTTGGGGAGTCTCTTTAATTCAGAACAACTATATTGCTGAATGGGGCACATTCTTAGGACATCACTGGCCTTACAAGTTATAGGAACTTAAAGGAGGATTTCATACCATCCACCAAAAACCTTTATCTGAGGTCAGAGCAACATAGAGTGAGGAGATATAACACGTATCCCTGAAAGCAAAGCCAGTTGAAGCACTCCTATCAAGATACTGAGACTTGGACCGGCAAAGAAAAAAGAAGTTGAGCCTGGGATTTCTGTGAAAAACTAACACCCCCAAGAATAGCCACAGATTGGGTGCACCTCTTGGCTACAGAAAAAAAAAATCTCTTCTAAAGAAGTATATCCACAAATTAAGTCTAAAGGAATCCCACAGATTAAGATCAAAAAGTGGGTTCACAGGAAAAGATCAAGAAGCACATTTGAAGGGAAGACACTATGAACGAAAGACAAAAAAACAAAAACAAAAACAAAGAAGACAAATGTGATGGTTAGACCCTCAAGGTAAATAAACACTGGTACTTCCAGGTACAGAATAGAGAGCATCTATGGACAAAAATGTTTCAAGTAATAAGAGTACTATTTCAATGATAAAAAAGCAGTAAGAGGATATCAAGAATTAGCAAATAAATCTGAAAGAAAAATAAATTGAACTTGATATTAAAATAAGGTTGTTGAAATAAAATACTTAATGGATGGGTTAAAAAGCAGAATCATGCTGACTGAAGGGAGAATTCATGACATGGAAAATGCATACAAAGAAATGACCAAGAATTTAAAGACAAGATGGAGGATATGAAAGAGGTATTCAGACGTACAGAGGAGTGAATAAATGAGTTTAAGATATATTAAGTGGAAGACGAGTGAGGAAAAATAAAGAAAATGGAACAAAGGAAATTTTAAAGAGATAAAGGTTGTGAATTTTTCAGGACTGATGAAAAGCATGATTCCAACAAAGAACTACAACATATTCCAAGCCAGATAAATGAAAAGAGACCCATTCCTAGACACATTATACTGAAATTACAGAATACCAAAGACAAAGAGAATATTTTAAGAGAAATCAGTGAGAAAGGACTAGAACAATTACAAAGGAACAACAGACATCTCAGTACTCACAGTAGATACAAGACGACAGTAGAATAATGCTTCAGAATGATGAGAAAATTATTTTCGATCCAAGATTACATATTCAACAAAATTATCTTTTAAGAGTAGTGGTTAAGTAAATATATTTATGAATCCACAGAAACTGAAGCCTGTATCTAAGAACTACTAAATGTACGTCCCTCAGAAAGAAGGAAATAATCCCCAAAAGAAGATTTGAGATACAAAAAATAAATGGTAGGCAAATAAGAGGTAAGCACAGTTGTAAATCCAAACAAATATTATGTATATAAAATAATAATACCAATGATAATGAAGACATAAGTTATGGTATTTTTTTAAGATTTTTTTTTTGTTCATGAGAGACAGAGATCGAGAGAGAGGGCGGGGGGAGAGATAGAGACACAGGCTCCATGCAGGGAGCCCGATGTGGTACTCGATCCCAGGACCCCAGCATCACGCCCTGGGCCGAAGGCAGGTGTTAAACTGGTGAGCCACCCAGGGATCCCCTGTTATGGTATTTAAAACAAAAAAGGTAGAACTATACTACTGAACAATGACAGTACAAGGGTTTGACGGTTAAAAATTCTGAGAACACTGACTTGTTGGAGAGTAAATTAAGATATTATTTAACTACAGAAATGGACAACAAAAATGAGACCAACCAGGAAAAGAGAAGCCAAGAAGGAAAATAAAGCAAGGAAAGAACAAGACAAATAGAGAACAGAAAGAAGGAGTACCTGGGTGGCTCAGTCAGTCAAGCATCTGCCTTTGGCTCAGGTCATGATCCCAGGGTCCTAGAATAGAGCCCCTCATTGGGCTCCCTGCTCAGTGGGGAGTCTGCTTCTCCCTCCTTTTAAAAGATTTTTTAAAAAAGAAAACAGAAGATGATGGAAATATGTCTTAAGATACCAATTTAAAAAAAGGAAAAAGAAAAAAAGCAACCTGAACCCAGGAGGTTAATAGTTAATAATTGATGAATATGAAAAAATATTTAGAAAAAAAAACCTTCAACATCCGGAGACTTCTGGCCATGATGGAATGACTACTATTAGAATTGCCCAGATCCCATTATGAACAACTAGAGAACTGAACAGAATATATGAAGAATTAAAGAATCACAGAAAAAAAACAATCATGGAAAAATAAAATATGCCAAAGTAGAACACCCTTTCATAACAAACACACTCAACAAATTACAAATTAAAAAAAGATGGAAACTACCTTGCAGACAACAAAATATGAGGTATATTTCAATTATATATTTTATATATCTATATTTTACTTTATCTTATAAATTAATGTTATACAATTTTCATATATTACTATATATAATTATTGTATTTTATGTATTGGTAATAAATTATATATTTTACATATTATTATATGAATTATATAATAACATTTTTCTATTTTTTATATATGTAATAAAAATACCCTATAACTCAACTTTGGCCTCCAGATTCATATCCATCCTTTCTAATACACTTCTATCCCCTTTTTTGTCGTCTGGCTAACCAGAGGTTGAATTCCCTAATGTTTAAAAAAATATATGATATCAAGAAGTTATGGGGAGTGATGTCACCAAGATGGTGATGTTGGTTATTTCTGACTTCACTCCCCATCACAAGAGGAATGACTAACAACTATTCAAGAACAAAACATCACTAACAGAATCCTAGAACCTGGGGGTAAGGGTGAAGCATCCCACTGCACCACAGAGACCAAGACAGTCTGGCTTAGAAAGGTAACAGAAGCAGCCACCCACTGACCACATTGCCCTAGAGAGGCCAAAGCAGCACTACACAGAGATAGAGATGTCTCCCCAAAGTCTCAAGCTTCTCTAGGGGGAAGAGAGAACTAGGGAGCAGGGGAAGCCAGCATTCCCTAGCATTATGGGTTGCTTTCTGAGAGTCACTACTCTGATCTCACTTCACAGGAACTGTGGACGAATCTGAAAGCTCAATCACTGGAAATCTGACCATGACAGAGAAGGGAGGAGGAACTTGCAACAACCAGCACACAACACCTGCAATCCCAAGTAGTAACCTCAACTAGCAGTTTTGCTCATCTACAGAACAATTCAGTGATGAACACTGACCAAGGAACTTGAGAGGATGCAGAATTGTTTGAGTTGGATCCTCAGATAGTTTTGTTAACCTTAGGGGCTGATTTACTCATGCCCAGGTGAGGAGCTGAGTCACAGGCCTACAGCTGTGAAGAGTGTCTCCCAGCCACATCTGACCAAGTGTGGGGGAGGGCTGGTAGGAACCCTGGAACCCAAGGGGTGCTTGGGCCAAGAGATAGGCAGGCAGAAGTGATCACCTCCAGAGCAAAGCCAACACCAGCCATGGGAAGTTCCTGTATTATACATAGGCAGGGAGATTAATTCACGGCCAAGGCAGAGAATAATTCCTGGCTCCTTCTAAATAGAGAGCCTGTTGGGGAAATTAAGAGTTGCATGGGGCAGCCCCTACATCTCTTCTCCCTACCCAGGCAAGGGAGCTGAGACAGTTCTACCCACATACTGTGGCTCCTGGTCCCATCTGACCAAAGGACTGGTAAGAACATGTGGAAGCCATGAGGTCAAATGGCATTCAAGCAGAGAGAAGGGCAGGCATATAGCTGATAGTTTGCAGAGCAAAAACAGTGAACTCAGAGTGTGAATTGGCTCACCTTAAGACAACAAAGAGCTTCACCAGCTTTATAGCTGCCTTTCCCACCATGTCCAGGCAGAGAAACTAGATCTGTAGTTTCTCAGTAGATCTGTAGATCTACTCATTGCTGGATACAGCCTCCAGTCTGCCTAACCAGGGAACCTATCCACAGGACTCTGTGTAGCCTGCCCATTCAATAGCCATGCTTATGATGGCACTTGAACAGAGTGTATAACCTGTGACTTTCCTCTTCTGGAGAGCAAAACTGGTGGCCTCACCTGGCCAGGGAATTTATTGCACATCCTTTCCTGATTCAGGTCCCCAAACAATGAGGCATATAGGTCCTGCATCCTGTCCTATTGCCTTGCCAGGGAAGGGAAGCTAAATGATAGCCTCAATTACAATTGAATATATTACCTAGTCCCAACTATCTAGTACATCTGACCAGAGAATTCAGGTAACCATGAAGCCCAACATACAACCTCATTTGGGTTGAAAACAAAGCCAGCAATGTTATACAAGTATTCTCAGCCAAGAGCACACCCCTAACCCTAAACCCCCTACCATCACCAACCTCAGAACTAAGAGTTGCCACATAAGTAAAAAGGCACCACCTGCCCAAAGACATTACCAGCAGACATATCCAATACCCAAATTGAACTGATTGGTGAAGATAGGTCTCTGCCAAAGCAAATTACTGGAATAGGAACCTGATTACTTAAATGTATAGATACCAATGAGAGGAATCAAGGACGATGGAAAACAATATTAAGTATGGCACCGTCAAAACAAACAAATCTCTAATAATTGGTCTTTAAGAAGTGGAAATCTATAAACTATCAAAACAGAATTCAGAAAAATTCTCTTAAGGTTTTACAAATTACAAGGACACATAGAAAACTAAATGAAATTAGAAAGCAACGCATAAACAAAATGAGATCAAAGGGGCAATAGAAACCATCAGAAGAAACAATCAGGAACCTGAAGGATAGAACATTAGGAATCATCCACTCAGAGGAGCAAAAAGGAAAAAAAATGAATGAAGAATTATGGGACACAATGAAAAAAAGAATATTCACATTATGGGAATTCCAGGAGAAGAGAAAGAAAAGGGTGCAAACAGTATATTCAAAGGAATAATGGCTGAAAACATTTCAAACCTGGGGGAAAAAACAAACTCCAGCTCCATGAGGCCCAAAGGATTCCAGATAGGTTGAACCCAAGAAGAACTACACAGAGACATAATTAAATTCTCAAAAGTCAAATTCTAAGATTTTAAAAGCAACAAGATCAAAGAGATGTTACATATAAAAGGAACCTCCATAAGACTATGAGTGGATTTCTCAACAGAAACATTTCAGGCCAGGAGAGAATGGGATTATATAATCAAAATATTGAAAGACAAAAATTGTCAATTTAAGAATACTATACCCAGTGAAGCTGTCCTTCAAAAACAAAAGAGGGATAAAGACTTTCTCAAACAAATAAAAGCTGAGGGGTCGATCCACCAATAAGATATACAATTATAAACATTTGTGGAGCCAACACTGGAGCACCCAAATGTATAAAACAAAAACTGACAGAGCTAAAAGGAGAAATAAGCAATAATAGTTGAAGACTTCAACACCCCACTTTCAACAACGGAAAGATCACCCAGACAGAATAAATAAGCCAACAGCACATATGAACAATACTACAAACCAAATGGACATAACAGACATTTACAGAACATTTCATCCAACAGAGGAATATACATTTTTCTCAAATGCACATGGAACATTTTCTAGGCACAAAAAAGTCTTAGCAAATTCAAGAAGACTGAAATCAGACCAAGTATTTTCTCTGACTGCAACAGCATGAAACTAGAAATCACTAATGATAGGAAAGCTGGACAATTCACAAACACATGGAAATGAAACAACAGTCTCCTGAACAACCAATGAATCAAAGAAGAAATTAAAGGGGAAATAAAAATGTCTCTTGAGAAAAATGAAAATGGAAACAAAACATACCGAAACTTATAGCAATAAATACCTACATTAAAAAGCAAGAAAGATCATAAATAAACAGCCTAACTCCATACCTTAACAACCAGGAAAAGGATTAAACTCGAGTTTCACAAAATAAATGAAATTATAAAGATAAGAGCAAAAATAAATGAAATAGAGCACAGAAAAACAAGAGGAAAGATTAGCCAAACTAAGAGTTGGTTCATTGAAAAGACCAACAAACTTAACAAACCCTTAGCTAAACTAACCAAGGGGAAAAGAGGAAAGACCCAAATCAATAAAATTATAAATTAAAAAAGAGACATTACAATGAATACCACGAAATATAAAAGATTGTAAAAGGCTACTATGAAAAACTATATGTCAACAAAATGGACCACCAGAAGAAACAGAAACATTCTTAGAAACTTAGGATGAAATAGAAAAATCTGAATAGACCAGTTTCAAGTATGTATATTGAATCAGTAATCAAAAATCTCTCAATGAAAAAACACCCAGGACCAGAGAACTTCACAGGTGACTTTCACCAAACATTAAAGAAGAATCAATTGAAACTCTTCCAAAAAATCAAAGAGGAGAAAACACTCATAAACATTTTATTTTTATGAGGCAAGCATTATCCCAATACCAAAACCAGAAAAGGACACTGCTAGGAAAACAACAACAACTACAGGCCAGTATCCTTGATAAATATAGATGCACAAATTCTCAATAAAATACTAGCAAACCTTGGGTCGCCTGGGTGGCTCAGTGGTTGAACATCGGCCTTTGGCTCAGGGCATAGTCCCGGGATCGAATCCCACATTGGGTTCCTTGCATGGAGCCTGTTTCTCCTCCCTCTGCCTATATCTCTGCCCCTCTCTCTCTGTGTCTGTCATGAATAAATAAAATCTTTAAAAAAAATACTAGCAAATCAAATACAGCAGCACATTTAAAGGATCATTTACAATAATCAAGTTGGATTCATCCTTGAGATACAAAGATGGCTTGATAGTTCAACATGCACAATTCAATCAATGTGATATATCACCTTAGTAGAATAAAGGAAAGAAATCATAGAATCATTTCAGTAAATACAGAAAAAACATCTGACAAAATCAAGTCATTCATCTGTGATTAAAAACTCTTAACAAATTAAGCATAGAAGAAATATATCTCAACATAATAAAGGCCGTGCATGACAAACCCAAGCTAACATCAAACTTCATGGTGAAGAGCTGAAAGGTTTTCCTCTATCATCGGAAGGATGATAAAGGTACCCACTGTCACCACAACTTTTCAACACTGTATGGGAAGTCTAGCTAGAGCAATTAGGCAAGAAAAACAAATAAAATGTATCAGAATTAGAAAGAAAGAAGCAAAATAGTCTCTCCTCTCAGCATGATTTTTATATATTGAAAATCCTAAAGACTCAACCAAAGAACTACCATGCAACACAGCTTTTCAACTTTGAGAATATATCCAAAGGAAATGAAAACACTAACTTAAAAGCTATCTGTACCCCCACGTTCACAGCAGCATTATCTACAATAACCCAAACATAGAAACAACCTAAGTATCCCTTAACAGATCAATGGTTAAAGAAGTTTTGATGTACATGTATCAACTATGTGTCCACCCCTTAAAAAGCCTAAGAAGAGGGCAGCCCCAATGGCGCAGCGGTTTAGCGCCGCCTGCAGCCCGGGGCGTGATCCTGGAGACCCTGGATCGAGTCCCGCGTCAGGCTCTCTGCATGGAGCCTGCTTCTCCTTCTGCCTGTCTCTGCCACTCCCTCTCCCTCTCTCTCTCTCTCTCTCTCTCTCTCTCTGTGTGTGTGTCTCTATGAATAAATAAATAAAATCTTCAAAAAAAAAGTGTAAGAAGATATCACACATGTGATAAAGAAATAAGGAAATCTCACTCTTGGTGACATCATGGATGGACACTGAAGGCATTATGCTATTTAAAACAAGTCAGACAGTGAAAGGCCAATACTGTGTAATCTCATTTATAGGTACAATCTAAAAAAAGACAAACGAATGAAAAACTAAACCCAAACTCACAGAGAGAGAAATCAGACATGGTTACCATGGTTGCCAGAGGTGGAAGGTGTGGCTAGGAGGAATCAGAGGAAAGTGGTCAAAGGTATAATTTTCCAGTTATCAGATAAACACGTCCTAGGGATGTAACACACATGATGACTAGAGCTAACAGTGCCGTGTGCCATATGGGAAAGTTGGTGAGAGTAACTCCTAAGGAGAAATTTTTTGTCTTTTTTTTTCTTTTCTTTATACTGGATCTATATTAGATGATGGATGTCACCTGAACCTACTGTGATAATCATCTCATATTCTATGTAAAACAACCATCACACTCTATACCTTAAACTTATACAGTGATACAAACTAATTCTCAATAAAACTGGAAAAAAACTTATTCAGAGGAGGCTCAAATATCTCTTCTCCATAGATCCACACATTTATCCATCCGTTAATTTATTCATTTATTAAATGTGACATATCATGCACCTCATTCTAAGCTCTGGAGATGCCAAGTCAACAAGATAGTGTCCCTGCCTTCAAGGAGCAGATATCTGAGTGATGCTGAAATTAAAAAGAAATTTACCATATTAATGTTTTATTCAATTAATATGAAAGATATTTCAAAACTTCAATTGGCTGAGTTTTTGAAACAGGAATTTAATAGGTTTGTAGATTTCTGACAGTAGCTCATTCGATCACAAAATTCTTGAACCAAAGGGTATCTAGTCATTTGATTAGAGACTATCAAATCCAACAGCATATTCTCATCTGAATTTCAGAGATATTAAAAAGCTGAACTAGGAGTCCATATTTGGTAAAATTACTATGAAGTCCATTTATTTACATTATTGAATGTATATATTAAAAAGTCATGCTGAGTGGTTATTTTAAAACATAGCATTAGCAACACTCCAAAAAGAACATGTTTCTTTCTTATTTTAGTCTCTCAAGGAAACCAATTACACTAACTACACTATATTCACAGCTAGCACCAAACAAATTTAATGCATAAAATATAAATTTGGAAACAAAGTCAAAATTTGAAGGAAAAAACAAAGAATACAGAAGGGCGCCTTTGAACTCTGAAATGATAAAGGAAAAACATTGTTTTGTAAAGTTTAAATATGACTTAAGTAATAAGCTGAACTGTTTTGCTCTCATTTGAGCTCATTTTTATTTTATTAAGGAAACCAATGACCATTTCACATACTTGTCTTCTTCAAGAGTCAAACCTTAATGGAGAGAAAAATAGCTCTGAAAGACATACTAAGTAAGATTTCCTGGGTCACAGGTTAAGTTCATTGAATTCAAGTTCAAGTTCTCTTGGTAAGATTCATTCAAAATATCAGATGGTATATTAACACCATAAAAACCTGCATTTTCCACCCACTATCTGGACTTGCTCCCAGTACCTGCCTATTCATCTCTTTACTACATAATACATTCAATTTTGCTCCTCAAGGTATAATTACTTAAAAGGAACAAGAGAGAACATAAGCTACCACTACAAGTTCCATTCCAGTATGACTTACTCATTCATCACAAAAGTGTGCAGGTCACACTATACTGATTTTTTTTTTACATTTTCTATTAACCAGATTCTTCTCACATCATGTGAAATATAGCAAATATTAAAATAATAAACCTCCAATCTTGAAAAGCACAGGTTTGTATATCCATTTGGAGAAAATTTGGCACTTATTAGATTCTCCAGGAGTAGTAAGCAGTCTCATTCTTCTGTAACTTCTGCAAATATTTATTCCCCTGGTTGGGTAGTACCCAACCTTTTCCATTTTCCTTGGGAAGAACCCATTATATAATAAGCTATTTATCTTTTCCCTGGAGGTGGCCTCCAAAGACATAAAGAAAACATCTAGAATGCTTTGAAATGATGGTAGAGTACATTTCAAAAGGAGGAGGGAAAAAACCATATTCTGAGAACATTAGTCTGACCCCAAAAGAGAGAAACACTTGTAATCAATTTTCTTTTCATTAATGCAATAAATGCTGTCTGCACTTTGTGTGCCTAAAGAGAACCATTCTGAGATAAAGGATGTCTCCCCAACCTTTTATACTGAACCGGTGGTTTCCCAAATTTAATATGCATGGAGTGCACGTGAGCCCTCTTAAATCCAAGAACCAAACCCTGCCTGTGTAATAAATCTCACCACTACTCCACTATTAGACAGGGGATTAAAACTAATCTAGCAATCCCCAAACCAAGCACCGAGTGGATTAAATGCAAAACGCATGGGAGCAGGAAGATGCTTAATGCTAAATAACAAACATTTCAATCATAGAAATCATTTTTATCTTCTTGTTTATGCTAAGTAGATATTATGAGACTTAATATCTGTATTAACACAAGTGGAAGAAAGAAAACAATTTTATGAAGACCTAAGTACTTGAATGCCTTGGTATAGCTGGCCCAAAAAAAAACAAAAAACAAAAGCAAACAGAAATGAGCTTAATAAATGGACCACACGATGATCTTTAGATTGTTTATTCCTTTAAAGTCAACGCAGTGATGCTTGACCTTTTTAATTGTCCTTTAAGCCAAAGCAGTCCACATTGTAAGAACTAAGTGAAGACAAAAGAGTTTCAAGGAGTACTAAAACAGGAGCAGACTCCATGTATAATGTCCATGTAATATTTAAATATGCAAATGTTCTAAGCAAAATCTTCTTTTACCAAAATTGGCACGGCACACAATGGGAGAGCCCCTATCGCAATGAGCCTAGATGATGCCCTTATGAGCCCTGGGCCTTTTAAAGCTGCAGCTGATTGCAAAAATAGGTAAGGGACCATATGCAGGCCCTCGTTAGCGTTGTCTATCCAAAGAGCATAATACACACACATCTGGCATCTCCTAACGGCTGTGGAACGCATTATACACAAAACCGTTGACTTAGCTCCAACTGAAATCCATAAAGTTTTATCTGAAATACTGTTGTACCTTTCAACTCTGTCATCTTCCTCAATTTTCCACTTCTGGGTCCTGTTATACCCTTTTCCAGACATCTGCATTTCAACTTGAATCCCTCCCTGGGCCCTTCTCTACCCCGCCTTCGTCTATAAAATAATGTATCCTAGTCTCTCCTGCTATACCATTCCATGTGATTACTACCGAGTCAGGCCCAGACTTCTCAGGTAAAACAAGTGCTACAAACGGTTAAAACGTTAACAGGAGCTTGTCCTAGGACACTTACCTCATCCTCACATTTTTTTTCCAAACACAAAATCTGGGTGAAAAAATGGACCATTATACCTAAGTGAGGTACAAAATGGGAGGCAAGCATAGCAGCATGTCTGGACTAGCAACTGGTTTTTCAAACCTCAAGTGTTGGTGTTCATTTCATTTTCTTTCAACCAAGGCTTCTTGATTCAGAAAGTTTTACATATTACACAACAGTAAGAGATGTTAGGAGTTATAACTAAAAGTTATATAATAGTAATAGGAAGATTTCTCATTTCAAACACTATGAGGCCTAAACTTTTGCAGTGAAATTGCTATGTCATCACAGGTTTGTAAAATGGAAAATAGAGAAGAGTTTAAAATAGATGTAGTATGATATCCTTCCAAGCAGGTTTCATGTCTTCCTATATTTAATGGGCCAGAGATTGCTAAATCTTGGTGAAAGAATCAAAAGATAAGTTGGGAATTAGGAAATTCAAGCCTGAGTCAAAATGGTATCTTTTCATTTGCAAAAATTTTCTTTGTAAAAATATTCCGATGCTTCTAATTTTTTTTATGTCATACCTATGTCATCAGTGAAGATCACCAACAGCCCAAGCCCATGGGACCTCAGAAATCACCTCATTCCCTCAAGCAGATCAACTTCTAAACAAGCAGCTGGTTTTTGCAGAAGTGATTGTCAAATCTCAATCAGTTGGCCTCTGTTGGTGCATGATGAAATTTCCACTGGTTTATACCAGGCTTTCATAAAGCTCAGTTTATTGAACATACAGGCAATCCTTTTTAAAACAAACAAAAAAAACAAACAAAACTCTTGCCCACACTGAGTATTCATATGTCTTTTGCAGAATGGTGGATATAATAAATGATAGTTATTTTGTGTTCTATTTGTTTACTGGGTTTTGTTTTTTAATCTGGAAACATCTTTCTTGGAAACATTTTAATTGACAAAATTGTAAAATGTAATGATTCACGAAGTCCTAATTTCTGGGACTCTGTAGAGTCAGAAAAAGTTTTAGGGACAAAGTTTCCATCTCTCTCCTTTTTTTAAATTGAAGTATAGTTGACAGTTTCTGTCTCTTTTCTTTCAAAATACTAATTAATCTCACTATTCCAGTAACCTGACAAGCCGAGGAGAAGGAATTGTGTTGGTGTAGCTTCAGGTAACTTGAGTTTAATAACTGAAACCACCACCAAAGAATTCACTTTTCTTGACCAGACCTTGCCTGGTTGATGGGTCAGCCCACTGAGGGGTAGATTCTGTGATTAGGATAGACAACAGTACCAAAAAAAAAAAAAAAAAAAAAAAAGTATGGAATCCAGGTGCCATAAATTCCCCCATGGAGCAACTTTTTAAAATATAGGCTTGTCACTCCAGACTATCAGTTTCCCCTACCTCTTTGCCCACCTTCCTACTTCTTGCTTTCAAAAGCTGCAAGTCTGCTCCCCTTCTTGATGTTTGAGTCATCCAGCTCTAAAAGGTCTATAGAATTTCTCCACATTCCTATTTGCCTGCTGTGAATTTTATTGAATGTACACTGCTGCTGACCCCATATATAATGGACCTAGGAGATATTCACTAGAAACTCAAATGCCCATTTCTCATCTTTATGTGATAGTGTGTGTGTGTGTGTGTGTGTGTGTGTTATCTCATGATGCTGTTTATAACAAGGTGCCATTAGTCACTTAGAAGACACATAGTATTTTATTTTCAGGATCCTCCGAAAAGCTGAGAAAGTTTAATCTCCATTATTTTTAGGCACTGTCACTCTCTCTCAAGGCATGGGTTTTAATACGGTATAATGCCAAAAATGATAGCACTGTGGCAATGTGGGACCCATGTAGGAACACCTTTAATCACTGCCTTCTGTACCAAATCATTCAAAGTGAGGAAAGTGAATGCCTGTTAAGTATCCCTAAGTCGACATTCCAATTAGAAAGGAAAATAAAGGACTACTATTTAAACTATTGTACAGACTATTAATATTTGGAAGATTCCAAACAATACTGGGAGAAAAAACAGCTGGCGACCTTTGGTTCCCTTGTGTATTCCAGATGATACCCTACCTTCAAGGTCTTATAAGCCCCTAGGGAAGGTAATCTTTCTTATCACTGAATGTAGAGGCGAGAATCATCCAAATGAAAAAACCTTACATGAAATCGGTCTTAAATACTTGTTGGGTTCCTGTACTCACGCCAAAAAAATGACATCCCGGTATCAATTAGGATGATCAGAAAGGACCTCCGGAATATGTGGCTCTCTGACATGGTTTTTAATCAAATGTCCCCAGAATTCATCTCTCATGAATCACAGAACTGAAAATGATCTCCAGCAATTGCAGGATTCATTCGCCTCCCTCGGCGAGGAGCTGTATAAAAAGCATTGAAATAAAACCACCTGCCCTTTTCTTTCAAATGCCCTAAGAATGTGCCACAACTCTGCTTTGATCCTATGTTCCAATGTTTCACTGCTATTACCAGCAGAAGAGAATTTTTCCCACACGTGGATGTCTAACCTAAATCCTTCATGCTGCATTTTGCATTCATTCCTTTTGTTCAAAATTACTGTTTCTTCTTACACCTGCTCCCCATTAGATGACTATTACGTACTTCTGGGTAATCACATTCTAGAGGGGAGAAAGGCATAAACTACTGCAGCTGAGGGTAGTAGCGTATACTTCCACACAGATGTGCGAGTCATCAACAAATTGTGGAATCTTTCTGAGTAGCAGCACATGGGAAAGATTGTCTTTTGCAGAGGCCGAGTCTGCTCTGATAACATGTTATAAGGAAATAGACTACAGGAGTGCAGTTAGAAACAGAGTTAACACTGGGCCTACACACACACACACACGCACGATTTATGGGCTTTAGTTAGAATGAAATATGAATTTATAAGCTAGCGCTTGCCTTCTGTTTAAAGCACTACTTTGTTCCTGACACTTGGATACAATTCCGAATGCGTCTGTTATCTAAGGCAGGCTATGGTTCATGCTGCATGAAACCAGTCTAACTACTTAATTCTGCTTAGGAAAAACCAAACCTGTCAATCTGGTTATTCTATGCCCTATGATGAGAACAGGTAGTAAATGGTATGCTTCGTATTTTAACTATTTGGAAGCAAATCCAGATACAGCCTTGACTGTATTGTTTTGCTTCCATAGGGCATAAGCAACTAGCATCATCTGGTAGTTGCTGACTACATATGTAAAGGAGCCACATCTTTGAAACTCAGAGTATGAACCACAGGCCAGCAGCCTCTCTCCCGCCCTGGCACAGGTTAAAAATAAAGGTTTTCAGGTCTCCTCTCCTGATTGCTGGATCCAAATCTGCATTTATAACAAGATCCCTAGGCACTTCATAAACACATGCAATCCTGAGAAGCACTTACCTGTCTAATGTCTCTGTGCCTCCACTTCCTCACCTATAAAATGGGTATTAACTGATATTTGCTACTTACTTCTTTCAGAGCAAGGGAGGATTAATGTCATGGGAGGCTTTTTTTTCCTCTCCCAGACA